>NC_064616.1:276204204-276829204 GCF_023898315.1 Schistocerca nitens
AATACTGGTTGCGGGGTTCTTTTCAACGCGATGCAGCACATCTTCTTCAAATTTGGGCGTTGGCTTGGAGCACCACAGTCCTACCTCCTCAGTGAAGGTACATGTTTCTCGGAGCCGCTGCTTAAAAAGTTTGTGAGAAGGCTTGCTAGGTTGTGAGAAACGTTCGTGGTACAGCCGACTAGCAGCCGTTCCGTTACCTCGAGCTTTGTCATCCGTAAGGAGAATGTCTGTATATTCTGAAAACGTGTACTGAACCATGGTTACTGTATCGGAGACGCATAGGCACCAAATAGGTCTCGCGGCAAGACAGACGTTAAGTGACTTGAGGTGGCCGTCTGACGTAACACATGTCATCGTGTCTACCCTATAGCATACGAGCACAAGCAATTCCAAGACTTTTCTCTTTTCCACAGCAGACGTCGACGCGTTGCACATCAGAACTGAAACCGTTGTAGGATGAAAACGGTAAGTTTTCGGACGTGGGTTGCTATTCAAAATATTACGTATTCACTCCCCTCTACAAATCCTAAAAGTTTGTAACGGAAATTTCCGAACACCTTGTATATAGGATAGAGTGTTGTACCTACAGGATAGGATACCTAGAACATCATGTTCGCATCGTGTTCTTTGGTCGGTACTTCAGTCTAGTAACAGGTTTGAGAATAATATGAAGGAATGCTCATTAGAGACCACCATAAGCAGTTTCTGACATTTTCTACAATTTCTTTTAGTGCTAGAGGCAAGATTGTTTTTTGTGCAGAATTTGTAAACAATTCAGCTGTTTAAATGCTGCATATTAAATCAAAGCTACAGTATTTGGAATATATTATTAATTAAGTTATAAAATTCTATGTAAGTAAAATTCTATGTATTTATTAAAACTAGCTAGATAACGTGTGGACGGTTAAGCCATACTTCGTAGCTCATGTTCCGTCTCTTACCTCGGAATAGGAGAAGAGCTGTTACTGTGAAACACGTGAATTTGCAAATTAACTGAATTTCATTGATGCCTTAACAATTTTACCTGTCTTGGATACTGAAATTTTTGTTAGTTTCCAACAAAATCAGTTTGAATTTTTTTTTCAATTTGTAACAGGTCTTTGAAAATACTTCTGCTTAATTTGATGTCGCTTACTGATTATTGGATTTAAATTTCATTGGATAATTTGTTGCTAGGTACATGACTATATTGTACCGTGGAACATGTTTTGACATTTGGAGAAACCTTAATTTTCCGGAGTAGTTTTTGTAGTTTCTGAAAAAGACTGATGCACATAAAAAGTGAATGTCATTATTTAAAAATTGAATAAGAAAATGCAGGCTGATTAAAATTTAAGTTCCAGTTTCAAAAGACTGGAATAAAAAGAGGAACCGCTGCTCGCAATGACATCAAATTTGAAAGGAATAGTATCGAAGAAGGGAGGAACGTTATGGAAACGAATTTAATGAAAATTTTCCAGCTAGGTGGCGCTGTAAGAGCCAAAATGTAAATGGGTTCGGCTACAAATGACGAATCGCAATACGATGGCTATGGTATGAGTTGCACAGTAAACCAGATGTGCTGTGCAGTGACCATGACTGCACAACTTTGGTATTCTACAGTTGTGGCGTTGTTAGGTAAGCCCATCCACCACGGCAAGATCGTACCACATCGGAGTTGAAAAACCGGTTTATATTCGTCCTGAGGTCAATAACATATAAAAACCAACACTGAAATCGATTTTTAATTGTCCTGCGGCCAAAAACCATATAGAGAGCAAAAGTGATATCGGTTTTTAATTGTCGTGAGAGTGGCGCAATACATGTTGAGTTCGCTATCCATTGTTTTCTGCCACAAGTTGAAAAAGCTCCACAACAGGTCTAAGGCTCTCAGGGGCACATTCAGAATGCGTTGGGCAATGTGTGCCTTCAATCCAGCTACATTTGTAATTGGAGCACTTAACACACCACCTTTCAGATAATTCCACAGCCAGAAATCAAAAGGATTAATATCAGGTGATCTGGTCGTCCGGGCTGTAGGGAAATGATGGCTGATAAATCTAGCATTTCCAAATTTCCTATGGATCACCTGCTTCACTGGTTATGCAATGTGCAGAGGAGCGCCATTTTGCATAAAATGATCCTACACACACACACACACACACACACACACACACACACACACACACACACATCCACTTTATTGAAGAGTTGGTTGGCCGGTCTTTGGACGGCATCTGGAGTGGTGTTGCTTTCAGAATGGGTGTGCTGTGGGATGGGGACAATGTCGCCTTGGAAGGAGTCTGTAAACTGATTAAACCGCTGTATTTACGCAGGGAATCTGCTATGGATGTTAAAATCAGTGGCAATAATTGGGTTACTCTTGTGATGGCCGATTCAAAACACCGCCTTTGGTGGGCTGGGGGTGGAGAATATCTGTGCAGTAACGGATATAGGGGGAGATTCCAATGGTGTGATACAGATTGAGGCACGTTTATCCAAGGATGAAGGTACTGACGTCGTTTTGGACCAGGATATGCATTAAAAAGGGCTTGTTTGTGGGTAGGGAGCGGATGTTGTGTGGCAGGGTGCTACATTACCAACACACCATAACGATAGGTTAAGGAGTTCGTTGCATGGGTTCTGTGGATGAATGCAAAGTGGACTTCGTTTCTGGACTAGGTGGCTTCGGTATTGAGGTGGAATGTGCAGCAGGCAACAACGAAAATTTGTTGGAGGGTATGCAGTCATCGGGAGGCATAGATATTTTGAACCATGGAGTCTGATGATATCATCAGTAGTGGGACGTGGTCAGAGGGAGTTATTAGGATGGGATGATCGGTAGGTCAGGTGAGCATGGTTAATTCTGGCTTGATGGGAGGAGGCTCAGCTTTGCATTTGGTGGAATAGGTCAGATAGGTGTCATTGTACGTTATGCAGGTGGGAAGGGAGACAAGATTGGTACATGGTCTGTGGAAGTGGGAGTATTTACAGTGAGGACACATGGGTGGACTTTTGCGGTAGGATTGAGGGGTCATTGTAAAGGAGGCAGTTTTGGCGATGGTAGGACTGTGCGAGGTACTTGGAAGATTCGACTTTGTTTCAGCAGAGCGCACTCTGTAAATAGGTTATCAAGGTCAGAAGCACACTCAGTAAAAACGCACATGAGGAAGATGGGATCTGAGTTGTTGTAGATGTAAAGGCCTGTGCGAATTTCTATGGTAGGATGGGAACTGAGCTGGGAGACCGCCTCCTCTGCTGCAATCTCAGGCCAAACTTCATCATCACGGCACATTACGAACATGAGGCCCCAGGTTTTGTAGATGTACTGACCGGTGCGGATTTCTATGGCAGAAAAGGCAGGATCGGAAGTGAGCTGGGAGATGAGCCGGGAGCCCACCTCCTCTGCTGTGATCTCGTAGCCAACCATCGTTATCACAGCACTGAGGACGAGCGTACTTCGAGGGTGCTGGGGTTGTTAGGATTGGGAGGTCGTGCTCAATGGAGTGAAGGAGGTATAAGGACCAAAGATGATGTGTGGGATTATCAGTTGGAGTTCTGAGTGGAAGTTGTGATTTGTGAATTTTATGAGGACTCAACCTCTGGGTTGATGGGTGATGGGAATATTAGTGTCATACGTTATGTTTTCGAGAGTGTGGGATTTGGCATCTAGGAATGCAGAGTGGGGATGGGATAGAATGACAGTGTGAACAACTGGGGTTTGGGGGAAGGAGCGGTGTCCATGTATTCAGCGAGATTAGGATGCATTTGGGATGTTTTGATTGCAATTCTTGTAGTGGGTTTCGCATTAGGATGCTTCCGTGATGTTTTGAAGGGGATGGAGTGGGTGTTGGGGCATTGGAGACAGTGGCATATGTCTTGGTACAGGTCATTCCATTGGGCTTAAGGTGGTCTGGCTGCTTGTTGGTTTGGGGGCAAGTATTGTTGTTTCTGGCGTTGAATCGACAGTGTGAGATAAGAAGGATGATGAGCACACACACAAAATTGACACATACGACAGGCACTGATGTGATGTGTAGGGCTCTACGCCTGCCGACCTACGCAGGTAAAAAGTGTGGGTAAGCACAAACTACCGACAAAGCTCTAAAGGGTATTCTAGATTCTACAGATGATGCGATTCAGGGATTCCAGTCCTCGGATGTCTGATACAGAAATATTTTTCTTTATCTTTACTGTTATTTCAGACCACTTGCACCATATGGATGGGATTGGGCTGTCAGTTGCATATTCAACCGGCTCTTAAATCAAGAAACAAGTAAACTAAAGTAGACAGAGAAAAACGCAAACTTCATGGAGTTATTTACAAATGAAATTAAAAATTTTGAGCGAGTAATTTACATAAGTTTTTATACATCAGTCATGCCTTTATTCATTTTTTTATTAATAATAGTACTAACAAAAACTATAAAAACAAGAAAACAAACCAGTACGTTTGAAATATACAAAACACTGATGTTAAGAAGGAGCATTTCACTGTCACTAAAACTGGAATGACATGACATGGGTTAAGTTATTCAATGGCAAAAAGTTGATTATTGAGGAGGGTATGAGGGTTGTGGTATAAGGATGGAAGCATAGTGTGCGATATCGGTGGGGGAGGATTGGCTGTTGGGTGACAAGAAAGGGGGAGTAGATGCGGGTATCGGTGGGGCTAAAATTGAAAGGGGAAAGGGGATGGTAGGGTAAGAAGGGAGGAAGGGGGAAAACTGGTGCGGCAATATAAGGAGGGGAGAGAGAAGGAACCCTGATGAGACGGCATGGGTCAGGTGGATTTAAAGTTGACAGGATGGATAAATGGTGTGACGGAGTTCATGATCTGGGAGGGAAACGGCTGAAATTTCTTTGGGGCAGTATGGAGAGTGTATACAGGTATAGGGTTGGTGGGATGTGTCGGTAGCGGAACGGCAACGTACTAGGATTGGAAACTATAGTGGAAACTATATTAGTATTGGAGCCAAGTTTGTGGTGGTGTACATTGTACAGGGGAGTTCAATGTCAGTGAAGAGAGGTGTTGATGTATGAGTTTGTAAAGGATTCTAGTGAGGAAAAGTAAACGGGTGCGTTCAGTGATCAGCAGGGACTAATAGAACATAGACTGTTCTGATATTCACGCAACATTTTACAGTGTTTCCGCCGTATTTATTACGTCGTAACGGAATGTGGTGTCTGTTATGTTACTGCGGCAATTATTAATTCGTACCACAGGTGTACACCACTGTTTAGTCACGCAGATAATATTTAATTATAAAGCAAGCTCTGTCTTGAAGGTCGATCGTCGGGCTTCAGCTTTTAATCATTGATAGCGTTGGTAATACTTGAGAACTGAAAATCGTCTTATCACGATCTTGTTTATTTCGTTGATATAGCAACTCACAGATATTAACTTCACACGAGCCCAGCCCACATTACTGTTTTTTGTCCTTCATTATTGAACTTTGGAACAGTCTGTAATTAATTAAGAACTCAATCTGTACAACCAGTTTTAAGGAATGCCTTGTCTATAACAAATGATTTATCATAGTTGTTTCATGAGTACGTTGACATCCTGTATTAATATTGTATTTGTCGTAATTTATAACGTCCAGCGATACAAGCACAGTTACATGCTTAAGTTTCCTTCAGTCGGAAAGGTTATCTCGGCCTGATTATTTACGGAAAGGTTATCTCGGCCTGATTATTTACAATTTGTCACTTCGATGGTTAATTGACCATTAACTTTATATTTATCCTTTCCAGGATGAACACCGAGTCTGTTTCGATTTGAAAAATACTCCTAAATGTCACTACCACTCAACGTTCGTGAAATGAAGTTAACTCATTATTAGTAATGTAATTGTAATAAACCATAGATCTTACTCTCTCGCACCAGTTGCTGCGCAACGCGCTAAACAGCACTACATCTCCAAGGAAACGTCACATGACCTAAAACAACTTCTTTGAACAAATCAATAATTAATCCAACGTTTCTTTAAATAGAAATTCAAAATACAAAATTATTATCCTTCGCTTTTTAAACTTTTACTACAGCAATGTTACACACATAGGCAATCGAGCCACGTGTCAGACATTAACAACATATATTAACAGATTCCAACTGGACGTGGTCAAATCCGAACAAAAACTGAATACATATTTCAGTGTATTACTATTCAAAGTTAGAAATTTCATTTGTCATCATTATGATCGTGAAGATGGGCGAGTCGCTGTAGGCTGTGTTCTTTGGAAAACGGCCGCCTATTCGACGCCACTGTAGCCCAGCAATGATGGCTGCGTCATGACAGGATGACTGCTCCTTACGCCACTGCCACTCCCCACGCTCGTACCATGAAACAACGGAAGGGACATACATTTTTTAGTCCTGGTTCCGATTTCCATTGAAAACTGCGTTTTCATTCCACCTTCACTATTATTAAATCCACTTTCCTGGTTACGTGCCTATTCATCTTCACGATCTTTCCCGAGTATATCTGTTTTAGATAGCTCAATACGGCATTTAATTTAGTCCATTATTTATCCAGCATCTTTTCCCGTACATGAGTAGGTAATCGACTAATAGGTATTTTAATTAAATGGCTTTCACTTATTGGTTCGTCCAGGAACTTTACTTTATTCGTGTGCCGCTAAAAGTATTTAAGGAAACCATCTCATCTTCTATATGCTGGCTAGGGTAGAAAAATTCTAAAGTGAGGTTTCGTTGGTCTTCTGCTGACCACTTTTTTTCTTTAAATAATTTTCAAAAATCTTTCCCAGCCCGTAATTTAATTCATACCAAGTACATCCCACACTGTCGCCACCCGCTCAAACGTCATATGAAAAGCTGAATTTTATTGCGATGGTTTGGTGAACTTGGGAATGCCTCCTCAAAAGTCCTGAAGAAAATTGTGGTATGTAATAAGTTTCCTAGTTTAAGTATAGAAATTTATTAGGGTATCTATCCCTCAGTGCTTTCCTCAGCTAAATTTAGAGATTCTTCTGACTATTAAACCACACATATTTTCTTTCTTATTATTATTATTTACTTTAATCTCACCCCCAGAACTGCTAGTATAACTGTCATTGGAAATTTACCCAGATACTACATCATTATACAACGATACTTTTTCTACCCCATTTTAGGAGAGTTTTCCTTATGCTTCACATTACCATGCTGACCTTTAAGATTACATAACACACTAAGATTGGTGAATTTTAACTTTACATTTGTTAAATTTCTTATATCTACTTTATCCAGTAAATACTTTACATGTCTTTTTACTCTTCTAAACCCTTCTCGCGGCAATCTGGAACCTTTATGTTATATTTAACTTCAAGCTTCCGAGACTTCTTCCCTCAGTGCACTAATTTCAGTAGTCCCTCGTTCTTACACTACCACTACATCCTCTTCTGCTTCTTTGAGTGTCTCATATTACATTTTACAAAAGTCGCTATTTAACATGCCTATTTGCATTTTGATTTGTGCCTTCTCTTGTCTCGATTCTTCAATGTAGATATCTAACTTTTGGTCTAATGTTTCTATCTTACTTTGTACCCTCGCTGTATTCTTTAATAGTACCTCAGTGAGATCGTCTCACACCTGTTTTATTTCTGCTTTTAAATACTCATTATTACTGTCGATCTTATTAGCCAAGTCAGTTTTGTTAGCTTGTATCTTATTTGATAATTTGGTTTTTTACGATCCGGAAACCCAGTTCAAAGCAAAGAAGGGAAAGCAGAAAGGTGGAAGGAGTATATAGAGGGTCTATACAAGGGCGATGTACTTCAGGACAATATTATGGAAATGGAAGAGGATGTAGATGAAGATGAAATGGGAGATACGATACTGCGTGAAGAGTTTGACAGAGCACTGAAAGACCTAAGTCGAAACAAGGCCCCGGGAGCAGACAACATTCCATTGGAACTACTGACGGCCTTGGGAGAGCCAGTCCTGACAAAACTCTGCCATCTGTTGAGCAAGATGTATGAGACAGGCGAAATACCCTCAGACTACAACAATAATATAATAATTCCAATCCCAAAGAAAGCAGGTGTTGACAGATGTGAAAATTACCGAACTATCAGTTTAATAAGTCACAGCTGCAGAATACTAACGCGAATTCTTTACAGACTAATGGAAAAACTGGTAGAAGCCGACCTCGGGGAGGACCAGTTTGGATTCCGTAGAAATGTTGGAACACGGGAGGCAATACTGACTCTACGACTTATCTTAGAAAACAGATTAAGGAAAGGCAAATCTACGTTTCTAGCATTTGTAGACTTAGAGAAAGCTTTTGACAGTGTTGACTGGAATACTCTCTTTCAAATTCTGAAGTTGGCGGGGGTAAAATACAGGGAGAGAGAGGCTATTTACAATTTGTACAGAAACCAGATGACAGTTATAAGAGTCGAGGGACATGAAAGGGAAGCAGCGGTTGGGAAGGGAGTGAGACAGGATTGTAGCCTCTCTCAGATGTTATTCCATCTGTATATTGAGCAAGCAGAAAAAGGAAACAAAAGAAAAATTTGGAGTACGTATTAAAATCCATGGAGAAGAAATAAAAACTTTGAGGTTCGCCGATGACATTGTAATTCTGTCAGAGACAGCAAAGGTCTTGGAAGCGCAGTTGAACGGAATGGACAGTGTATTGATAGGAGGATATAAGATGAACATCAACAAAAGCAAAACGAGAATAATGGGATGTAGTCGAATTAAGTCGGGTGATGCTGAGGGAATTAGATTAGGAAATGAGGCACTTAAAGTAGTAAAGGAGTTTTGCTATTTGGGGAGCAAAATAACTGATGATGGTCGAAGTAGAGAGGATATAAAATGTAGACTAGCAATGGCAAGGAAATTTTTTCTGAAGAAGAGAAATTTGTTAACATCGATTATAGATTTAAGGGCCAAAAAGTCGTTTCTGAAAGTGTTTGTGTGGAGTGTAGCCATGTATGGAAGTGAAACATGCACGATAAATAGTTTGGACAAGAAGAGAATAGAAGCTTTCGAAATGTGGTGCTACAGAAGAATGCTGAAGATTAGATGGGTAGATCACATAACTAATGAGGAGGTATTGAATAGAATTGCGGAGAAGAGCAGTTCGTGGCACAACTTGACAAGAAGAAGGGACCGGTTGGTAGGACATGTTCTGAGGCATCAAGGGACCACAAATTTAGCATTGGAGGGTAGCGTGGAGGGTAAAAATCGTAGAGGGAGACCAAGAGATGAATACATTAAGCAAATTCAGAAGTATGTATGTTGCAGTAAGTACTGGGAGATCAAGAAGCTTGCACAGGAGAGAGTAGCATGGAGAGCTGCATCAAACCAGTCTCAGGACTGAAGACCAGAACAACAGCAACGATCCAATAGAAGTAAGATTTCATCTAATTAAGACTTCAGTCTTCCACTTTTATTTACAAGAATGTAACTATTGTATATAATATCCTCCTTAAATAGTCACTGTTGCAAGTATGTGTATCTAACACGATGTTAGTCTTACTATTGACCTCTACTCACTATATAGGTCTCTCACTTCCCTGAGAATCACAACACACAATGGAACATTCCAAAGTGTCAGTAAACGGTCTTGATGAAACTTGGTGGATATTTAGAGGGGACAAAATAGTGCAACACATTTTTTTGTTTGTGCCCAGCTTCAATTTTAAGGGGTAAAACGCACCCCAATATGTAATTTGGCTTTTTAGCTTTAGAGGAAATCTCTGCGAAACGTTGATATATACAAAATATTTTCCTTATACAAGTGGATATATAATTAATGTTCTTGAAAACTAGATAATCAACTTTTGTAATAATTTGAAATTATGAAGAATACTCCACCAACCATTAACTAAGTTTGAAAAATTAAAACTTCTGTTACAACATAAATTAAAGAAACTTTCAAGCCACATACAACCCCGTGTAATAAAGCTCGTTTCTGAAACACGGTTTTTGGAAAATAAGCTGTGCACAATGTGCTGTCAGAGTATTTTAATATACCTAATTAAAATGTCTAAAGATTCATTACTATTCTAATTATTTATTTTACTTATGTTTCTTTTATGTTTAAGTTTTACATTCAAGGTTTTTTGGTGTTTTGGTTTTTTTGTCGTTTCACATATGCGTATTTTTAATTGACAATAATACATATTTTGATAGAAAACAGTTACTATAATGATAATCTGCAAGGAAATACTTATAAAATTAAACGTTTTTTGCACCATGCACATAAAATGAATGAAATTTTGTCACGTCATATATGAGGATCACCTGTGAAAAAATTCCTTGTCCACAAATACTGTGCCTCAAACGGTTCTTTCACACTAATCATCGAAGGAATCTAAGATTAATACAAATATTTCTCCTTCAATGGGAAAGAAAACTTTTTTAAAATACCTTTCGATGTAGTCAGATTTTTGTTCGCCAAATTTAGATGCTATCACGAGGACATTCGGAGTTTCAAAAAGAGAGTCTCGAATTTTCATTATTAGTTTATTTTAAAACCATAAAAAGGTGGGTGGTCAGTGTGAGAAAAATCGTTTTGAGCGTTACACTTGAGGACAAGAAACATCTGGTGGTCCTGAAGGGATCGATGGCTCAGGTACAGCCGAAGAACGTATACTACTTTCGAAGCTGCAAGAACTTTGTGAGAAGATTTTCAGATCGAGTTCTGTTGAATGATTATGATGTCAATCTCCAGTTGAAAAAAAATCGAGCTGCATTCGTTTGCACGTAATCAGTTCTCTTCAACAAGCTTTCCGATGGACTGAAATATGTTCGATACAATTCAGGATATTTGGAGGATCACCTGTGATAATTTTTAATCCAGCTGAATTTTGTTTTATGTTGTCTTCTCCACTGTATATATTACGTGAAAAAATTTCATTCATTTTATGTGCATCATGTAAAAAACGCTATATTTAAGCATTTCCTTACATATTATCATTATTGCAATTACTTTCTGTCATAATAATAAGTAACTTAACATTTTCAATTAATTTTGTGTTATAATTATTAAAACAGTTGATTTTATAGTTTTCAACATCATTAATTACATATCAATTTTTATATGAATAATATTTCGTATATATATCTATATACATCATCATTTTGTAGATGTCCCCTCGAAACATAAAATTCCAAATTTCCTGTCGTGGTGCGTTTTACCCCTCAAAAGTAAAGCTGGACTCAACAATAAAATGCATATTGCACTGTTTTTCCCACTCTACACATCCGTTAAATTTCGTTAAGATCATTTATTGCTACTTGGGAAGGTTACCTTGTCAGTATAAGTTACCTTCAATAGTCATTGGATTTCACTCACCAGCTTCGTTGCATAAATTACTAAGTATTGGCTGCTAGTGCTGTGCTATGCATCTGCATGTGCCGCCTGTACTGAATGTTACGACAACCGTTCCGACCGCACCTCTGATGCGAAGCATCGACAGCAACTGCAGTGCAAAGCCGGTGTACTACAAGTGCCGACTCAGACTGCGACGTGACGCCGGTGTATTGCAAATACCGACTACGTCTCCGCCGAGCGTTAATTTGGACCAGGTTCTCCCGCGCCGCGTCCAACTCTCACTTTAACGCCACCTCGACAGAGTAAAATCCCGTACCCCTACGCCAAATGGCTTCTGCTTCTGTCTTGCTCGTTGAACTGCTGTTGCCCCCAAATCGCGTCCAGTCACGTCCATGCCACAAACCGCGTTTCCGTCTCGTTTCTCACACGTTAATGGAATTTGCTACATTTCAATTACGAGATGCTACTGCGGCAGTGCATAATTGATACCGCAGGCGCATATCGCTCTATGGTTCTGGAGATAATATTTAATTAGGTAGCAGGTTCTAACTTCAAGGCAGACCGTCGACGGCTTAAGCTTTTTATCATTGATAGCATTAGTAATGCTTGAGATCTGACACTAATGTTTTCACAGTCTTGGTTATGTCTACAGCCTTGGTAATTTCTTTTATATAGCAACACACAGATATTAACTTCAAGCGAAACTGGCGAATTTTACTATGCTTGGTCCTCCAGTGTTCAATAACTATAAATAATAAAGGAAGTACAAACTCAATTAATCGTTTTTAAGAAATTGTTTGGCTGTAAGAAATTATTTATCATAATTCTTTCACGAGTAAGCTGATACTCCATATTAATATTGTATTTGTCGTAATTTATAACGTATAGCGATACTAGTACTGTTGCTTAGCCGGCCTCTTTGACCGAGTGGTTGTAGCTGCTTCAGTCCGGAACCGCGCTGCTGCTACGGTCGCAGGTTCGAATCCTTCCTCGGACATGGATGTGTGTGATGTCCTTAGGTTAGTTAGATTTAAGTGGCTCTAAGTCTAGGGGACTGATGACCTCAGATGTTAAGTCCTATGCTGCTCAAAGCCATTTGAACACTTTGAACTGTTGCTTGCTTACATTACGCTTCAGTGGCAAAAATTGTCTCTGCTTGGTTGTTTACGAACTGTCACTTGGGTGATTAATTCACTTTTAACTTAATAGCTATCCTTTCCAGAATGAAAACCAAGTTCGTTTAGTCTCGAAAAGTTCTTTTAAATGTCACGTCTGCTCAACTTTAGTGACGTGAACTTAACTCAAATTAGTAACATAACTGCAGTATACTACAGTTCTTATTCTATCGTAACAGTTGTTGCAAAACAACACTTCAGCTACAAGAAAACTTCATTTGACCTATAAGAACTTCTTCCAGGTCAATAATTAATCCAATTATTCTTCCAATACATTTCCAAATCCTTCGAAATTATTTTTGTTCAATTTTAAATCTTTATTACAGCAATATTACTCACATGGGTAGTCGGGCCAAGTGTCAAACATTAACAACGTATATTAATATAAAGGGCATTCAAAAAGAAACGAGCCGGAGTCTGGAATGCGCAAACCTGTGACAGGAGGGTAAATTGCGGCGTGTGTAACGAGGTGTGGTTTCGACAGAGCGTGGAAGTTCACAGCCCGTCGGTACAGCGCATGCGTGCACGTCACGTAACTATACAGATCTAGCATCAATCGACCAACGTTGCCAGTCGCATCGCAAACAGTGACATGGAGGAGTCAAAAGAAGAGCAAAGAGGTGTTGTTCGTTTTCTGCCAGTGGAAGGAGTAGGAGGAACAGACATTCATCGACGAATGACAGCCGGCCGCGGTGGTCTAGCGGTTCTAGGCGCTCAGTCCGGAACCGCGTGACTGCTACGGTCGCAGGTTCGAATCCTGCCTCGGGCATGGATGTGTGTGATGTCCTTAGGTTAGTTAGGTTTAAGTAGTTCTAAGTTCTAGGGGACTGATGACCACATATGTTAAGTCCCATAGCGCTCAGAGCCATTTGAACATTTTTTTTTGACGAATGTCACAAGTGTACGGCGTACACTGCATGTCCCTTACAAGGGTCAAGGCGTTGGCGCTAGCGCTTCAGGGAAGGGTTGGGGGTTGTTTTTGGGGAAGGAGACCAGACAGCGAGGTCATCGGTCTCATCGGATTAGGGAAGGATGGGAGTCGTACACTTTCAAAGGAACCATCCCGGCATTTGCCTGGAGCGATTTAGGGAAGGCTTCAGGGAAGGACGGATGTCGTTAGCCGATGATGCACGATCTGGAGCACCCCTCTCCATTACCAATGACATCGTCCAGCTCGTGGATGCACTCATTACCAAATAATTATTTTACCTTGCAGGTGACGTGAAGTTATTCGAGCAACAACTGCCTGACATGGAAATAATGCTGTTCAGTCAAACCTACTGTTTAAACAGCAGTCGTTGTAGGCGTGTCGGTGATATCGAATCGGGATTTCTACCCAGTTGTAGTATTTGAAAACCCTCGATTAAGTGACATAAAAATAATATTATTCATGGATGAATGGATTCGATTGTGTGATTTGTCAATGCAGATTCCACAGAAACGTTTACTCTCTCTCGGTGATAGTGGATGATCATACAATCCCTGTCGAGGACTTCCCTGCAACAGTTAAAATATTTAACAAGACATAGTGCACGCATCTACAGGAGCAGACTTTTAAGAGTTTGATGTGTACCAGCTATATAATACAGGAGAAGCTAGAGTGTCGAAAAAGTTGGAAGTCATATGTCCACTGATTCTATGAGACATTGTGGAGTAATCTGTTGGAGTTAGCTCGTCAATATCTTCACACATCACAAGAAACCATAGCTCAACGGCCGGCCGGAGTGGCCGTGCGGTTCTAGGCGCTACAGTCTGGAGCCGGGCGACCGCTACGGTCGCAGGTTCGAATCCTGCCTCGGGCATGGATGTGTGTGACGTCCTTAGGTTAGTTAGGTTTAAGTAGTTCTAAATTCTAGGCGACCTCAGAAGTTAAGTCGTATAGGGCTCAGAGCCATTTGAACCATAGCTCAACTCTGCGATGCATGCTGCGCAGAGATGGAATACGAGATGTGTTATTCAACTTGGAAAGGTGTGGGTGCAGAACTATGTGTTCAAAAATGTTCAAATGTGTGTGAAATCTTACGGGACTTAACTGCTAAGGTCATCAGTCTCTAAGCTTACACACTACTTAACCTAAATTATCCTAAGGACAAACACACACGCCCATGCCCGAGGGAGGACTCGAACCTCCTCCGGGACCAGCCGCACAGTCCATGACTGCAGAACTATGACCCTCCTTAAGTTTGTTTACGAATCCAGCTATATGTATGAGTTTATAAATCAAGACGAAGTTTAAGAGCAATATGTGTGTTACTTATTTCCTTAAAAACCCCTTGCAGCCTAATGTGAATGAACAGTTACCATCATTACTGAGTGGATGAAACAAACTCGCCACAAGGCACTTATAGTAAGCAACTGGGCATGCGATTAAGATGCTCGAAACCGGAATGAGAACAAGAATGGATCATTACTTCCCACTAATATACGTTCATTAACTATTGGTCATTCATATTATGGGAAGATTAATCTTTTTCTAACACTGTCAACACATCTTGATGGAGTCTACATCGAGCGGGTATATTATTTCTTCCAAAACCCTGTTTCTGCCAAAATATCAGCTATTGCAGTAGATTTCGTATGGCATTGAGGGCAGACAATCAGTGAAAGCAGTGATATGCCACTTACTGAAAAAGTAAAGCCAAACAGGATATTCATATCTGATGACGTCGCAGTGGAAAATCAGGATGAGATCCAGAGATATTCCTAATTATGTGAGTCAATATACTTCATTTGAGCCAGACGTACTCAAGGTTACAGAAGCAGTTAGTCCGAGATAATCTGATCCTTATTATCTCTTTCAAATAGGACAGTCTGAATTTAAACCATATTTACCAAACACATGTAGGATCTGACATGTCATTCAATCTACTCGTTACCATATGTGGGAATAACTCATAGTGTGTCTTTCTAGTTATTGATAAAACTGGGAAATTGAATGATGGCCGATACAGACAAACTTCGAAGAGATTCTGCATAAAAGGCAGTGTACCAAAACAGAGCTATAACAATATACTGCAGACTATCGAAAAGTATGCATGTAGGTTGTACACCCGGTCGGAGGGTGCAAAGCACATCCGTCTATATGCTGACAGAAAAATCAGGGCAGTAGCAGCCGCCCGAGAAACAGCAGCAAGAGGGAAATAACCGATTTTGTGAAATTTTACGAGTTCCTAACCAAAAGCGAATTATATAATTTCATCTGTAGCTTTGGTAGTTTAGTTTTTGAATTTCTGTTTGTTAATTTAATATTTAATAGACACAATTCTCGCGTTTTCGTTTGTGTCGAAAAGTAACCAGTTTTGTGACATTTTACAGGTTCCTAACCAGGTGCGAATTACTGTATTAAGTCTCTTCATTGTGCTTTGCTTTGATAGTTCTTCAGTTTTTGTATCTCTGCGTGTTAATCTATTTTATGAGACACAGTTCATGCATTTTCGTCAGTGTGTACAGCACTTTCATAACGCGCGTCGACAGCCGTGTTTGTTCCACTGTTTTGAAAGCTGACAATGTCTCTCAGCCAGATGCAGTTGCTTGTCCCTGTTCAGAGGAAAACTGTCAGCCTACAAAATTCGGGGAATCACACAGGGTGGGATTATTGGTAGTTGGGAACTCCAGTGTTACGCGCGTTATGGAACCCTTTAGGGACATGGTCGCCAAGGACGGAAGAAAGCCAGTGTGCATACCGGGTGGAGTCATTCCATACTTGGAACTGGTCCTTCCGTAGGACATGAAGGGCAAAGGATGCTGCCAATTGCAGGTGGTAAAATGTGTTGCTTCGACTGGAAAAGATTCTCTCTGGTTCCGAGCGGCTATGTGGAGTTGTAAAGACTGCCATGTTTGCTTGCGAGATGAAGGCAGAGCTCACCATTTGCAGCATAGTCGGCAGAACCGACTGCGGATCTGTAGTACAGAGCTGAGTGGAGGATCTGAATCAGAGGCTCAGGTGGTCCTGCGGCTATGTAGGCTGCGGATTCCTCGACGTGCGCCATAGGGTGTTGGGGTTTCGGGTTCCGGTAGAAACGTAAGGGCACATTACGCGCGGGAGGCGACTACACGGATAGCGGGGGCTAGGTGACGTCGGCCTGGCAGTTTTTTTAGGCTAGAGGATCTCGGTGATGCACAAAAAGGGCATGAGTCTCAAAGGATGCAGTTAGAACGCAAGAAGAACGTAGATCTAGGAACCATCGGTACAAAAGTTGTAAATTGACGTAGCTGTATTGGGAAAGTACCAGGGCTCCAAGCGCTAATGGATAGCACTGATGCTCAAATCATTATAGGCACTAAAAGCTGGCTAAAATCGGAGATAAGGTCAGTCGAAATTTTTTCGAAGGACCTAACAGTATTCAGAGAGGACAGACTAAATACACTTGGTGGTGGCGTGTTTCTTACTGTTAGAAGCAGTTTATCTTTTAGCGAAACTGAAGCAGATAGTTCCTGTGAATTAGTATAGGTAGAGGTCATTCTTGGCAACCGGAATAAAATAATAATTGTATCCTTTCACCGACTTCCCAACAAAGATGATACAATTGCTGAAAGGTTCAAAGAAAACCTGAGTCTAATTTCAAACACGTACCAGACTCATACAGTTATAGTTGGTGGTGACTACAATTTAGCCTCGATGTGATGGTGAAAATACATGTTTAAATCCGGAGGTACGCATGGACATCATCCCAAACTGTGCTAAACGCATTCTCTGATAATTATTTGGAGCAATTAGTTCATGAGCCCACTCGAATAGCAAACGGTTGTGAAAGCACACTTGACCTCTTAGCGACAAATAATCCTGAGGTAATCACGAGCATCAAAACGGATACAGGAATTAAGGAACACAGGATTGGCGTAGCGAGATTGAATACCGTTACTCCCAAATCCGTCAAAAATAAACGAAAAATGTATACATTCAAAAAAGCAGAAAAAAATTCGTTTGACGCCTTCCTAAGAAACGAACTCGATTCCATCCAAATTAACAATGTAAGTGTAGACTAGATGTGGCTTGATTTCAAAGAAATAGTATCAAGAGTACTTGATTGACTTGTACCACAAAATTAACAAACGATGGAGTTGATAACACATGGTCCACAAAACAGGTCAGAACACTGTTGCAGTAACAACGAAAAACGTATGACATATTTAAACGAACGAAAACTCCCAAAGCCTGGCTATCTTTTACAGAAGCTCGAAATTTAGCGCAGACTCCAATGCGAGATGCTTGTAATAGTTTCCACAATGAAAGTTTGTCTAGGAAAATTCAGAGAGATTCTGATCGTATGTAAACTATGCTTGCACCAAGACACAATCTGTGCCTTCTCTGTGCGACAGCAATGGAAATACTATCGGCGACAATGCTGCTAAAGCGGAGTTACTGAACACAGCCTTCCTAAATTCCTTCACCAAAGAAGACCAAGTAAATATTCCAGAGTCTGAAACAAGAATAACTGTCAACATGAGTAACTTCGAAGTGGATATCCTCGGGATAGTGAAGCAGCTTAAATGACTTAATAAAAGCAAATCTTCAGGTCCAGATTGTGCACCAATTAGGTTCCTTTCAGAGTATGCTGATGCATAGCTCCATGCATAGCAATCTTGTACAACCGTTCGCTCGACGAAAGATCCGTACCCAAAGACTGGAAAGTTGCGCAGGTCACACCAACAGTTAAGAAAGACAATAGGAGCAATCAACTAAATTATAGACCATATCATTAACATCAATATGCAGCATGGTTTTGGAACGTATATATTGTGTTCGAAGATTATCAATTACCTCCTAGAGAACGATCTATTGACAGATAGTCAACACTGATTTAGAAAACATCGTTCCTGTGAAACACAACAAATCTAATGGCCGTAAATTCAACTAAATACATAGGAATTACAGTTACGAACACCTTAAATTGGAAAGAACACACAGAAAATGTTGTTGGTATGTCGAAACAAAGGCTGTATTTTATTTGCAGAACACTTAGAAGATACAACAGGTTTACTATAGAGACTGCCTACACTATGCATATGCGTCGTCTTTTGGAGTATTGCTGCGCTGTCTGGGATCCTTATCAGACAGAGTTAACGCAGTACATCGAGAAACTTCAGAGCAGAGCACCACGTTTTGCATTAATGAGAAATAGGGAAGGGAGTTTCACGCACATGATACAAGGTTTAGGGGGGACCTAATTAAAAAAAAAAATGCGTTTCTCATTGCGGCGTATCTTCTCACGAAATTTCCCACCAGCTTTCCCCTCTGCATGCGAAATTATTTTGTTGACGCCGACCTAGATAGAGAGAAACGATCATCACACGCTGAAGAGCCAAAGAAACTGATACAGTTGCCTAATATCGTGAGGGCCCCCGCGAGAACACAGAAGTGCCGCAACACGAGGTGGCATGAACTCGACTAATGTCTGAAGTAGTGCTGGAGGGAACTGACAGCATGAGTCCAGCAGGGCTGTCCATAAATCCGTAAGAGTACGAGGGGGTGGAGACCTCTTCTGAACAGCAAGTTGCAAGGCATCCCAGATATGTTAAATAATGTTCATGTTTCGGGAGTTTGGTGGCCAGCGGAAGTGTTTAAACCCAGAAAAGTGTTCCTGGAGCCATCGTGTAGAAATTCTGGGCGTTTGGGGTGTCGCATTATCCTGCTGGAATTGTTCAAGTCCATCGGAATGCACAATGGACATATATGGATGCAGGTGATCAGACAAGATGCTTACGTACGTGTCGCCTGTCAGAGTCGTACCTAGACGTATCAGGGTTCCATATCACTCCGACTGCACACGCCCCACACCATTACAGAGCTTCCACCAGCTTGAACAGTCCCCTGCTGACATGCAGGGTCCATGGAATCATGTGGTTGTCTCCACACCCGTACACGTCCACCAGCTAGATACAATTTGAAACGAGACTCGTCTGACCAGGAAACATATTTCCAGTCATCAACAGTCCATTGTCGGTGTTGGCGGGCCCAGGCGAGGCGTAAAGCTTTGTGCTGAAACTTGTTGATGGCCCAGCGTTGAAATCTGCAGCAATTTGCGGAAGGGTTGCGTTTCTGTCACGTTGAACGACTCTCTCAGTCGTCGTTGGTCCCGTTTTAGCGGGATCTTTTTCCGGGAGCAGCGTTGTCGGCAGTCTGATGTTTCACCCGATTTCTGATATTCACGGCACTCTCGTGAAATGGTCGTACGGTAAAATCCCCACTTCATTGCTGCCTCGGAGATGCTGTATCCCATTACTCGTGGGCCGACTAAAACACCACGTTCAAACTCACTTAAATCTTGATACCCTGTCATTGTAGCAGCAGTAACTGATTTAACAACTGTGCCAGACACTTGTTGTCTCATATAAGCGTTGGCCACCGCAGTGCCGTATTTTGACTGTTTACATATCTCTGTATTTGACTGCGAATGCCTATACCAGTTTCTTTGGCGCTTCAGGGTAATAAATTAAGGGAAATGAGAGCTCGCACGGAAAGATATAGATGTTCGTTTTCCCCTAGCGGTGTTCGAGAGCGGAATAACAGAGAATTATTGTGAAGTTGATTCTATAAAGCTTCTGCCAGGCACTTCGTGTGATTTGCAGAGTAGCCATGTAGATGTAGGTGTAGATGTATGGTGAGGTGTTGGAATGCTTGATTGTTACAATAAACCAATGCAAACTGTAAGTCAATGACGATACTGCAGAAGTCATCATAAAGCTAACTGAAATGCATGTATATGTCAAGGCCATAGCTACGGCACTTGGCCCCCATCAGCACCAGCAGTCTCAAGGAATACACAGTGTGGTCAGAAAGAGTCTGAAAAGCTTGTGCGGGTGTTGCAGGGTAGTGTGTGCTGAGAAATAAGTGCCAACAGAAAAGTCCGACAAGTTGTGCCGTTCCTGGGCTACTTGGCACTGAAGTTAGTCACTCGAAACTTCAAGTGGCCCGCCAGATACAATTTAGGTGAGTTGTTCACACAGTGTAGATGATAGCGCACAAGACCTGTCTTTGCCTCGGGTTCGATAGTTTCTGTCATCCCAGTTCCAACTTTTGTTTTGTTCTCTCTTTCGGTTTCAGGAAACCAAACGAAAAACACATCTGACGTCACCGTCTCCGGCGGGCTGCTTGAATTGGCACACATAGCAGCCTGATTGGCTTTCTTCAGTGCTAATTAACTCAGAAATAGCGCGACGTATCGAATATTTTTCGTAAAAATTATTTCTCGGTACAGCCTACCCTGCAACACCTTTACAAGCTTTCACACTGTTTCTGATCACCCAGTGTAAGTTGCACGCTATCTTAAAATGGGCAGTATTTTGTCGACATTGTAGAATGGCCTATGAAAACCTCCGAGAATGACAAATACAAAAATATAATTAAACCGGCATTAGCAGCTGCTCATAGCGCAAGTAAAGGAGTTGAAATTCAGCATAAACGATTGAATAATCTACTTCTGAAGTTTATACCGGTACATTACAATGAACTGAATGAAATCATAGAACGATGACGAGTACTTACAGCATCAGCTGCTGCAGAGAATACAGGTCACATGAAAGAAATTGTATGAATCATTTCCTTGCTTCAAGAAAGGTGCATAACCAAGTAATTACGGAAATGGTTATTCATGAGTTCCACGGGCCAGCAAACAAAACATTCCCGTGCAGACGTGTGATAACACGAGTACTGGATGATTTGTGACTGGCTGGTCTTGTAGGTATGCGAGAATCTTCATGGTCGAATAAACGTTTCAAGTACATTCTAATGGTCATAAATACGTTTACAAACTCGGTTGGGATTTAACTGTGAAGGTAAAGACGAGCAAAGAACTTGTGGATGTGCCTCAACAATTGCTGCTGACTGGTACGAATGGGTGTCATGGCAAACTTGAAACAGACCATGGAGGCGAATGTTACAATAGGCATTTTAAAGCGGCGATGGAACTATATGGAATAAACCACAACTAAAAATTCTCGCATTTGAAAGATAATATTGTTAAATGGCTGAACAGGACGATCAAAACAAGATGTGGTTGAAATTTAATCTTCGAGGGTCATGCACATGGCTAGACATTGTGTCACAAATAAATGACGAATACAAACGGACTATTCATGATAGAATTAAGATGAGATCTATTGATGTCCATCATAGTAGGATTCTAAATACAATATACAATCGTATTAAGATGGTGGATCGACGCAAGCAGAAGTTCAGCGAACGTGATTTTGTACGTATTTCAAAATACAAAACTGCATTTGAGAAACCCTGTCTATTGAGCTAGTCAACGGAGCTATTTGCAATTTCCAAAGTGCTGCTTACAAGCCCGAGAACTTACGTCTTAAAGGACAGCAACGGTGAAATAACTGCAAAGAGTATTTGCTCAGAGTAATTACAGAAAAGCTCTGAACTGGACGTGTTTCTCTAGAGCGCATCAGCAGAGGTGGAGCTGGTGTTCTTAGATAACATACCATTTGAAGTTCACATCCCTGGATACAACTTTTGTGACCTGATAAGAAGTTGAAAAAGCGTCTAGCTTGTGGCGATAAGGGAATTAATACACTAGACGGCGCATACTAGGAACACGATATTGCTTACGCCACAAATAAAATCGTTTCATTACGGACCGAATGTTAGCTGATAAAGCTAGGTAGTCACGTCGAAGAAAGGACATTGGTATACGACAACGTAATGATGCATTCGCGGTTGATTAGGCAGTCTGTACCAAACTGAAATTGTTTGCAGGAACAACGTTCAGGCTGATTATGAATGCAGCTTGTCATACACTAAAGAAAAAGAAAAAAATACGGGTTTTTTAAAAATAGTATCAAATCAGTGATAGCAGTGGCGAAAGGTGCCTTGAGGCAGAAAGGAAGAAGAAAAAGACGTACTGAAGAGCATAGGTTTCTGCTAATACATAAGACATCTGCTGGAATAATTCTGTTTCTAATTCCTGCATTTTCCAGGCTGTCGGTTGTTGGTTCGTTAGTAAGAGGAGCTGCTGCTCGAACTCAAGCAGTAAAGAATGCATGCAACACTAAGAAGCAACGAAGGAAGCCGAAAGACATAATATGGCAATTGAGGCCATCGTTATCGGTAAAATGCTGTATTTCAAACCATAAAGGGAAGGGCTTTGGCTGTTCATAAAGGAAAGTTCATAGCGATACTCCCAGACATATCGCTCACAAACATAGATCTGCTTAAACTCGTCAGAAAACTGAAAATCCTAAGATTTCACAGTGTGTATATAGGGGATATGTTGCCAAAGATGATGTAGAAATCCAAAGAATGAGGGATTGTCAATTTAGAAGTTGTGCATGGATACGAGACTCACTGGATTGCGTATGCAAAAAAAAAAAAAAAAAAAAAAAAAGTCTACTACTTTGACTCATTTGGCAATTTGAGACGAACTGTGTCGTTACTTCACCGACAAGAACCAAGTATTCTACAATGTTCGACGCTAACAAGACTTCATATATATGCAGTTATCTGGGTTTAATGTTGGTTCTCCTGACAACTGCACAAAAACAAGCAATACATTTCACGGTATCAGTTGAGGTCTGGATGCGATGTTGTACACTCTGACTTTAAAAGAACGATTGTGTACGTTATAAATGAACTACTTTCCTGCAACAGATCTCAGCAAGTGGGAGTGGAGTATTGTATTGACTAGTTTGGAAATATACAGCAGTATAGTTGACGTCACCTAGGTAAAGTTGTGGTAATAGCTCCTGGCTCCTATGACATTGATGATTTAAGTGGGTATACGAAATTATTTGTAAAGAGGTTAGTGTTATGTGCAAATGTTAATACAGTTAGAACAGAAATAAAAACAGCAGCAGAGACTGTGAACTTTCACCACTTAGGGTAAATAGGATCGCTACAAGTTTTATCAAGTGGTCAAGTTCTGGAGCATAATGCTGATAAAATTTACGAGTCGATTTAGCAGGTGGATATAATGCCAGTAAATTTGATTCGTGTTGAGTGTAATAAGAATTCATACCTTACTGACAGCTTAGTCCATAATACATGGATTTTTCCTACAGCTGGTCCAGGTTCTCAGTATTCCGATATACCTCTCAGTGAATGTATAGACATTAGACCATCTGTGTATGAATATCATGGATCAGAACACGAATCTAATAATTTATCAAGGTTAGGAAATTGTAGCATGTCTTCATCCGCAGCAACATTATGGGTATAAAGTATAAATACAGGTCATACAACCATCACAAGACCACTCTGTAGCAGAACCAGGACATGATAATATGCGTGAACAATAAGTTTCTTAAATCCTCTCAATGACATCACTCAATAATACAACTCCACTGCTATATGACGAGCGTGTCACTAGTCAGGAATATTTTTCTTATAAACCTTTTACTTGAGCAATGTTTAATAATAATGATGATATTCGAGTTATTATTCAACATCAAGATATAACAATTTTGTATACTTCGAAGTGATATTTACGCCTAAGAAGAGTCTGGAAGTGACGGTAGCATCACACCATACACATACGGCATTCGCCTTTCTGTTTCAGGAAACGAGAAACGAACTTAATTGAGCTGAAATCGACTGCACTAGGAAAGTGGGAATCACATCGACTCCCACGACATACGTCTCTGCATCAACGAAGATCTGAATGCTTGAAAAAACGCTGGATGATTCACAGACAGATTGACAGAGAGCTTCTTTAGTGTGTGTATTCCACCCAGAATGTTAATAAGCTTGTTTGAAGATAATGAAAACGTTATTGTGGGCGCTTAACAGGAGCTGATTCCGGTTCGAACTGCTATTGATAACTTGTACATTCTAGGAAACACAGAAGAGGAGTATAAGATTGTGCTGAATAAATTGGTATGCAAAGTACCTTATATATATATATATATATATATATATATATATATATATATATATATATATATATATATATATACCCATGAAGAGAATCAGAAAATTTTATGTGTATAGAACCATGGAGTTCATCTGCCATTAAATTTCCTTTCAGAGGAGGTGTTTGAACATCCAGTCATTCCACATTCATCTCGCCAAATATAGACGGTTAATATATCATTTCAGCTGGAAACTTCTCACTTTATTATTCTAACACTGAAAATAGGCAGGAAGGGGAATCTAAAAATGGTTTGAGCATATCTGATAACTGTAAACGAACCAGTGCTACAGTTTACTTGAACTCACAATTTTTCCCATACAAGAACTCATGATCTGCCTGGGATAAGAATGCATATGGACTATTGCATGACATTTATGCAAGGTTTTACCCATCTTACTACAAGATTGTTGATGGTTTTGGATGCACAATCAGCCCAAGTTTGGTGATTTATCACATATACTGAGCATAAATCGTTCAAAGTAATGTAAGGCAGTGAAGACTAGAACTGTGGACATACACACTGAGTTTGAATCATCACATAACTTCCCTGCAGGCACTGCAGCATGCGCATTATTGCCACATGAATGACTCATAAACTGCTCAGCACTAACAAGAAGCCTCTGCATATGGTAAAACGCCAATCGTCCCATATATGAATTGATGTCCACACGTTGGCTGGAAAATGAACTCTCTTTTCAGGTGTGCATGTCCTAGTAGGCATGGTGCAGTCTTGGCTGACAAAAAGAAGACTCCTGCAGACTCAGTCGTTCTCAGGTTGCACCAGAAGGTTTTAGCAGGCACGGTGCCTCTCGTAACCAGAAGAAACCTGCCAAGTCACCTTGTGCTCATGTTCCGTTGCGACCTTGCTGTGCTGTCTCTGCCCATGTTCCAACAAAGGTGGCTTCACTTAGTTCTCGAGAATTGCAGAAATAATGGGGGATATCGTTGTTTTTTTTATTTACGAGAATCACTCTCTGTAGGGTAGTGAGAGTGAGTGACAGATCCTGGTCACACCAAGATCAGCAAAATGTGTGCAGAATAATGCATGACAACATTGTTTATCTACCAGAATTGTTTCCCTCGATCTTCTGGGATAGACTGACAACTCCTGGGTAAACCAGGATCGTAGAAAATGCGTGACAATATTGTTTTTATGGTTGTATAGAGTGACAACTCTCGGTCACAGTAGGATGAACGACGCATGTCAGAAACGGGCACCAAGTAGCAACTTTTTCAACAGAAGTGGTAGCTTGCTGACGATGATCAAATAATTTCTCTTGGTACACGTTTACCCACAACCAGACAAACATGCATCGTATCCGCCACGTATATATAACCAGCACTGAGCAGCTGTTACTCATTACTGTCTGATCAGCGTCAGCTATAAAATGTTCTGCAAATAGAGTGAGTAAAATCTCCCACATCGAGGATAGTGAGAAAATGAAGGTATTCCACGTAAGTGACAGTTATTTTATGTGTGTGTGCCTCTAATTTTTTTTCTACATCTTAGTTACTGTTACATTGTCTTTAGGTTTCGTTGACAGTATGTCGATGAGTCAAAGACTAGAAGTAACTGAATCTGGTATATAACATATATCTATACATATGTCAGTATTTATCCCATACTTAGTGTTTCTTTTTAAGAATCCATCACTCTTAATCCACCATCACAGATCTCAGCATGGGAAGGATTGGATGTGGATGTAAATCCATAGATTGGTACGTTAGCCACACCACCCTAGATATCTATCAGTAATGATGAAGGCATATATATATATTGTGAGTCACTAACTATTGCCCTCTAGAATAACTCCGAACCCCGAAAGTATAATAGTAGCTGAAAAGTTCGTGGGACAGATGTTGCATGGGACAACGGGGGCCATTATATGACGTTGGTTTATTGTTGCTAGGTGGGGTCGCTTAAGAGAAATGAAGGTCAACTTTGTTTTTTCAAATGGGATGCTGTAGTCTGGTACTTATTTTCTGATGCCGGCCTCGGTGGTCTAGCGATTCTAGGCGCTCAGTCCGGAACCGCTCGACTGCTACGGTCGCAGGTTCGAATCCTGCCTCGGGCATGGATGCGTGTGATGTCCTTAGGTTAGTTAGGTTTAAGTAGTTCTAAGTTCTAGGGGACTGATGACCACAGATGTTAAGTCCCATAGTCCTCAGAGCCATTTGAACCATTTTATTTTCTGATAGCGGCTATCGAGACGAATCAAATGATGTGTAACAGTAAAGTCTTTGGAGGTCAACAGAGGTCACAAAGGTGGCATGAACGTCCATTTACAGAAGGTGTTCGAAGTGATGACCATTGGTATCAATGCAGAGCTGCAAACTTCTTATCATGGATTGAGTGATATTCCTTATCACTTCGGCCCTGATCGAAGCACATGCCCTGACAATTCTCTCTCGTATATGGTGCAAATAGTAAATATTCGCCGAATACGGTGTATCCATGTAACGTGCCACTGGCATGTAAACACCATTCGACGGTTTCGCAATACAACACTAACAGGAGCGGCAAGACTAGTATCGTTGGTTCAAGCAAGTGTGAATGACGTATTCGTTCGAAGAACAAGTCGATATACTTCTCATTTACGGAGAATGCCAACGAAATTCAGTGAGAGCTAGAGACTTATACGCTGGAAGATATCCTCAACGTACTCACGTTACACGTCGTACATATAAATATGTGTACGATAAATTGAGACCAACTGGATCTTTAAAGCATCGGAAACATATCCGGCAAAGGAAAGTTACAAGCGAGGAAACGAAAATTGGTACTTTTGCCATTGTGGTTCGAGATCCTTATGTTAGTTTGCGTCAAATCGCAAGGGAATCTGGCATGAGCCAGAGTAGTGTTGTTCGCGTTCTGCATGTCCATAAATATCATCCTTACCATATCAGTCTCCACCAAGAATTAACTGGTACGCACTGTATGCGTCGCATTGAATTCTGGCAGTGGGCTCAATTTCAAATTCAGAGGAATGACACATTTATTAATTTGATTTTATTTACTGATGAGGCTACATTCACGAACCATGGAAATGTTAATTTGAATAACATGCATTACAGGGCAACTGAAAATCCATATTGGCTAGGGAAAGTTGCGCACCAAAAACTGAGGTCGGAGAATGTATGGTGTGGTATTCTGGAGGACAGAATTATAGGCCCTATTTCATCGAAGGAAATTTTCATGGTAGGAAGTACACCACATTCCTTCCAGAAACATTAGGTCTGTCATTGGAAGAAATACCTTTAGGAACAAGGAACAGAATGTGGTATCAACACGATGGGTGTCCGGCACATTTTTCGATGATGGCTAGAAATGAGTTGGAGAGACAATTCCCAAATCGTTGGACTGGACGCGGATGTATCGTGGCCGCCTCGTTCGCTAGACTTGACGCCTCTGGAATTTTTCTTGTGAGGATTCGTAAAAGACATTGTTTATAAAGACACCTGAAGATATGCGAGAGAGAATTGTCAGAGCATAAGTGCCGACATGATGAGGAATACCACTCAATCCTTGATAAGAAGATTGCAGCACTGCACTGATACCAATGGTCACCACTTGGAACACCTTCTGTAAATGGACGTTCATGTCACCTTCGTTGGCCTACAAAGAGCTTACTGTTACACATCATTGGATTCGTCTCGATAGCCGCTATTAGAAAATAAGTACCAAACTATAGCATACCATTTTGAAAAACAAAGTTAACCTTTATACGTCTTAAGCGACCCCACCTAGCAACAGAGAACCAACATCATACCATGGCCCCCGTTGTCCCATGCAACTTTTGTCCAACAAACTTTTCAAACTTTTCAGCTCCTATCATACGAGGGTGTGTCAAATGAAAACCTTAAATATTTTTTTAAGTATTATTTATCGTGCAGAAGTGGTACAAAGCTGTATCACTTTTCAACATAACCTCCCTCACGCTCAATGCAAGTCCTCCAGCGCTTACAAAGTGCATAAATTCATTTAGAAAAAAATTCTTTTGGTAGTCCGCGCAACCACTCATGCACTGCGTGGCGTACCTCTTCATCAGAACGGTACATCTTTCCTCCCATTGCGTCTTTGAGTGGTCCAAACATATGGAAATCACTTGGTGATGAGGATTGGCGCCATTCCTTGATCGCTCTCTTCGTTTCCGGTTGGTGGAAGTGAACCCAGGTTTCGTCCCCAGTAACGATTCTTGCAAGGAATCCATCACCTTCTCCTTCAAAGCGCCGAAGAAGTTGTTCACAAGCATCAATACGTCGTTCTCTCATTTCAGGAGTCAGCTGCCGTGGCACCCATCTTGCAGACACTTTGTGAAACTGGAGCACATCATGCACACTGTGTTGTGATGACCCATGACTAATCTGTAAATATGCTGGAATGTCATTCAGTGTCGCTCGGCGGTTTTCCTTCACTATGGCTTCAACTGCTGCAATGTTCTGTGGAGTCACAAGTCGTTGTGCCTGACCTGGACGAGGAGCATCTTCCACTGAAGTCACACCATTCGCGAACTTCCTACTCCGTGTGTGTATGTCTGTGTGTGTGTGTGTGTGTGTGTGTGTGTGTGACAAGTGCTATCATTGTATACTTAGGAAACATACTTATTTGTTTGTTCTAGCCGGCCGAAGTGGCCGTGCGGTTAAATGCGCTGCAGTCTGGAACCGCAAGTCCGCTACGGTCGCAGGTTCGAATCCTGCCTCGGGCATGGATGTTTGTGATGTCCTTAGGTTAGTTAGGTTTAACTGGTTCTAAGTTCTAGGGGACTAATGACCTCAGCAGTTGAGTCCCATAGTGCTCAGAGCCATTTGAACCATTTTTTTGTTTGTTCTAGCATTCTAGAGAACCAAATATGTGACAATGATAGAGATTGCTACGACTGTGTAACAAATGCAAAATAAACAAATGCTTCTATCGCCTCCACCCGTTGCACTCCCAGTGAGGGTCCCGGATGAGAAGATAGCGGGCAAGGTGGAGTCTCTTAGTAAATACAAATGGTTCAAATGGCTCTGAGCACTATGGGACTCAACTGCTGAGGTCATTAGTCCCCTAGAACTTAGAACTAGTTAAACCTAACTAACCTAAGGACATCACAAACATCCATGCCCGAGGCAGAATTCGAACCTGCGACCGTAGCGGTCTTGCGGTTCCAGACTGCAGCGCCTTTAACCGCACGGCCACTTCGGCCGGCTAGTAAATACAGACTGCTGTGATATTATGTATGTATGTTTCAGAATTCCTTGACGACCTGGTATTGCTGGCTTTGCAAAATGGGGCCGAGGGCAGGATTGCTGTTGCACATTGACTTCCGAGGAAAAATGGCTGCGAGCAAACCACCGCCGTATCTATAGTTCATGTGGCCATCGATGTCTGTGTCATCATCATCTCGTCCGTGCCTCTCCAAAGACGGCAGTAACGATGCTGAAAAGGAAAGCACCCTTAAACTTTGGGGAAGAGTGGTGTGGTATTGTGTAGAGAGTCAATTGCAGAGTGGTATGGAACTTTTGCCGAGAGGGCAATACTGAAGCATTTTTCTGATTTGCAGGGAAGAGTCTTGTAAGGTATTCAGCCGTGTCTGCGTACTCCATCTTGATGTATACTGTGGTGTCACCGCCAGACACCACACTTGCTAGGTGGTAGCCTTTAAATCGGCCGCGGTCCATTAGCATACGTCGGATCCGCGTGTCGCCACTGTCAGTGATCGCAGACCGAGCGCCGCCACACGGCAGGTCTAGAGAGACTTACTAGCACTCGCCCCAGTTGTACAGCTGACGTTCATAGCAGTGGTACACTGACAAATACGCTCTCATTTGCCGAGACGATAGTTAGCATAGCCTTCAGCTACGTCATTTGCTACGACCTAGCAAGGCGCCGTTACCAGTTATATTGAGCTTATTATACTTTTGTATCATCAAGAGCGATGTACTCCAATTATGGATTAAAGTTAAGTATTACATCATCTACGTACTTTATTTGCAATTCTCAAGACATTGTCCTGTTCCAGACCTCACGCCAGTCTGCGTGTATTTAAACGCGTGCATTTCGGCCTCCTCTAGCAACACGGTGTTGGCTCTTCTGCCAACACTTCATATACTATCGTGTTTTTCATTCATTCTGTTAATGGGGGAGGCGGTACAGTTTCACTGTCAGCTGTAAGATATTGTGCGTGTAATAACTTCAGAACCGTGTCACTGTCTTTCACAGTCCCAGATCTGCCAGAGATCGAGAGGCAATACCCTAATTATGCAGTTCATGTCAGTGCGTAGATGAGAAAAGAAGCAAGCCAGGAATGTGAAGTATAAGGCAGTTGGACCCCTCTGCTTTTCCAAACTAACTGGCCAGCGTCCTAAAAACATAGATTTATTACCCTTCTCCAAAGGTGAGAAGCATTACTATGTGTGGATCGAGAATATGTCCCATCTACATTCTTCTCATCAGAGTAAAACTAAGCAATAACGGCGCTACTGCTGCAGATGTCTCAACTCTTTTACTCAGCAGGAGTATACAGAAAGGCATCTGATTCATTGCTCATGCCAGGAACCGATAATTGTAGAAATGTCTACTGATGATAAAAAGTTCTACAAGTTTAAAAACGCCCATCAGCAGGGACACTGTCACTTTGGTTTGTACGCTGACTTTGACTACTTATTAGGTCCCATGGCTTGTTGTGAAGTTGATATCATAGGCTCTCACATCCGTTGCACAGAGCTACATGTACCGTATGCAGCGGTGTATCACCTCGTATGCTCATATGATTTCAGTTATGGCAAATTTAAATTATACATCAGGGATAATATTGTGATATGGAAGATCTTTGAGTCAAGAAACTTGTGTGGGATGTTGACTTGCAATATAGGAAAAATATTCCAATGGACAAATCGCAAGAGAATGATGCTTCGTACAAGCAGGCAGTTAAATGCCATATTTGTGGGCTGCTATCCTACGGAAAAGTTGAAACTCCATATAGATACCACTGTCACCTAACGGATAAAGTCTAAAGTGCAGCTCACAATGCATGCAACATGGAGTGTAAACTACCATAACACATAGCCGTCTTCTTCCATACTTTGAGTGGGTGTGGTGTTCACTTTCCTGTTGAGCAGTAGGGTGATCCCAGCTTGGAGAATGATGGGGTTAGTGTCATCATACCTGATGATCTAGCAAATACATTTCGTTCTCCAAGTGAATCACGCCAAGAATAATGCTCCACTTCTTGGATTACTTACTGCTGATGCACACACCTCTTCAGAAACTTTCTGAGACAATGCGTTTGGTGGATATGCATATCACTAGAACCGCATATCCCGACAATGCAAAGTTTCAGCTTGTAACGAAGAAGGGGGTCTCCTCACACGAATATCTGGGTTCGCTGGAGATACTGTGAGAAACCACGTTGCAGCCGGCCGGAGTGGCCGAGCGGTTAAAGGCGCTACAGTCTGGAACCGCACGACCACTACGGTCGCAGGTTCGAATCCTGCCTCGGGCATGGATGTGTGTGATGTCCTTAGGTTAGTTAGGTTTAAGTAGTTCTAAGTTCTAGGGGACTTATGACCACAGCAGTTGAGTCCCATAGTGCTCAGAGCCATTTGAACCATTTTTTAGAAACCACGTTGCTCGGCATAACAATATTTACCAGCGAACTCACAGGCACTGCCATTACGGTAGGGGTTATGTCCTCGTGGTAGATCTTAAATATTGCACCAGTTCGTGTGACGAACACAGCGACTTGCCATTGTGTCTGTATCGCCTAGTCCTACGAAATGATTCCATCCCTAAACTGATGACAATGCTGTGTAATAATCAGAGATACGTTCTACGCTATATAAACCTCCAACAGTGTCCTAGGTTGGGGATACGACTACTTAGGATCACCTGTGGCTCCTCCTTCAGTCTGCGTCGCTGTGTGGAGGAGTACACCGACATAAATACCGAAGAGACAGCTCTTCTCGACCTGTGCTTTTGATACAGAGTTTTATAAATTAATGAATAATTGAGTTTTCGACAAAACAAAAGAGAATGTTAGAAACCATCGCAGAATTCATTTCGTTCTCCGTTGGGGTAAGCGTTGTGGCTCAAGAGATTACATCGCCAAGCAAAATTTTAGTGTGGAAAAAATTGCGATCAAGTACTAATCGCTGTGGATATGTATGAGGTTTCAGTCGAGTTCACGAAGCCTATATATGTCGGTATTTGTCTTTTGGACGTCTCCAAACTCCACATGCAACGATTCCACTACAATTTTGCAAAACCATATTACGCTGATATCAAGTCGCTTTACAAGAATACAGACAGTTTCATCATCTGAGTGAAAGGCTGCAATCCATATGACGCAATTACGTGTAGTCCCAAGGAACTCGACCTGTCTGGACACGCAGTTGATAATTCTTATGACATGACACCTCTGAACAAGAAGGTTAGCGTCCTCACGAAAGAGAAAGACGAGGCAAATGACAGACTATGGAGTTTGTAGTGCTCAGTTCAAAGACTTTTGCATACTGTATAGATGCGTGTGGCACCCATAGATGAGCTAAGGGTGTGCATTGTGTGTCCTCAAAAGGACTCACTAACGAACACTGTAAAGAGTGTCTGCTGGGTGATGGTGGATCTCTCATATGGTACAGCGAGCAGTCTTTTGGCGTGGGGTTGTGAGGTGCATACTGCACTGCAATTGTGCAATTGAAAGTCGGTCTCTCTTGTGGTTTGTCCCTTTATACCCCACCCACAATTATATATACATATATGTATGTATGTGTGTGTGTGTGTGTGTGTGTGTGTGTGTGTGTGTGTGTATGTGTGTGTGTGTAATAGAGAGACGAAGTATTTGTCGTAGTTGTGTTACCCGTGTGTTTGTGTGTATGCATGTAAATGACTGAACACTATGTCTGCTTGCAAATTGTGCATTATTGTATGTACCACGCACACATTTCTTCTTGCACACTATATATGTTCGTGTATATAAATGTGTGTATGTGTGATTCTTCAGCTTCTGTTGCTAGTCACGATATACTATAAATATTTGATATAAAACAGTTTAACAGTAGTTGATCAGTTATTTTTGTGTAAATGTTGTAAATAAAAATCATTCTCTCCCTGTGTTATGCTGTTAATATTGCATATAAAATCGATAGAAGATTATCAGTTACTATTATGTAATTATTGTATGCACTCTAAGAAAAAATGATGCACCACGAGGAATTATCCAAATGGGGTGGAATTTGGTACATTTGATGTACATGTGCAGACTGACGAATGATTACAGTTTCAGAAAAATTGGGTGATTTATTCAAGAGAAAAAGCTTCACAAATTGAGCAAGTCAATAACGCATTGGTCCACCTCTGGCCATTATGGTAGCATTTGTTCGGTCTGGCATTGATAAAGTTGTTGGATGTCCACCTGAGGGATATTGTGCCAAATTCTGTCCTATTGGCGTGTTATATCATCAAAATCCCGAGCTGGTTGGAGGGTCCTGACCATAATGTTTCAAACGTTCTCAATAAGAGAGAGATTCAGCGACCTTGCTGTGCCGGTATGGGAACTCTCATCGTGTGCAGGGGGTCTTATCTTGCTGAAATCTAAGCCCAGAATGCCTTAACATGAAGGGTAATAAAACTGGTCATAGAATATCATCAATGTATCGCTGTGCTGTAAGAGTGCTGCGGATGACAACCAAAGGGGTCCTGCTATGAAATGAAATGAAAGACCAGACCATGACTTCAAGTTGTCGGCCTGTATCCTGGGTAACAGTGATGTTGGTAACCCACTGCTGTCTGTGGCTTCTTCAGACATGTATTAACTTTTTATTGGGGCTCAGTTCAAAGCAAGACACAACACTGAAGACAATTACACTCCACTCAGTCAGATTACCAGCCGAATATGCCTGACACCACTGCAAACGGCCATGTTTGTGTACAGAGACCAATTGTAGTCGGTTCAGGGGGCTCCATGAGCTCAGCCCTCTTTCTTTGAGCCAACTGTTACTCTTTATTGAGTTCGCTGAAACTCCAGTTGCACGTGGGATCCACGATACTGATGAATCCGGGGCTCTGAGTGTCTGTCTGACAATTGCTCGGTCCTCACTTTGTGTCGTCTCTGTACGTCGACCATTTCCTTCTTGACACTGTGTTTGACCATGGACCACCCATTCCTGCAACATGTTCGAATAGTGGCATCACTCCAACTCATATGTGAGTGATTTGCCAATCAATCCAACCAGCTTCTTTGATAGCAGCTACATGAACTCTCTCAAATGCTGACATCTACATATGATCACACTGTTGTCTGTGAGGCATAAGTACCGTCCAGCGGAGTACATGGAATGAAAGTGGCAAAGACTTTGTGCCCTGGTACCGAAATGTCATCTATTTACTATCCTTTGCAGCTGCATAGTGAAATTGTGGAGCAATGTCACACATTCATCCATGGGCTGCCAAAGTGTACAATTTTGCATTTTCGGTTGATATCTCTATGAACATCAATTTGCGACAAGTTTGTATAAGTAATTCATGATGTGGTGTCTCTTTTGTCTTTCAGTGTTTAACGTCATTCTCCTCTCCTCTTAGTATGATGTATCTCTGCAATCTTTTGTTTTTCAAAAATCTGTTGTTACTGATAATAAACTATTATTTAATTTGCTATGTCTGTATTGCTAATATATCTTTTCACCATTGAAGTTATTGTAAGATGGTAGCAGATATGAACAATTCATTTTCTAGAACATTTTATGTGTTCACAGACGATCACACACACACACACACACACACACACACACACACACACACACACACACACACACACACGCAAACACACAATCACTCGGTTTTACAGTAATGGCGAAATAATTGTTTTCTATATGTCTTGAATTCGATCTGAATCTTAGTCAGGCCTATAGGCAATTATATACATAGGCATTCATTCAGCAAATTCAACCTTCACAGATTTTACGACACTTACACACTTTGGTACTAGATGTGCGAGACATAAATGAGATAATTGTGCCAGTACGGACCCACCCCAAGAACCATGAAGAACAAATTCAGAAGTTCCATGGTGTACAGTTCCTAACATCCATCGATCTTCGATCTTCATATTGGCGGATACCTCTGACCCCTGAATGTAGAAAATACACTGCATTTATTTTCATTGGGGGGAGTTATCAATTCAAGGTACTTCCATTTGGTTTAAATGTTAGTGCCGGTGTGTTCATAACAGCTTTAGACACAGTCATAGGGTCCGAACTGCTACAGCGTATCACATTATATGTTGATGATTTAGTTATTGCAACAGCGACTTGGAACGAGCATTTAGAGATAATGCAACAGGTGCTGCAAAAGTTCAAGGAAGCAGGAGTCACTGCGAACCTTGACAAGTCAAAATTTGGCCGAAGCAAGATAAAGTTTCTCAGTCATGTAATAACACCACTGGGAATACGCCCAGACGATAGAAAACTAGAAGCAATTCGTGAATTTCCACGCCCCAGATCCAAAAAGCAGCTAAAAGCTTTTATAGGATTAACTTCCCTTTTTCGCCGGTTTGTACCGAACCAACTACTTAATGACGATGCGTTATTAAGTCTGTTAAGGAAAAATACCCCCTGGGTATGGACGGAGAAATACCAAGCAGCGTTTCAGGCCATCAAGACAGCTCTAATAAACGCGAACATTTTGCAACATCCGGATATGAGCAAAAACTTCTGCATAGCCACGGATTCAAGCTCGTATGGCTTAGGAGCCTGTATTTTCCAGTGGGAAGAAGGCTGTGCGCCAGCCGACATCAGAATTATCGGCGAGCCGTACCCTGAGTGCATGTGAGCGAGCTTATTCCGCAACGGAATTAGAAGCATTGGCCGTAGTCTGGGCCATCAAAAAGTTTAATTTTTACCTCTACGGTAAGCCCATAAAAGCTTATAGCGACCACCAAGCGCTACGTTTCTTGATGACTTGTAAATTGTTTCACACACGCTTGAGGCGATGGAGATTAATGTTGCAAGAGTACCAGATTCAAATAATGTATGTTAAAGGCAGAGACAATGTGGTGGCCAACGCATTGTCGAGACTGCCGGTAGGATTACCTGAGTTAGCAGAAGTTTTAGAACAGTCATCGGAATATAAGCTGCTGTTAGTGGAGGACAATCTATACAGAAAAGAATTTATAGAAGCGTGTAAAAGGATTCGTGACCTCCAAAGGTCAGATCCTTTGTGGGCGGAAATTATTAAAAGAATAGAAAACTCGCCCAGTGACGCCGGCCAACTAAGATACAGAGTGTATAATAATATTCTGTGTCGGAACCAGAGAAAACATGAAGCACGCTGGATGGTGTGTATCCCTGCACAGTCCACGCGAACTATCATACGGCACACGCATTTGGCATGGGGTCATGCAGGCATAAATAAGTGCACCAGTATAATCTCTAGGCACTGTTATTTCCCTAGAATGAAATGCCAAATACAGGCATTGGTCAGAACATGTGCTGTGTGTCAGAAAGCTAAGCTTGGTAACAGGCCGCGCAAATTTGAATAATATCCGATAATACCTCAAAGATCAATGCAGCTCGTTTCAATGGACATAGCTGGCCCGTATCCTGTGCGTAGAGGCGGTGTGAAATATGTACTTGCTCTGTACGACATATTTTCAAAATATCTGAAGGTTTACACTATGAAAGCAGCCACAGCTCAGAGCATCGTCCGAAAAAAGGAAAGAGAGTACGTTACTGAAGTAGGTAGGCCAGAGGCTGTAATTACAGATAATGCAACGTACTTCACGGGCCATACGTGATCTGCGTGATAACCAAATAAAACATATATTGATAGCCAGATTCCACCCAGAGGCCAGTCTCGTCGATCGAACCTTTGCCGAGCTGAATAAGTTTTTAAGATATACATACCGAACCGTCATACAAAATGGCCGGATTTGATACCCAAATTTGTCGAAATCCACAATTTCACGCCACATTCAACCACGTGGTACCCTCCGGTGGAAATTCTAAAAGACAATAACAATGCACAGAATGAGTGTCTAGCGCCACTTCCGCACATTCCAGAGGCCGATGAGACGAGAGAAGAAAAGATTAAGAAGGTGTGCTACAGCCTAACCAACTGTCCACACAAGAGGAAACAAAAATACGACAAAGATGTGAGAAATTCACCAACCTATAGTATAGGGGATTTAGTCCTACTCCGGACCCATCCTAAGTCATCAGCTACATTAAAACAGAACTGCAAATGGCAGCTGGTATATCAGGGGCCATTTGTTGTAATACAGGTTCCACACGGGTGCAGTTACTTGTTGGCACACTCGCAAACAGGTAAAATTAAGGGACTGTACCCCAGCAAAGAGGTCAAGTTGTTTATACACTCCTGGAAATGGAAAAAAGAACACATTGACACCGGTGTGTCAGACCCACCATACTTGCTCCGGACACTGCGAGAGGGCTGTACAAGCAATGATCACACGCACGGCACAGCGGACACACCAGGAACCGCGGTGTTGGCCGTCGAATGGCGCTAGCTGCGCAGCATTTGTGCACCGCCGCCGTCAGTGTCAGTCAGTTTGCCGTGGCATACGGAGCTCCATCGCAGTCTTTAACACTGGTAGCATGCCGCGACAGCGTGGACGTGAACCGTATGTGCAGTTGACGGACTTTGAGCGAGGGCGTATAGTGGGCATGCGGGAGGCCGGGTGGACGTACCGCCGAATTGCTCAACACGTGGGGCGTGGGGTCTCCACAGTACATCGATGTTGTCGCCAGTGGTCGGCGGAAGGTGCACGTGCCCGTCGACCTGGGAACGGACCGCAGCGACGCACGGATGCACGCCAAGACCGTAGGATCCTACGCAGTGCCGTAGGGGACCGCACCGCCACTTCCCAGCAAATTAGGGACACTGTTGCTCCTGGGGTATCGGCGAGGACCATTCGCAACCGTCTCCATGAAGCTGGGCTACGGTCCCGCACACCGTTAGGCCGTCTTCCGCTCACGCCCCAACATCGTGCAGCCCGCCTCCAGTGGTGTCGCGACAGGCGTGAATGGAGGGACGAATGGAGACGTGTCGTCTTCAGCGATGAGAGTCGCTTCTGCCTTGGTGCCAATGATGGTCGTATGCGTGTTTGGCGCCGTGCAGGTGAGCGCCACAATCAGGACTGCATACGAGCGAGGCACACAGGGCCAACACCCGGCATCATGGTGTGGGGAGCGATCTCCTACACTGGCCGTACACCACTGGTGATCGTCGAGGGGACACTGAATAGTGCACGGTACATCCAAACCGTCATCGAACCCATCGTTCTACCATTCCTAGACCGGCAAGGGAACTTGCTGTTCCAACAGGACAATGCACGTCCGCATGTATCCCGTGCCACCCAACGTGCTCTAGAAGGTGTAAGTCAACTACCCTGGCCAGCAAGATCTCCGGATCTGTCCCCCATTGAGCATGTTTGGGACTGGATGAAGCGTCGTCTCACGCGGTCTGCACGTCCAGCACGAACGCTGGTCCAACTGAGGCGCCAGGTGGAAATGGCATGGCAAGCCGTTCCACAGGACTACATCCAGCATCTCTACGATCGTCTCCATGGGAGAATAGCAGCGTGCATTGCTGCGAAAGGTGGATATACACTGTACTAGTGCCGACATTGTGCATGCTCTGTTGCCTGTGTCTATGTGCCTGTGGTTCTGTTAGTGTGATCATGTGATGTATCTGACCCCAGGAATGTGTCAATAAAGTTTCCCCTTCCTGGGACAATGAATTCACGGTGTTCTTATTTCAATTTCCAGGAGTGTACAATAAACCTTGTAAATAGTAGTTATAGGATGATTTATTTTGTGCTTTAGATGTATGTATATAGGATTATGTATTGTAAGTGTAATGTAACATGAATCCACCCAGTCACAGAGGATAGTTAACCAATTTCCTATGAAATGTATTGTACGAGAAGGTATTAACATATTCAAAACCTATGGCTCCTCAAGCCAGAATTCTATTGAGAAAGTAAACTTTTAAGCCTTGAGTGAAAGACTATTTAAGTGCCTTATAGGCATATTCACTTCTTAAAGATTTTAAAACTATCTTGCGTTAGTAATAGGAAGGAAATCAATAATATTAGTTTCAGAAACTTCAAAAATATTGTGTTCATTTTACTATAAAGGTATTAAGATGTTTTGTTTTTATTTATGTGATATGCCAAGATATGCCTTCATATTCTGAATAAATGTACTATCACCACCAGAGGCGGTTTGAAAGAAGGGAACTAAGCATATTTTACTATGCATGGTACCGAACTTGATAGCATGCATTACAGTGTGCGTCTTGTGCTTCAATTGAAGCTGGTGTCTTTGACACAGTAATGGTAATTTCATACGTGGGCAACAAATATTTGATCTGCACTAACGACTACATTGTAGTCAACATAAAGACAATGTGTCAAAAAGTTATATTAAATAAGTGATTACACAAATACGCCCAAGTCAAACTGAGTGCACACTAAGGGACTCGTTAGCGGATGATTTTCTGGCAACTACACAATTCTTACAAAAATCACACACCTCGACTAATGTAAAAGTATGTAATGAAATCATTGTAGCTGTAAATGTTACGCTCAATGAACTTTGCAAATTATACGGACTCACAATGATGAGCATTTAACTGTGGTAACAATATTGTTATTGGTTAAAAAATACTGTGTGTTGTAACGCCAGTGATGTAAATATTAGGCATTATATGTGTAGCAGGGACAGACAAGACTGTTGCGTCTACATCTTGTGCAATAAGAAAAAAGGCTATCATTTTGGGAACGAACTATGCACTAGTGACACTTCCAAACTGAAAAAAACTGATTATGGTTCAAATGGCTCTAAGCACTATGGGACTTAACATCTGAGGTCATCAGTCCCCTAGAACTTAGAACTACTTAAACCTAACTAGCCTAAGGACATCACACACATCCATGCCCGAGGCAGGATTCGAACCTGCGACCGTAGCAGCAGCGCGGTTCCGAACTGAAGCGCCTAGAACCGCTCGGCCACCGCGGCCGGCACCTGATTATGTATGTGAATATAAAGTCGAAGTATCCGCGCGGGAAGATATCTGTGCCGATCGCAAGGAGAAAGTGTGTGTGTTCAATGGATCTTCGCGTGTTGACAGACACCAATAGGTACTTCAACCGGGAATACAATCGAAATATGTGTAGTGCAACTCCGCGTGTGATGTACTTTGAGAAAAGTGTCACAGTACGTGCAGTTGTATAGGCCATGAATCCGTAACCGTGAGCAACCCTGTGCAGTTCGGTCGACGGAAGGCATACTTGGACGATAAATCAGTGTTTAACCACGTGTATTTCTCCCCACAGCTAAAAAGTAGCCACGTAAAGCGGTACACTGTGTTTGACATTATGTTTCATGCTCCCGTCGGAGAGTGTGGCGGACCAGCAGCCGCCGCGTGACGTGATCCAGACGTTCAGCAAATGGCCGACCTAAACAATTGCCGGTCGGAGCCGAATCAGCTGATCCGGTACCTACTGCGCCTGCGCAAGCGCCGGCTAGGTCAACACTACACCCGCTGCGCCAGCGCCGGTGCCGCCCACGTCAACGCATCCGCTGCCGCTTCGCCTGCTGCGTGCTGCGTCGCCCGCGGGGGGAATCTACATGGTCCAGCCGACGCGCCGCCACGCCACGCACTCACCACCAGACGCCTGCAACGACCGACGGCTTCAACCAACCTCAACAACATGCCGACGATCAACGTGCTAACACGTCAGCGTGGAATCACATGGTTGAACTTAGCCTACCGTGACGAAATAGATATAAACTGAGCATTTGTTATACAACAGACCATTATTTTTCTCGTGCAAGTGAACTAGATCTCGTGACTCAAAACAAACATTTTGACTTTCGAGTGAACCTTAATCTCATTGAGTAACGTGCAAGATGTGTGCCCTGAACATATCAGACGTTGTGTTTTTAAATTTTTGCACACACAGGAGAAGTGAAATCAGCGGTAACACACGGTAAGACTTTGGAGTGCGAACAATTTTAACCGTTGTGAGTAATGATAAACTAATAGACAATGTGGCAGACTTGTATATGCCAACATTAGGATCTGTGCTCGGACAGTGTGATAAACCAATGCAATCTAAGTTTCCCTAAATATGACAATCGTAGTAGGACACTAACATTTTATCCGTGCCAACTACCCGATCAGCCTGTGCCTGGATAGGGGGGCCTCAACAAGTTAGTTCCTGGGACTAGGTGAGGTCATCTCGCACTGTGGAGGAAGTGCCGTATCCTCAGAAACGTGAAAGACTACGAAACACTACCATGTAATGAAGAAACTGTGACTAACTGATAGCCTGAGGGACTATTATTATATAAAGCGATGCACTTTTATTTGTCGACGCAAGTGGCATCAGACAGAATAACATGTGATGTTCACCGTATGATGCCAGGGGGCGATGTAGCGTCTCCTGGCCAATCGTCATAAAAAGCGTGTGACAGAATTTTTTCCGTCTGTGTAAGACCAGTTAACATGTATCGATATAGTGCCACGCATACGGCGAAAGAGAAATAATTTAAACACGAATAAACATGACCAAGTGAAGCAATAAAGCACAATAAAGCAAGACTGTGTAAACATTTCATGAATATATTATGTGTGTATGTAGAACATTCATAATTATTTGACGTTTTATACATTTTTTAACTTTGAATCCATGACATATTATTATCTTTGACAATCGTATTCTTGTTAAATGAATTAGTGTTTATGGTCTGTGCCTCGGATAAAAAGGACAATTCAGTACATGTATAATAGTAAAAAGCATTGTAATAATTTCTGTTCTCTTTGGGTTTCGTTACGAGTAACACTTGCGTGTTAAGCAAATGTATATGCTGGCCGTGAGTCTTTTGTTCATGAAGCTTGAGATCCGCCATTAGGCGAGTTGTTGTAAAAAGGTGTGTAAAATTAATGCTTTATAACTAATAACTGTGTTATGACTTCATCATTTCCACATTTTGTGGCACATTTTTTCCCTGAGATTAAGAGAACGCGGGCTAGCCGTTCGCCTGTTCTAATTAACAGTATTCAAAAATCCACTGCATAACGTAACCAACATTCAGTGCTGTGACGATCATTTGAATTTCATTACTGACTTTTCTGAATACGATGCAAGGTAGTGAGTTCAGATACAGTTTTCTTTCTTTCTTGATTACGTTACATTAGCAAGTGAATGTTTCCTACATGATTATCCAGAGCAGATGTGGAAAAGCAATAATTTGATCCACGGTGTGCCACATTTATGATAAAAGTGTTTATTCCGTCTCCCACTCCATGTCTGTGTGCTGGTGTGCTAGTGTGCTAGTGTGACTCATACAGCCAAAGTGAAATATTTACTCAACATTACTCAAAGTTACTTGCTTTTATGAAGAAAGAATTACCAAGTAAAGACAGTGTAATAAAATTGAATCAAAACCATAGTAACTTGTTACAAATAATTTTGTGTACTGCCATCAGCTCTCAGTTTCGGTTTTATATCAGTCTGAACATTGCAAATCCAAACTTTAATATCGTAAAGCAAAGTTACTAGTTACCATGTGCCAACTTACTTACTGTTACACATACACTCCTGGAAATTGAAATAAGAACACCGTGAATTCATTGTCCCAGGAAGGGGAAACTTTATTGACACATTCCTGGGGTCAGATACATCACATGATCACACTGACAGAACCACAGGCACATAGACACAGGCAACAGAGCATGCACAATGTCGGCACTAGTACAGTGTATATCCACCTTTCGCAGCAATGCAGGCTGCTATTCTCCCATGGAGACGATCGTAGAGATGCTGGATGTAGTCCTGTGGAACGGCTTGCCATGCCATTTCCACCTGGCGCCTCAGTTGGACCAGCGTTCGTGCTGGACGTGCAGACCGCGTGAGACGACGCTTCATCCAGTCCCAAACATGCTCAATGGGGGACAGATCCGGAGATCTTGCTGGCCAGGGTAGTTGACTTACACCTTCTAGAGCACGTTGGGTGGCACGGGATACATGCGGACGTGCATTGTCCTGTTGGAACAGCAACTTCCCTTGCCGGTCTAGGAATGGTAGAACGATGGGTTCGATGACGGTTTGGATGTACCGTGCACTATTCAGTGTCCCCTCGACGATCACCAGTGGTGTACGGCCAGTGTAGGAGATCGCTCCCCACACCATGATGCCGGGTGTTGGCCCTGTGTGCCTCGCTCGTATGCAGTCCTGATTGTGGCGCTCACCTGCACGGCGCCAAACACGCATACGACCATCATTGGCACCAAGGCAGAAGCGACTCTCATCGCTGAAGACGACACGTCTCCATTCGTCCCTCCATTCACGCCTGTCGCGACACCACTGGAGGCGGGCTGCACGATGTTGGGGCGTGAGCGGAAGACGGCGTAACGGTGTGCGGGACCGTAGCCCAGCTTCATGGAGACGGTTGCGAATGGTCCTCGCCGATACCCCAGGAGCAACAGTGTCCCTAATTTGCTGGGAAGTGGCGGTGCGGTCCCCTACGGCACTGCGTAGGATCCTACGGTCTTGGCGTGCATCCGTGCGTCGCTGCGGTCCGGTCCCAGGTCGACGGGCACGTGCACCTTCCGCCGACCACTGGCGACAACATCGATGTACTGTGGAGACCTCACGCCCCACGTGTTGAGCAATTCGGCGGTACGTCCACCCGGCCTCCCGCATGCCCACTATACGCCCTCGCTCAAAGTCCGTCAACTGCACATACGGTTCACGTCCACGCTGTCGCGGCATGCTACCAGTGTTAAAGACTGCGATGGAGCTCCGTATGCCACGGCAAACTGGCTGACACTGACGGCGGCGGTGCACAAATGCTGCGCAGCTAGCGCCATTCGACGGCCAACACCGCGGTTCCTGGTGTGTCCGCTGTGCCGTGCGTGTGATCATTGCTTGTACAGCCCTCTCGCAGTGTCCGGAGCAAGTATGGTGGGTCTGACACACCGGTGTCAATGTGTTCTTTTTTCCATTTCCAGGAGTGTATATAATCATATCTAAATAAATAAAACCACAAGCTGAATAAAATTACCTCCAGTAGTAAAGAATTATAATAATGTCGTGTGACGAGGGCCTCCTGTCGGGTAGACCGCTCGCCTGGCGCAAGTCTTTCCATTTGACGCCACTTCGGCGACTTGCGCGTCGATGGGGATGAAATGATCATGATTAGGGCAACACAACACATAGTCCCTGAGCGGAGAAAATCTCCGACCCAGCCGGGAATCGAACCCGGGCCCTTAGGATTGACAGTCTGTCGCGCTGACCACTTTTTTTTTTTTTTTTTTTTTTTTTAAAATCTAATGTTGTTCGCTGTTGGTCGTTGCATCTGCTCGATGCGGACGTCGTAAGACATCCGTTTATGTTCGTTATTGCTCGATTAACTCAGTTTTTTTATTACAGAGGGCAGCTACCCATCTGACCGAACACGCTGAGCTACCGTGCCGGCATCACTCAGCTACGGGGGGCGGACAGTAAAACCGTGAGAGGAGGAGTAAGGGAGACGGAATATAGTCTTTGGCTGTGGATATTGTCTCACTGCTTTGACCTTTTTTGGACCTGGCCTTAATCGTTCTGCTGTAAGAATATGCCCCAAATATGTCACTTCTTTACATAAGAACTCACACCTGTCGACTTGTAATTTTAAATTATATTTCCTGAGTCTTTCAAATGTTTCTTCAAGTCAACTATTGTGTTCTTCCAGTGAATCATCTAGGTATATAAATACCTTTTCTTCCTGCAGTCCCATTGACACTGAATTCATTAGTTTTTGAAACGTACTTGGGGCTGTCTTTAGACCCATTGCCATTCTCTTATACTCACAATGCCCATAGGGCGTACTAAACGCCGTTTTCTCTTGGTCTCGCTCATCTAATAGCATTTGATAGTACCCTTTAGCTAAATCAAGTGTCGAGAAGTATCTTGCCTTTTCTAGTCCTTCTAATATCTCGGCTGTTCTTGGAAGAGGATACACATTATTAATTGAGATCTCATTCGGGTGCCAATAATCGGCTACAATTTCTGTTTCCCACTAGCATCCATTTTCTTAGGAATCATCAATAATGGGAAATTCCATGCACTCTTGCTTGGAACTATAATATCGCCTTGCAACATTTTATCAATTTCCTCTTGCAAGACGTCTTTTTGCGCCTGCGTTATTTTGTAGGGCCTTGAACATATTATTCGGCCTTCTGCTTCCGGTATTAAATTAATTTCATGTTTTGCAACGCCTGTACACGTTAATTTATCTCCTGGCAAGTGGAAGATATCATTATATGCCATGCATATTTCCAAAATGACATTCCTCTCTTCACCATTTAAATGTTCAACCCTCAGGTTTTCCTTTAACTTACTAGCCCGTGACTTCATTTCAGTCTTTTCTCTCTTCACTTGCCATACCTTAAACACCTCCTCAGGTGGCACTCTCTCTGTCATTAATACTCGACACTTCATAGATATTCTCTCATCCGTTGTGTTTAGTACACTTGTACCAGCGCATCTGGTACATAAACTCCGGGACTTATTTCCTGTTTAGGAATAATCACCTCTGATTCATTCCTTGCGTTGACTTCGATTCTAAGAATTCTCTCTTCTCTAGGGCTCATTACTATTCTTTGCCCTTTTTGTTTCGCTCTTGCGGTTTCCCATCCGTACTGACTTAACCTCTGTGTCACTGCACCAACCGTAACCGTATTTTCGCACTGTTTCGCAGATTCTACTGCCATCGAACCGGCCCCTACTGCGTTCGTTACATGTTTACTTCGTTTCACAGTTCCGACCGCAAACGAACATTTACACTTTTGTTTGGCGGCTTCAACTGCAAATGGTTCAAATGGCTCTGAGCACTATGGGACTTAACATCTATGGTCATCAGTCCCCTAGAACTTAGAACTACTTAAACCTAACTAACCTAAGGACATCACACAACACCCAGCCATCACGAGGCAGAGAAAATCCCTGACCCCGCCGGGAATCGAACCCGGGAACCCGGGCGTAGGAAGCGAGAACGCTACCGCACGACCACGAGATGCGGGCGCTTCAACTGCCTTCTCACTACAATAGCTATCTCTCACGGCTACCGGCGCCATCGAATTGGCTCCAACCGTGTTCGATCTGACTTCTCTCGGTTTTGCGGCTCCGACCGCAACTGAACAAGTACATCCCTTTTCCGCGGCTCCTACCGCGCTACCATTATAACTGTTTCCACAGGATTCCCTCCCTGTAGACTGACGTTCCCATGCCATTCTTAACTCAATTCGCCTTCCACGAATCCATGCACATTTTGCTCCATAATCTATCGCGGAATTCTGTCTTGTTAGGAAATCTCTCCCTAGCAGACCTCCAAACGGCAGATCTACCTCTGTCCCTATAACATGAACTGTATGTTTTACAAGTAGATCACTTGCAATCTGCAATTCCAACTCTATTAAACTTTCAGTCTTTGCTACGGTATTAGCGATCCCCCTTATCCTAATACCGTCTCTTGGGTTACATTTCCCAACGTTCCACAAACTTCCCTTTTTTACTAAACTTATTTGTGACCCACTATCTATTAAAAACTTCATTGGATTTCTTTTTCCTTTGGTGCCCCCTAACTCTATAAAATCGTTTCTATTAGTGCAGCCTACTGTAAACACCTTACTGGATGTGGCGCCTCCTCCGAGTTTACCGGCCTCTTATTCTTTCGTTTCGCCAACCATAGACATTCGTTACACTGTTTTGCGTTATGGCCTCTCTGGGTGCATTTAAAACATATTACATCACTTGAATCTGTACACGATGCTTTGTGCCCTGATAAATTACGCTGAGTACACTTAACTGGTGTCAAACACGCTATTTCTCTACAGTGCCACTTAAATTCTCTATTTATCTCCGCTTGCGTGTCCGCCCTTTCCTGTTCCAAGTTCGCTAGCCTGTCTGTATTTTCTTTCTCTTCCAGACTCTTTCTATCCACGTCTTTTTCGAAAACTCGTACACGTCTGTGTGCACGACAGCCTTTCGCCATGTGCACTGGTTTTCCACAATTGTAACACGATGGACTTTTAGCCACATGTCTCACGGTCGGCTTCTCTTTAGCCAATGCTATCGTGCTTTCCTCCGTAGCAGCAATGTCAACGGCTTCAGAGAGTTTCACTAATGTTTTGATTCTGTCGTCATAGAGTCCATGTATGATCACTGCTCTTCCTAATTTCAACACTAGCGCAATATTCCCAGCCAATTCAGCTTCTGTCATCATAACTCAGATGGCTTCTCTACAATGATGTAACACATCGATACGTGAATCCCACTGTGCAATGCTTTAACATCTTTCCTGACGATTTGCAAACAGTTTACACGCAAAGACGCTACAGTCGCAGGTTCGAAACCTGCCTCGAGCATGGATGTGTGTGATGTCCTTAGGTTAGTTAGGTTTGAGTGGTTCTAAGTTCTAGGGGACTGATGACCTCAGAAGTTAAGTTCCATAGTGCTCAGAGCCATTTTAACTGTTTTGTAATTAGACGGGAAACACATTAAATAAACTGAACAGTTGATTGAGAATTACTGGTGTATCCTGCAACTAGTGGGTGAGAGTAGGGTTGCGTCGAGTGTGGAATCGCCACGCGTGTGTGCTTGAATCGGCCGCCAACTGTATCAGCGCGGCCCGGCCGCTGGAGGCCGCTTGTGGGGAGCGTCCTCGTGGCGCGGTCTCATCGTGCCGTTTGCCGGCGACTCGCACCTATACAGGGCAAGGATTTCCACGAAAATGCGGGCATGTTAATCGTTTACGGAAGGTGGTATGGTGGTACTATACTTGGGAAGAGGCTCGGAAGTGCAAAGCGCCACCAAACTAAATGGCGGTCCACGGGAAAACACCCCATAACGGCCGGCTTTGTTATGGCAATGCATTTCCGTTTCGTGTTCCATCAGCTGGTGGTCGTTTGCTTCTAAACTCCACTCGGAATTATAGCCTGGTTAGCAGGCATGAGAATGAAAAACTCGCAATCATTTTTTTTTTTTAATTCTTAGGCAGCTTGAAAGAAAACAGGGAAATAAATGCTTCTAAAACGACAGTAGGCTTAGCTCATCTGCAAAGCAGTGGAACAGTGGCATATTAGTTACAAAAGTTAGATGAAAATTCGAAGTATCACGATCTATTGAACAATAAAAGACAAATAGAATGGACAACGGAAGGAGGAGCTCCACATTCTAGTTTTGATTCAAAAAAGAAACGTTCAACGACGTAGGCTTGGAAAAAGTAGCATTGTAGAAAATTTGTTGTGGCTTAAACTTGATGCATTCTTTCGAAAGGCAAAACAAAATCATTATCAATAAGGGAGATCTAAAAGTGAAATACAGTACAATGCAAAAGTTCTGCAACAAAGCTAAATATAAGGCAAATAGCTCAATATCATCAAGTAACAAATTCTTATTCAGTAGTTGGGAGAGGGTACCTTTCAACACTTAATACTCTCCGTACATGGTCACTCAAAACTTATACAATAAATGTATCATAAAGGTCAGGAATTTTCTCTGCCTCGTGATGACTGGGTGTTGTGTTATGTCCTTAGGTAAGTTAGGTTTAAGTAGTTCTACGTTCTAGCGACTGATGACATCAAAAGTTATGTTCTATAGTGCTCAGAGCCATTTACACGCAAAGAATTTCCAACAAGCATAGCATGTACATCGGACCAAGTGGTAGTCAAGTCTCTAACTAATAACTTACTTCTAGCCGCACCCCCTATGCGCGCTCCGACAAACTTCAGTAAGACACCGTGCTGTCCAGGGGCCACAAACTCAAATGCACTATCACAGTTGTCTAGAAATTCGTTCAGCTGAAATTTATTAGCATCAAAACGCTGAGGCAGCAACTACAACGCATCACTCAAACTAATGTGTTGCCTGATTGATAATTATTGTGCGATATTATTATTGGTTGATTCTGCCTGCCTTGAGTTCAGCATTTTGTACCAACAAGATTTTTCTTACCTTATTAAGTGTCAGTCTGCACTGATTCGCGCGCCGCTTCTCGTTGCTCGCGTCGGCTCGCAGCCACGCTTCCTTTGCTGCCTGCCTCGGTCGGCGGCCCCGCACCTCGTTATCTGCTTCCAGCAGCTAAGGGGCATCTGCAGCCCTCCCGAAGACCTATAACGCCGCCTCCCTCTCTGGAGCTGCGTACTGCTTACGCCTCGCCGTCGACCGCTTCCCGCGTTTGAGACCGCGCCGTGACGGACCTTCCCAGCCCGTCAGAGTCGTCCTCTTCTTTCTTCTCGCCGTCGACTGCTTCACGCGTGTCGGTTCAAATGGCTCTGAGCACTATGGGACTCAACTTCTTAGGTCATCAGTTCCCTAGAAATTGGAACTACTTAAACCTAACTAACTTAAGGACATCATACACATCCATGCCCGAGGCAGGATTCGAACCTGCGACCGTAGCGGCCTCGCGGTTCCAGACTGTAGCGCCTAGAACCGCACGGCCACACCGGCGGCTCCCGCGTGTCGAACCCGCGCCGTGACGGACCTTCCCAGCCCGTCAAAGTTGTCTTCTTCTTTCTTCGCCTCAGTACGTACCACATCTCAGTTTGATTGCTCAGAACCGTCAGTCTTTTCCTGACTTTGGGCTGAGCACTGTCAAAAGTTAAAGTCGTCCCACACCTATTCCTCAAATCCGTGGCCTGGCTAATCCTGGTACTGTGTGGAAGAACAGTAAGTCTAAGGCTTCCACAAAAAGCCAGCAAATATTAGAAGGGATGCCCGATTTGTGCCAACCCCACACCTGGAACCAAGAAGTTGGATCGTCTGTCGCGTCTGTAGTTTCCTGCGAGCGGATCAGGATGGGAGCTAGATTCTAATTGCAGTAATGAGGTGGATCGTCCAACTCGAGGTCCTGGTGCTTGAAACAAACTAAAAATTCTTTGCAGATAAGGAAACTCGGTGGGATAAGGGACATATACTTCTGATGAAATAACTAGGACGAAACATGAGGTAGGATAAGACCACTGTCGAGCCCTAAGAGGCACCAACACATTGAATGTAAGTTGTGCAATCCTGCATATACCCTGTGCAGCTAAGTGCCAAGAGAAACTAAGTCCCGTCCCGAGGGCAGAGTAACTCAGGTCCAGTGTATGAGGCAACTGTCGAAGGAATCCCTTAGCAACACCAGCGGGCTCGTCTGATGCAATCCCCCGCGATCACGCGCGTCTCCCATGTCCTGTAGTCCTTCCAGAACGTACTGTTGTAGCTGGTCACGTAGCTCCAGCGTCCCTTGCCACAAAAACGCAACCTCTCCTGCTACCCAGTGCCCTGGTTGACGTTAGGTTGCTTTCCTACATGTTGATCTTATGCAATCTTATGCATTTATACTCACATCCGCGACAAGATGTGTTCTTGAACATCCACATTCGTATCGGCGACGCTCAGAGTAACAACAGGCTGTAGATTCTCCCGCCCCCTATGCCTCTGTGGGGCGAAGTGATGTCTATTTCTGGAACACTTCTGGTCGTACTGTGACCCGATATACGTGAGGGCGAATCATCGTGTTGAAGATCCACGGTAGACAATGTTGACCTCGGAAACGCAGATCTTGAATAATCTCGTATATGATATGACGTTCACAATAGATTCACTCGCGATGTGCTGCCATGTTCACTTCACACTTGTCTGTAACAGTCTGCTCACATATCGTGTCTACACTGGCGCCATACGCTGTATCTGTCCGCAACATTCGGATGTCATACACGACATGCCACGATCCGCCTCCTAGCCGAGGTCGCTCAAGAACGCCGCTGTGGTGACGCTTAACTCGGAGATAATCATGTTCGAATCCTGGTGGTTAATCAAATTTTCACCGCCAGCAAGGGGAGAGGAGGTGATGGACTAAAGTTCTTATTATCAATCTAGCGCCAGTGTCCCGGATTAAATTTCAAACCCTACTCCGCAGTGTCTCACGAAGTGCGGGCACGTGACACTGTTGACGGTGACCCGTCCATCGGATGGGGACACTGATCTTGAGATCAGCCCTCTTGGTGCTATTCGAGAGGAATAGGCTATGTACCGGCACAGGGTTTCCCTCATCGTCATCATACAGTACTAAACATAACAATACAGTATACATGCATTCATCACACTCACCTACATTATACAAATCAACATACGAGACAACTCACACATAGCCTCAAGTATAGGGGCCAATATGCACGGAGGAAGAGCCCTCTTTCCAACTGGTGGCTCAATCCACCCTGTAGGATATCTTAGCTGACAATGTCGTGCGAAATTTACCTTCATATGGGATAATCCTTCCGGTACGTTTGGCTACGCAGTGTAGGTTGCCTTGTTGTAAATACTATATTTACTGGCGTCTATATCATCTCTATGTGCATTATGCAATCATTAGTTTGAACACGAATATTGTGACCTTCGTTTATGAATGTCCTGGCCAGGGCAGCAGTCGAGCAATTTCTGTATCCAGAAAGGCCCGTACAGGACCTGCAACATGCGGTCGTGCATTATCCTTCTGAAATGTAGGGTTTCGCAGGGATCGAATGAAGGGTAGAGCCACGGGTGGTAACACATCTGAAATGTAGCGTCCACTGTTCAAAGTGCCGTCAATGCGAACAAGAGGTGACAGGGACGTGTAACCAGTGGCACCCCATACCACCACGCCAAGTGATACGCCAGTATAGAGATGACGAATACACGCTTCCATTGTGCGTTCACCGCGATGTCGCCAAACACGGATGCGGCCATCATGATGCTCTAAACAGAACCTGGATACATCCGAAAAAATGACGTTTTGCCATTCGTGCAACCAGGTCCGTCGCTGAGTACACCGTCGCAGGCGCTCCTGTCTGTGATGCAGCGTCAAGGGTAACCGCAGACATGGTCTCCGAGCTGATAGTCCATGCTGCTGCAAACGTCGTCGAACTGTTAGTTCAGACGGTTGTTCTCTTGCAAATGTCCATATCTGTTGACTCGGGGATCGACACGTGGCTGCACGATCCGTTACAGCCATGCGGATAAGATGCCTGTCATCTCGACTGCTAGTGATACGATGCCGTTGGGATCCAGCACGGCGTTCCGTATTACCCTCCTGAACCCACTGATTCCATATTCTGCTAACAGTCATTGGATATCGACCAACGCGAGCAGCAATGTCGCGATACGGTAAACTGCAATCGCGATAGGCTACAATCCGACCTTTATCAAAGTCGGAAACGTGATGGTACGCATTTCTCCTCCTCACACGAGGCATCACAACAACGTTTCACCAGGCAACGCCGGTCAACTGCTGTTTGTGTATGAGAAATCGGTTGGAAACTTTCCTCATGTCAGCACGTTGTAGGTGTCGCCACCGGCGGCAACCTTGCGTGAATGCTGTGAAAAGCTAATCATTTGCGTATCACAGCATCTTCATCCTGTCGGTTAAATTTCGCGTCTGTAGCACGTCATCTTCGTGGTGTAGCAATTTTAATGGCCAGTAGTGTAAGTATCTGAAATAATCTTTGAAGATGAAGCCCGTTGCCTGCAGGTTATCCACCTATCTTACCGTGCATCGAGTGGCTGCCTAGTTTAGCATACCAACAGTGTGCTATGGTTTTACTCCAGGAGATTCTGCAGAGAGGTCCGAAATTTAATTCATGGGATAAGAGCTTTGTCTGGTGACTTACTGTACCCCAGAAACTCTTCTCATTTCGTTGATCAATTACTGCCAGCGGGAACTTCTTCCACCTCCGAGAATTCGAACTAGCTCCCTCTGGGTCATAGGTCACTGTACTAGTAGCATATGTTAGCTAGTTCGGATACATATGCAGTTACGTCTGTGCGTCAAGTCGTCGGCAGCTCGTGGTCGTGCGGTAGCGTTCTCGCTTCCCACTCCCGGGTTCCCGGGTTCGATTCCCGGCGGGGTCAGGGATTTTCTCTGCCTCGTGATGACTGGGTGTTGTGTGCTGTCGTTAGGTTAATTAGGTTTAAGTAGTTCTAAGTTCTAGGGGACTGATGACCTAAGATGTTAAGTCCCATAGTGCTCAGAACCACCATTTACTAGTAAGGACGAAATTTTGTCTTTTGTCAGAACCTACTTCAACTGCTTGAGTCGTAAGAAGGAAGAGAGGCTGATACTACCTGATCTCTTTCCTAAGTACAACATTTTCTTCTTGATGGGTTGCGGTTTGCTGTAGACTGCTTGAAAATTGAAGCTAGTACTGTCTCCGACAGCGTATCTGATGACAAGCTGAAGCTTGTGATAGAGGAAACGATAAAACGGTTTGTCCAACTTTCAGTTATTACCTTCTCAGTGGCTGCGTTTCAGAAATATGAATAACATGGAATTATTATTATCCTTGCACTATTAATGTGCGAAGTAACTGTGTTAAAAAATGGAAACAATGACATAAACAGTCCAGTGTAGAAACACCTATCGCTGTTTACATTATTTTGAGTCACAAACTCCAACTTTTACCAGAAAACTCGCAAAAATCCTTGACTGAACAAGTAGCACATACTTCAATAAATAAATATAAGGCTGTTTACCATATGCGCATGGTAACGCGCGACGTGCCGAGCGCCACCGCCAATATATATGGCGCTCTTGGATACAGCGACACCTGTCTAACAACGACACCACCCGACAATCGGATTTTAATAATTTTTTGTACTTATAGTATGTGAAGTTCAGAACTAAAATATCAAAATCCCAAAGTTGTTAGAGGTAACTCTAAAATATTCTCGATAAAACAGAATTTATAGTTTTCCAACAAATTTTAATTCAATTACAATTAAGGTGAGTTTGCCCCGAGCCACGTTGTTCGCTCTGCAGCGCTGGAGAAGCGTATTCGGGTAATCACGTGCTCCGTGATACGAATCTCGCGATGGTCTTTTTGTCATTTTTTAATTTAATTTGAGTACCTACATCATTTAAATATAAAATTCATGAAACATATGCTGATCAAACCGTATCTACACTTTTTTTTATGAAAATTGCACGTCCTTTTGTTTTTAATTACATATCACACACAAAAATTCCAATTTTCATTGCTCATGTCAATTCTTATTCATCGATATTTAATAAAAGATTGTTAATAAATATGTAATTTTAAAAAAAATTGAAGTCACTTTCTTAAAAGTCCTTTGTAAAATACTGATGATTAAGAATTTGTATTTGCAGTGCATTCAGTATTTAATTAGAAAAAGGAAAATGTGTATTTTTCATAAAAATAATGAGTAGTATATACACTCCTGGAAATGGAAAAAAGAACACATTGACACCGGTGTGTCAGACCCACCATACTTGCTCCGGACACTGCGAGAGGGCTGTACATGCAATGATCACACGCACGGCACAGCGGACACACCAGGAACCGCGGTGTTGGCCGTCGAATGGCGCTAGCTGCGCAGCATTTGTGCACCGCCGCCGTCAGTGTCAGCCAGTTTGCCGTGGCATACGGAGCTCCATCGCAGTCTTTAACACTGGTAGCATGCCGCGACAGCGTGGACGTGAACCGTATGTGTAGTTGACGGACTTTGAGCGAGGGCGTATAGTGGGCATGCGGGAGGCCGGGTGGACGTACCGCCGAATTGCTCAACACGTGGGGCGTGAGGTCTCCACAGTACATCGATGTTGTCGCCAGTGGTCGGCGGAAGGTGCACGTGCCCGTCGACCTGGGACCGGACCGCAGCGACGCACGGATGCACGCCAAGACCGTAGGATCCTACGCAGTGCCGTAGGGGACCGCACCGCCACTTCCCAGCAAATTAGGGACACTGTTGCTCCTGGGGTATCGGCGAGGACCATTCGCAACCGTCTCCATGAAGCTGGGCTACGGTCCCGCACACCGTTACGCCGTCTTCCGCTCACGCCCCAACATCGTGCAGCCGGCCTCCAGTGGTGTCGCGACAGGCGTGAATGGAGGGAAGAATGGAGACGTGTCGTCTTCAGCGATGAGAGTCGCTTCTGCCTTGGTGCCAATGATGGTCGTATGCGTGTTTGGCGCCGTGCAGTTGAGCGCCACAATCAGGACTGCATACGACCGAGGCACACAGGGCCAACACCCGGCATCATGGTGTGGGGAGCGATCTCCTACACTGGCCGTACACCACTGGTGATCGTCGAGGGGACACTGAATAGTGCACGGTACATCCAAACCGTCATCGAACCCATCGTTCTACCATTCCTAGACCGGCAAGGGAACTTGCTGTTCCAACAGGACAATGCACGTCCGCATGTATCCCGTGCCACCCAACGTGCTCCAGAAGGTGTAAGTCAACTACCCTGGCCAGCAACATCTCCGGATCTGTCCCCCATTGAGCATGTTTGGGACTGGATGAAGCGTCGTCTCACGCGGTCTGCGCGTCCAGCACGAACGCTGGTCCAACTGAGGCGCCAGGTGGAAATGGCATGGCAAGCCGTTCCACAGGACTACATCCAGCATCTCTACGATCGTCTCCATGGGAGAATAGCAGCCTGCATTGCTGCGAAAGGTGGATATACTCTGTACTAGTGCCGACATTGTGCATGCTCTGTTGCCTGTGTCTATGTGCCTGTGGTTCTGTCAGTGTGATCATGTGATGTATCTGACCCCAGGAATGTGTTGATAAAGTTTCCCCTTCCTGGGACAATGAATTCACGGTGTTCTTATTTCAATTTCCGGGAGTGTATTTGATGAATTTTATGTTTAAGTGATATTGATATTCGAACTGAATGAAAAAAAGAACGGAACAGAAAAAAATTACTGAAATTGTAACCAGTGATCCATTGCTTACACATTTAGTAGTCTCTGACGCTACCAAGTGAACCACACTGTTCATCAGGAAGAAGCATCTCAGCTTTAGTAGTTCTAGTTCCTCGCAAGTCTTCAGAGTCGATTTTCACGAGAATTTTTGAGAGTTACATTGACTGCGTTGTCTGATTGGTATTTGAGTTCGGAACTTCACGCAACAATAGATATAAAAAACCGCAAAAATCCGATCGTCGGGTACTCTCCTTGTGAGAAGCCCCACTCCTCTGCACTTTGCGTATATGTTAATGATCTAGCTAGGGGAAGAACTGTCGGGACCTCACACACACCCAATGGTTACCAATAATTGCCGCCGGCCGCGGTGGTCTAGCGGTTCTAGGCGCGCTGTCCGGAACCGCGCGACTGCTACGGTCGCAGGTTCGAATGCTACCTCGGGCATGGATGTGTGTGATGTCCTTAGGTTAGTTAGGTTTAAGTATTTCTAAGTTCTAGGTGACTGATGACCACAGATGTTAAGTCCCATAGTGCTCAGAACCATTTGAACCATTTTTGAACCAACAATTGCCGGGAAAGTTCCTACGCAGAACTGATAAATGGGGAATCAGCCATCTGTGCCACTCTATTTAACGGTCCAGAATTCCTCTCGACAACGTGAATCTCGCAACCGCCTTCTGCAGCTAACACATACAGCTCCTCTTAAAAAGAGGCCGCCCAGCAACGATTGGTGAGGTGTAGGAGATATCAGTAACAGCCACCAAAGAGTCGGATGCAGGCGACCTTGAAAACGTTCTAAAATTGTTTTATTACACCCATCATGTAGACCATTGAGTGCGTAAAGTACATTCCTACATGTACTCTTGATATCGCACGGGATTTGGTCTAAGGTCCCTTATTGTTGTTAATTTATATTAATGACTTGCCACTCTATATTACTAAAGGTACAAAGCTAGTCCTTTTTGATGATGATGTAACTAAAGTAATCACACCCAACAAACAAGAATTATCTGAGGAAATTATAAACAGTGTCTTTCAGAAAATTATTAAGTGGTTCTCTGCAAAAGGACTCAGACTAAATTTTGAGAAAACACAGTAATACAGTTATCTACAGTAAATGTCATAACACCTTAGATAAATACAGACTTTGAACAGATGTCTGTTGCTAAGGCAGAATATTCAAAATTTCTCTTTGTGTGCATTGATGAGAACTGAATTGGGAGAAACTCATTGATGATCTGCTGAAACGTTTAGGTTCAGCTACTTATGCTATTAGAATTATTGCAAAGTTTGTTGATAAACATCAGTAAATTAACCTACAATGCTTATTTTCATTCCCTGCTTTCGTATGGCATCATATCTCGGGATATCTCGTCACTAAGAGAAAAGAGTATTCATTGCACAAAAGCGTGTAATCTGAATAATAGCTGGAGCCCACCCAAAATCACCACGCAGAAATTTATTTAAGAAGCTCGGGATATTCACAGTAGATATATTCACTTACGAAATTTGTTATTAACAACCCATCCCAATTCACAAATAATAGCAAACTGCATAGCCAAAACACTAGACGAAAGGATGATCTTCACTATCTGACTTTGGCGCAGAAAGGGGTGAATTATGCTGCCACAAGTCTTTGATCATTTACCAAAAAGCATTAAAAGTCTGACAGATAGCCAACCAGCATTTAAAACCAATCAGACGAATTTCTGAATGACAACTCCTTCTGCTCAATAGATGAGTGTTTAGATATGAAGCAATAATTAAAAAAAAGAAATTATATCATGTTAAGGAAACTTATGTTAAACTGACACGTTCCACATCTTGACGAAATGTATTCATGACCTATGGAACAACTATTAGTAATGTAATATAATATCCCTCCACTATAATAAAATTATCAAGTTTAAAGTGTTGGACGTTAAGATTTACCACGAATCCTCCGCTCCTGGTCCCCACGTTTCGTTAGAACGCTAAGAGCTCCGACAACGTCCCGTGTATGATAGGGTCACTGAAGACGGAGCACAACTCAGCTAATACCAGAGTCAAGTTCAGTGCTGATTCTGGCGAGAGAAGTGGTCTTTAGATAGAATATTACCCATGTATCTGTGTCTAAATATTTTCTGTTTCTCGTTCTCTTGCAAAGTGGTAAATTCGGCGCTTCATTTGGAAGATGATGGTAATAAATGATTGCAATGATTTCCACTTATATTTCGCACTTCTCTGTGTGATTTTTAGGGTTGCATGAAAATTACATCCCACATGTATCAAACGAATCTCTTAACGGTCTCAGACTGACGAACAAAATCTGTAACGTGATATATTTTTACGTAAACATAACGAAAAACGCAGAAAATTATGCAAAACTTACTCCATTGTCCACATCTATATTCGTACTCTGTAAATCACTGTGAAATGGATGGAAGACGGTATTAAGCTTCATATCTCATGTTAAGAATTCTTCCCGCACCTGTCGTGGGAATAATGATGCTCAGGGGATCAAGTACACTCCTGGAAATGGAAAAAAGAACACATTGACACCGGTGTGTCAGACCCACCATACTTGCTCCGGACACTGCGAGAGGGCTGTACAAGCAATGATCACACGCACGGCACAGCGGACACACCAGGAACCGCGGTGTTGGCCGTCGAATGGCGCTAGCTGCGCAGCATTTGTGCACCGCCGCCGTCAGTGTCAGCCAGTTTGCCGTGGCATACGGAGCTCCATCGCAGTCTTTAACACTGGTAGCATGCCGCGACAGCGTGGACGTGAACCGTATGTGTAGTTGACGGACTTTGAGCGAGGGTGTATAGTGGGCATGCGGGAGGCCGGGTGGACGTACCGCCGAATTGCTCAACACGTGGGGCGTGAGGTCTCCACAGTACATCGATGTTGTCGCCAGTGGTCGGCGGAGGGTGCACGTGCCCGTCGACCTGGGACCGGACCGCAGCGACGCACGGATGCACGCCAAGACCGTAGGATCCTACGCAGAGCCGTAGGGGACCGCACCGCCACTTCCCAGCAAATTAGGGACACTGTTGCTCCTGGGGTATCGGCGAGGACCATTCGCAACCGTCTCCATGAAGCTGGGCTACGGTCCCGCACACCGTTACGCCGTCTTCCGCTCACGCCCCAACATCGTGCAGCCCGCCTCCAGTGGTGTCGCGACAGGCGTGAATGGAGGGACGAATGGAGACGTGTCGTCTTCAGCGATGAGAGTCGCTTCTGCCTTGGTGCCAATGATGGTCGTATGCGTGTTTGGCGCCGTGCAGTTGAGCGCCACAATCAGGACTGCATACGACCGAGGCACACAGGGCCAACACCCGGCATCATGGTGTGGGGAGCGATCTCCTACACTGGCCGTACACCACTTGTGATCGTCGAGGGGACACTGAATAGTGCACGGTACATCCAAACCGTCATCGAACCCATCGTTCTACCATTCCTAGACCGGCAAGGGAACTTGCTGTTCCAACAGGACAATGCACGTCCGCATGTATCCCGTGCCACCCAACGTGCTCTAGAAGGTGTAAGTCAACTACCCTGGCCAGCAAGATCTCCGGATCTGTCCCCCATTGAGCATGTTTGGGACTGGATGAAGCGTCGTCTCACGCGGTCTGCACGTCCAGCACGAACGCTGGTCCAACTGAGGCGCCAGGTGGAAATGGCATGGCAAGCCGTTCCACAGGACTACATCCAGCATCTCTACGATCGTCTCCATGGGAGAATAGCAGCCTGCATTGCTGCGAAAGGTGGATATACACTGTACTAGTGCCGACATTGTGCATGCTCTGTTGCCTGTGTATGTGCCTGTGGTTCTGTCAGTGTGATCATGTGATGTATCTGACCCCAGGAATGTGTCAATAAAGTTTCCCCTTCCTGGGACAATGAATTCACGGTGTCCTTATTTCAATTTCCAGGAGTGTATATTCCTCGATTTTTCACTAAATACACTATGTTGAAATTTTATAGGTAGCCTTTTGCGGGATGGTTGGCGTCGATCTTCAGGCTTCTGCCAATTCATATTATTCAGTATTTTCCTGGCCCTGTGCTGTCAGTGAAACAAATCACCCACCGTCTGTACTGCTGTTCTCTGTCTATGTTCAATATCGTGAATGTTATAACTGATTGGTATTACTAATTCAGACCAAACATCCCCAGTAGCATAAAGATGGTTTTACTGCTACAGTTCTTTAAAGGTGGATGGCTGCACGCTTCCTAATTATACCTGGCTTGACAGGACGATACTACGACTAAAATATGGTAACACAATAAGAAATAACCAGTAACATTTATTAAGAGTATGTTACAAAATGGTACTTAACTTCTGGTACGGTATTATGTGTGGCACTTGATGTTGTAAATCTAATATAATAATATCTAAATAAGTTTGCCGGCGCGGGAGTAGCCGAGCGGTCTGAGGCGCTGCAGTCATGGACTGTGCGGCTGGTCCCGGCGCAGGTTCGAGTCCTCCCTCGGGCATGGGTGTGTGTGTTTGTCCTTAGGATAGTTTAGGTTAAGTAGTGTGTAAGCTTAGGGACTGGTGATCTTAGCAGTGAAGTCCCACAAGATTTCACACACATCTGAACATCATCTAAGTTTGCCGTTTCTTGGCAGTCTAAGATATTGTCACAGTAACCGATAATTACGATGATACAAACACTCTTGGTTGTTCTATTACTCTGTAAACAGCGAGTACTAAGCCAGAATGTAGTCTTGCAGCAACTTTACTGAGCTGGTTAAAGGCACTGCTCAACTGAATTGTCTAAGTACTGGTTCAGAACTGTCAGGGTGCCAGCAGCACGTCGTGTTTTGTGCCTGTTGGCAGAAGAATTTCCATATCCGCCAATACAAGGTGGAAGCAATGTAGTCCATTCTTGATTACGCTCTCTTTGACGTTTGTCCGCGCTATCGGCAGACGAGTATGACGTGCTGAAGAACGTGATGAAGAAGCAGGAAGAGGTCCAACTTAGTCATTTCCATTTGGAGAATACTGATTAGAACTGAGAGGGACTAGGTGAGTATTCGTGCAGATGTGATGGCGATCTGTCGTGGTATTTGTTGCGTGCCTCGTGCTGTTATTCCTGTTTGTTATGAGTCTCACACACTTGAGAAATATATTGTGATGGTTCGCACGAGTATTCTGTAAGCAGTCTCCTTCACAGACTGACTGACTTCATTTTTCCAGTATCCTACCAATAAACATGTGTCTGCAACCTGCTTTACATTCGAATGTGCCTAGTGTTCATTTCATTTCACTTCTACACGAAACACTGAATTCAGATATTTATATGAGTTAACGGCCTCCAATTATAGCTCATTGATATCATAGTCATGTGATATACTACTTTTCAGCGGTTTATAAAGGCACAATTTTACATTTCAGTACATTTGAAGTAAGTTGGCGATCGTTGCACCGCTGAAATTTTATGAAAATCTATCAGCATATTTGTGCAGTAGGAAAGGAGCCTGTTTATTCGGCGTTTTCATTTCTTCCAACCATATTATGTTTGCAGTAGACAGTGACATTTATATTTGCTGTACTTTACGCGAATCTGCTACAATCAATTTCGATTAATCGTTACAAGGGCTGTAGCAACCTCTTTGCTGGGTCACTGATGCAATTTGACGTCTTTCATGAGTCAGATTGCTTTCGACCAGTGGGAATCATTCGCAGGTTATAGCCCATGTGGTCCTTCTTGCTTCAAAGAGCATTCATCGTCAGTACTTTATTTTCGAGTGTGTGGGCTGTTCAATAAAATAGCTGCGTTTCACGGTTGCAAAGATAAACACGTGCTCATAGCTCTTAATGTATGCATTTTAGTGCCCGTATTTACTAGACACTTTTTTCTTGGTTAGGTCCATACCATCATCTCTGAAAGTAGCCCACCCGACGACCGCCGGCCGAAGTGGCCGTGCGGTTAAAGGCGCTGCAGTCTGGAACCGCAAGACCGCTACGGTCGCAGGTTCGAATCCTGCCTCGGGCATGGATGTTTGTGATGTCCTTAGGTTAGTTCGGTTTAACTAGTTCTAAGTTCTAGGGGACTAATGACCTCAGCAGTTGAGTCCCATAGTGCTCAGAGCCATTTGAACCACCCGACGACCTTAGGAGCCGTCGTACTGGTACAGCTCTCTGCGAGGCACTTAAATGTGGTTTGCAGAGCATCCACGTAGATGTACGTGTATTTCACTGCCAGACGTATGCAACAGAATATCGCTTATAACTTTCGACTCGTTTGTTTTCGAACCAGGATCCCTCACTGATACATTTACCAAACTCCGAATGTTTATAACATCATCACACAATCACTACCGAGCGGAATGGTACAGTGATTAGCGCACATCTGTCCGCACATATCTCTCCATCTGACTCAGATACGCATTGTTTTCACTGATCAGTTAAGGCGAACGCCAATATGGTTCATCTGGAAAGAAGAGGGTATGTTTCTTTCCTCATTCTAGTTCCGCCCGAAAGTGTGCTCATTTTGTAATACCGAATGCTCTTTTCGTATTTTCTCGGGTACTGAAGCAACGAGTAAGCATTGTTAAACTGTATTTCTTGAGATACAGTAGGTATACTGAAGAGCCAAAGAAACTGGTACACTTGCCTGTTATCGTGCAGGGCCCACACGAACACGCAGAAGTGCCGCAACACGACGTGACACGGACTCGACAAATGTCTGAACTAGTGCTGGAGGGAATTGACACCATGACTCCTGCAGGGAGTGCGAGAGGGTGCAGATCTCTTCTGTGCACCACGTTGCAAGACACCCCAGATACGCTCAATAATGTTCATGTCTCTGGAGTTTAAACTCTGAAGAATGTCCCTGGAGTCACCTTGTAGCAATTCTAGACATGTGGGATGTCGCATTATTCTGCTGGAATTGGCCAAGTCCGTCGGAATGCACAATGAACATGAATGGATGCAGGTGATCAGACAGGATGCTTACGTACGTCTCACATGTCAGAGTCGTACCTAGACGTATCAGGGGTCCCACATCACTCCAACTGCTCATGCCCCACACCATTACCGAGCCTCCACCAGCTTGAACAGTCCACTGCTGTCACGCAGGGACCATGGATTCAAGAGGTTGTCTCCATACCCGTACACGTCCATCTGCTCGATACAATTTGAAACGAGATTCGTCCGACCGGGCAACATGTTTCCTGTCATCAACAGTCCAATGTCAGTGTTGACGGGGCCAGGCAGGCGATCTAACAACTGTGCAAACACTTGTTGTCTTATATAGGCGTTGCCGACCGCAGCGCCGTATTCTGCCTGTTTACGTATCTCTGTATTTGAATACAGATGCCTATGCCACTTTCTTTGCCGCTTCAGTGTATAAACAGCACGTAAGAAACATTAACAGTGCTTACATGTTATATACTACGCGCGTCCTCCTCTCGCCCTTTCGGCCTCGCCCCCCCTCTCTCTCTCTTTCTCTCACTCCCCCCCCCCCCCCAAGCCGGCCGAAGTGGCCGTGCGGTTAAAAGCGCTGCAGTCTGGAACCGCAAGACCGCTACGGTCGCAGGTTCGAATCCTGCCTCGGGCATGGATGTTTGTGATGTCCTTAGGTTAGTTAGGTTTAACTAGTTCTAAGTTCTAGGGGACTAATGACCTCAGCAGTTGAGTCCCATAGTGCTCAGAGCCATTTGAACCATTTGAACCCCCCCCCCTCCCTCTCTCTCTCTCTCTCTCTCTCTCTCTCTCTCTCTCTCTCTCTCTCTCTCACACACACACACACACACACACACACACACACACACTGTAACGTCGCAGCTATTTACACGGCTGCAGGGTTTTGCAGTAAGTTTTAATCTGTTAGGTCAAGCTGTATTTGAGGCTGGTAATGAAGCCTCCAGCCCGGCCGTTGTGTAGTCGGCTGCTGGCGTCATGATGCCATCTGTCGCAGTGTGCGGACCGTGAGAACTGCTCTGTGTGGAGCATGCTAAGAACACTTATTCATCTCACCTGAGAAACTAAATAACTATGATAAATATGATCTGTTTGTTTTCCAATTTGGTATAGGAACTTTTATAATTTAGAAGAATAGTGTGTAAAATTTTCATGCAGATAACTTTAATAGTTTTGAAAATATAAAAAAACCTATTACAAAGTACTTAACCGACACTTAGTAAAGTAAATTCAGATAGGAATCATGACAGTTTAAGTTTCTTTGTCAGCCGGCCATTGTGGCCGAGCGGTTCTAGGCGCTTCAGTCTGAAGCCACGCGACCGCTACGGTCACAGGTTCGAATCCTGCCTCGGGCATGGATGTGTGTGTTGTCCTTAGGTTAGTTAGATTTAAGTAGTTCTAAGTTCTAGGGGACTGATGACCTTAGATGTTAAGTCCCGTAGTACTCAGAGCCATTTGAACCATTTTTTTGTCGTTTGAAAATACTAACAGCACTCTCAGTGCGCACAAGCTATTTTTAAAGAATTTTAATTTTAAACTTTTAATAATTTTGCTTTCGTAAGGAAAATTACTGTTTAAAAGTTGATATTTAAATTTTGCGTTAGGATGGGAGTAGATGAGAGTGAATGTGAGTGTTTATGTGGGGACATATGTCAAATTCCAATTTTATAATGTATTACACCATCCGTAACTAGCAAGTGTTACGTAACCACGATGTCCTGAAGACGGTAAGTCCCCCTAACTGGTGGATGACGTATGTCTAGGAGCGTTTGCTTTTGTAATATGGCAGCCAGAAAGGTAGTAAGAGGATACTTAGTTCTAAAGTAAATTTCAAGCATAGTTTTCGTTTGATTTTCGTTTGGTTTGGTTTTCTGGAATATTTTGTGAAATTTTGCAATATGAAATGACGTAGATGCATCTGCGAATGCTGATTGGTGCAAAGCGGTTTGCGCGCGAAATTAATCATGAAACCCGATTGGATGATCATTTTGATCAACCAATGAGAGAGAAGTTTTTCCCGCGTAATTAAATGAGTTATCTGCCCTGTGAGCGACGGCATTCAGTCAGTCGTGGACTCGCTATCGGACGAGAAGATCATGTTAAATGTGTCCGAAAAAATTATCTGTAAGATGAAAAAATGATGGTTAAATCGCGCTCGGTTTATATTGCCGTGCTAGCAGATGTAATTACGGACATTTCGGTGAAGTTTTGTGAGGTTTTGGACTGTTGGTTGCAGAATAAACAGTTTGTGAAACAATCGGCCTTTGTGAATATTCTGCGTGGTGTGTTCCATATACATGTACAGAATATTTTGGCGAGAATCTTCTTTCGAAGAATCCACTGAAAAGGACCGAATGTGAACTTGTTTTGTAACATTGTGTTGCCTGTGTGAAACTCGAAATATTTCGGGTTGGACTTAGCACATTTCTGGCTAGCTTACGTGTGATATAAGCTGCACGAACTAGCAGTAGATGTACTACCAACGTAAATGTGGGTTTGGTGACACAATAAATGAAAGGGACCGTAATAAAACATCACGATCTACAAACAAACATTGTCAATGAGGGGAGGAAGCACTCACTTTGCCCGTTATTAATAGAGATTTACAGGTTTATCTTGTTACTGGAGTTACGCGGACTGTGTAATCGTTAAGTATGGACGGTGGTTTTCTTCAGCGCTGCTTTTCTCATCGTCTACATAGTACCTACGAATGCAGAGCAACTGGTGGTGAATGGACACTGTACTGAGGTAGGTGGACATAAAATAAATCGCAAAACGAAATCCGTAAACCCCGCCCCGCCGCAACACACGCACACACACACACACACACACACACACACACACACACACACAGAGAGAGAGAGAGAGAGAGAGAGAGAGTTGTGATAGGAATGAAGAGGACAGCAAAGGTATGAATGAAGGGAGATAAGAATTAAAACACTGGCATGCACGTTCTCATACAGCTTTTATGTAGTTCTCTTAGCTTAATCAAAATTAACACAGATATGGTTCATTACGTAAAGTAAAAGGTCATCTCTGTTCAACTGAAGGATAAATGGTATAAAAATACACTGGCAATTTCGGTCATGAGTTAAAACTCCTCCTTCATTCTGCGAGTGAGCTACGTTGTTTCCTAGAGAAAGTTCGTAGTATTAGTTTAGCCCGTTCGGTTAGTCGTGTGGTTTAACGCACTGCTTTCCGGGCGGAAGGCGTACCTGTCCCCGGCACGAATCCGCCCCGCAGATTAGTATCGAGGTCCGGTGTGCCGACCAGCCTGTGGATGGTTTTTAAGGCTGAAATGATAAATTAAGACCTTAAGCTGTCGACAGGCGTTGATATGCATCAACGGGGACAGTTGAAAATGTGTGCCCCGGCCGGAACTCGAACCCGGGATCTCCTGCTTACATGGCAGACGCTCTATCCATCTGAGCCACCGAGGGCACAGAGGAGAGTGCGACTGCAGGGATTTATCCCTTGCATGCTCCCCGTGAGACCCATATTCCCAACTTAATGTCCACATACTACACTCGTAGTGCTCCTGCCCATTACACTCATTACTCGTGGCAGACAATCTTACCGAGTCCCGTGAGAGTTCGGGCAATACGTGTGCATCCAACACAGAATAAGAAGGTCAATGGCCGGTTAGCCTTAACTATATGAAGATGGTATCTGTTCTTTCGGGCCAGCCGTTGTGGCTGAGCGGTTCTAGGAGCTTCAGTTCGGAACCGCACTGCTGCTACGGTCGCAGGTTCGAATCCTGCCTCGGGCATGGATGTGTGTGACGTCCTTAGGTTAGTTAGGTTTAAGTAGTTCTAAGTTCTAGGGGACTGATGACCTCAGATGTTAAGTCCCATAGTGCTTAGAGCCATTTGAACCACTTTGTTCTTTCGGACATGTCAGAAAGAACAGATACCATCTTCATATAGTTAAGGCTAACCGGCCATTGACCTTCTTCTTCAGGTCTGGATGCACATGCGTTGGATTGTCTGCCGCGGGTAATCGGTGTAATGGTCAGGGGTACTACAAATGTGGTGTGTGGACGTTAAGCTGGGAATGTGGGTCCCACGGGGAGCGTGCAAGGGATAAATACCTGCAGTCGCACTATCCTGTGTGCTCTCGGTGGCTAAGATGGATAGAGCGTCTGCCACATAAGCAGGAGATCCTGGGTTAAAGTCCTGGTCGGGGCACACATTTTCAACTGTCCCCCTTGATGTATGTCAACGCCTGTCGTCAGCGTACGGTCTTGATTTAATTATCATTTCAAACAAGAAAAAGTTGAATCATCATGTAACATTCAAGTTAATCACTGTCACTTTTTATCATAAGTAATAATAATAATAATAATAATAACACTACGCATACATTGATTACCGAAAAGCTTTTGATAGTGTACCCCACTCATGGTTACTACAAATATTGGAAATATACAAAGTAGATTCTAAATTGATACGTTTCCTAAACATAGTAATGAAAAATTGGAAAACCACACTTAATATCCAAACAAATTCAAATACTATCACATCACAGCCAATACAGATTAAGCGTGGAATATACCAAGGAGACTCATTAAGTCCTTTTTGGTTCTGCCTTGCTCTGAACCCACTATCCAACATGCTAAATAATATAAATTATGGATACAATATTACTGGAACTTACCAACACAAAATCACACATTTGCTATACGTGGATGATCTAAAATTACTGGCAGCAACAAATCAACAACTCAACCAATTACTAAAGATAACAGAAGTATTCAGAAATGATATAAATATGACTTTTGGAACAGACAAATATAAGAAAAATAGCATAGTCAAGGGAAAACACACTAAACAAGAAGATTACATATTGGATAACCACAGCGACTGCATAGAAGCCATGGAAAAAACAGATGCCTATAAATATCTAGGATGTTGTTGTTGTGGTCTTCAGTCCTGAGACTGGTTTGATGCAGCTCTCCATGCTACTCTATCCTGTGCAAGCTTCTTCATCTCCCAGTACCTACTGCAACCTACATCCTTCAGAATCTGCTTAGTGTATTCATCTCTTGGTCTCCCTCTACGATTTTTACCCTCCACGCTGCCCTCCAATGCTAAATTTGTGAACCCTTGATGCCTCAAAACATGTCCTACCAACCGATCCCTTCTTCTAGTCAAGTTGTGCCACAAACTTCTCTTCTCCCCAATCCTATTCAATACCTCCTCATTAGTTACGTGATCTACCCACCTTATCTTCAGCATTCTTCTGTAGCACCACATTTCGAAAGCTTCTATTCTCTTCTTGTCCAAACTAGTTATCGTCCATGTTTCACTTCCATACATGGCTACACTCCATACAAATACTTTCAGAAACGACTTCCTGACACTTAAATCTATACTCGACGTTAACAAATTTCTCTTCTTCAGAAACGATTTCCTTGCCATTGCCAGTCTACATTTTATATCCTCTCTACTTCGACCATCATCAGTTATTTTACTCCCTAAATAGCAAAACTCCTTTACTACTTTAAGTGTCTCATTTCCTAATCTAATTCCCTCAGCATCACCCGATTTAATTTGACTACATTCCATTATCCTCGTTTTGCTTTTGTTGATGTTCATCTTATATCCTCCTTTCAAGACACTGTCCATTCCGTTCAACTGCTCTTCCAAGTCCTTTGCTGTCTCTGACAGAATTACAATGTCATCGGCGAACCTCAAAGTTTTTGCTTCTTCTCCATGAATTTTAATACCTACTCCGAATTTTTCTTTTGTTTCCTTTACTGCTTGCTCAATATACAGATTGAATAACATCGGGGAGAGGCTACAACCCTGTCTCACTCCTTTCCCAACCACTGCTTCCCTTTCATGCCCCTCGACTCTTATAACTACCATCTGGTTTCTGTACAAATTGTAAATAGCCTTTCGCTCCCTGTATTTTACCCCTGCCACCTTCAGAATTTGAAAGAGAGTATTCCCGTTAACATTGTCAAAAGCTTTCTCTAAGTCTACAAATGCTAGAAACGTAGGTTTGCCTTTTCTTAATCTTTCTTCTAAGATAAGTCGTAAGGTTAGTATTGCCTCACGTGTTCCAACCTTTCTACGGAATCCAAACTGATCTTCCCCGTGGTCCGCTTCTACCAGTTTTTCCATTCGTCTGTAAAGAATTCGCGTTAGTATTTTGCAGCTGTGACTTATTACACTGATAGTTCGGTAATTTTCACATCTGTCAACACCTGCTTTCTTTGGGATTGGAATTATTATATTCTTCTTGAAGTCTGAGGGTATTTCGCCTGTCTCATACATCTTGCTCACCAGATGGTAGAGTTTTGTCATGACTGGCTCTCCCAAGGCTGTCAGTAGATCTAATGGAATGTTGTCTACTCCCGGGGCCTTGTTTCGACTCAGGTCTTTCAGTGCTCTGTCAAACTCTTCACGCAGTATCTTATCTCCCATTTCGTCTTCATCTACATCCTCTTCCATTTCCATAATATTGTCCTCAAGCACATCTAGGATACAGACAAAAAATAGGAATAGGTAATACAAATACTAAAAAAGAAAAATATAGACAAAGACTAACAAAAATACCGAAAACAGAATTGACAGCAAGAAACAAGACAAAAGCTATAAATACTTATGCTGTACCAGTATTGACCTACTCATTTGGAGTAGTGAAATGGAGTAACACAGACCTAGAAGCACTCAATACACTTATACGATCACAATGCCACAAATATAGAATACATCACATACATTCAGCAACAGAAAGATTCACATTAAGCAGAAAGGAAGGAGGAAGGGGATTTATCGACATAAAGAACATACATTATGGACAGGTAGACAATTTAAGAAAATTCTTTATAGAACGAGCAGAAACTAGCAAAATACACAAAGCAATCACTTATATAAATACACTCCTGGAAATGGAAAAAAGAACACATTGACACCGGTGTGTCAGACCCACCATACTTGCTCCGGACACTGCGAGAGGGCTGTACAAGCAATGATCACACGCACGGCACAGCGGACACACCAGGAACCGCGGTGTTGGCCGTCGAATGGCGCTAGCATTTGTGCACCGCCGCCGTCAGTGTCAGCCAGTTTGCCGTGGCATACGGAGCTCCATCGCAGTCTTTAACACTGGTAGCATGCCGCGACAGCGTGGACGTGAAGCGTATGGGCAGTTGACGGACTTTGAGCGAGGGTGTATAGTGGGCATGCGGGAGGCCGGGTGGACGTACCGCCGAATTGCTCAACACGTGGGGCGTGAGGTCTCCACAGTACATCGATGTTGTCGCCAGTGGTCGGCGGAAGGTGCACGTGCCCGTCGACCTGGGACCGGACCGCAGCGACGCACGGATGCACGCCAAGACCGTAGGATCCTACGCAGTGCCGTAGGGGACCGCACCGCCACTTCCCAGCAAATTAGAGACACTGTTGCTCCTGGGGTATCGGCGAGGACCATTCGCAACCGTCTCCATGAAGCTGGGCTACGGTCCCGCACACCGTTAGGCCGTCTTCCGCTCACGCCCCAACATCGTGCAGCCCGCCTCCAGTGGTGTCGCGACAGGCGTGAATGGAGGGACGAATGGAGACGTGTCGTCTTCAGCGATGAGAGTCGCTTCTGCCTTGGTGCCAATGATGGTCGTATGCGTGTTTGGCGCCGTACAGGTGAGCGCCACAATCAGGACTGCATACGACCGAGGCACACAGGGCCAACACCCGGCATCATGGTGTGGGGAGCGATCTCCTACACTGGCCGTACACCACTGGTGATCGTCGAGGGGACACTGAATAGTGCACGGTACATCCAAACCGTCATCGAACCCATCGTTCTACCATTCCTAGACCGGCAAGGGAACTTGCTGTTCCAACAGGACAATGCACGTCCGCATGTATCCCGTGCCACCCAACGTGCTCTAGAAGGTGTAAGTCAACTACCCTGGCCAGCAAGATCTCCGGATCTGTCCCCCATTGAGCATGTTTGGGACTGGATGAAGCGTCGTCTCACGCGGTCTGCACGTCCAGCACGAACGCTGGTCCAACTGAAGCGCCAGGTGGAAATGGCATGGCAAGCCGTTCCACAGGACTACATCCAGCATCTCTACGATCGTCTCCATGGGAGAATAGCAGCCTGCATTGCTGCGAAAAGTGGATATACACTGTACTAGTGCCGACATTGTGCATGCTCTGTTGCCTGTGTCTATGTGCCTGTGGTTCTGTCAGTGTGATCATGTGATGTATCTGACCACAGGAATGTGTCAATAAAGTTTCCCCTTCCTGGGACAATGAATTCACGGTGTTCTTATTTCAATTTCCAGGAGTGTACATCTGCACCACCACTGCAATTTCATAACCACTTCTACAACCCTTTAGATCACATAACATCAACAGATACGAAGAAAGTAAATTGGAAAAAGAAAACACTACATGGCAAGCACCCGTATCATCTAACACAGCCACACATCGATCAAGACGCATCCAACACATGGCTAAGAAAAGGCAATATATACAGTGAGATGGAAGGATTCATGATTGAAATACAGGATCAAACAATAAACACCAGATATTACAGCAAGCATATTATTAAAGATCCCAATACCACAACAGATAAATGCAGACTTTGCAAACAACAAACAGAAACAGTAGATCACATCACAAGCGGATGTACAATACTAGCAAATACAGAATACCCCAGAAGACATGACAACGTAGCAAAAATAATACATCAACAACTTGCCATACAACATAAAGTAATTAAACAACACGTTCCCACATACAAGTATGCACCACAAAATGTACTGGAGAATGATGAATACAAATTATACTGGAACAGAATCATTATAACAGATAAAACAACACCACATAACAAACCTGACATCATACTCACCAATAAAAAGAAGAAATTAACACAACTAATCGAAATATCCATACCCAATACAACAAATATACAGAAGAAAACAGGAGAAAAAATTGAAAAATACATCCAACTGGCTGAGGAAGTCAAGGACATGTGGCATCAGGATAAAGTTGACATTATACCGATTATACTATTAACTACAGGAGTCATACCACACAATATCCACCAGTACATCAACGCAATACAGCTACATCCAAACTTATATATACAACTACAGAAATCTGTAATTATTGATACTTGTTCAATTACCCGAAAGTTCCTAAATGCAATGTAACATATACCGTACAGTTAAAAGGAAGTCACGCTTGATCAAGGTCCGCGTCACCTTCCATTTTTAACCAGACATAACGTCTGAGAAAGAAAAGAAATAATAATAATAATGTTGAAAACGACAAAGATTAAGTTAAACATTGAACACTGGGCGAGAAATTTCATTTTGAAATATTGTAGTGGATTATGTTATTACGGACGCCGACTGTGGAGTCTTGCATGATAATAAATGTTAGGGGTGGCAGTTTTTATTATGGACAGTGAACATCAGCGAAGAACTTTGATTTTGGTCTGTTATCATGGATCATTTAGTGAATAAGGAATGTCTCGGTTCCGTTGAACAATAGTTTTAATAGCAATTTTGAAAGTAGAGTGCTAATCGTGAGTGGGATAAGTGAAGAACTGAAATGCTGCATCACCTGAACAATCCATGAGATGAAGCAGGAGCGGCTCGTAGTTGCCATACTGGGGACGGCTGCGTCGTTTATCGATTGGAACTATCCTAGACCTCGGGCTAGGCTACAGATCAGTCTGTCACCAAAACGAAGATTTCAGGACGGGAGGGGGCGGGCAATATCACGCTCTAGACAGACGTTAACGTACTGTACCTTCTATCCGTTTCATAGCCAACAACTAAATAACATCAGAAGATAACTCACAAAATAAAATGTATAGGCAGCTTATTTATCCCCCAACGTCACATTTCCCGACAGTTAACCACAAAAAATCGCACTGAAAGACACCTTTTTGAGAGATCTGTAATGTGGTTTGCGTTAGCTCCGCTGCACGCTTAATCTTTTTGGTATTTTCATTTCCAAACTTCAGACCTTTAATGCCATGTGCGCTCAAACCACGGTGTGTGAGTTTGCGTGACGAAACAAAGATGTTTCCAAGACGTCATGGATCTTGCACTATGAATGGCTGACATGAGCAACCTGACCGACCGCCATGGACATTTGCACACCGTATTTCTCGTATTTGTTCTTGTGTATTATCGTAATATGCATTTTAAGTAATGTAGCGCGGGAACTGCTCATCTGAATCGTACATTGCTCTATTAAAATTGCGTGTCCACCCTTCCCAAGATTTACACTGTTTTTGTTCTTACTTCCTGTTTACATCGGGTTTGGCCGCTCAAAGTTCCTTCTCTTTAATTCTAACCGCATGATCTAAAATTTCACCTGATAAATTGCACACTAAATTCACATTTCGTTGTTTTCGAACTCGTTGTGTGTTACTGTTATCCGCAAGAAAGTAAAACTCACTAAACTCATGCATAATACAGTTACAAAAATAAACTTGCTAATAATGCACGTTACCCGCAGTCAGCAAGCAAGGAAACTGAAGTAACGGTAAATATTTCACGCTAGGGTTAGATTTCGTTTGCTTTTTTCCTTAATCATTCGTGAAACTCTCTCAAGATGCGACACTTACATTACCGTACTCTAGATCTACATCTACGTATATACTCCGCTAGCCACCAAGCGGTGTGTGGCGGAGGGCACAATTCGCGCCAAAGTCATATTTCCCCCCCTCTGGTCCACGATCGGATCGCGCGAGGGAAAAACGACTGTCTGAACGCCTCAGTACGAGCTCTAATTTCCCTTATCTTTGAATGGTGATCATTGCGCGATTTGAAAGTTGGTGGTAATAATATATGTTCTACATCCTCGGTGAAGATCGGATTTCGGAATTTAGTGAGCAGCCCCTTCCGTTTAGCCCGCCGTCTATCTGCAAGTGTGTCCCACTTCAAACTTTCCATGAAATTTGTAACGCTCTCGATATGGCTAAAAGTACCAGTCACGAATCTTGCCGCTCTTCTTTGGACCTTCTCAATCTCTTGAGTCAGGCCCAACTGGTAAGGGTCCCATACAGACGAACAATACTCTAAGACTGGACGAACTAGCGTATTGTAAGCAATTTCCTTTGTTGAAGGACTGCATCGCTTCAGGATTCTACCAATAAACCGCAATCTAGAGTTTGCCTTACCGGTTACTTGTGTAATCTGATCGTTCCATTTGAGATCATTCCGAATAGTCACACCCAGATACTTGAAGGATGTTACCGCTTCCAAACACTGGGCATTTATTTTGTACCCGTACATTAACGAGGATTTTCGCCTTGTTATACGCAGTAGGTTACACTTACTAATATTGAGAGATAACTGCCAGTCATTGCACCACGCATTAATTTTCTGCTAATCCTCATTGATTTATTCACAACTTTCGTGTGATACTACTTTCCTGTAGACTACAGCATCATCGGCAAACAGTTTAATCACGCTGTCAATACCATCAACCAGATCGTTTATGTAAATCGAAAAAAGCAGCGGACCTATTACGCTGCCCTGGAGCACACTTGAAGTTACGCTTGTTTCTGTTGAAGTCATCCCGTTCAGGACGACATACTGCTCCATATCTGTTCAACAACTTTCTATCCAACCGCATATGTCATCGGATAGACCGTAAGCGCGCAATTTTTGGAGCAAGCGACAGTGTGGAACTGAGTCGAACGCCTTTCGGGAGAAATATGGCATCAGCCTTGGAGCCGGTATCTAGAGCCTGTTGTATATCATACACAAAGAGGGCAAGCTGTGTCTCGCATGACCGCTGTTTCCTAAAACCGTGCTGGTTTCTTCAGATGAGCTTCTCAGGGTCTAGAAAGGTCATTATGTCTGAACACAAAATATGTTCCATGATTCTACAACAAATCGATGTCAGTGAAATTGGCCAGTAATTGTGTGCATCCGATTCTCTACCCTTTTTATAGATTTCTATGACCTGGGCCTTCTTCCAGTCCCGCGGAACTCTCCGATGTTCCAATCCCAGATACACTAAACACTATGTCAGCCATCCTTGCGTTTGTTGGATAATTGAAAGGGGGAATGGTGCTGCAGTCCTCTACCGTAAAAGAGTTTTTGAAAGCTAGGTGTAGAATTTCGGTCTTCTGTTTCTCATCATCAGTTACATTACCCGTACTGTCAGCAAGAGAAGGTATTGAATTATTTGTAGAGTTCATAGATTTTACGTACGACCAAAATTTTTTGGGTTTATTTTTAGAATCTGCAGATAAAATAATGCTTTCAAATTCGTTAAAAGAATCTCTCATTGTCTTTCTGACAGCTGCTTTCATTTTGCATAATTTCTGTTGTCAGCGGGGCATTGATTACGTTTAAAACGACTGTGCAACATTCTCTGCTTTCTCAGAAACTTTCAAATATGTTTGTTGTACCAAGGTGGATACTTTCCCTACCCTATATTTTTGCTATGCACATACTTCTCTAGCGCGTGGTGGACAATACCTTTGAATTCCGACCAAAGATGCTCAATATCTTTGTGTCCCGTGGTTAATGCTTGGAGCTGATTATGAAGATATTCATTAATTTTTATTCATTAATTAATTTGCCTTCCCAAACAAGAAAAATCTACGCTGTTTCTTTGTTTTTGTTTGCGACTTCCACTGACATAGAAGCCATAACGACATTACGGTCGCTAATACCTTCTTCTAGATTAACTTCCTCAAAAAGATCAGGTCTATTTGTCGCCAAGATATCTAACATGTTCCCATCTCTAGCTGGTTTTCTAACCAATTGCTCAAGACTGTATGTTGAGAGCGCTCCTAGAATAACTTCACACGAATCTTTGCTTCTGCCCCCTGTGATAAACATGTAATTTTCCCAGTCAATGGATGCCAGATTAAAGTCTCCACCTATAACTAATGGATAATTTGGATATTTATTTCCTATGTACTCAAGATTTTCCCTGAAACGTTCTGCGACAGTTTGTTGCCGATGCTAGTGGTCTATAAAAACGTACTAATACAATGGTCAATTCTCTGGCGAGTCATTTGGAAACTTATTCCAATGGTGGCTAGAACAGCCAGTTGCAACACTAAAAGTCGATTAAAGACGCATTAGAGCATAGTAAATATATACACAGACAGGGATCTGATAACGAAATTTCAGCAACTCCGTTAATTCCCTTTTGCTTGACAGTGGACTGTGAAAATTGTGTACAGGTTGGTAGAACGCCCTTAGGCTGAAACGCCAGAGCCTGAGGGACCTCCATAAGAGCTGTTCTCCGAAGAGGCCACGACCCCAGACCACTAGTATATAGAGCTAAACGGGATTTCAAGGCGCGCCCTTAAGACTAGCTACTACCTTTTCGAAAAACTTCGAGAGATGTTACGTTTCAACAGTTCCGAAAAGGTTGACCGGCATGTTTCAAATACATACGGGAAACATGCGAAGTGTGTTCTAATAATTTAAATTCTGTAATAAATTACTGAGAAATTTATTTTAATACAGATTTTGGGGCGGTTGCGCCTCAAAGCCTGTAATTACGAGCCGCGCCCGACGTGTCAGCACTATAAACAGCTCATGTTTTGAAGCAGCGTTTGTGGAGCATTGGAACTGTTGGAAATTGTGATGAACTGCGAGTGGCAATTAATTGCCACGCTGCGGATGTGATGATAGAGTATTATGTGGAACTGAGCGCGTGTAGGCGGACTGCGCTTTGAGCGACATGTGAGCGGCTTCGAGTGCGGCCGTTTGAGGCGGGACATTACCTGGAAACGAGAGGGGTGCGGCAGGCAACGCTTTATTGAGCACTTCGCTTCAAAATCGGTGGCAGTAGCGACGCGCGCGAATGACTTTGAGCACGGCGAGCGGAGGCACAGTATCGGTAACTGGCGAGGGTCTGGATCTGTGCACGTGGCTTCAAATCCGTGACAGCGTGGAGGCAACGCCTGAGTTTGCAGTGATTAATGTAAGTTGTTCTTACAACTTTATTATTAAAGAACTTAACTTTATTGTAATTGTAAGAGAATTTCATCTTGCAATTTTAGGATGTATAACTTTTGTGCTTCGCTAACAATAGCTATAATAAGGCAGGCAGGATAAGATATGTTAATGAAAATTCAGCTGATAAGATTATCCTACAGGAAAGAGTTACTGGTAATGAGAATAATATTAATTAATATTAATTAATTAATTAATATTAATATTAACAGCACAGCTAAACAGAGCAATATTTCAGCTACAGCTGTCATTTTTCCACATAGTCAGCACCATTCGTTATGCACTTTTTCCAACGATGAACCAGAGCCTGCACGCCGCGCTTGTAAAAATCAGAATCAGCTGATGCTAATAACTTCCTTACAGGTTTGACAACAGCATCCGAGTCTCGAAAATTTTCGTCACGTAGTCCATCTTTCAGAGAACCAAAGACAGGGAAGCCCGAAGGCGCTAAATCAGGACTGTATGGTCGATGTGATAAGACAATCCAGCCGAATTTTTACAGTGAGTTGCGTGGTCGCAAAGCTAGTGTGGAACCTGGTGTTATCATGTTGGAGGTGAAAGTTGGTCTTCTTTTCTGGCCTTACCATGGAAGTTCGGGCTTTCACCTTAGTCAGGGTCTTCTTGAAGCGTGCTGAACTGACATTGCAGGGGGTGACAGCTATGCAGTGTCGATCGGTCCGTGGCTTTCATGTACACCCTTTTACCACCCTGATAATGCCGTACCCATCGCTTCACACTGCTCATGCCTATTGTCTCGTCTCCATATACCTTTAGCAAGCATCGACGGATTTCAATCGGCTCAGTTTCTTCAGCAGTTCGAGTCCTCCCGTCCCATTAGATTTTACACAAATGGCTCTGAGCACTATGGGACTTAACATCTGTGGTCATCAGTCCCCTAGAACTTAGAACTACTTAAACCTAACTAACCTAAGGACATCACACACATCCATGCCCGAGGCAGGATTCGAACCTGCGACCGTAGCAGTCGCGCGGCTCCGGACTGAGCGCCTAGAACCGCGAGACCACCGCGGCCGGCAGATTTTACACACATTTGAACATTTTCTTCAGCAGTTAGGAATTCAATCACACATCGCTGTTTTATACGCGAGCCCATATCAGATTCCATTTCGCAACACTCCTCTGCTGGCGCCAAATACCGCAGAACAACGGAACCACCTGCAAATGAAAGAGGAGCGTTCAAGCATTAGCACTACACCGACATCTGGCGCTGACATCCAGAGTCATCACAAAAAAATAGGACGCATTACTTTCGGAACGACCCTCGCACAATAGCACATTTCTTTACGTTTGTTTGACATGTTCCATTCATTGACGATCCACCTTAGATGGCGTATATGGTACAAATGGATGGCAGTACCATTTAGGTACTGTGCTATTTGTGCTATTTGTACGGACATAGCCGTGTATACAAGGTACTTTCTGATTATGAACGTTTTATTTCTGGCAATAAAACGTTTACAGTCAGAAAGTTCCTTGTACACATGGCCGTGTCCGTATAATCCATAATGTGCTACATTTTATGTGCTAATATGACAACTTGGCGGGAGGTTCCAGCTCACAGTGAACAGCTTTTGTAACAAAAATTCTGAAGGTTAGAAGATGACAGTAGAGTCTGTTGAAACCATAAAGAAGTATTTCTGCAATCTTGGCTATTGAAAGTTTTCTACCAACTAAAACAGTTTGATCTTTCCCGTTTCTCAACACAAGAAAATTCAATCAAATTGATGCCCTTTTACTATTAATTCACTATTAATGATTGCTATATGAAACTCTGAAATTCTGAAAACTTCCTTTAAATTTCAGTACCTGATTGCATACTGACGTAAATAATAATCGTTCAAGTCTGTTCACCATTACCCGTCAGAGATATTATTTTCACTTCCGATCAAAGGCAATGCGTAATAATATTTATTTCATTATATGTCCCTTTAGATTCTTGAAGACTTTATGTGAGCTATGGGAATTTCCATTAAAGTTGTTTATCGAATCTTCCTGCAATTATAAACCCTTAAAATTAAATATTCTTGTGTTTGATATCTCTCCTATCCGAGATATCACAACACTTCTCCTGAGGAATTCTCACGTGAAGGAAATCTCCAACAGACACCTATATGGTAAAACATAACTTTTTAATGTTCACTATTAGACATTAGACACAATAGTAGTTACAGTTTCATAGTTTCATTTATTAGCAAGATATTTCAATAATCTCGACAATTATTTCAGGTAGTCTGCCGTTCGCTAGCAGTCGGCTGGACGCCAATAGCACCCGGTACACATGGTGCCGCGTCGTCAGAACAGCACTGGAACACCTTGCTTGTAGATGGACGTAGAGCATGAAATGAGGAACAGACATAGCATTTTTGCACAACAGATCATGTAGAATATATAATACAAAATTATAGCACCTTTTTATACTCGCCTGGCGTTACTCAGCGAAACATACCAGTGTTTACCACAGTTTATCATAAGCACTAGACTTTGTTGAGTTAAATGGGGAACAAGAGGTTAAGAACAATGTAAATCATGCTGAATCAACAAGATTATCCAATAGTGACGATAAGATTAATGTTGGAACTCATGAAAAACCTGATCTTTGAGATATATTACCAGCATTGAGACAGATATCAGAAGAACAAAAATGGTTCAAAGGGCTCTAAGTACTATGGGACTTAACATCTGAGGTCATCAGTCCCCTAGACATAGAACTACTGAAACCTAACTAACCTAAGGACATCACACCCATCCACGCCCGAGGCAGGATTCGAACCTGCGACAGTAGCAGCACCGCGGTTCCGGACTGCTGCGCCTAGAACCGCTCGGTGACAGTGGCCGGCAGTGGCTATAGGAGTGGCATTCGTGGGGGCTGTGCCACGTGGAGTCCCAAGAAGGAGAATGAAGACGGTGCGGCGCCGAGCGGAGCATTCCGGGCTGGCCTCGGAGGGTTCCAGTTGGTGAGCTACGAGTATAGTCAGCTCCAGCCCGGAACTGATTGAACAGTTGCATGCTACTGGTGGAGGCTATGCTTGACTTGAAGTATTCAGCACGCGGAAGTACGTGTCCAACCACGTGTAGTGCGGACGGTGTTTGTTTCCCCGATAGCAGCGCCGCCAGTGTCCTGATGCGCGGGCTGCTCGAAAGCGTAGCTGGTGAAATTTGATGGAGACTGTAACAGACGATGTATCACCAGACTGTTTGTATACAGTGTCATGTCCGTAACGTGCGATGCCCCTGTGGTGTTATTAACTAGTCTCCGGAGGAAAGACGCCTGCGAGCTGTGACTACGCAACCCGCATTGCAAAGACGTCGTCCTGGATGCATATCTTGCAAGGGGAGGCCGCCAATTGTGAAATTCAGATTCGATTCATACTGCGCATAATAAAAGCTCATGGCCAGAGGTGTAATGTGGCAAAGCACCAAGATGCACTTCTCAGCCGTTGTCGAGAAAATCGACAGTTCAAAGAAACCGTTGCGGTGAAATACTCTCTACGATGAATAACTTCTCAACAGCGTCGTGGCGCAGCGGTAAGCGCTCGGGTTCGTATATATATTAATGAATTGCTTATGCATGTTGGTGAAGGCGGATCGCTCTCCAATTGTACCGCCTCCATTTTTCCGTTTTTTTTAACAGGGTGTACCAAAGCTCTCCCGTCAGCACTGATTTTCGACGATGTTATAAGTTGCCCTAGGGACCGCATCTACCTTATTTCGAAGTTAGCAGGCAACTACGCTGTTATGCGGCGGCTCGTTTCGGCCCATTCAACATCTGTGCTTCAAGTGTGACGAGCGAGTAACGGAGTTTATATTTCATACTTGCCGCAGCAAATTTGTGTTCGTGGGGTCCCTATTCTAATTCGAACGTTTGACTTACGCTATACGTATTCGTTTCGGAATACCGTTTCTACGTCTTCCGTTAACTATACGTGGTTAACATTATGAAGACAATAACATTTGTGAAATACAACTTTGTTTGCGGAAAACATAATGATGTTCGAAGTCGCCAGTTTTTCCACGACAAACGACTTTCAACAACTTATTATATGCATAATTGTTGCAACTGATTGCCGGGAATTACATACATACATATTTGAATTACAAAAAACAAATACTAAATAAAAAAAGTTGCATGGAGCGAGATTCGATCCGGCGACCTTCGGATTACGAACCCTAGCGCTTACCGCTGCGCCACTACGCTGTAGAAAATTATTAATCCTAGAGAGTATTTCACCGCAACGGTTTCTTTTAACTGTCGATTTTCTCGACAACGGCTGAGAAGTGCATCTTGGTGCTTTGCCACATTACACCTCTGGCCATGAGCTTTTATTATGCGCAGTATGAATCGAATCTGAATTTCACAATTGGCCGTCTCCCCCTGTTAGTCGGCCTACAGCCAATACACACTGAGGCGACAGAAGGCGTGGGATATTGATACGCACATATACAGTATCAAGAGAGTGCCGAGAATATCAAATTTCAGTTATTACCTCTCACCACAGACAACGCAGTGGTCGACGGATTTTACTTAACGGCTGGGAACAGAGGCGTTTCGTAGAGTTGTCACCGCTAACATACAAGCAGCACTGCGTGAAATAACAGCGGAAATCAATTTGGAACTTACGACGAACGTATTCTTTAGGACAATGCCTTAAAATTTGGCGTTAATGGGCTACGGCAATAGACGACCGACGCGAGTGCTTTTTCTAACAGCACGACATCGCCTGTAGCCCCTCTCCTGGGCTGGTGACCATATCGTTTGGACCCTAAACGACTGAAAAATCGTTGACTGGTCAAATATGTCCCAATTTCAGGTAGCAAAAACTGATGGCAGGTTTCGAGCGTGGCGCAGACCCAACGATGCCATCGACCAAAGTTGTCAACAAGGCACTGTGGAAGTTAGTGGTGGCTCCATAATGGTGTGGGCTGTGTTTACATGTAATGGACATGTTCACTGATTGGAAATGTTAATGCTCGGCTACTTGGAGACCATTTGCAGCCATTCGTAGACTACATGTCACCAATCACGTAATCTTTATTGATGACAATACTCCATTTCACCGGGCCACGATTGGTCTGGAGATCATTTTGGACAGTTCAAGTGAATGATTGGGCCATTCAGATTGCCAGACTTACATCCCGTCGAAAATTTATGGGATATAGTCGAGAGGTCAGTCCGTGCACAAAATCCTGCATCAGAAACACTTCCGCATTTATGGACAATTATAGAGGCAGCATGGCTCAATATTTCTGCAGGGGACTTCTAATGATTCGTTGAGTCCAACGTCGAGTTACTGACACGATATTAGGAGGCGTCCCATGACTTTTGTCACCTCAGTGTAGTACGATAAGGAAAATAAAGGATAGGGATATGAGCAGAGTATTAAAACCACCGTAGGCTACAGTAATATCATAAGCAAGCATAGAATATGGTAGTTTTCCCAGTAGCCTTTGTCAGTTAAGATCGGAACCGGGTTACCTCTACATTAATGGTATGTATGTGTATCGGGCGTTATCTCATTTCGATTGTTTCGTTTGCGAATACGATCAGTGTCGTACTAGATTTCCCTAGAACCGGAAGCGGTGAACCGTCTAGAAACTGAGTAACGATTTGTAAAGGGGCGCGTGATCTACGGAACAATTTTGTTCTACATAGTTATCCGACAGCCTATTACTTACAAATAAATGGTCTTAATAGCAAAACTGAAGTTGTCAATGCTTAACTCAGGTTTTATTCAAAAATTGTCGATTGTAACACGGAACACAGGTAGGTTGTAGTAAAAATTAAAAGAAAAAATACAGATTTATCATGTAGCGATAGAAAACGCAATTTCCTAAAAGAAGCCGAAAGTGAAAAAAATACATATCAAAAATCGCTTCAATACTTCGTCGTGCTTATATAAAACATCTCTCTGTTATTCATAAACAACTTTCGCATTTATCAGTAATGATAGGAAAGTCTTTCCTTTGATCATGATGAAGAAAGTTCTATTGAGTACAAAATAACAACAATAATTATATGAATTTTTTATGATTGTGCATGTAAACTGTAATTGCATCAAAAGTAATTGCTTTGGTTACACAAAAGCGCAGAAGTTACGTGATTAATCAAAAGACTACCGAACCGTAGCTTTGGTAGAGCGCAACTATAGATATGATGATAATTTGGGAAAGAGTGAGGCTCAGAATTGTTAATTAATGTCAGATGTAGGTGTCGTAAATGAAAACATGGGAACAGAGATGAAATACGTGGGAAAATGTGTTGAAAAACGAAAACAGACTAATATTAATGCTTAAGTAATGTAGAGCGGAGTTAATTGTTGTGTAGACGATGAATACGCAAATAAACCGCTTTCTAAGGGAAACAATACCGTTTTGGACATTGTAATCCAAAATGATGACTTAGATTTCCATAATAAAATGGAACTTTACCAGGTCCAAGAAAAACATTGATGATGTAATTACTGATCAAATATGTTTGTCTATCTGACTGGAAAAAGCCATCATCATTCAAGGTAGTGAAGCCTAAAATACAGAATTTCTCAAAACTTTAGAGAAGATATGGAAGCAAGTACATACAAAGGCTCTGGAATGTCAAAACGAATGGAGGAGACGGAATGATAAGTTACCTGATTACCATGTAGGACAGTGTGTGATGTTAACGAGCTCACACACCCCAAAGGTAAACACGAAAAAATATTCTCTCGCTGTAAAGCCGCATCCTACATGATCGAAATCACCTGCCCAGTGAACGTGAAGCTACAACGTCCTATACAAACAACAGTTGTCCAGGTTGGGCATATCTGTCAGTTATGGGTTCTCTACTGCCATTACTGGTGTCAGTTCCAAAACAGTGGGGTCAAGGTAAGGTTCAGCTCACATAGACAGGAAGGAATAATGTAGTATAAATTTTTAGGTTTCATTAGATGCATCTTATGATTGGTTTTGTTTTTATTTATAGATAGGTGTCTTTTGATTGAGAGTGTACCATAGTCTTGAAGCGTGGGAGTAGCTGTACCAGTGTATGGTTATCGATGGACGGACGGAGAGTATGAGTGTTAATTAGGAGAGTATAATGTGTGGATGAATTAAACTCTTGTGGTACGTTAACAGTTATTTGGAGGATATCATGTGAACTGTTTATCTGAATTGATTCTGGTGTCTCGATAGTGCAGTAAGTTGGGGTGCGAGGTGCTGGTGTGGAGAAGAGTTTGTATCTCTTTAATTTAGACGAATTTTGCATGAGAACTGGACATGCACTCGACCGCCTCCTTACATACCACCTAATTGATTAAGTGCGCAAAGGTAACGGAAGAAAATGATGGTGGACCCTGCTAGTTGGTAAAATAAGGAGTGCACACTCACAATAATTTAATAAAAATCGTAATCTACTCAGAAAAAAAAGAGAACTGCATCATAATAAACAACATTAAATGGGATTCTGCATATATCTACGAAATGATATGTGGATTAAATATTACAATGAGATTTATTATACATCACAACATAAATGTACATGATTATCGACTCAAACAGTGGGTTAAATGACAGGGTGGGTATATTTAAATATTATGAGAATAAGAGTTGGCTCGAGAACAAGGGGCTCCTACTCTCTATGGTGCAAACGATTAACGATAATGACGGGAGGCCCTAATGAATCAAATATTAATCTCCCGACTATATAGCAGTATCGCAATTAGTAGAGAGAGCTCAAATGGGATCACGTAGAGAAACAAGCGAGGTGGACTTGCAGCAAAGCGAGCGCACGTGCTGCTGAGGGATTCAGTATAAAATTGATAAGGTCCTACAATGCCCGAGCCGCAAAATACTGTACCAGTACTGAAATCTGCTGCACGTCGTCGGTAGGCAGCGTCCTGGTGATGTAGGCGCCGACTTTTGCCGTGCAACAACTCTGTGTCAACCCCTGGCCTCGAAGGCTGTCCGAGGATTCTAAGTTCTTCCGAAAAAGAGCGACCAAGTCGACGAAGATCAGATCCCGAATCTTCCTCTGCAGTGCGATGCAAACATTGCTCAACTCCCTACTCTCCTCGAAAACCACGAATCAGCATTCAGTGCTGATTCCAAAATTCCCCCACAATGTCTCGGAACATCATTTGCGCCAATAGCGACCGTTCCCTCCAATTTCGCGCAGGTCTTTATGACGTCAACTATCCTCAGTTTAAGTTGACCAGTCATGCCTCTGCTATTCACCTGAGGGCACTGAACTTGCCGTTTGACCGGCTGTATAAACATCCTGCCTAGACCACCGGCCATCCGGTGCCAGACAGCACTCAGCACTCAGCAGGGCAGTCCACAAGTTTTCTCCGAATCAAGAGGACAATGCAGTCAGTCGGTGCCAGGAATCTTCGTTCCGTACGCGCCGGAACGGTAAACACATAAACTGCGGCGACACTCAGACGTCTCGCAGGTCGTTTCGCCCTGCATACAATAGGCGAAACTCGACCGACGTCAGTCGTTCCGCCAGGCGCTCTAGCCTATTGTACGAACCCCACAGAATTCAGGGAAGTGCAGCCCCCAACCGGAAACGCACTGTGCCGCATCCTCCGATGCTCGCCTCGCACAGGCCACCCATGGAAGTAAAACAACATGTTTAGGAATCAAATGAAAAGTATTTTTTGCTCTCAGTACAAATACTCTCACTACAATAACCTTATTCGGTCTGTTACTACCATACAATGACATAGAACATTAATAAAAATGATGAAAATGAGAGGAGACATGCAAAAGAGGGCATGGAACCTCTCATTACCCCCCAGTCAATTTAGACTATTTTTGGTACTGGTTAACTCACTTGACAAAGGTGGTGCGTCAATCACTCAAAAAGAGTCGCTCTAAACAGTTTCCAAAATGTCACAACAAATTGGCAGGTTAAATTGGAAATCGATGGTAAAATGAAAGGTGGAATTTTTCTCATGATTTTGCCACCATCTTACACACACGCAACACAGATTCACCCTCAGGGAGCCCACTGTCATACAAGGACATACTCGCACAGTCATACAAATGTTTAACATTTGCCAGAAGGCCAAGTTCGAAGCTGCAGTAAAATGTTGACCTAATGGACCTGCAAGCTTCTCATTAAGGTAACATTTAAGAATTAGCTATTGGTGCCCAACTCAAACACACACATACTTCTGCACGAAGGCAAAAAGACAAACAATCTTTCTATGCTTCATGGTTGAAACATTTAACCACACTCACGCCATTTCCCTGAAGAGAAAGGCTGATTTTTTTTTTACAGTGATTAATTGACTGATGGTCCATTAACCATTAACCAGAATTGTAACCGCAGATATCCTGCTCACATACACAAACAAAAATACTCTCATGTAACTGTAGCATATTATTGTGTATAACATTTCGTAAATATTGACACATACACAAGAAATTTGTACACATAGTGATAATTGAGAGGCATCAACATAAGTGAGATAGAGAGATATAGTGTACACAAAAAAAGACAGAAATTTTGTAAGTATAACTGTGTGATCGAAGATTATGTAACATAGTGTGCATCACCAAAAAAAAAAATGTTCCAAAGTGACATTATGATAGGGAACCAGGATAACTTTAACATGAGCATGTATATATAAAAAAGAAAGCTGAAAAGTATAAAAGAAAACACTATACATGTAGTTGACAGTATATTTCCAGTTTGTAGTGCCTGAAATAACGTTTGGGGGGGGGGGGGCAAAAAAAGCATTGTTTTCACTAAAGGCATAAATATTACTGTGTTCACGCAGTTGAGAAAAAAAGAGCACTCAACACACGAACATTACCGCACTTGTCTGCGGAGTGGGATGGTGGTTCCTGGTGTAGAGTGCGACTAGTGGTGTGGACCACCAATCTATTGTTTCTCGGGAACCAGGCGCGGCATCCGGAAGAAGCTCCAGTCATCCTTCAGTCTCTGTAGTGGCGTTGTTTGTCGGCAAGAAGCTCGTAGGGTGGTAAGACAGCCTATTGTTGATGTGCAGTACGATGGCAAGCACATGTACGGGCTCTGAGTCTATTGTGGACCGCAAGATTCGGGACAGAGCCATAGGACAGGTAGTTGGCTGTCCGAAGACAGCAACACTTGGTCTTATCTAGACCGCAAAATTGCAATACAGGATACTACTCTTAGAGTGAGTCCAACACTCGTGGAGTCATCTGATCAGTGTGCGATTTGCAGGGGGGCATGGGGGGGGGGATTTCCCCCCCTTTGTATCAGACCATCCACTCCTCTGGTTTTAGTTTATGCATCCCAACCTGGGATATTTATTTCCCACGCACTGGAGTAAAACTTTACATATAATTTAAATTTGTGGAACCGAACACTGAAAGTTTACTATTAATACTGTTAATATGCTTGCTTATTAATTTTGTAAAAAGTGTTATGTAGTAGTTAAGCATTTCAAAACACTTAGAACTAAATGACAAGACGACGCACGCCACATTTCCGTAGCATGCCACCATGTTGCAAGACGTCGCCCCAGTGTAAACGAGGCCTTAGAGCCAGGTCTGTATTGTATGGTGGATGTGATGTGTTGCGTACGAAACTAAAACCTGCAATCAAAAAATGGTTCAAATGGCTCTGAGAACTATGGGACTTAACATCTATGGTCATCAGTCCCCTAGAAATGAGAACTACTTAAACCTAACTAACCTAAGGACAGCACACAACACCCAGCCATCACGAGGCAGAGAAAATCCCTGACCCCGCCGGGAATCGAACCCGGGAACCCGGCACCTGCAATCAGATCCAAACGTCGTGGAAAACTATGAAGAGGTGTCATCCTGCAGCAAGATAACGCTCACCCACATTCTGCCAAACGGACAGCCGACGCAATAAAGGAGTTGAGATTCGAGGTGCTGGAACAACCATCATACAGTCCAGACCTGGCTCCAAATGATTTTCACATGTTTGGACCCTTAACGGAAGCACTACAGGGAAGAAGATTTGAAAGTGATGAAGACGTCATTGCTGCGGTGCAAAATTGGTTACAGATGCAACCGATAAACGTATTTTCTGATGAAATAAAAAAACTCGTAAAACGTCGGGAAAACTGCATTGAAGTCCAGGGAGGTTACGTAGAAAAATAACGCATGTTTCAATTTTCTATCATCAGAATAAGTACAGCTTTTCACAAATGTGCCTTTACTTTTTGAATTCAAAAATGGTTCAAATGGTTCTGAGCACTATTGGACTTAACATCTGTGGTCATCAGTCCCCTAGAACTTAGAACTACTTAAACCTAACTAACCTAAGGACATCACACACATCCATGCCCGAGGCAGGATTCGAACCTGCGACCGTAGCAGTCGCGCGGTTCCGGACTGCGCGCCTAGAGCCGCTAGACCACCGCAGCCCGCACTTTTTGAATTCCCCTCGTATACCTGTATGTAGATGATTTTGTAAATGAGCTTTATCTATAATGTACTTTTAAAGCTATAACAAGGGATGGGCTTTCTGATAGTGCATTTCTGATACTGCATACGCGTGAATAGTGAGTTTCGGCATTAACATCTATTTATAAATAACTGTTTAACCATGGGTAACGCCACGGGTCCAAGCTAGTCCAAGCTAGTAACATCTCCCCTTCCTCCCCCCCTCCCCCCTCCCCCCCCCGCCACTGATAAAAGCACAAATCGCACACTGCATCTGATGGATGTTGAAACAAGGATAGCAGATCGATCAACGTGGCCGATTGCTCGGAACTGCTCTCTGTAGGAGAAGAGATAATCACGACAAACTGCAGTCCAGCAATACCCAGCACGGAACTGCTTTGGGCGTGCAGTTCGGCATGTTATAGTGAGTTATGCGAACTCGTGCAGGAACTGTAAACGGCGTCCGTCATAAGTGCGCCTCAAGATGTCTCTCCGAGGCTTCGAGCCGCCGCTGTCAGAGCACGCCCTCGTCGTCCGGAACCAGCAGTGGAAACCCCATTTCTGCGCCACCGCTGAGCGGCCCCGTGCTGTCTCCTGTCTCCTCGGACAGCCGCCAACGGGGTCGCCTGTCCCGGTGGGAATCCGGGGTTGTGTCCTCCCTCAGCTGACCCACAGCTGTCCGCCACGCCAGCCGCCGCCTTTCTCCCCTGCGCTGAGCATGTAGGCGGCACGCGCCTCTGAGCCGCCGGGGAGAGGGGGGATGTGTCGTGACTGACAGCCGCCTCCCTCAGGCGTTTCCCTGCGGCTCGGCTCCCATTTACTCCACACCGACCACCTTGTAGCGTCAGTTCTCGCCCAGCAGTCACTCGCTGTTCCCAGTACCTGCACAACACTTAAGTCCTTTTATAAAGTGCGCCTCCCCAAAACTTTTCACAAAAACAGCATTCAGAATTCGTAAAGATCGTATTTTGTACAATCAATAAAAAATTAAAAGAAATAAATATTTACATGAATAGAACTGTTACCCTAGTACAATACAAAAGTCTTATACTCTGCTGAGAGACTTTATAATTAATGCTTATTGTAAAGAATAGTGACTTAACCTATGGGCCCATTGTTAATACCAGGGTATGTGTCATCAAGTTAAAGAGAGGCTGAAGTACGCTAGCCATAACTCTAAAATCCTATATGTAATCCCAACTATGGCCTACCCGTCACTGGAGAATGCTCACAACTACTGGTAAATAACTTCACTAACTACGCTATCTACAGGCGCCACTACACGTCCCTCGCCATCTCTGATCCCAGAGGCCTCGATGGATCCCTGAAACTACTCAAGACATGTGTGGCCGCACACAAATACACAATAAACACATATTACACGAGATAAAATTAGCTGCAATTGTCTTAGTAATGGAAATTAATAAAAATACTATATGTAACTTATCGGCTACACTCGTTTACCATACATACTCCCCCGTCCTGCCCCGCTGAGACAACTCGATGGATGTTGCTGTCTCTGGCGTGGCCGATACGCTGAGTTGGTCGCTACTCATCCGAGATGGAAGTGGATGTACTGAAACTTGCGGTGGAAAATTTACACAAAAAAAAAAAAAATACACGACAGACTTCGCAAGTTACCATGCAAAGACTCTACCTCTGTAAACAAGTTCTTATAAATATCATACTTTTAGACTTCTCTTGTGTGCTAGATCTCACACCGAGACATCAATTACCGGACTTGTTGAGGAATACCATACGTTCTGTGTTTGTCCTTAGGATAATTTAGGTTAAGTAGTGTGTAAGCTTAGGGACTGATGACATCAGCAGTTAAGTCCCATATGATTTCACACATTTGAACAACACCAGTGACAAATACCGCGAAAACAAACAAATGGTGCAACGCTGTAAGGCGTGTCCAGAACACTGTCGATATGCATCCAGTAGCTCTTCCTCAACAAAGACACAGTAATAGGTATGATGTAAGGACAAAACACACATGAAGATGGAGCCTGTGTTACTAATGACTCGGAAGTGTAGTGGCTCCCCCATGTATCAGAAAGTCTGGAAAAGTGAGTTAGACTGACACTCCGCTCTCAGAGTTAACCGATATCGCGCAGGATCATATGTCGCTTCGTAGCCCTTACAAGTTACACACGTGCATGTTACAGAATATAAAATAAAAACAAATTACCACACTTAATGTCTAATATCTACACAAGAGAAAGATTTTTTCTAACCCAGTCTATTTTACAAATATTTCCCTTTTGTTTCACACAAAGGCAACACTTTTCTTTTTCAATACGAAAACAACGTTTTCGCGCTCCTTACATTTCAACGTATGTTGACGGCTCTGTCCGAGTATTTGTGCGGATTTTCCCCGAGCCGAATCCGCACGGTCCTGGCTTCAATCTCGCCCTCCATTTCTGTTTCGGCGATTGGAACTCAGGTTAGGACCACGTATTCCGATTGACTCGTCCCGCTGTTCATCTGAATCTCTGCGCCACCAGATCGCGTCGTACTGGCGGGCATCGTTTAGTCTCCGCAAGTTACTCTGCCGTCCTGAATTTTGTCTCCCATAGTCCTGCCTTCTGGATGTTCCATCACGTTCATTCCTCCTGTAATTGTTGTTGTTATTGCGCGGTGCTCCACGAACGTCACCATTGTAATGGTTATATTGCCCTTTCCTTCGCTCGTGTGCTGCTTCTTTTTCAAAAATTAGCTCCAACTCGCGCAGAAGGCTTTTGAATGCTTCAATATTCGATCCGTACTTTCCTACAAGCGCTTGTTGTTAGTTGCTTGGCAGTTTCGCGAAACAGAACTTAATTATTTCAACGTCACTATGTGGCACATCAAAAAACTGATTCTTTTTAATTAAAGCCTCAAAGAGCTTCGTGGGGCTCTTGTATCCTGACGCCTCCAGATCCGCCTCCAGATCCTGTTTTATACGGTCTTGCATGTCTCGCGACCAATACGTTCCGAGAAACGCGTCGGTGAATTCTTGGTACGTTCGGCATGTACCCGCAACACAGCGCATTTTCTCAGCTGCCGTGCCCTCGATGTGCCCGCAAATAAATTCTAATTTTGCTGTCAATGGCCAAGATACTGGTAGCGTGTTAGAAAATTGTGACAGCCAAATTTTTGGGTGAAGTGAGCCTCCATTCTCCCGGAAATTTTGGAATTTGTGGACCGATAAAAAGTGTTTGTAATCAAACTCTGGTTCCTCTTGCACATTTCTATTGGTTCTAGTATCAAACGCACCCGTCCCTTCGACGCGAGCTGACATAACCTGGTGCGTGCTGTGACCACATAATCCTGCCCCATACTGATACTGGAACTTGGTAGTAGTACCTGAGAGCATAGGTTCCGATGAGAGTCGAGTGCGCAGCAGGGTGTTATGGTTAGGCAGCAACTGATGGCTGGGTGACCACACACACCACTGGGACACCGGCGTCAACCTCTGTTCAGAAGTCTTGTAGAATAAATAATAGTATCACTGTTTGAGCGCTCCAGATTCGGTGCCTGATAAGGAGCTGATAGGATGTAATCCACAGATCTGGCACATGCCATTCTGGGGCAGACGCTACCATCCTGGCTAATAATGGTGTCCGCACCATTACACTGTGGTGAAAGACAAATGTAGCCTCACACATTCCTGCAAAAGTGCTCATAGATGTTGTGCATAATGTACTATAGGGAAAGGCGTTACCTGTAATAAGGCTGATAGGGACAGTTCGGGAAAGAAGAAACATCTGAAACGATAATGAAACAAAGTAACGACTGGATGGAATGAACAGTTTGAGATGATCTGCGACAAATACGCAACACAAACTATGGAGTGGAAGTCAAAATCTCCGTCCGCGTACACTTGTACATACACTTCTTCATGTTGTATATTATTGTGTTGCGTAACTGTTGAATTATAAGCCGACCACGATACAGTTTTGCAAATTATCCATCTCTGCAAACCTTATATTGTATGAAGTGGAGCATGCTTAACACAAAAGTAGCAATGGGAAACGTTCTGCAGCAACACGATATACAGTCAACACATAACATTAAAGTTGCATAATGTAAATAATAACAGGTATGATTTAAATTGTAAAATATGGCACCAATTACGTAGTGTTTTATCCTTAGGACTATGAATTTCTAGAAATTACTCTGATTATCAAGTGCAAATATTTAAATAACTATTTTGTGTGCTGTTTGCATCGGTGTTCTTCTGCCTCTCTTGTACTGTAGTTATCTTTGTGAGGTTACAGGGTCTCCTTCATTACGCAGAGATCCGCACACACGCAAAACATCACTCACACTTTATGTGTGTGCGGATTGCTGCGTAATGAAGGGGGTACACTACCTTATAACCTTAAGAAGACAATCACAGTACGAAAGATGCAGAAAAACACGCATGCAAACATCACACAGGATACTAATATAAATACACTGAAGATGAAAAAACCCAAACATCAAAAAATAATTATGTACATTAATGAAGTTTCTGGAATACGTTTGCCTAGGTAACATATTTAAGTGATTAACACTGCAAGATTACACGCTAATGTAAGTGCAAGATAAGCCATTGCAAATGTGAAATGGTGGTTCATTAATTACCGGTGTAACCACCAGAATTTTGAACGAAAGCATGTTCAAAATGTGTTCAAGTGTGTGTGAAATCTTACGGGACTTAACTGCTAAGGTCATCAGTTCCTGAGCTTACACACTACATAACCTAAATTATCCTAAGGACAAGCACACACAGCCATGCCCGAAGGAGGACTCGAACCTCCGCCGGGACCAGCCGCACAGTCCATGACTGCAGCGCCTTAGACCTTTCGGCTAATCCCGCGCGGCGAAAGCATGTAAACTGGCATGAGCTGTGTTGTACTGGTATCGGATGTCAGTTTGTGGGATTGAGTACCATGCCTTTTCCATTTGATCGGTCAAAACAGGGACGGTTAATATTGTTTGTGCATGACATAGGAGCTGTAGTACGATGAAGTAGCGTATGTGCTCGGATGGAGACAGATCTGGTGATCAAACAGACTTAGGCAACATGTCGACACTCTATAGGGCAACTTGGGTTACAACAGCGGTATGTGGACGAGCGTTATCCTGTTGGAAAACACCCATACGAGTGCTTTAAATGAATGGCGGCCCAACAGTTGGAATCACCAGATTTACGTACAATTTTCGTGAGATAACCACGAGAGTGCTCCTGCTGTTTTACGAAATCGCATCCAGGACCATAACTCCAGTTGTACGTCGAGTGCGGCTAACATGCAGACAAATCGATTGCAGGCCGTCAACCAACCTAATAACCAACACATAGCCATAACCGGCACAGAGGCGGAACCAGCTTTCATCAGAAAACGTAATAGACTCCCACCCTGTCCTCAGATGAGCTCTCGCTTGACACCACTGAAGTCGCAAATGTTGGTGTTTTGGGGACAGTGGAACGCACGCTACAGGGCGTCTGGCTCAGAGCTGTCCTCGAAATACCCGATTTGTAACAGTTCGTTGTGTCACTGTGGTGCCAACTGCTGCTCTAATTGCTGCTGCAGATGCAGTACGATGCGTCAGAACTACACAACAAACAAAATGGTCTTCCCTCTCGGTAGTGCCACGGTGATCACCACTGGCAGCAGTCATCTACAGTGGCTACATTCCTGCCAAGTCTTTCTGCAGTATCGCAGAAGGAACATCCAGCTTCTCGTAGCCCTATTACATGACCTCGTTCAAACTCGGTGTCTTCATCACCTCAAAGGCATGCTTAAGGAAAATCAACTCACCACGTGCAGTGTCAAAGGTAACTAACGCTCACGATCGTTAGAGCGTGTGTTTAAAGCAAACCTGATCTGCATCCTCAGGTGGCGCCACTGGTGCCACTCCTATGTGACTGGCGGGGAATTTGAGTAGACATCATCTTTCAGATTAGAAACCCACGTGCAAACTTTCGTTTGTGCCGCACAACTCCTCCTTGGTGTTTTCACTGTTTTTTCCCGTCAGTGTATTTGCATTTGATAATGACAATATATTTTCGAAATGCGTTGTGCTATGCATGAAAAAATACGTAACTGTTGCAGTGTTCCTGTATTGCAATCATGAATGAGTCTGTTCCAGGGTTTCAAAAATATCAATGACGATGAATGAAATTATAACAACACTTATGTTGCTATAGTGTGAACTATACAGTATGTTTGAGGACCACACCGGAAAAGTTTATATGACTCATAGACCACACAGGAGGTATTACTCTTTGTTAAGTAACATTTTACCTTTAAACCGTTGTTTATGAGTTACGACCTTGCGACATACGTAACGTTCTGAGAACGGATGCCTACGATTGTACACAAACTACATTTGAGTAAGGCCATCTTTCAACAAATGAAATCGGTTTTGCCATGAGCTTCTTTATATACTTGAAAGTTAGCTGCAGCGACTGTTGAGTTTCATGTAAGCACGACATAGACGGTTCTAGTGTTGGTTTGTGCTGGTGGAAGTCTTATACAGGCTGTTACAAAAAGGTACGGCCAGACTTTCAGGAAACATTCCTCACACACCAAGAAAGAAAATATGTTATGTGGACATGTGTCCGGAAACGCTTACTTTCCATGTTAGAGCTCATTTTATTACTTCTCTTCAAATCACATTAATCATGGAATGGAAACACACAGCAACAGAACGTACCAGCGTGACTTCAAACACTTTGTTACAGGAAATGTTCAAAATGACCTCCGTTAGCGAGGATACCTGCATCCACCCTCCGTCGCATGGAATCCCTGATGCGCTGATGCAGTCCTGGAGAATGGCGTATTATATCACAGCCGTCCACAATACGAGCACGAAGAGTCTCTACATTTGGTACCGGGGTTGCGTAGACAAGAGCTTTCAAATGCTCCCATAAATGAAACTCAAGAGGGCTGAGGTCAGGAGAGCGTGGAGGCCATGGAATTGGTTCGCCTCTACCGATCCATCGGTCTGTTGTTGAGAAGCGTACGAACACTTAGACTGAAATGTGCAGGAGCTCCATCGTGCATGAACCACATGTTGTGTCGTACTTGTAAAGGCACATGTTCTAGCAGCACAGGTAGAGTATCACGTATGAAATCATGGCGGTGAATCGAGGAAGTACAGTACATACTGACGAAAATAAAATGAGCTCTAACATAGAAATTAAGCGTTTTCGGACGCATGTCCACATAACATCTTTTCTTTATTTGCGTGTGAGGAATGTTTCCTGAAAGTTTGGCCTTACCTTTTTGTAACACCCTGTATAACTCCAATCGACATAGTACTTTTTGACGTATTCTAGGCTGGCATCTATATGTGCTACATTAACAGGAGCGTTCCTATCCCCAGGATCTAAAGAGAGGAACAGAAGTTTCGTGATGCCTGTCTTAGTGTCATGTATTATTTTAAAAGCACAAGTTACAAACAGTGCGTCACATATAGATTTAACGTGTTTACTTCCAAGTTCTCCGTTTTGCCTCTGAAAAGTCACCATGTTGAAGGATACTTTGAAGATATTTTGTTACCACACATACCAACACGCTGTAGCTAGTATTTTATGTGCGGTGACCTGCGGTGTCTGTAAGACTGCTGCGACATGATATCTTTTGCTAAGTATGTATGTATTTATAAAGTGAACTATCTGCAGTCGGTCTAACGATCGCATGTCATGGTCCTTAAACAAAGCTCTGATGACATTAAGTTTCCGCTCCCAATGTTTCGTAGTCATGCGCTTCGGATTCGCCATTAACTCGTGCTTGGGTATCTCAGATGGTCGAGCACTTGCCCGTGAAAGGCAAAGGTCCCGAGTTCGAGTCTCGGTCCGGCACACAGTTTTAATCTGCCAGGAAGTTTCATATCAGCGCACACTCCGCTGCAGAGTGAAAATCTCGTTCTGCCTGGATGATGTTGTTGTCATGGCACATATGTCTCCTGAATAGTTGGAAAATTCAGAGTGGTTGTTTTACATGCTCGCTGCGACTGACAAAGTGTAATAAGGATAAGTGCTCCTCCTTCCACGACGAACTTGATTATTCAGGGCCTGCCTTAAATGCACAGGGTACTCATCTAGCTTATTCGCACTTGTCTGCAATTAAATATGTGCCAGGTTCAAATGGCTCTGTGGACTATGGGACTTAACTGTTGAGGTCATCAGTCCCCTAGAACTCAGAATTACTTAAACCTAACTAACCTAAGGACATCACACACATCCATGCCCGAGGCAGGATTCGAACCTGCGACCGTAGCGGTCGCGCGGTTCCAGACTGTGGCGCCTAGAACCGCTCGGCCACACCGACCGGCTACGTGCCAGGGTCTCAATGAGATCAAGGAGCTACAGGCCGTCATGGGTAGGTTGACATATTACAGGAAGTTTACTGTAAAAAGTGCACAAATGGCGTTCCACTGACCCTGCTGCGCCAGGAAGGTGTTCCCTTTGTGTGGTCCCCAGAATGTCAGGACGCATTTCAGCGGTTAAAGGACGTGTCGTTCATTCATCGTTGTATGATTCATTTTGACCCAGCTAAGCTTGTTCTCTTACCTGTGGATGAATCTTCCTACTGGACTGGAGCTGTACTCTACCGTAGAAATAATTCATCTGATAGGCCAATTGATGTTTCCTCGGAAACTCTCAACAAAGATCAATGTAATTACAATAAACTTAAACAAGAGGCGCTCGCCGTTAACTACGGTGTTACCAAGTTACACTAATATTTGTAGTCGGCAGTTCTATTCGATTACCAATCTGTCCCACCGCAGACTGCACAAAAATTGTAACATTCCGCCCTGTTATTATCTAGTTACCTAAATGAGCTGCTGCACCGGCACATTGCACAACATTAGAATGCAGTCCTGTTTTCTTTATTACCTACACAGTGCTTGATTCATCTGAGGAATTATGTTATCAGGTCGATACTCATGATTTGAAATTCTTCAAAATTTTCCACCTGACTTTCGGCGTATTGTTGGTGCAATTGCTTCTAAACTAGCTCTTTGAGTAGTGCAGCAGTATGTGATCCACGAGAGGCCATGTAGTTCGAAAGAAATTCCCCACCCGTTGGAGTGTAGCTGCTTTTCGCATCGTTACGCATATGCAAGGTCACGAGTTCTGCTGTTGAATACAGAGAATTACGTTGTACTGGTTATGATTCTTCATCCACTCCAGCAGGAAGTTACTCTTTGGTGCATCAAGGTATTGGGGTGTAGTTTGTAGAAATCAACTCACCCGACGTTGTTGTACTTGGCAGATCATGGACGCCTAGACACATCAAGTGACCAATCATTGCAGTGCTAGGACTACTGATGAATGGCGTCGCATTGTATTCAGCGATGAATCACGATCGTGCATTTCCCCGGATGACCATCGTAGACAAGTATTCCGACGACCTGGAGAGAGGTCCCATTTTTCCAACGTTTTGAAGAGGCGCCTGGAGTCATGGTGTCTGGGGACATCGAGTACGACTTCAGCTCACCGTTGTTACTGCTTGAGGAACCTCAGTCCCCTAGAACTTAAAACTACTTAAACCTAACTAACCTAAAGACATCACACACATCCATGCCCGAGGCAGGATTCGAACCTGCGACCGTAGCAGTCCCGCGGCTCCGGACTGCAGCGCCCAGAACCGCAAGACCACCGCGGACGGCCCACCGACATCCTGTATCCTCGTGTGTTACTTCTCGTGCGACAGTACCGTGGTGCTGTTTTTCAACAGGACTATGCTCGTCCGCACATGGCTAGTATCTCTATGAGCTCTCTGTGTGATGTTGAAGTACTCCCATGGGCAACAATATCCTCAGATTAGTCCGATCACGATGTGCAGGACCATCTCGGACATCAAATGTGGTGCAGAGCTAGTAGTTATCAAGGAACAGTTACAAAAGTTGTGAAGCAGCTTCCCTTAGGAAGTGTATGCATCCTGCCCAGAGCGGTTGTAACGTCATACTAACATGTGGACTCATTCTGTGAAGTTTTTTGTAAATCTGATCTAAGTTTGTAATTACTGAAACAACATCACATACCGTGTCAACTCATGAAGTTTCATTTCATTTCCTCCTCCCCTCTTGAGCAACAAACAAAACAAACACCGTCCGAACCGGCTTTGAAGGCCCAACGGTACCGACCGGTCGCCATGCCATCCTCCGACCTTACGCATCACCGGATGTGGATACAGAGGGGCATGTGGTCAGCACACCACTCTCCCGGCCGTTGTCAATTTTCGTGATTATGGTCGCTACTTCTCAATCAAGTAGCTCTTCAATTGGCGTCACAATGGCTGAGTGCACCCCACTTGCCAAAAGCACTCGTCAGACACGGACGGTAACCCGTCCAAGTGCTAGCCAAGCCCAGCAGCGCTCAACTTCGGTGATCTGACGGGAAACGGTGTTCCCACTGCGGCAAGGCCGTTGGGATCGCTTAATTGTTTTGTGACACAATGTAGTCCTACACATTTGTTATATGGGATAAAGATCAGGTGATTAAGCAGAACAGTTGTGCCGTAGGATGCCCAAGTTTTCGTCAGACCGGAAACCGTGCATTCAGACGTATGGACACTGCTGTTGTCACCCTCGATGACCTCGAAGACGGGATTGTTTGCAGTATGATGAAGCTGCAGATGAAAAGTCAACACTTGGTCACCGGTAATGATGAAATGAACGTCGTGGTTCTCGTTACCTGTTACCTCAATGACCGGGTCCAACTCACTGATCAAGGAACACGCTTGCTATAGGAAGAATTAGTATTGATTTTTGTGGCTTTATTTTTATTGATCACGAATTTTCGGTACATGATATGGCCGTCACAGTAGCACCTCCGGCCTGAACTACACTCTGCACACAGAGCGGCTTAAGCGTTTCATTGGAGGGTTGCTGCACTCCGCGCTTTGCGTCATATTAAAAGAGACGAATTACCGATCATTGGACGATACTAGACACTTCCAACAAGCTACTGACCAGTTACTGTGTTGTTTGGCCAATGATCCTTTGCTAGGTACTCGACTCCCTAAACATCACAGAATCAGCCCCGGCCTGAACTACACCCTCGACGGAATGTCGGTTAAACGACTCATTGGGCCGTTGGTGCCACCGATCCCGTGCATAGATCACACGACACTTCTCCAGTCTGCTGGAGCCATGTTTCTATATTCTTTGGCTCACAGAAGACGTTTAGCTGTATGTGACGCTGTGCGCAACGGACTTTGGCGAGGTAACCGTGTCCGAATGTCTAATGAACGCAGTTCGCTTCCCAATGTTGTCTCAGAAATTGATTGATGTGGACCTGCATTCACCGACAACTGCGGTCCCTGTGATGTTTGAAACCGACTGCCATGGACGAAGCTTGATACACGTCTCCAATTCCTGTCATGTAGGACCTTTCTCTACCACTGTTCTTACGCTGTGTTTTTTGGCAGCGAATGCTAAATATTCCCTATAGACTCGTTGGAAAGTCCGTGTAGATGCACCAGCACATCGAGCAACTTCATTGGCGGCCATGTCAAGGCCAAGTCCAAACACGAGAGCTCTTTTCTGCCATTTTGTCACAAAGCGTCGACACACCTTACTACGCCGATTTCATACAACCGACTGGCACATACACACCACTTCACTGCCATGACTTACAGTGGCTGGACAAAAACATGGAAACATCGCGAGAAGTCCATGATTCAACACAAAGTCAGATGCTACCCAAGCCTGTAGGTTGCGCTGTTGTATTTTCCCACCAACGGTACGCGTACAATGTCATCAGTAAGTTGCATGTGTTAGTCATGGTCAGAACAGTGTTCCGTGTAGTGACTGCATTATGTCGGAGCTAAATGATTTCGAACGTGGGCAGATTGCTGGTGATCTTATAGTGCGTGGTTCCTTAACCAAGAGAGCCGAAGTTCCAAGTTGCGCCTTATCAAAGATTTATACCACACATAAGGAAAGCGGAGAAACATCATCCCCTAAGTCACGATGCGGAGTGAAGTTCGTGTTTGGTGATCGCGGCAGGAAGTCACTGAGGAGAACTGGGAGGAAAAATGAGAAGACGACAGCTGCAAAAGTTACTGCACAACTGAATGTCGCACTCGCGAACCCTATCAGCACCTAAAGAAAACTACGGGAACTTCATAATCAAGAAATATCAGTGCGAAATGGAATTCTGAAACCACTCATCTGTGATGCAAATGCCCATAACAGGAAAATGTGGCCCAGAAGCCATAAAACCTGAACTATGGAACAATGGAAAAATGTTAGTTCGTCGGATTAATCTTGTTACACACTGTTTCCAACATATAGCCGAGTTTATATCCAAAGAGAGAAATATGACGGGGGTTCGGTGTCCATTTGGTCAGTCATATTATATTATTCCATGGGCTACTCTGCAAGGTCGCACTACTGCTACAGATTATGCTACCATTTTGGCTGATGAGGTCCATCCCATTGGACAATGTTTGTTACCCACTGATAATACTGTGTTCCAAGACGATAGGGTCCCTGTTCGCACAACATACATAATCCATAACTGGTTTTATGAGCACGAGGATGAACTGCCACAAGCCCCCTGGCCACCGCAGTCACAAGTTCTCCACATGATTGAGCATTTGTGGTCTACTTTAGAGAGAAGAACATGCGATCACTATCCACCTCAATCATCGACACCCGAACTTGCCACTATAAAGAAGAATGGTGTAAGATTCCCATGAGAACCGTACAGGACCTGTATTCATCGATTCTGAAACGACTGAAATTTATTTTCTATCCCATCTTGCTTCCTACACGCATTAGGCATGGTAATGACATTTTTCTTTGGTGCGTTCATATTTATGTCTTAACACTGTGCGTCTGCGGTAGAGGGTTACATGACCTCCTGGTACCAGTTATATGCACTATGTGATCAAAAGTATCCGGACACCTGGCTGAAAATGACTTATAAGTTCGTGGCAGCCTCTGTCGGTAACGCTGGAATTCAGCATGGTGGTGGCCCCCACCCTTAGCCTTCATGACAACTTCCACTCTCGCAGGCATACGTTCAATCAGGTGCTCGAAGATCAAAATATCCACGGGTGTACTGCCGGTCTACAGTGTCCAACGGGCACAATATTTCGGCGATCATACATGTCGCCATCATCATCTGATGATGGCGACATGTATGATCGCCGAAATATTGTGCCCGTTGGACACTGTAGATCGGCAGTACACCCGTGGATATTTTGATTATCAAATACGCCGGGAGAAACTCAAGAATCACAGGTGCTCGAAGGTTTCTAGGGGAATGGCAGCCCATTCTTCACGGAGTACTGCACTGAGGAGAGCTATCGATGTCGGTCGGTGAGGCTTGGCACGAAGTCGGCGTTCCAAAACATCCCAAACGTTTTCTATACGATTCAGGTCAGGATTGTGTGCAGGCCAGTCCATTACAGGGATGTTATTGTTGTGTAACCACTACGCCACAGGCCGTGCATTGTGAACAGATGCTTGATCGTGTTGAAAGATTGAATCGCCATCCCCAGATTGCTCTTCAACAGTGGGAAGCAATAAGGTGCTTAAAACATCATTGTAGGCCTGTGCTGTGATAGTGCCACGCAAAACAACAAGGGGTGCATGCCCCTCCACAAAAAAACACGACCACACCATAATACCACCGCCTCCGAATTTTACTGTTGGCAATACACACGCTGGCAGATGACTTTCACCGGGGATTCGCAATAGGCACACCCTGCCATCCGATCGCCACATTCTGTACCGTGATTCGTCATTCCACACAACGTTTTTCCACTGTTGAATCATCCAATGTTTACGCTCCTTACACCAAGCGAGGCGTCGTTTGGCATTTGATGTGTGGTTTATGAGCAGCCGCTTCACCATGAAATCCAAGTTCTCTCACCTCCCGCCTAACCGTCATAGTACTTGCAGTGGATCCTGATGCAGTTTGGAATTCCTGTGTGATGGTCTGGATAGATGCCTGCCTCTTACACATTACGACTCTCTTCAACTGTCTATGGTCTCTGTCAGTCAACAGACGAAGTCGGCCTATACACTTTTGTGCTGTGCGTGTCCCTTCACGTTTTCACTTCACTATCGCATCGGAAACAGTGGACCTAGGGATGTTTAGGCTTATGGAAATGTCACGTACAGACGTATAACACAAGTGACACACAGTCACCTGACCACGTTCGAAGTCTGTGCGTTCCGAGGAGCGACCCAGTCAGCTTTCTCACGAAGTCTAATGACTGCTGAGGTCGTTCATATGGAGTACCTGGCAGTAGCTGGCAGCACAATGCACCCAATATGAAAAAGTATGTTTTTGGGTGTGTCCGTATACTTTTGATCACATAGTGTACTGCTTACAGTGCAGCAGAGATCAGTGTGCTACGACGAGAAGATGGTTTGTAAATAACACACTCTCACAGGACTGGAGATGTTCTCTGTGTAGTGATGTAGCGCAGTGTGGTGTCATTATTTTTGTCGTCTTAGCTCGTAACTTTACACTTCCTACAATTCAGCTCAACTTCATAGCTGTCCCCTGAGCGAGCTGGCTACTAAAGTTGTTGCGTCTACGTCCACCTTCTTTCTGTCCTACTGTAGAAAATTGTGGCGTACGTACAAGCAGTAACTAAAGCCATTACTTCTTTGCGACACTTCAAGTAACTCCGTCTTTCTATCGTCTTTGCACATCGTGCCGATCAATACAATGTGTTTGTATCGTTGCTGTAAGTAATTAATGATAAGCGGTGTCATTGAATCACGTGGTGTGTTGATATAATTAATAATAGTTGCATGCGCTACGCAATCAATAATCCGGAAGCTGTAGTCCACATATTATATTGCCAACAGCTGACCCGTTCGGCCACAAGTGTGCTGCGCACACAGGTGTTCATGCGTCGGACGCGAAATTAGAAAGAAAGTCAGAAGGGATCATTTCCGTATAAGAGAGAAGAAGATAAATCCATTTATTCCTTTTACTCAGCCTTTCACTCAGTTTAGTATGAGACACATAGAAACGAACTATTCAAGGCACCACTTCAAATTAGTCCTTTCCACTTTCTGTTGAGGGTTTGTGATTATTTCAAGAAAATAATTGAGTTCATCTTCTTTATCATTACTTTGTCTATCTCAGGGGAGTGGTTAGAGGTTAACGACCAGTCGACTTTGAAGTCGTTAGAGACTGTCCAGTTTTCAGAAAATTACTCGTGAAAGCTGACAACTTTCGAAACACAATTAGTTTTAATTGTTGACCCAAAGGAAATTATTTGTCTGAGTCTTTTTGTCATAATTCAGCAGTTCATATAGTTAAAAGATCATTATGTTAGCGATGGTTGCGAGGGCCGCGATTCTTTATATTTATTGCTGTGAGTAGGGGGCAATAGTGAATCTTACAGCACTCCGTCTTCAGGCCGCGAGTGGCCTACCGGGACCATCCGACCGCCGTATCATCCTCGGTGGAGAATGCGGATAGGGGGGCGTGGGGTCAGCACACCGCTCTCCCGGTCGTAAGATGTTATTCTTGACCGAAGCCGCTACTATTCGGTCGAGTAGCTCCTCAATTGACATCACGAGGCTGAGTGCACCCCAAAAAATGGCAACAGCGCATGGTGGCCTGGATGGTCACCCATCCAAGTGCCGACCACGCCCGACAGCGCTGAACTTCGGTGATCTCACGGGAACCGGTGTACCAACTGCGGCAAGGCCATTGCTATGAATCTGCCAGGGTGACAGTTACTGAACTATATAAAAAAAACATGTAAATTAATTGCAAACTACGGCTTGCACGCACTTAATTCAACATCTAAATGTCGCTACAGATATTCATATTTCGGTTATGATATGTTCGATATGCCTGCCATCATTGTTGATGGTGTAGCGCAGGGGAATAGCGAAATTCTGCATGACCCGCTAAAGTGTCTGAACATCGATGCTGTCGACGATCCCCTGAACGGCATTTTTCAGCTCAGCAATGGTTTTGGGGTTATTGCTGCTTACCTTGTCTTTCATATAGCCACACAAAAAGGAGTCGCATGTGTTCAGATACGATAACATGGCGGCCAATCGAGGCCCATGCTAGTGGCCTCTGGGTACCCCCAGAGCAAGAATGCTGTCCCCAAAGTGCTCCTCCAGGACATCAAACATTCTCCTGCTTCCATTGGGTCGAGCTCCGTCTTGCGTGAACCACATCTTGTTGAAATCAGGGTCATTTTGGATAATATGGGTGAAATAATCTTCCAAAACCTTCACGTACCTTACCATCAGGGAATATAGCACCGATTATTTCGTGACTGGACATTGCACACCACACAGTCACCCGTTGAGGGTGAAGAGACTTCTCGATCGCGAAATGCGGATTCTCAGACCCCCAAGTGCACCAGTTTTGCTTATTGACGAACTCATCCAAATGAAAGTGGGCTTCGTTGCTAAACCCATATTAATTCCCATCATTCCCCGCGGCCAACCATGCAGTTTGAACTTCCTAACGAAAACTGTTCAGAAGTTATGACGATTTTTATTCATATAGTTCAATAATTGTCCCCCAGTATAACTAGCCTGAGCCAAACTGCTAGCGATTACAGTATTTGTACCTAATAATCTCAGACCATTATACTAATTCCTTACAAAAAACGTTTGGCTGACAATGAAAAAATCAATGAGAGTGTTTTTAAAAATTATGGTACTTGAAACTAACTTTTTCCTCTGGCGGCGGATGTTCCTTGGGGCGGTGGTGGCCTTCAGCAAACAATCTATTATCTATTTTACTGTAATTTTACTAATAACGAATGAAAATGTGAATAAACCTCTAAGATAGAACTCTTTCTGTTTTAAGTTACTTTCGTTGAAATTCCCTTGTCATTATTTTGCACTGTTGACTGCTTGTGTTCATGAAATGGTAGAAAATACATAAACTACATTTTTATATGTAAATATGCACCACTCCAAGGAACATTCACCATAAGGGGGAAAACTGCCGACAATTAACGTAAACAACAAATGTAATCTAAATGTGAACAGCAGACTGAAGGTGAACTTACCGGTTCGAAGCCCATAGCAGCGCCATTTGTGTAAATGACTACATTTTAAAAGAGGTTGGTTACTGTTTTCTTCTTTGCGAGGATCATTTTGCATTTTATACTCAGCTTAGGTTTCAAAATGTCAGTTTTTGACTAAATAGCTTATCCTCAATCAACTATCTCGATAAATCGAGGTGAGATGTCGATTGTAAGTGATACTTTAAAGCATTGCTTTTGTTCGCCCTTGCTTCTGTTTTTCAGAACGAGCATCTCGAAAAAGGTTTTTACACATTACTTTGTACTGATACGCTCAGTGTTTGTCGTCCTCGAATTGTTCCAAATATCATAAAGCTATTGACGGATAACAATATTGCATGCAATATCTCAGACTCTATCTACGGTTCTGACTGAAAACTATGTCTCAGATTTGAGGAAATATTTGATAAGAACATCTTTTGCTTCAGAAATGAAATTACCTGTTCTGGTTCAAAAGTTAATTCAGTCGCCTTCACTGTCATCGACGAGACGAGTCTAATATGTGACGAAAGCTGGGAAACCGAAGACTGTGAATAAAAACCCACTTCTAAGGTGGCAGAAACGACGACTCTTAATTTCTACAACTTAGCCTAGCCCGCACTTTGCTGTTGAACCCTGAATGTCTCCATATATTTATAGTATCGCTTCGGTACTGATGAAATTGTGGTTGACAGTGGTTTATGTTAAGAAAAAATACTGTTATTAAGCCCCAGTATTTGTTTAGTTAAAGCACGTTGCCTCCAACAACGAAAATAATTACCCATGGGAGTCACGTCGTAGAAAGACAGCCAGACGTAATTTTTATTTGGCGATAAGGCAATAAGGACTTGGAAGAGAAACTGAGAGGAATGGATAATGTGTTGAAGAAATGTAACAAAAAGAATAAAAACAAAGCCAAAAGAAGGGTAACGGAAATATGTCGAATTAAATCAAGTGATGTTAATAGAATTACGTTAGGAAATGAGACACAAAAAGCTGACAATGTTACTAAGGCGACAAAACAACTGATGATGGCCAAAGTAGACAGAATATAAAATGCAGACTGGAAATAGCAAGAAAAGCGTCTCTCAGAAAGAAAAATTTAATAACATGGAATGGATTTATGAGTTCGGTAGTCTTTACTGAAAGTATTTTTGTGAAGTTTATCTTCATACGGAGGTGAAACGTGGAAGATAAACAGTTGAGACAAGAAAAGAACGGAAGTTTCGAAACGTGGAGCAATAGGAGAATGTTGAAAACTAAATTGGTGGGTTGACTAACTAATGGGGTGGTGCTGAACAGAAACGGGGGAAAAAGAAATCTGAGGCCAAACTGGCTAAAAGAAGGGATCGGTTCACAGTACATATCCTGATGCTTCAAGGAATCGTCAGTTTGGTATTGGAAGGCAATGGGGTGAGGGAGGGGGGAGGGGGAAATTGTAGAGGGTCATCAAGACGTACAGTAAGCAGCTTCAAATAGATTTAATTTGCACGAGTTACGCAGTGATGGAGAGCGTTGCACATTACTGTCTAGTGCTGAGAGCTACATAAAACGAGTGTTCGGACTCAATGCTACAACAAATGTGTTCAGAGATAAACCGCTGAACTAGCTAGTGGAGCTTTTGTGTATCATGTTCTCTGTTACATAAATATAAGAGGAAAACTCTAATACTGGGAATTCAATTTATTTCATTAGTTATTTGTTCTGCTCGGTTATTTGTAGACGGAGTGAAGAAAGCACCTCGCATGAACATCCCATACAAGAGCATATGAGCCCACACCGTCGTGTCTGGTGCATTTGAATAAGATGGGAGCTTAAGTGATATAACTGGTATTCAATTAATCAAAGAAATAGACTAATCAAAATTTACGGGTGAGCATTCCAGGAAGGCGTAACATGTTCCCTGGGTATCCCTGGGTAAGGATGTGGATATAATTGGCATCCTTATTAAGAGAAAAGAAGACTAATAAGAGCTGTTTAATAAGAGAAACGTGTAAACGATATTCTTTAATTGGTATGGGTCAACCTAAAGTAAAGTGATAAAACGATTGCACAGATTGAAAGCATCTTCAACAAAGAGCGGTGACTAAAGAACAACCGAGAGCAAAAAATTTTACAGGAAATGAAATTATTAACAAAAAATGTTTGTGAAATCAGTGAATAAAGATGATCCGCTAGAATCGATACATAAACTAACTTTGAAGCAACGTGTACAACTTTTATCACACAGGAAGCTGAAAATCGATGTAGAAAGCAGTTTCACATGAAAGAAACCGCGAAGTCTGCTGGCTTCAATTAGATTTTGTAAGAACAAAAATGTGAGTATAAACTAGCTGCTATGATGCACAAATGTGTTAAAGGAAAGTGTAAATATACAGGACGAGTCAGTTTTGCAGCAGATTAAAGACGAGGATAATAAGGAATTGTTACTGCAGAGTAGTGAATTACGGAAAAAATTGTCGACGTTAAGTAATGAGCTCGACTAAAAAATTTTGAACTGGGACGGGAAGCTGTCAGTACTGATATCAATAAATGCCTAAATCTATAGAAGAGATACAGCTCCAATGAACAGCATAATAAACGGAGTATATTTGCCACGACCAACCAAAGTCGCAGATGTGTAGATGCCTATGAGCTTTGCAGATGACGACGAGATTAAAATAATGTATGATAAGGTAAAATAGTTTATTCGTTGCATTAAAAGAGGCGAATATTTAATTGTGGTACGGGAATGAAATTCTTTAGTGGGAAAAGGAAGAGAGGAAAATTTTGTTGGAGAACGTAGACTGGGCGAATGAAATGGAAGGGGAAACAGCGTGATGGAATTTTACACAGAGCAAACTATCACCAAAGAAGAAACTTGAAAGAAGAGTGTGTAAGTGGAGGACAGCTGTAGACATCGGAGGATTTCAAATACGTTATATTATGGTAAGACTGAGATACAGAAACGACATTTTACTCGTATACTGCAAAAGAGTTACGCGAACGGAAATGGACTCAAACCATAATTTGCTTGTTATGAGATGCAGATTACAGCTGAAGTACTTGCAGAGAGGTAAGAAATTAACGAGATAGGACCTAGATAATTTGAAACTACCAGAAGTTGTCTAGAAATTCAAGGGGAGGGTTAGAAATGGCTCTGAGCACTATGGGACTTAACATCTGAGGTCATCAGTCCCCTAGAACTTAGAACTACTTAAACCTAACCAACCTAAGGACTTCATACACATCCATTCCCGAAGCAGGATTCGAACCTGCGACTGTAGCGGTCGCGCGGTTCCAGACTGAAGCGCCTAGAACCGCTCGGCCACTTCGGCCGGGCGGAGGGTTAGACAATGACTCACTGAATTAGGTGAAAGAAAGACAGTAGAAGATGAATATGTATCCTTGCGAAATGAAATCCTAAAGACAGCAGAGGAACAAATGGAGAAAGAGGAAACGTTCAATAGGAATTTTTGGATAACTCATGTGATACTAAAATTAACTGACGCAAAGAGAAACATAAAATTGCAGCAAATTAAGTAGACGAAAGGGAATACAGACGTCTAAAAAAATTGAAACTGATAGTAAGTGCACATTGGAAACGCTGGAAATATCCTAAGATTTTAAGCATAATGTAATAATAACAGTAACAATGAAGGCACGTGAGACGTTTCATAAGTCATTCTTGCAAAATAGTTGCACGAATTATCTACAGAAACTCAGAACACTTAATAAAAGCGGACATAGAGTAAGATGAATTTGGGTTAAAAAAATATAGGGAAACGCAAGGTAATAAAAATCCTACGAAATATCTTTGATGATAGACTGAAGAAAGATAAAAGTGTGTTTATAGCATTCGTGAATTTAGAAAAAGATTTTGACATTGTTACATGTAATACTTTGCCAGAAATTCTGAAGTTTACAGCGACAAAATACAGGGAACGATAGACTACCCTCAACTCGTTGAGAAACACTACTGCAGTTAAAAGAGTCGAAGGACATGAGACGGAAACGATAGAAGTGAGCGGAGTGAGATACGTTTGCAACGCATGCTCAGTGTTATTCAGTGTGCAGTAAAGGACACGAAGGACAAATTTGGAAAAGGTGTTCAAGCTAAAGGAGAAGAAATGAAAACTCTGAAGTTCACTTACGACGTTATAATTCTCTCAGGCTTGGAAGATTGGTATTGAAAAGGAAATTTTACAATACTTTTGGAAGTGTTTCCTTTTTAATATTGTTATCATGTTCTGCCAAACACTGGCGGAAAATTCAGTTAATATTAAACAGACAGTGTTTTGAACAAAGGTAAAACAATAGTTGTAGAATGTAGGCACATTAAATCACACGATTTTGAGGGAATTGTGCCAGTAAATTAGGTACTAAAATTAGTAGATGAGTTTTGCTGTTTCGACCGTGAGTAAAGGGGACACAAAATCCGGATTAGTAACAGCGAGAAAAAATTATTTAAAAGAAGAGAAATATTTTAGAATAAAATATAACTTTAACCGTTAGAGAGTATTTTCTGAAAGGATCATAGACAATGAAACGTACCGGGGGAGTTGCGTACACTTTCAGACAAATCCCTTTCGCGCCTACCAAACTGCAATGAAGAGGAAACAACTAGCTAACGCTACTTTCCCAGCGAAGGGACGAGTGAACTACATAAACGTTAGTAGATGGCTCTTGTACTGAGGGGAGCTGTTGTCCAACATTGCATTTATAACCTTATGTGCAAGCTTAAATTTTATAAAAGAGGCCAAAGGAATTCAGTCAGTGAATGAAGGAAATACTCAAAATACACGACATGAGTTGCGACATATTCGCAATAGTGTTTCACAGCGACTGAGGAAATATTTGTGTTCTCATAAATCTAGTCATGGACCACAAAAATTTTATTAGGCAGGTAATTAATTTCCTTCATCTCTGATCATGTTCAGAGCTAAAAAATACTTTATAAAGGACTATCCTATATATAGTTGGAATCAAGACGATACTGACGAATGTAAAACCACACGTTCCAAACACTTGATTTCTTCACAATAAATCAGATTATTTCGAGCACTGATTCAACACATGATATGTCGGTACAAAGATATAAAATGAAATAGTTGACATCTGACGTTGTCAAGAAACAGCTGAAATCGGTACAAAGTTATCATAATAGGAACAAATTAAAATGGTCGTTTGTCTATCTCTGCTTGTAGAGCGATTTGTAGGTAACTATTGTATGCGAATCTAAAACATTATGTTATGCACAAAATAAAAACGGCTACTGATATTGAAAACTCTGAGTAAAAGCACTCAATCCTCTAACTCTCAGTTTAAAATGCAAAACATTAACTCCCGAATATCCGCAGGCAAATTATGTTCGCAAATCTGAAACGTTATTTTGTGCACGAAAAAGGCTATAAATATCTCAGCCACTCAATAAAAGCACTCACATCTCTAGCTCTAAGTTTAGAAGTAATAACATTAACTCTCAAGAATGTCCTATTTGTCACACGTATACCTGTAGCATTTTGCCGCCTAAACGATGTTACCAGACCGGCGTCCACGGGCAAAAGACCTCGAAAAAAAATCTCTCCATCTAGTCACGTGACCAACTACTACAGTCAGAAGTCCATCTGTGGTCAACCACATTTGATCACGAAGTCATTTATACTTAATATTTCTCGCGTCCGTCGGCCGTCGTAATTGAATATATTATTTACCACAAAAATTTATTGGTGATGGTGATTGTTACCGACTTACGAGGTGGGCCTTAATAAGAATGATATTTCATTTTATTTTGATTTACAGTTAAATGCTTTTGTAAAGTTCTCTTTTTTAATAATAATAATCTTCAGTGGAATTAGACTTGCTGAATCTTAAAGCATGAACATCTAAGTTGAACAATGTAATAAACTTTTCATGTTAATTTCCTCGGCTAGTCAGTTCACTTAAAAGCAAAAAATCTTTAGTTATTAATTACAACTGCGGTCCACACACGCGCGAGAGTATTTCTTCTTACCTCCGAAGCATTGCATTGTAGTCGGAGTCCAGGCTTTGGCTCTCGGCTGTGGTACTGAAAATAAGAATCGTAAAGCTACGTATTTTCTGCAACGTCGGGCGGCTGTGGAGAAAAATGTATATTATGTTAATACCGGGCGAGTTTTTTGCTTCCGCTAATTTTTATAAGTTAATATCGCCACGTAATGGCGTCGTTGGGTGCATCGGCCGCTGCGATTGTTGCACTGTAAATTACTCGAATGCAGGTTAATTCAAGGAAGGCGGACATGAAATCGGGATCACCTCTTACAAATTAAAAGTGAACAATAATATTAAATCAATATATTATCTTTATAATTAGTACAAATATGCTTACATTGGCCAGCACTCGCAAGATGTTCGTCTACACGCAACCAAGACAAGAGAAGAAGTGAAGACGACTAAGAAATTAACAAAAGAGCGTATCTTGTCGTCTCTTTAGATCATTTTGTTATATTTCTTTGCCCTCGAAACTTACACAGGGAAATTATTATAATACGGATACATGAGAAAAATATGTATTATTCAATTTTTAAATGTCTCTTCTTTACAAATACTGTTTTTTTTTAAGTCTTTTCTTATTATTTCGGTGGGGACGCTATACATTTTGAACATACCCACTGAAAATTATTTTGCACGAATGTTCATTTCGTTCATAAAATGTTATGTCACTTGCTTAACATGTTTTAGATTCTTCCGTCACTGTAATTGACACACACTAGTCAAGAGTCCTACTTCACTTTCTCCTCCCATTTCCACACTAAGTTCTTGAAATGTCTTAATTTTATAATATTAATATCCAACATTTCATATAGTAAACTACAGTCAAATCTTATCTCAATCATTAGTACAGAACTTTTTCTCCGTGAATGATTTGCCTTGACATACAGCATTAGTATCTATGTCTTTTGTTTATAAAAAAGTGACTTAATTTATTTTGTTCTCGATATACTTATTAGTTTCCGAGTCTCATGCATTTAGAGTTGTGATTTTAATAGCACTGGTAACATAGTGTATTGGCACTTATGATTATATTTCCAAATCAGTTTCCTGTCCTCTTGTTGGAAAATTCTTGGGAAGATTCCACACAGTACTCATTTTCAGCAGACGATACAGTGCCGTAGCTGTGATATTTGTGTTATTAAGCGATACTGTCGCCTGTTATCTCTACATTTTAAACAAGTTCTTACATTTCAGTAAAAATTGTCTCTCTGTGTGTACCAATTAAAACAATTTAAAGAGATGCCCTCACTGCAGTCTACCCGTCGATCCGCGGTATGGATCTCCTTCTTGAATCGCAGCTCCATCTGTGCATCAGCAGACCACCTCTCTCAGTTTGTAGTACACCCACATTGACTCCTCGTCAGCCAAGCCATGTCCTGGCAGATGATTCAAATCAATGGTTGCCTATAGGAATTACCCTTGCTTCCCAGTAACCAGGCAACCGAAACTCCCTGGTTTACCATGTGTCCACATTATCAGCTCCCAAGTGAGACTTCTTAAGGCACTGAACAAAATGCATAGACAAATTCCAAACAAATGGAAATTCCTTACCAATAATTGATGTCACGATTGAATCACGGCCATAGACTGCATAATTCATCCACATTTTACTCAAAAAGTTAAATTACACGTTATTTTCCCCAGCTCATTGTATGTATTTTCTAATTAAAACTAGCTTGCTATTCTTCTGTTTATAAAATTACACATTTATGTCCCCTTCTGAAGACTACACTGGAATTTTGACCAGTTTACAAATGGTGCCTCCCCCAGACGCACCTGCCTCAAGCTGCAGGTGTAACTTTCCTTGCCATAGTAACGAACATCATATTCCCCCCCCCCCCCCCCCTTTCTTCACACATACCATATAATTCCTCATACAAATAAAATCGCCATAATCCTTTTGTGTAGCAAATAATATGATAATATTCCATAAACATAATTATTTTCAAATTGAACAAATCCCCAAAATAACAAATTTACTCAACATACATAATAACCCCACCAAAATTTCTTACAGTTATACACATAAACAATGAATAAATATAAATTTCAAAATTTACTTACCTTTATTTTTATTTTTTCATCCTATTTTGCTTCTTCCTTATCTATCTAGATAATGGTTACATCTTTCTCTTGAAAGCATCCAATAATCACATTCCATAAAAGCTGTTACTCCATGTCTACCTGATGGCGAACTTCATTAATAACAATTCCATTAGAGAAATTATTTACAATTTCAATCACTCATTCGACATTAACACCACACTCACCACCTAGTACACCCACTGATACCGGCAAAACCATAAAACACCGAGAACATCAATATCATCTACCATATTACTATCAATAAACTCAGTATCAAGCATACGATTCCTCCGTGCAGGCCCACATAACAGTGAACGAAGAATCCCATCATCACAAATTCATCAGAGCATGTTTCCTTTGAAAACTCCTAGATAACAATCCATCAATAATAACTTCTTTGTCACTAACAAGATTGCCCCTCAGCTCCATTTCTACACTTTTTCCCAGTTATTGTAATATTACTGGCGCTATTACAAATACCCAGGTAATGGCAGTAGATACCAACCGACTGATGTTAACTATGTCTCCATCCTCTTTACATTTACCATACAATTTCGATAATATGTACAAAATGTGCTGCTTTTCTAATTACTTAATTCTACAGACATTTCTCTTTTGGTTCATTGCTACATAGCCAAGGGGAAACATAACTTTTTCAGCCTTTTCAACTCAGTTTATCTCCATTAAACCAGCCTTAATTTTTTCCCTATCTCTTTATCATACATATATTCGAACACCTACACTCCTGCTGCAGTTTCTAGACACATTTAAAATAAACTAGCAGGTATCTCATTCACATCATGAAGGTGACTGAGTTTCTCAATGTCTATTGTCACTTCGAATTTTAGCCTCTCCATTCCTCTGATAAAATTCCTTCACCAAGTATTTCAGCAATCATGAATTTCCTGAAACTGATTCTCTCTCTTCCAGTATTGTCCATTTCCCTTTTCAACATTTTAACGTTAATTTTCGTGTCGTCTTCGCCACTGGGTGCAACTGGAGCTTACGCGCTGAGACAGTTTCCGACTGGCACCACGGGCGCTGCCGTCCGTCCGTTCATCCGTGCACCGCTCGGTGCTCGCCTCTAGCGTCCGTCCGCCGCCCGGTGCTCGCCACAGCTGCCGTCAGTCCGCCAGCCACCGATGCCGACCGGTGCTCGCCATCGCCGCCGCCAACCCATGTTTTGGTTCTTTCCGCACTTCGACGAGTCCTGTCGCCAGTGGATACTGCATTCCACCATGGAAACAACCACTACCACCATCATTCACACCCTCCCTTCCCCTGCACTCACCGTTACCTCGCGGAGTGCCTCCTCTGGGCTTCCTTCGTCTAAACCACCTCCCCTCCTCACAGTCTCCTCTCCCTCTATCTCCTCCCATCCCTGTATCCCCACCTGTATGTTGCCCCTGCCCCTGCCCATGCTCCCCTGCTATAACCATAGCTGCTTCCCCTGCTCCAGTCATCGTCTGCCACGCCAAAGTCGCCACCACAGAGCGTCCAGACTCCATTCACAGTGCTGCCGCCTCACATGAGGGGCCTGCCTTTCACCACCTCCCAATCCAACCAGTCCCTCACGTCTCCTCCCAGGCCGCACCCGCCAAAATCCTCACAAGTGCCCAAGTGGCGACCTCACCTTCACCCCCATCCTCCAAAAAACCACCGCCTGCCTCTCTTCATTCTGATTCCCCCATGACACCACCCCTCTTCCCACCTCCACAGCCCTTGCACTGTATACCTATATCCTGGCCAACCCCCATCCTAAATTCGTAGATGCCCACACCCTTACCCTTGAACTCTGTAAGTAGATCCCCAGTGCCCCCCTTACCCAACATACGCCCTCAAGAGACTCTGTTCTCATCAAATCGTCCTCTCCCTATTTCCACACTGATCTCCCCTGGCGACTTCCCCACATCACCTTTGGCCCCCATGCATCCCTCACCCCTTTCCTTATCTCCTACTCTCTTCATGAGCCCCAACCCCCTCACTGCCTTGATCACAAAACTCAGTCCTGTGGTCATGGAGGCGGAGGTGTTGGCGGAACTGAATGGCCAGCCCACCCCAGAAATCCACTCACCTCGCCACATTTACAACTCCAGCTCTATCTAAATCATGTGTGCCTTTACCGTGTCCTCCTCCTCCATAGACCACCTCCTCACTCAGGGAGCCCTGATTTTTAACCACTGCCAACCTGTTGACCCATCCTGTTCCCCTCCTCACTCCTACCACTGCCAACATTGTCTCCTCTACAATGACACCTCACCCAAAACTGCAAGAACCCCCCCCCCCACCTGCCCCTTTGTGAGGCCTCCCTCTTCATTAAACAGTGTCCTAACCTAGCATCTCCTCCTTCCTGCACCACTTGCAACGAACCTCACCTCACCTACTCCTCCAAATGCAAAGTCAAACCCCCTCCCACCAACCCTGAGTAGACTGTCACCACTCACCACATCGACCAGCCCATCAACTCCAACAATTCCCTCTGTCCTCCTTCTATGATTGAAAATATCATCTGGTTCCTGACCATCGTACTGCAAACTATCCACCCCCTTGCAATGCTCCCACACCCTCCAGCAGATCTCTCTTGCCATCCACTCCGTCTTCCATTTGAATACATATACCAGTAACTCCGACAACCAGGCCCACTTTACCTTCACCTGCCTCGACACTCATTTAAGCCACTCTCTCCTCCATCAACTCCCTTTCCTCCTCCCACCTCCTGGCACATCAACAGTATTGTCTCCTATACCTAAACATTCGCTCCCTCCCTGCCAACAAATACCTTTTCATGCGTACTCTGTCCCAGCACTAGGTCAACTTCTTCATTCACAATGAAACCTTCCTCCAACCTCACCATGTTGTCCGCACATCTTCCTATCTCCTTCAGCACACTGCCAACCCTCTTCCCCTCGTCCGAGGCTGGGTTGCTATTGGTCACCTCAAGCCTAACCCTGTCCGGCCACAACCCCTACTCAGTGACCTGACTGAACACCTTCTCCTCATCACCTTTTTTCTCTCCCTCACCATCACCTATGCTAATATCCATATCTGTCACACAGCTCCTCTCCTCTATGACATCATTTCCCACATTGACGTACCTTCTCCACCTATGTGATAGCTGCCGACCTCAACATCCACAGCCATGACCCTGCCACCCTACGCCGGTGGCATTAGTTCCTTTCCACCCTCCATAGTGACCATGTTCCTCTCAAACAGCACACTCGTCCTGAAAGTATCTCCACCCCGGATGTCATCCTCGCTTCCCCCAACTTCCTTCTCGCGTCGCCACAGACGTCCTCAATCCCACTTTAGTGACCACCTCCCCATTTTTCTCACCACCTCCTCCCCCTATGGCCACCCTCCTGCCCCTACCCTGCTGCCCCTCCGAAACCCATCCACGACTATCACCATGCTGCCTGGGATGCTTACCAGGAATCCATTGCCTCACAGATCGAAAGCCACCTGTTTACCTTTCACTATCCCACTGACATCACCCATGCCTCTTCCTTCCTCCAGAAGACCATCACTGAAGCTGTGGAGGCCCACATTCCTACCAAACCTATCCACCCTCACTGCCCTACACTTCCTCCAATGGCCATCCTTCGTCTCTGTGGATCCTTCAGGCTCTACCGTTCCTTCCTTTACACCAATCACAAGGATACACTCCTCTGCCACCAGCAATTACAACGACATATCTGGAAACTTCTGACAGCAAAGAAACGCTGGGAATTCCACCATCCCTGTCAACTCCTTCAAGTACTGGTCAGCCTTCCACTGTCTTACTGATAGCCATCCTGCCCCTCATTACCCTCTTCTCCACAACAACCATACCTTCCCTGACAACCTCAGTAAGACTAACAATTTTGCTTCCCACCTATCTGAGGTCTTCTCCATTCCTGATGATCCCCATTTTGATTACTCCCTCTTCCCCAACTCTGTCCCGCTGCTCGCCCCTAGTTTACAGTACTTGAATCAGTTAACCCCCTCAGACTTAAACACTCCCATCACTGCACATGACATCACACTCGTCCTCCACTCCAAACGCAACGTAGTCCCTGGTCACAATTGTGTCACCTACCGCCACCCCTAGGAATCCCCCTTCCTACCTGGTTGCCCTTGCTACCCTGTACAACGTTCTTCTCTCCACTTGCTTTTACCCTGAGCTGTGGAAGACTTCCCATGTCCTGCTGTTCCGTAAACCTAACAAACGCCGCCAACCAGGGTGGCCGAGTGGTTCTAGGCACTACAGTCTGGAACCACGCGATTGCTACGGTCGAGGGTTCGAATCCTGCATCGGGCATGGATATATGTGATGTCCTTAGGTTAGTTAGGTTTAAGTAGTTCTAAGTTCTAGGGGACTGATGACCTCAGAAGTTAAGTCCCATAGTGCTCAGAGCCATTTTGAACCTGACAAATGCCCCTCTGACACCTCTTCCTATCGTCCCATCTGCTTTACCTCCGCGTTCAGTAAGGTCTTCGAGTCCATCCTCTCCTGCCATATTCATAGCCACCTTAACCAGCACCACCTCCTTACCCTTACCTAGTGTGGCCTTCCTTCTCAACCGATGACCAGCTCCTTAAACTTACCAATCTTCTTTCCCTCCAATTTAACTCCAGTCGCCCTACTATCTTTGTTTCCCTTGACCTCCAGAACGTCTACAACAATGTCTGGCATCCTGGGCTCCTCTTCAAACACCCAACCTATGCTCTCCCCATGAATTTCGCCTGTCTCGTAGCTTCCTTCCTCTCCTGTCGTCCCTCCTATGCTACTATCCAAAATTCCAACTCCCATACTTTCTATTCCACCACTGGTGTGCCCCAAGGCTCCATCCATTCCCTGCTCCTCTATCTCCTGTATACTGTCGATATGCCCAAACCTCCCCTATCTGTTCATGTCTTCCAATTTGCTGATGGCACCGCCTTCCTCGCCCTTTATCCTACCCTTCAACAGTCCCAACGTACTCTTCAAACCCACCTCGACGAGGTCACCGCCTGGTGCAACCAGTGACTCCTTCGCATCAACCCTTCCAAGACCCAGGCAGTCGTCATAGGTTGTACAACCTTTTCCTTCCTGCTCCACGATTTTTACCTCACCATTTATGGTTGTGCGATCCACCTCACTTCTACCCTGAAATACCTTGGCCTCACCCTCGACCATCACCTCACCTGGACTCCCCATCTCCTTAGGATCCAACACAAAGACCAGAAACTGACAGTTTATATTCGGTGTTGGCGTACGACAGTTATAGTACAGAGTTCCAGGAAAGCAGTTCATAACTACAGTTCATAGTGGGGATCAGTCTGCGAGACTTAGTCTTCAAGTGGAGTTGCCTTTAGCTTTCCCACAGGGACAAGTGTTTTCCAACGTAACTGACGGTGTGGCGTCCGCGACGGCCGTAGTCTTGTTGGCATTGTATTCAATAACACACATCTTGACAGGCCACTGCTTAGTGGTATCTTTCATCAAGTACATCCAGTGAGTTGCTGTTCAACTTGAGTATCGCAGTGCAGTAAAGTGTGTCAGTAATTTGCTTGCTTTGTCACAGTTCTTCCGTCCACCTTGGAGCACTTAAACCCAATACAATCTATGTGAGCCGTTTTGCCGGAACGACCAGTACACATCATCTGGCGTCGATAATATTTTCATTGAATGTCTTCCAGAGTTTCTAGTGGCTGACAATGGACCTCCATTTGTGTCGGCAGAATTCGAGGGCTTTTGTCCAACCAACGGAATTCGCCACACCACCAGTGTGATTTCTCACCCTCAATCAAACAGAGAAATAGAGTGCCTCGTGCGGACTTTCAAACTGAAACCTATGTACACCACACAGGCGAACAAGATTTGCTGCTCTTCCTCTCGTCTTCCACTCCCAGCCCTGCACCAGCCCTCGACCAGCTAACTTGCTGCATGGATGGCGCCATTGTACACTGCTTCAACTGCTACACCCACCATGGCGGCCGGCGCCTCTTCCGCACAATCAGGCAGTGTTTAAAACTAATCAATACTTTTTCAGATTATACAGCAGACGGAAGAACTGGGTGCGCGGCAGTACTTTAAAGTCATTAGGAAGATCCATGTTACTTGTACATGGTCCAGGAGGTTTGCAGTAGCGGTACCGGAAAGAAATTCGTCCTTGTAATTTGCTTGTTCCTGCCGCCGAGTCTTTGTTTATAGATTCGTTGCTTGCCCGGATGGTGCAGTCTGCACTCCATCTGACGACCAGGGGTCATGCATCGCTACTATCAGGTCCCGAACCCATGGACCTGGACCTGACGCCTCAGCCAGCACCAAGTGGACAAACTATGTCTTCCAGGGATGGTCCACTCCACGCCGCGGCCTACCTTGGGGCCACCATCCCATCTCACGACGCCACACCATGAGGATGGTGCTCCATTATCGGATGCAGGAGTGTGCCCTGCGCCTCGTTTTTCGGCTGGCGTTATGGAACGGTCACAAGGCGAATACTGATGCACGAGTAGGGACTCGGCACTAGCTGCAGACTCAGCTTCCATTCCCTCATCGCTTGCTGCAGTGACACCAACCCCCCCCCCCCCCCACCCCCCGCACTCCACTCCCCAGCCATCATAACAACAATCGATGCTACAGTGAGGAGGTTCGGAGGGTGTAGGGTTATTTATTTCATTTATTTATATTTTATTAACAGTAAAGAGTAACCCACCGCCTTGAAATGTAAGGTGGGTTGGATGCTTCTAAATGCAACAGCAAAAATTTCTCATTATTACAATCTTATTGCTATACAGTTGTTAATGCCTTTTTAAATAATATAAAGAGCATAATATATAAAACTTTCTCTAAGGTTACAGCGAACTGATTGTTTAACAATAGTGGTACTATATAATTTGGTTCTGCCTAGTTGATGAGAATATAATTTATATAATACAAATGTCAAATAAAAATAAAAATAAAAATGTAATACAATGAGTGTGGTGAAAATAATGTGCGATGTGTAGTGGGAAGTGATATACTGTAACTGGGTGTGTAATATAGCCTATGTAGTATGTTGGTTGGTAATGGCCTATTTCTACCTATTTTAGGTGAGAAGGTCTCGGTAGAACCTCGAGATTTTCTCATCTGAAATGGTTTGTGCTCATGTATGCTTACTGTGTTTGTGTGTATTGGCATTTACTGGGAGTGTTAATAGTCGGGACACTACACGATATTCAGCAGCTGTTCGTTTGACCTATTGTTGGAAGTTGCGGCATATTCTATGTGATACCTTAGATACATACACCTGGTATTATACAGATTGAACACTAACTGAGCATTTGATAGATGGAATGCATGAATTTTAGCTTTACATGAGAAATACACTTATGTTTGTAAATTTCTTAGAAGAAATAGAATTTAGTTCATTGCTGCTCGAATGCATTATTCCTTAAATAACTTATTACATTACGTTTTTAGTTTTATATATACTTTATACAGAAAATACATTTGATATATAAAATTAATTCATTGTAGCTTTAAATAGAGAAGAGAATATACTTCTAAGTACACATAATAAGACGAACAATATATTACTGCAGTGTATTGTCCTCGCCACTGCACGCAACTGGAGCTGGCGCCTTGAAATAGTTTCCGACTGGTGCCAAGGGCGACGCTTTGAAGTTCGCCGCCAACCACAAGCGCGGCCCGAGCAGCAGCCTCTGCGCCGCCGCCAGTGAGATGGACTTCCGCGTCGGATAAGCGGTGGCCGCAGGCAGCAATGGACAGTACTGAGTTACAGGGTCGCAGTTCGTATCTAAAGTCCGTAGTGGAGAGCAGCCTGTGAGACTTAGGCCACAAGTGGAGTCAGATAGAGCCTTAGGAGAGAGACAAGTGCGTCCGTGTGTTTAGCTGAGTGGTAACGTGTTTGCCTACCATGCAGTGGGCCCGGGTTCGGTTCGCGGCCCCGTTGGCGGTTTTCTCCGCCCGTGGACTGGATGTTGTTTTGTGGTGATCATTCTCCCACCATCACCGACGCGCAAATCGCCCAATGTGGCGTTACCAGAAATAAGAAAAGCAACCCGGCGATACCAGTCAGGTTCCTCTCAGAGTATGCTGATAAAATAGCTCCATATTTAGCAATAATATACAACCACTCGCTCACACAAAGATACGTACCTAAAGACTGGAAAATTGCTCAAGTCACACCAATACCCAAAAAGGGAAGTAGGAGTAATCCGCTGAATTACAGGCCTATAACACTAACGTCGATTTGCAGTAGGGTTGTAGAACATATACTGTATTCCAACATCATGAAGTACCTCGAAGAAAACGATTTATTGACATATAGTCAGCACGGATTCAGAAAGTATCGTTCTTGTGAAACAAAACTAGCTCTTTATACTTATGAAGCAATAGGTGCTATCGACAGGGGATGTCAAATTGATTCCATATTTTTAGATTTCCAGAAGGCTTTCGACACCGTTCCTCAAAAGCGTCTGCGTGCCTACGGAGTATCGCCTCAGTTGTGCTACTGGATTCGTGATTTTCGGTCAGAAAGGTTCGTAGAAATAGACGGAAAGTCATCGAGTAAAACAGAAGTAATATCCGGCGTTCCCCAAGGAAGTGTTATAGGCCCTCTGTTGTTCCTGATCCATATTAACGACATAAGAGACAATCTGAGTAGCCGTCTTAGATTGTTTGCAGATGATGCTGTCATTTACCGTCTTGTAAAGTCATCAGATTATCAAAACGACTCGCAAAATGATTTAGATAAGATATCTGTATGGTGCGAAAAGTGGCAATTGACCCTGAATAAAGAAAAGTGCGAAGTTATTCACATGAGTACTAAAAGAAATCAGCTAAATTTCGATTACGCGGTAAGTCACACAAATCTGAGGGCCGTAAATTCAACTAAATACTTAGGGATTACAATAACAGATAACCTAATTTGGAACGATCACTTAGATAATATTATGGGTAGAGGAAACCAAAAACTGCGATTCATTAACAGAACACTTAGAAGATGCAATTGGTCTACCAAAGAGACTGCATATACTACGCTTCTGGAGTACTGCTGCGCGGTGTGGGATCCGCATCAGGTGGGACTGACGGATGACATCGAAAAAGTACAAAGAAGGGCAGCTCGTTTTGTATTATCGCGCAATAGGGGAGATAGTGTCACAGACATGATACGTGAATTGGAACGGCAATCATTAAAACAAAGGTGTTTTTCGTTGCGACGGGATCTTCTCATGAAATTTCAATCACCAGTTTTCTCCTCCGAGTGCGAAAACACTCTGTTGGCACCCACCTACATAGGGAGAAATGATCAGGCTCGCATGGAAAATTTTAAGTGCTCGTTTTTCCCGTGTGCTGTTCGGGAGTGTAACGGTAGAGAGACAGCATGAAGGTGGTTCATTGAACCCCCTGCCAGGCACTTTATTGTGAATAGCAGAGTAATCACGTAGATGTAGATGTAGATGGGGTCTGCCTCCCAACAATGCCACACGATCATTTCATCAGGAACAAGTGTTTGCTACAGTAACTGAGAGTGAGGCGTCCAGGGGGGACAGACTTGTTGACATCGTATTCAGTAACGCACGCATTGACAGCCCACTGCTTAGTTGTGCCTGTCCGCAAGCACATCCAGTGAGTTGCTGTACAACTCAAGTATCGCAGCGCAATAAAGTGTGTCACTAATTTGTTTACGCTGTAACAATTCCTCCGTCCACCTCGGGGACCTAAACCTAATACGACGTGTGTGAGCCGTTCTACCCAGACGACCAGTACACTTCGATTTTAAGGCCTTTCTCGTGTATTCATTTATACTACAGAATATTAATTTTGCATTTGTTTGCAGTTCAGATTCAACATTTTCCTGTAATTGTGTTTCAAAAATCCCAAGACCTCTAATGAGTGTTTTCAAGTGATTCGCCATTTATTCCCCTAAATCTTCCGTTTATGAACAGCTTCATCTCGTAAGTTTAATACCACCATCAATACTATTATCAAATTCAGTCTTTTTTCCTCAACGTGATCTAATTTTTCAGAGACTGCAATTATTTATTTAATTAATTTCCGATTCTGTTTCCCTATGAATGACTTCTCACAATCAGATTTATCCGCCCTAAGATCTTTCGCCGCAGTTTCCCTGCAAGAATTACTCCCCTTTAACACTTCCTCAGACATTACCTTTCAGATTCTCAATCGATAATATCAACTCATTCAGACGTTCTATTTTTAAATTTTGATTTGATACTTTCTAGTAATTCTGATTTATTTTTTTAAATTTTGATTCCCTTCTGCCAATTAGTTTCTCACTCAGTTAGCTGGACAATGGAGCAAACTGATCGATCATAAATCACCAATAGCGACACAATATATAATGCAACTGATGCCTGTACTTACACAACTGGCCATTAAAACTGCTACACCAAGAAGAAATGCAGATGATAAGCGGGTATTCATTGGACAAATATATTATACTAGAACTGACATGTGTTTACATTTTCACGCAATTTGGGTGCATAGATCCTGAGAAATCAGTACCCAGAACAACCACCTCTGGCCGTAATAACGGCATTGATACGCCTGGGCATTGAATCAAACAGAGCTTGGATGCCGTTTACAGGTACAGCTGACCATGCAGCTTCAACACGATACCACAGTTCATCAAGAGTAGTGACCGGCGTATTGTGACGAGGCAGTTGCTCGGCCACCATTGACCAGACATTTTCAATTGTTCAGATACCTGGAGAATGTGCTGGCCAGGGCAGCAGTCGAATAATTTCTGTATCCGGAAAGGCCCGTACAGGACCTGCAACATGCAGTCGTGCATTATCCTGCTGAAAATAGGGTTTCGCAGGGATCGAATGAAAGGTAGAGTCACGGGTCGTAACACATCTGAAATGTAACGTCCACTGTTCAAAGTGCCGTCAATGCGAACAAGAGGTGACCGAGACGTGTAACCAGTGGCACCCCATACCATCACGCCGGGTGATACTCCAGTATGGCGATCACGAATACACGCTTCAAATGTGCGTTCACCGCCATGCGGCCAAACACGGATGCGACCATCATGATGCTGTAAAGAGAACCTGGATTCATCCGAAAAAATGAAGTTTTGCCATTCGTGCACCCAGGTTCGTCGTTGAGTACACCATCGCAGGCGCTCCTGTCTGTTATGCAGCGTCAAGGGTATCCGCAGCCATGGTCTCCGAGCTGATAGTCCATGCCGCTGCAAACGTCGTCGAACTGTTCGTGCAGATGGTTGTCGTCTTGCAAACGTCCCCATCTGTTGACTCAGGGATCGAGACGTGGCTCCACGATCCGTTACAGCCATGCGGATAAGATGCCTGTCATCTCGACTGCTAGTGATACGAGGCCGTTGGGATCCAGCACGGCGTTCCGCATTACCCTCCTGAACCCACCGATTCCGTATTCTGCTAACAGTCATTGGATGTCGACCAACGCGAGCAGCAATGTCGCGATACGATAATCCGCAATCGCGATAGGCTACAATCCGACCTTTATCAAAGTCGGAAACGTGATGGGACACATTTCCCCTTCATACAGGAGGCATCACAACAACGTTTCACCAGGCAACGCCGGTCAGCTGCTGTTTGTGTATGAGAAATCAGTTGGAAACTTTCCTCATGTCAGCACGTTGTAGGTGTCGCCATCGCCGACAACCTTGTGTGAATGCTCTGAAAAGCTAATCATTTGCATATCACAGCATCTTCTTCCCGTCGGCTAAATTTCGCGTCTGTAGCACTTCATCTTCGTGGTGTAACAATTTTAATGGCCAGTAGTGTAACTTGTACCTGCTGTGATGGTGATACTGCGATGTCGACTGTTACTGCGTCACGTGGAGCGGGCAATGGCACGGATGCTGCATCGGCGGGAACGCTGCGACGACGGCGATGGCAGCACGGAAATGGCGTGGTACGAACGGCGAAGCAATGGCGGCGTCGGTCGCATTCTGAGGGGAGACGCTCAGGCGACTGCATGAAGATGTTAAACCGACGGCGAGCAGATGCTGAGGCGAAGGGCTGGAGACGCCCCGGCGGCATGGTCTGGCCGCGGTACGAGCGCGCGCGCGTTTGTGTGTGTGTGTGTGTGTGTGGCATCACGAAACCAACGACACTGGTACGCACTGAGGTGGTCGGCGGCGGCTCGCTGCAACTACAGCGTGAACTGCCGGAAGCATGAAATTGCCGAACTCATGTTGCTCCCCCCCCCCCCCCCCCCCCCGCGTCCCGAATTCGTAAAACAGATTGTAGTACGAAACGAGGAAGCACAAACTCTGAATACACTGCGTAGTCTCTTATGTTGTAACCTACCGTTATACCAAATATTCATATCAGCCCAACGATTGCAATGCTAGTACTGTACACCACCTACACTCATGCTCATAAATTAAGGATAATGCTGATACGTGGTGAAACAACGCTCTGCTGGGCGGTTTGCGGGTTTAAATCACCTCGGGGTATGACCATGCGGTGCATTTGACCTGCGGTCGTCGCACGGTGGCACTGGCAGCAGTCCACCATACGCAGAGGTGTGTTGGTGCATGTCAGAGTACAGTGCAGCGAGTAAGTGTGCAGACCATCACGCCGGGTGATACTCCAGTATGGCGATCACGAATACACGCTTCAAATGTGCGTTCACCGCCATGCGGCCAAACACGGATGCGGATGATGCGGATGATGATGCTGTAGTATACAGAGAAGTTGCAGCATTAGAAAATTGTAGCGAAATGCAGGAAGATCTGCAGCGGATAGGCACTTGGTGCAGGGTGCAGAGTGGAATGATCATATAAAATTAATTGTTGGTAAGGCGGGTACCAGGTTGAGATTCATTGGGAGAGTGCTTAGAAAATTTAGTCCAGCAACAAAGGAGGTGGCTTACAAAACACCCGTTCGACCTATACTTGAGTATTGCTCTCGCCAGGTTTCGAGAGGGTGCGTTTCTGGATGAGGTATCGAGTATATTGCTTCCTCCTACTTATACCTCCCGAGGAGATCACGAATGTAAAATTAGAGAGATTAGAGCGCGCACGGAGGCTTTCAGACAGTCGTTCTTCCCGCGAACCATACGCGACTGGAACAGGAAAGGGAGGTAATGACAGTGGCACGTAAGGTGCCCTCCGCCACACACCGTTGGGTGGCTTGCGGAGTATGAATGTAGATGTAGGTTACAGTACGCTTGTTCGCGCATTGCTTGAATACTGCTCAGCAGTGTGGGATCCGTACCAGATAGGGTTGATAGAAGAGATAGAGAAGATCCAACGGAGAGCAGCGCGCTTCGTTACACTATCATTTAGTAATCGCGAAAGCGTTACGGAGATGACAGATAAACTCCAGTGGAAGACTCTGCAGGAGAGACGCTCAGTAGCTCGGTACGGGCTTTTGTTAAAGTTTCGAGAACATACCTTCACCGAAGAGTCAAGCAGTATATTGCTCCCTCCTACGTATATCTCGCGAAGAGACCATGAGGATAAAATCAGAGAGATTAGAGCCCACACAGAAGCATACCGACAATCCTTCTTTCCACGAACAATACGAGACTGGAATAGAAGGGAGAACCGATAGAGGTACTCAGGGTACCCTCCGCCACACACCGTCAGGTGGCTTGCGGAGTATGGATGTAGATGTAGATGTAGATGTAGACGTGCTAAAGGTGACTGTGTGTTGAAAATGGCTCAAAGATCATAAATTGATGACGTCATGAGGGGTAGAATACTAGGGCGACTGGAGGCTGGTCAAAAAAGCAGGTCGTAGCATGGGCCCTCTGTGGTGTCACCGCCAGACACCACACTTGCTAGGTGGTAGCTTAAATCGGCCGCGGTCCATTAGTACATGTCGGACCCGCGTGTCGCCACTGTCAGGATCGCAGACCGAGCGCCACCACAAGGCAGGTCTCGAGAGACGTACTAGCACTCGCCCCAGTTGTACGACGACTTTGCTAGCGACTACACTGACGAAGCCTTTCGCTCATTTGCCGAGCAGATAGACTAGCCTTCAGCTAAGTTAATGGCTACGACCTAGCAAGGCGCCATAAGTAACTTCATGTATCTACTGAGTCTCACTTGTATCATCAAGAATGCTGTATACCAAAGGACGATATAAAAGTTAAGTGTTCTAGTAGCTACGTTCTTTTCTTTATCACATTCATCACGTATCCTGTTACAGACTTAACGCCTGACGGCGTGAGTTGACGCGTGCCATTTCGGCTACTTCACTGTGGACTGGCTGCCTTAACAGTCCACTACACCCTCTATGTGCACAAATGTGATCTCAAGATTATTGCAACGATTCCAGTTGTCAGGAAACTTGTCCAGACGCTACAGTACGGGACGTCCACAGTGTACAACACCACAAGAAGACCGATATCTCACCATCAGTGCCCGCAGACGGCCACGGTGTATTGCAGGTAGCATTGCTCGGGACCTTCCCACAACCACTGGAACAGTTGTCTCCAGACACATAGTCTACAGACGACTGAACAGACGTGGTTTATTCGCCCGGAGACCTACAAGGTGCATTCCACTAACCCCCAGTCACAAGAGAGCCCCTCAAGTCTGATGTCAAGAACACAGTACATGGCCATTGGAAGAGTGGTCTCATGATATGTTCATGGACGAGTCCAGGTATAATCTGAACAGTGATTCTCGCCGGGTTTTCATCTCGTGTGAACCAGGAACCAGATACCAACCCCTTAATGTCCTTGAAAGTGACCTGTATGGAGGTCATGGTTTGATGGTGTGGGGTGGGATTATGACTGGCGCACGTACACCGCAGCATGTCTTTGACAGCGGAACTGTAACAGGTCAGGTGTATTGGGACGTCATTTTGCACCAGTATGTCCGCCTTTTCAGGGGTGCAGTGGATCCCACATTCCTCCTGATGGATGATAACGCACGGCCCCACCGAGATGCCATCGTGGAGGAGTACCTTGAAGCAGAAGATATCAGGCGAATGGAGTGGCCTGCCTGTTCTCCCGACGTAAACCCCATCGAGCACGTCTGGAATGCTCTTGGTCGACGCATCACTGCGCGTCTTAAAACCCCTATGACACTTTAGGAGGTCTGACAGGTACTGGTGCAAGAATGGGAGGCTATACTCGAGCAGCTGCTCTACCACCTGATCAAGTGCATGCCAACCCGTTGTGCGGCCAGTGTACGTGTGCATGGTGCTCATATCACATATTGATGCCGGGGTACAGGCGCAGGAAACAGTGACGCTTCCTAGCAGATGTGTTTCGGGACGGTTTTCTCAACGTATCACCAATATCGTGGACTTACAGATCTGTGTCATGTACGTTCCCTATGTGCCTATCCTATTAGGGCCAGTTTTGTCTAGTGCCACGTTGTGTAGCACCACATTCTGCAATTATCCTTAATTTATGAGTATGAGTGTATAACTTGGAGGCCCCACAGTGATTGTTCACAGGCCTATACATTTCCTGGGACACACGATACCGAAATAACTTACTGAGAAGAAAGTAGATAATTGTCCCAACGTGGAAGAGCCTACATTCTCGAGGGTTGGATCCCCTCGATTCCAAGTGAGACGATTTCACTGCCTGGGCTACACTCAGGGTGGAAACAACGCATTTGGAAGAGCCCTCTGCCCCTGCTGCTGTTGCCGCCATCTGCGTGCCGGCCGTCACTTCCGTTTCGTTTGTCCTCTACCGCCAGCCGTCGTCCATACATGTGTCCGTCCGTCCGTCCGTTGGCCCGTCCGTCAACCGCCGCCGCCGCCGCTGCCGCTGCCGCCGTCGCCGCTGTTCTTCACCTCCACCACTGTCCTCGCCGCCGCCGCCGCCGTTTCTCGTCGCGATCGCCGTCGCAGTCACAGTCTCCACCGTCACTATCTCCACCTCCCACTTGCACACCTCCAGCATGTCCCACCCTACCACCTCCATCATTTTCACCTCCCCTCAGCTGCTCCAACCATGGTCTTCTGCAGACCCCATCCCCATCCTTCTTTCCCTCCCTGTTCGCACCACTCCTGCGTCGTTTTCAGCTGTCACTTCCCCTGCTTCTCCTTCACCCTTAGCTGTCATCCCATCGCCATCTTCACACTACCCAACACTCACTGCACCATCTACGACAGGCTCCCACCCGGCAGAGATATCCGCCTGCCGCGCCACAGTTTCTGCCACATCCACACCTCCATCTCCTGTGTCGCCTGCCCCTCAGGGAGGATCTGCCCCCTGAAACCTCCCCCTTCAACCCATCACCCAGCCCCTTCCCACCCTGCCCTGCCCAGGAAACCTACTAAACGCCCTAATTTTGACCCTGCCCCGCCCTCTCCACAAAGAAAATCCCTGATCCCTGTGACCCACTCACCCCCACGGACAAGATCCCAGCCCCCACCTCTTCAACCCCTTCCACTCACACTTTCCAACCATGACCCTCAATTCCTCGACACCTGCACCCTCATCCTGGCCATCCGTAAATACTTCCCCTATGTACCTATCTCCCTTCTCATTCCTGAAAAGGTCTCAGTCCTCATTATATCCCCAATGCTTCCTTCCACACCGATCTCCTCTCCAAAATCCCATGTACCCAATTTGGCCCACAGGCCATGAATAGCCCCTGCCACACCCTGTCCTCTCCCTGACAGCCTCAACCTCCCCGATGTCCACCAAACTTCACCGCCAAAGCTTAGCCCCATTATCGTGGAGGTGAGGTGTTGGCAGAATTAAATCCCCATCCCGACATTGAAATCCTATTAGCCCATCACATCTTCAATGATGCTGGGCCAACTTACTTTATACGCCTATTCACAGAATCCTCCTAGTCCACCGACTAGCTCCTTACAGATGGATCCTTAGTTTATAATAGACATCACAAAGTTGACACTTCCCTTTCCCTCCTCCAATCCTACTGCCGCCAACATTGCCTAAAGTGTAACGATCATGTGATTGCTACTTGCAAGAGCCCCCCCCCCCTACCTGCCCCACTGTGAAGATTCCCACTTCCTGAAGAATTGCCACAACCTCACATCTGCCCCCACCCGCCTGTAATACTTGTAATGAACCCCATCCTATATACTCCTCTAAATATAAAGCAAAACCTGCTCCCATCACTCAGAGGTCACCAACCCCATCCGCCTTGTCGATGACCCCATCCACCCTAACAACTCGCTCCACCCTCCACCCTCCTACTGCAGAGGACATCATCCACTTCGTCAACAGTGTCATCCAAAGCATCCACCCCTTTCAGCATCCCCACACCCTTTCCCAAATCTCCCTCACTGCCCATTCCATCTTCCATCTCACCACCTCTGCCACCTACTCCCACAACTAGGCCCACTTCACCTTCACCCCCCCCTCCCACAACCCTCGTCCAAATCTCCCCTACCATGGCGTGACAGCATTACAGTATCCTTTAGCACAATATTCGCTCCCTGCCCACCCACAAACTCCTCTTCCTCCACACCCTCAATTTGCACCGCATGGCTGCCTTCATCCTGAATGAAACCTACCTCCAACCCCATATCTCCATCTCCACTGCCCCTTACACCCTTCACCGCACTGATAACCTGTACCCCCTGGTGTGTGTCGAGGTTGCTATCAGCCACCTCAAGCACCTCCCTGTTTGGTCCCAACCTCTCCTCAACAATCCTGCAGAGCATCTCACCCTCAGCCTCTTCTCCCCTGCCCTTACTGTCACATGTGTCATCATCTACATCTGCCCTCATACCCCCATCCCATACAATTTCCTGGCCCACATTGACAGCACCTTCTCCACCTATGTGACTGCTGCAGACCTCAGTTTCCGCAGCCGTGCTCCTGCTGAACTCCAGTGGTGGCATTGATTTATCACCACCCTCCAGGAAGACCTGATTCCCCTCCCGCAGCACCCCCGACCCTAATCCATCACCACTCCTGACGTGATTCTAGCCTCTCCCAACCTCCTTGGGTGCATTGCCGTGGAAGTCTTTAACCTGATTGGCAGCAACCATGCCCCCGTCCTCCTCACTATCTCTGATGGTCACCATCCCTGCCCCGTTCCTCACCCTAACGTTCCTCCTAAACTTATCCACGATTAATCCTCCACCAACTGGGTTCCTACCGGAACTCCATACACACCGAGGTCGAATGCCACGACCTTACCCTTTAATCTCCTGATGATATCTCCCAAACTGCTGCCTTCCTCACCAGACCTTGTCTCACGCTATAGCCACCCATATCCCTACAAAAGCGATCCACCCTTACCGCCCAGTCCTACCCCCACAGGCGGTCCTTCTCCTTCATGAATCCTGTCACCTCTATCGCTCCTTCCTCCACACTTGTGACCGGAACGCACTCGCCTGCCACCGGCAATTACGACGACACACCTGCAACATGCTTACTGCAAAGAAACGCCATGACTGGTGACAGACATGCACACAACTCAATCGCAAGCTCCCAAAAAATTCTTCGAAGTATTGGTCTCCTTTCCACTGCCTTACTGGGAACTGCCCTACCCTGCAGTACCTTCTCCACCTTGATGACCATCCCTTTCCTGGTAACATCAGTAAGGCCAACCACTTTGCCTCCCATGCATCTGATGTCTTTTCCATTCCAGATGATCCTCAATTTGATTATTCCCTCTTCCCCATTGTCATCAAATGTACGGATACCCCCGATCCTCTTCTTGCTCCTATCTTCCAGTACTTGGGCAACACACTACCATCCGAACTTAACACTCCAATCACTACACAAGACATCAGCCTCAAACTCCGCACTAAATGCAACACCGCCACTGGCCACGACTGTGTTACCTACTGCCATCTCAAACACTGCCCTCTCTCCTTCCTCAAAGTCCTTGCCAAACTATACAATGTAATCCTTGCCACTGGCTTCTTCCCCGACTTGTGGAAAGCCTCCTGTACCCTGATGTTCTCCAAACCCAACAAGCCTTCTTCTATTGCCTATTCCTATCTCCTCATATGTCTAATCTCAGTGCTCAGCAAACTCTTATAATCCATTCTTACCCGGCGCATCCATCACCTCTCCCCCGACACCACCTCCTCTCCAACACCCAGTGTGGCTTTCGACCTTCCTTCTCTGATGACGACCATCTCCTACGCTTCACTCATCTCCTCTCCCTCCAACTTAACTTCCGTTGCTCCACCATTTTTGTCTCCCTAGATCTTGAAAAGGCCTATGACCACATATGGCATCCAAGCCTCCTGTTTAAACTCCAGACCTATGCACTTACTATCAACTACGTCCGTCTGATTACCTCCTTCCTCTCCCACTGCACCTCCTACATTACCATCCATAACGCCGATGCCCGCACCTTCTACCCCTCTTTGGGTGTACCCCAGGGCTCTGTCCTCTCCCCTCTCCTCTACCTCCTATAGACAGCTGATATGCCCCAATCCCCCTCCAGTTCACCTCCTGCAGTATGCCGATGACACTGCCTTCCTTACCCTCATTCCTACCCTTCAATGGTTCCAACGCCTTCTTCAGAATCACGCTGAACTTTTTGCCACATGGTGTAACCAGTGGTTCCTCAAAATCAATCCTTCCAAGATCCAGGCAATCATCATAGGTTGTACCACTCGCTCCTTTTGGCTCCTTGATATTTCCCTTACCATCTGCGCCCATCCTGGCAACCTCTTCCCCAACCTCACCTACCGTGGACTCACCACTGACTGTCATCTCACCTGGATTCCTCATCTCCACTCTATCCAATCCAAAGCCCACAACTCCCTTCCTCTCCTTAAACTCCTCTCTGGCTGGACATGGGTGTTGAACCCCTCTACCGTGCTCCACACCTACAAATCCTTTATCCTTCCCATCCTCTGTGATACCAATCCCACCTGGATATCCGCCCCCCCCCCCCCCAAACTCTATACGTCCCTCCAGATCCTTGAGCACCCTGCACTCCGCCTCATCTTCCGTATATGCTTCCCATCACCATGGTGGATCCTCTATGACCTGATTCCTTTCCCCCATCTGCTCCTTTTCTTCAAACATATCCAAGTCCTCTACACATCCTGCTGACTTGATCCTTCCCATCCCCTACTTGCTCCTCTCCTTCCAGACTCCTGCCCACTGCTGTGCATGCACCATTGTGTTCCCCCTACCCACCACCTCTACATCCTTCATCTCCTCTCCCACGGTGACTTCTGTCAACTCCCCCTCTATTTATCCCTCCTATCAACTCTGATCCTCACCACCCGCTCCCTCTATCTTTTGTTTTCCCAGGCTCCCTCTCCCCCTCTTCCATCCTGTTTCCTTTTCCGCACCTACAACCCTCTTTGATTCCTTTCTCTCCCCCGAGTCCTTTTGCTTTCCCCTCCACTGCTTTCCCCACCCCTCCCCGCGTCCACCCTGCCCCCCTCCTATTTTCTGTGTCCTCTCCCACCATATGCATTTGCACTCTACAGTGCAGTATTTTCTGTGAGTGTTCAGTGTAGTGCGTCCACCCCTTTTTAAGTGTTGCAAACAGAAACCAGACTGTCGGTGTGTTTTTTAATTGTGCCTGTCTAATTATTGTGTGTTTTAATCAGCATTGCCCACTCTTTGTTTTTACATTTTCTTCGGAACTTTTCACCAAGTTCGTTTTAAGCAGTCACCGTTTTATCACCTGTTTTTATTGTTATATCTCCTCATTATGTTTTTTAACTTTATCTGTATGTTGCAGAGCTACGTATTGCGCTGCTGCCAGTCCCCCAGTACCCCCCCCCCCCCCCCTGGGGGTCAATCGAAATACATTAAAAAAAGACGAGCCTACCCTGTTGCAACCTATTGGGGGAGTACCGTGCACTTTCAAACAAATCCCTGTCTCGCCTACCAAGCAGCAAAGAGACAGAGGAAGGACCTATCTAACGCTATATTCCCACTGAAGGGGCGAATGAATAACCTACCTTAGTAGGTGGCTGTTCTACATGCGTGGTGTGATTGTCCACCATTGCTTTCATACCCTTATGTGCATGTCATATTTTTAAACAAGCGGCAAATGACATGCAGTCAGTGAATAAAAGACAGACACAAAATAGATGAAGCGACATATTCGCAATAAAATTTCAGCAGAGTCAAACATATAAGTCACGAAGCTCCCAGAGATTTTCTGCAACTTCGCTGCTGCAGCGCTACCAAGCGGCCGGCCTGTATAAACATAACATACTGCGAAACGACTGAGTATACGTATATGGAGGGGAGAGGTACATTAAAATGCGGTCGTATTTCGGCGCTTTTTGTGGCGCTACAAATTATAGCACCAATCAAAAATATAATCTGGAAACCTCTCTTTATCGATTACCACAGGATGCTGAGAGGTAAGTCAACAATGTTAACAATAACAAATACTCAATTCTGGGATGAGACAAAATGTTTAACATTTACATTCATTCATAATGACTTCAGAACTTCGGGTGTTAATGACAATCCTAAGCTCTTAAGCACATTTCATGATGCTACTATTGTATAACAATGCCTGGACGTTTCCCACTTGCAGATAAGCAATCGACAACTTTTTCAGTAGGGCCTACTTAGTTTCGCACTTCAGTTTCACGAAAGCATATATATACAGGTATATTTTTGCGGTTGCCTATTGTGTACGGTCAGGAAACGTGTAGTTCCAAGTAATTGCCATGGTCGTCTACAAACAGCCAAGATATTGTTAAAATTAGCATGTCTTAAGCAGTTCACGAAAGCAAGGAAACGTTCTGGATTACATTAGGCTACAATACATAGGTATAAACGAAGAGATATTATAGTATTTTACGGATAGTGTAAAATGTTTTGTGCTGTGATATGCTTCGGTTGTGATTTTTTTCATGAAGTACTTGTTTATTTTCACTCAACAGGAGCAAGAATTGGCTTATAAATACGAGAAGGGCCAACTTTGTGAAGAAGGATACGTGGTATCTATATAAGAATATTAGGATTTGTGCTCTCCATTTTGAGCACGCCAATTTATAAATACAGGCAAGAAGAAATTAATGTGGAATGCAGTGCCAACATTATCTGATATTCGGAAGCCACTCCCATCTATTTTGCTCAAACGTAAATTGGAGAACAGCTGCACCGTGCCTGTACAGAAAAAGCAAAAAGCAGCGTGCGCTGCGGATGCGAGTGACGGAGGTGAAATGAGTGCATTAGGGAGTGCATTGAATGCTATCTCCAGTACAGAGGCTGCATTAATTGACTCAGTTGTGCCACTCAGTTCAAGTGAGTTAGAAAAAATTAAATTAAATGGAACAGTTCATCACCTGTAGAAGCAATTGAAATATAAATTTGCCGAAATTGTTTAATTCATTCAGTTGTGCCACTCAGTTCAAGTGAGTTAGAAAAAATTAAATTAAATGGAACAATTCATCACCTGTAGAAGCAACTGAAATATAAATTTGCCGAAATTGTTCGTTTGCGTTAAAGGTAAAGAAAGTTTAAAACGTATACGAACCACCCAAGATCTAAAACACGAAAACTGAACGAAAAAAATGTCGCTAAGGGCAGGGAGACACTTAAGACCATGGGGTGTTAGTATCTTACAAAGAAAGCTACGTGAGCTTCGGTTAGATGATAAAATAAAGGTGTTTGCTCTGAATATTTCATATTGTACTACAGTTGCATATACATATTTGTCAGTATATTTTCATCTTCCATCAATCAGAACTTTACCGAAACATGTGGAAGGTATAATTTTAAACTGGTATTAATGATAAAATTTTAATTTGTTGAAAGAGAAGGTGATGTACTCGTCTAAAAGTGGAACACTTTAACTCTGTATATGAAGGAAATAACGTTAATGTCAAATTTATCATATGATGTTTCATCAGATATTCTCACTGGGTCTGAAAATATTGGTGACATACAAATCCCAAAAATTGCCAACACTCCTGTAGTAGTAATAACAGATGATTTGTTTTCAAAATTTAGGTATCCATTGTCATATTTTTTGTAATGAATGTGTATCTGCTGATGTACTGAGTTAAGTATATTTTTCAATATTATATATGTTAAGAGAGGTTGGTATTATCGCTAAAAACTGTATGACTGACCAAGGATCAAATTTGAGTCCATTGAGTGGAAGAAATGTGTTTGTGTGTGTGTGTGTGTGTGTGTGTGTACGCGCGCGCGCGCGCGCGCGCGCGCGAAGAGAGACCTTTTGCGATTAATGAGGAAGAAAAAATTTATTTCCTTGCTAACACTCCTCATCTCTTGAAGAGTGTCAGAAATAATTTGTTCAAGCAAAATATTTTACATCAAATCGAAAGGGAGTCTTTGCTTTACTTTCCTGGAAAGACATAGTGCTGCTCTATGAGAGTGTAAGCAAACGCAGTTTCAGATTAGCACGTAAGTTGACGAAGAAAGCTATTGAGTTGTCGCCATTCTCAAAAATGAAAGTCAGCATTCTAATAAAAAAGTAGCAGCTGCTATTGAGGGGCTTGTGTCTTGCAGTCTTATGTTTGCAATTGCTTATCGCATTATAGATTTTTGCAAAAAAATTAACTTTTTATTTGACATTGTTAACTACTGTAACTTCAGAAGTCTTGCAACTCTGAAAAATGGTATCGCAAGAAATTCTGAGAATTTGACAGTATTACTGAGACTGGTCTTGGACTGAATCGTGGAAATTGGTTCACTGTGAAAAGATGATACTGGAAGAATCAAATGCAAAAATGAATTCCAAATGAATGTCTCTACACTGACAAACACCTGTTGATGAAGAAGGTAAAGCGAGATGGGTTGTAAAAGTTTTTGCTGGCATCAGACGTAAAGGAGCAATCAGTAGCAAACCCTCCCCGAACTAATACACTGTTGTGTTTAATAGCTACACTGGATAAGTTGATGACATGTCTATCAGTCAGTAGCAGTTGGGAAGGAGTAGATTGGGAGAAAGCAATTTTAGGTGTTAAGGCTCTACAAACATACATATCCTTTGTTCTGCAGTTATGTGAAACCCAGAATACCAGTACCAGTAGACTTTGGAGAAAAAAATAGTCTGAGATATGTTTGTGGCCATGTTGTGAGAAAAATACTGTCATTTCGTAAATGCGAAGCATGTTCTGACTTTCTAACTGATGGTAGTAGTGTGTTAGATAACTGTAACGAACTGTACATCTGCTTCATAAACTACAAAGACGATAGTAGTTTTGGTAGTTTGATAACATGCAGTGAAGAGCTGTTCAGTTTTTGGTAAAATGTGAAAGTGCATTGGCTAACAACTTTGAGAGGTATGCTCATGAACATCAGTATGGCATTATGATTATGAAAAAGTTAATGGAAGCTTCAGGTTTTCGTCAGGACTGTTGTGAGGGTGCAAAGTTGTTGACTGTAAATTACTTTGTAAGATTAAGGCTCAATTTCAGTCTGGAATCAGTAATGATGAACTATTACGAAACAAGAGAAATAACATAAAATTTCTGCAGTTGAGGCATTTAGGATGTTAACTGACATCAGTTATTGTCTGGATGAGAAATTAATTCTGTTTGCTCTGCCAGCTACTGTAGTCGTTTATTTGCTCCCAGATATCCTTTGCCTATCCTTTCAATGGTGATGATAATTTTTTTTAAATAATACCACCGAGATAAAATAATTTTGTAAAGGGAATGTCAATGAATGGTCAAGTTTCAATGCAGTATCAGATTACATGCAGTCGGTATCTAAATTTTTCTGAGATACTAAGGAATGAAAACGGCCCAGATTAAGTGAAGGGTAAAGTTATTCAATTTTTTGTCACTCTTTGCAAAAGAACATAAAATGTTGGCCATTTTCATTTATACGTAATAGAACAACTTTATATCAGATGAATTACTTGAATTAGCAGTACTAGTATATGGCTGCATAATATGTCTATTGTTAGTTACATGTATACAGTTTTTGACATCTACCGAAGACAAATACGGTACAGAGATTAAAAAAAAATGGTTAACTCTTGCAGCAATCCTTAAATTTATGACTCTCAAAGTGTGTCACTTCACACTTACAGTAATTTGCATTTGGTGCTCATTACTTTACCACTTTTATGCATCTGTTGTGTGTCTAGTTTCTATAGGTTAATGCCTAATCAATTAGAGGACAGAATGATTATCAGATTTTTATTAGAAATCACAAAATGGAACATTATGGTGATTTCAGCAAAAGTATTGCATCTGGCAATGAGGGCTCTTGATGGATTCTCAATTAGGAGCGTGACAATAATATTATCGAATGTGCAGCACGTTTCAATTTTAGTAGCTGGGGACAGCGGCACATCAGAAACAGTTTTGTGAAACTGTCAAATTACAGGGGAAGCCAAGGAAACGTATATTTTCGTAAATAGGGAAAGGTGTTTTACAATGTAGGACGAAATAAGATGTTTTGCTTTCTTGAGCATTGTTGGGGTCCATAGCAGAGCGATTTTAATAGCATATAATCACAGATTTGTGTAAGAAGTCAAAACAAATCCAGGAAAGGTGTAATACAAGCATGTTCATTGCCACTACTAATGTTTATTTTGTCCTTTGAAAAGGGAATGAGGAAAGGAAAGGACTACTATTCTTTATAAAGAACAGAAAGTTAATACAGTACAGTTAATTGATGATGAAGCCGTAGTAGCAAAAGTGAACGGGAATTGGGTTTTGTGTAAAAGGTAATGGAACGTGTGCTAGCCGTAATTTAAGATACACTCATAAATAAGAAGAAAGTCTCACAGGTGGAAACGCTAGAGGACTAAGTGCTACATCTGGGAAAGGGATTCTTAAAGAGATAAATCATTTTGATACGTGGTAAGCAGGAAAGATAAACATGATACGTACACGCAAGGCACAGATGCAAGGACAAGGCAGGAAGGGCGTTTATGTGAAAAAGCAATCTGAAAGAATGAAAACATCGTGTCCAATTTTGAATGTATTAGAGTGAGTCCAACATCCGCTAAAAAGAACTCGTGAAACGAACTACAATAAACGTAAAGCATCAGAACGTACGTACAAAGCACGCGGATATGGTCACAATAAGTTATTTTTAATCTTAAAACACATCCAGTCATAATTCATGTCTCGTCTTAAACCAGCCTCGACAATATGTTTACAGCTCTGCGACTGTGTGTTGTGGATTGGCTTAAGAGCCAACCCGTTTGAACGTACGTACAAAGCACGCGGATATGATCACAATAAGTTATTTTTAATCTTAAAACACATCCAGTCATAATTCATGTCTCGTCTTAAAGCAGCCTGGACAATATGTTTACAGCTCTGCTACTGTGTGCTGTGGATTGGCTTAAGAGCCAACCCGTTTGAAAAGAGGAAGCCGAAAGGCACGCGTTTAAGCTCACGCAGGCTGGCGTGAGGTCTGGAACAGGACAAGGAAATCAGAACCCAGAAAAACGGACGCAGATGGTGGAATACTTAACTTTAATCCATCAATGTTGAACGTAGCTCTTGTCTGTACATTCTTCACAATATCAATAGCAACTGATAATGGCGCCTTGCTAGGTCGTAGCAAATGACGTAGCTGAAGGATATCGTCTAGGCAAATGAGAACGTATTTTGTCAGTGAACCATCGCTAGCAATGTCGGTTGTACAACTGGGGCGAGTGCTAGGAAGTCTCTCTAGACCTGCCGTGTGGCGGCGCTCGGTCTGCAATCACTGATAGTGGCGACACGCGGGTCCGACGTATACTAACGGACCGCGGCCGATTTAACGGCTACCACATAGCAAGTGTGGTGTCTGGCGGTGTCACCACACTGTGAACCGCATGTATTACACTGAACTGATATTTTATTAGTTTAGATTGATATGAACAGGAGATGGGATATTACTTTAATTACATTTTCCTATTCGTATTGGAAAATTCACCAAACATTTAGTGACCAGGAAATATGAAAGTAACAACGCTAAAAATGGTTCAAATGGCTCTGAGCACTATGGGACTTAACTTCTGAGGTCACTAGTCCCCTAGAACTTAGAACTAGTTAAACCTAACTAACCTAAGGACATCACACACATCCATGCCCGAGGCAGGATTCGAACCTGCGACCGAAGCGGTCGCACGGTTCCAGACTGAACCACTCGGCCACTTCGGCCGGCAAAAACAACTGTGATTTTGAACATAATCAGCGTATCTGTTACACCAACCATTTATTGCATATCAGCTACATATGAACCAATAAACTGTAATGAGGAAGGGGACGTTATTAACATACAATACTATCTATGTTACATAATGAAGAGTGCAGTTGTACAGTACAACTGGCAGTGGAAACACCAGGTCTGTAGTTTGCTTATGGAGAAGTCCAAATATTTTTAATAACAGGCTGCTCCTGTACAGTTCCCCCAGTCAAATCGGGAAGACACGAAAACTGGCCTACAGTAACATGAGATGCAATGAAAACATACATGTCACTAGTCATTGTCAGCACTAATGTTCTACCTTTCGTCTAACCTTAAGAGCCACAGATGCAAATGAATAATTCTAAATTGAGATGGTCTGTACATTGTACAATTGAGTACATAGTGCAAAGACAAAAGCCAAAACATACTGTCATCTACATGTGTACAAACTGTGACAAGGTAAGTTTCACTTAAATTATAATAACCGCTATGGGGTTTATGGAAAAACTAAAAGAACAAAAATTAGTTGGAATGCATAGGTGAGTTGTAAAATGCCCTACAAGCATAGAAATTAATTGTAAATAGGAAAGTCACGGCCGACAAGAGTCACTGCACAAACCTATTATATATATGCCTTATTATCGCCAGCTGAAGGTGCCACAGTTGTGGCTGAATAATTGTACCTCGAGGCTCTAAAAATATCTGTTATAAGGCGCAAATTGTGCGCATCACAACTTCAATATCTACATAATCTGTATACCTTAAGCGCTGAGCCCATAGTAATTACATACCCATCAATAACACGAAAAGACAACGGCGAAAACTAACAGTGAAAACACTAGCCCTCAGTAGCTACACTTCCATTATAACCGCCCTGCACTATAAAGGGTGAACATCAATAAAAACGACAAACTGGAGGGACGCATTCCTCACTGGAAAAGGAGGAAAAAAGGCCCTATCAACATGTGTCCCGAAACGGACGGTGTGCGTACAACAAATCTTCCGGAGCACAGAACAAAGCTTCATTGCATCCATGTTGAACAGATATTCCGATTGGTCTCCATGGGGTTGCAGTGACAAGGATAGTAGCGGTTGTCATGTAGAATAAAGATAACCGTACGTTGGCTTACACCATGCTGGCGGGCGTTGCACTAGCGTTCATCTCAGTATCCTGTAGGATCCGGTCCTCCAAATCTAGTGATCTGATGTACGCGCAGTCCGCCGCCTCTCTGCACGTTCGTCTGTCTGAAAGGACCCATTATCAAACAAAAGCCCAAAAAGGGCTTGAAATGTTGTGAGATGTGGTTGGTGTCCGTGAGGGTACTAGTTTTGGTACGGCTGTGCTGCCTCTCGACGGTTTCCATCTGCTTGGGTCTACACAAACACTATCTGGGATTATTCCCGACATGAATACCGGAACATTCTGCTGCTTACAGTACGCTGCGTCAATCACACAGCCAGCAGCACGCAAAGAACAAACGGCACGTGGTCAGAGGAAGGTTCATTCATTAGCGTCATCTACCGTGGCAACGATACATTTCTGGACATATGTTCCTGGGACCTTTTTTGCCTCCATTTCCAGTGAGAAATCCGTCCCTGCAGTTTGTCGGTTACATGTATATAGGTTGAACGTTAACGAAACCGACGAACTGCAGGGACGGATTCCTCACTGGAAATGGAAGAAAAAATAGCTGCTGAAATAATGTTCGCATTCAGTCTGCTGCTAAAATGGCACTGACATTGAGACATATTTTGGACAGAACAAATTGAAAAGATATATGTTGAGGAGCATGAGATCATTCTATAATAGCTGTCAACTCTATGTTTAACAAAAAAACCTCAATATAGCTACGCTGTAAACCGATCTAATAAATTGATAGGACTCGTTACAATTGTTAACATGAATTGCAATGAATGGAAAGAGAAGGGAAGCGTAAAGTGTAGCGTGTGACGTATATATATATATATATATACAAATTTTCGGTGCCTACAGTGTCACGTCTTTCAGTGTCACACAAATTTTTATTTTTAAAGGGGTCACTTGAGACTATTTCCATGGGTTCGCCCCTCAAATTTCTCCCTCATATCACAAAATTGTCGTCTGATGTAGTACAAACTGAAAAACTAAATTCCTTTCAAAGCACAGTTTCGTATATAGTTTATATTCAAAACCTTACACCTGGGTCACAGAACAAATCCTACATCGAGAATACTTTACACGAGTTTAAGGGAAGAAATGCTTCCGATAATTATTACAGTATTTAAAGATCATCAAAATATGAACAGGCTGAAATGAACAAACAGTACATGAGACTGTGTTAATTCAACTGTAAAAAGCTAAGGAGCATGTTATTAGCAAAATGAGAAATATGCAAAAGTGAAATGCCAAAATGAGCACTTCTCAATTGGGAGTAAATCAAAACAATCAGAATGGCTGAAACAGAGCACAATAACATGTGACACAAACGAATAAGAGCTAAGCAACTAATCAAATAAGAGAATAGGCAAAAATGAAATGAGATGCCAACAACATGAGAGCTGGCCGAACTCCGTCGGCACTTTTAACCCTTTCCACCCTGGTCTGCATGATCGTGCGGGTTTGGTTTTAAATTCTTCTTGGTTCAACTACATCACGTTTCTGCATCACTTCAGACTGAAGCGTTGGTGCGAGCTCCCAGATTCTGTTTGGCAGCTGTTTTGTTTCATATTGTGACCACCAGAGCGCAACAGATCATTTAAAGCTTCAACTAGAAGATGAAGTCATGAGCTACCGACATTTCGTTAGTTTAAGGAAATTCATGCATCATTTTAGACTGAGAATGTTTCATTTATCGTATGTAAGGTGTATAAATGCTTTCATCAAATGCTATCCGCATTTTATACTTTTTTGAATTTCGAGTAGCACGATAATACTAGTGACTTCTTGAACCAACTATCACTATGCGAATTTTTTCAGTGTTTTTACCGGATGCTATACGTCATAATGTATGGAAATTGATACACATCACACCTCGCGTCCCGTACGCAACACGCGTGCCTGCGATCGCAATGCACTCTTAGCGCTCGCGGCGGCGTCTAGCGGCCCGTACGCAAGTTGTGCGATTGTTGTCGCAGGTCGACCCTTAATCTATGATGTTACATGGCCCCCATGTTGAAGGCGGTTAATTTACTAAATGCCTGACAATTTGTCAGTTTACTTGGACCGCAAAATTTTACTTCAAATTTTCGAATTACTATCCTTTTTTCTACCACCTTTACATTCAGTGGTTCACAAAATAATCATTGATTATCACATATAATGATATAAATACAAAACATTTTAGTCATATTTCAAAAGTATGACGACAGTAATACAAAACATTTTATTATATATTCTTCTACCTGTATTGAATAGAAGGTATTGTACAATATTTCAGTTGATGCTTTGGTGTAAATATTTAATTATTTTACAGGTTTTATTTAACTACAAAAGCTGTAATGATTAACAGGCATTTACACTGTTTGAAAATTCACTGTATATACATTGTGACATCTACTGTACATGGAAACGTCTGGAAATCGTTTATGTAGATGAAATTTTTCTGTAGCGTACTTCGTTAACTTCGAAGATACTACTTTAAAAATGTGTATAGAAATATATAGCGCGCACACACATATATCTATCCAACTTTTTGCATCGAGAAGTTATTTTTCAAAAAGAATATATGTCAGGTTGGCTCGAAAGACCACAAATTATCCGAGTCCTTCGAATTATGATGTTCAACAGACATACATTTCAAATATGTAAGGTAACATTTGTATATCCTTATCCTTTCCAATTTACTGGTTATTGACAGTTTGAGTGTGGTTAAAGAAGTAGTCCAATAGCACCTAGAAATTTTGAATATTGCCCTTTTTGTGAAGGTCCTCAGGTCAAGCAATGTGTATCATTCATTGTTGATAGGGTACATCGTTTACCTGTCGTATGACTAAGGTATTTTCTTTTGTTTGGACATAAAAACATAAAAACAATTTCTGCATTTTATTTACATTATACATATTTATTTGTTTCGTTGCCCTTTTTGGACTTATCACTACTCAGAATGTAAGTACTACCAATTATAGGCGCTACGAATTTCGTGCGAATGTTATAGTGTTGTTTTTCTTATCTTCACAAAACTATAAGCTATAGTCAACATCGTTCTTGTAGTCAAGTTTATATTCACACGACTCCGTTTTTTTGTTTTTTGTTTTGTTTTTTTAGGAGTGTAGGAAACATCTTTAGACAGTTAACGTGTTAAGCTGAAAATTTTGAATAAAACAATAAAAAGCAAATTTATTAGTAGCAACATACGATGTTCAGTCCAAGATGGTTATCTGTACAGCCATTCTGTTTTTTTTATTAATCTATATACTTTTTAATGTCTTGATGATATAGTCCCTTTTGTTTAAGGGTACCGGGATCACTAATAGATACACGCTGGGATGGGGTATATTCTCTATTAAAAAAGGTCCAGTATATAAGAGCTGCCACTTCTTATTCTTTTTTGACAATACTGACGGTTTCACATGACTTCTAATCAGGACTTTATCACCGACTAAGAATGTTCTTTTCCCAGTTAGTCTATTATCAAAATATTTCTTCCTCAATTGTGCTTGGTGATGTAGAAAAATGGGCGCCTGACTGATCTTTTCGTCGAAAGAGATGCTTTGATTTGCAAATTTCTGTCCACTCATTTTGTTCGGGCTTTTTAAACATGAGCTCTTCTGGAGTGTGGTTTGTCGCCGAATACGTACGATTATTTACAATTTGCTGAAAGGGTTTTACGCAACTGACCCAAGCAGTATGGTTGTTATGGCAATGCGTCCTTACAAATCTATTAAACTCACGAAATACCCTTGCTATGGGGTTCGCTTCTGGGTGATATTTGGACACAAGTATTTGCCTAATTTGTAGAGTAGCCAAACATCTTTTCCACGTGGATGAGGTAAATGTGGTCGCATTGTCTGACAATATCACTTGCGGTTTTCCCACGTGCGGTATAAAATCAGCAATTAATTTTCGAAGTATGGAAGAACTTTTGGCCGACTTAAGAACATAAATTCTGAGGTACTTCGTAAAAACATCAAAAAATGCCACTAAGAATTTTGCACAACCCCTGGATACTGGGAATGGCCCGCAAACATCGACCGCTAAAATCTGCAATGGAGAGTCTGGTAAAATTGGGTGTAGTTCACCTTTTCTACATATATTTATGGCTTTCGCCTTTTGACAAATTACACAAGCGCGAATCAAGTTCTGGACGTTCTTTCTAAGATTGGGGAAATAACATGTCCCAATTTTATTAGCGCACTTAATAACCCCAAAGTGCCCCCAGGTGTTATGGGTATACCATATTAATCGGTCTAGACAATCAACCGGAATACATATGCACCACTTATCAGATGCACGATTCTTCCTATAATATAGCAACTGTTTTTCAAGTTTATAATGGTTGCTGATTTTTGGATTACGACCTCTCAATAGCTCCTGTTTAACCGAATTCGACCGAGGGTCGGCATCTTGAAATGCTGCTATATTTTTACCTAAGTCAACAAAATACTGCCTATTTGCCTCATCTTTCATTAGAAACACGTTAAATTCCAAAGTTAGATCTGAGGATGGGGAATATTTGTTTAGTCCTTGGGACATCCGAGATAGGGCGTAAGCAACAAGGTTGTCCTTACCACTGATATACACTATCTCGTAACTGTATTCTTGCAAAGCAAGAGACCACCTGGCAAGTCGTGCATGTAGGAGTTTGCCACTATGCAAAAAGCTGAGCGCCTTATAATTGCAATAGACTTTCGTATGTGCACCAGCTAAATAATAATGAAATTTTCGGAACGACCACAGAATGGCAAGTTGTTCCAATTCTGTAGTATAGTAAGATCGTTCACATGAGGTTAAAGTCCTACTCGCGAATGCAATTGTGCAAAAGGTGGGTTGTCCATCAATATTTTGAACTTGGAACAGACATGATCCTAATTCCACACTGGATGCGTCTGCATAAAACAAAATTCAATACTCATATCAGGATGATAGAGTAATTTTGCATTTAATAAACCCTCTTTGATTTTTTCAAAATCCGACTGGCATTCCGGAGACCAATTCCAGTACGTATTCTTTTTGAGAAGACGTAACAACGGCTCCGCATTATTATTTGATTTGGAACATATCGGCGATAGAATGACGCCAGTCCCAGAAAAGCTTTTAATTGCCGTTTCGTTCTGTGCACTGGAAATTTCGATATGGCATTTAATTTTTCAATATCTGGGAGGATACCATACGAATCAATCATATGGCTCAAAAATTTGATTTTCTCTAGTGCTAACTTCGATTTACACAGATTAGCTGTAATACCAGCATGCAAAAACTTATTTAATACATTCTCCAGTATTTCCATATGTTCCTCCCAACTATTTGTGGCGATTAAAATGTCGTCTACAAACAGTGATATTTTACAAGTTCGGGACCCAACGCTTCAGCAAGTGCCGCAATAAAGACGCCTGAGCTTATATTTAAACCGAATGGTAAAACTTTGAATTGATAACTTCTTCCTGCGCGAATGAAGGCTGTATATTTCCTAGATTGTTCCACAATAGGAATTTGCCAGTAGGAAGTCGAAGATCGAGGATAGAAAAATATTTTACGCCATGATATCTCTGTATCAACTCGTCTATACTCTCGGGCCTTGTTCTCACCGGTATTATAATTTTATTGATTTCTCTTGCGTCGAGAACTAGTCGTACTTGTCCATTTGGTTTGTCTACAGCAAGTAAGGGGCTCGAATAGGGACTGTCAGATGGTTCTATGATGTTCCATGCAAGCATCTTTTGAATTTCACTACTAACTGCGTTTCTTTTTGTCCATGGTGCTTGGTACGAACTATGACAGAAGGTTTTATGTGGAATGACATTCATCCTATATTCATATCCCCTAATCGCACCAGGTTTTTCTTCGAATACTCATTTCACGAGAACCTTAAACAATTCAGAACGCTGCTCTGAGGACAGCTGAGCAGATTCAGAGACAATTTTTAACATTTGTTCATGTCGGTCAGATTTTATTTCTTGAACCTGATTCCCTGAGCCTGTAGTTTTATTTTTTGAAATGAACTTCATTTGTATATCAGGGCAAAACCTTCCATGTGTGTCGGTTATCCTCAGTAATTTTAGAGGGACGATTTTCTGTTTGACCTTCAGCTCACATATCCCGTTAGAAAAGTCGATCTTTGCGTCCTTTTCTTGCAAAAAATAAAACTAAAATACAGTCCACTATCAGCGCATCAATTATGAGGAACGTGCATTCAATCCCTACATTTCCAAATTCTATCTCTAATAGGGCTTGTATTTTCACGCTTCTACTTCTCCCTTCAGTCGCTCCCGAAGCCTTACAATTGCTAGCCGGCAATATTGGCACCCGTTTTGCTTTTGTGATCTGTCTAAATAAGTCCATAGAAATCACATTAATATAAGACCCAGCATCAAATATTGCGTTCACTGAAATACCTTCGATTAATATTTTAACGGCAGGTTTTATAACTGCTGGATGATTGGTGCTGTATTTAGTGTCCTCGTTATACAATTCATTTCTCATGTCAGTGCCATCATTGTACCTTAACATTTTTAATCTTAAATCAGAATCGTCCCTATCTCGCCCACCCGCCTGCACTTCGGGACTTAATGCGGCGGTAATTTGTCTTCCGCTGGCTGAGAAATCAGCCGCATTTCGGTATCATTTACTTCATCGATTACTATTGGTGGCGGATGCTGTCGCCAGTTTTGATTTATCGGGTTTTGTGTCTGGGTATTCTGTCTCCCTTGATTTCTATTTTGTGTCGTTTCGTTATTATTGTAGCATCCTGGAGTGAATCTACGTTCCTGCCTCCTATCCGCAGTACCTCGTTCCCACCGGCCTGTTCTACCGTAGCTGTAAGAGTTGTTATTGTCTTGGCTTTGGTACGCCGAGCTGGGTTCTCTGCCAGCCGGCTCGCAACGCTGAATATTTCCATTCCTCCAGGACTGATTATGATTCAGAGATCTTGCCCGCACATCCTCCTGCATCAAATCAGTTGCATCTAGGATGGGCATAAACTCATCAATCTTTGCATCTGGAGCGTGATTAGATTAGATTAATACTCGTTCCATAGATCATGAATACGACACTTCGTAATGATGTGGAACGTGTCAGGTTAATAAAAGATGTCTGTACAAGATATTACATTACACAAAATATTGCATGACACTAATGTTTAAGTTTTTTTCCCCTTAATTTATATCTAAAAATTCAGGCAATGAGTAGAAGGAGTTGTCATCTAGAAATTCTTTTAATTTATTTTTAAATGTTAGTTGGCTATCTGTCAGGCTTTTGATACTGTTTGGCAGGTGACCAAAGACTTTTGTGGCAGCATAATTTACCCCTTTCTGTGCCAAAGTCAGATTTAACCCTGCATAGTGAAGATCATCCTTTCTCCTGGTGTTATAGCTATGCACACTGCTATTGCTTTTGAACTGGGTTGGATTATTAACAACAAATTTCATAAGTGAATATATATACTGTGAGCTTACTGTAAGGCTCCCTAGATCCTTAAATAGATGTCTGCAGGATGACCGTGGGTGGGCTCCAGCAATTATTCTGATTACACGCTTTTGAGCAATGAATACTTTTCTACTCAACGATGAATTACCCCAGAATATCATGCCATACGAAAGCAGTGAATGAAAGTAGGCACAGTAAGCTAATTTACTGAGATTCTTATCACCAAAAGTTGCAATAACCCTAATAGCATACGTAGCTGAACTCAGACGTTTCAGCAGACTATCAATGTGTTGCTTCCAGTTTAACCTCTCATCAATGGACACACCTAAAAGTTTTGAAAATTCTACCTTAGCTACAGACTTCTGTTCAAAGCCTATATTTATTACTGGAGTTGTGCCATTTACTGTACGGAACTGTATATACTGTGTTTTATCAAAATTTAAAGAGTGTCCGTTTGCTGAGAACCACTTAATAATTTTATGAAAAACATCATTTACAATAACATCACTTAGTTCTTGGTTTTTGGATGTTATTACTATACTTGTATCATCAGCAAAAAGAACTAACTTTGCATCTTCATCAATGTGGAATGGTAAGTCATTAATGTATATCAAGAACAGTAAAGGACCTAAGACCGAACCCTGTGGGACCCCATACTTGATAGCCCCCCAGTTTGAGGAATCAGCTGTTGTTTTAACATTACATGAACCACTTATTTCAAATTTCTGCATTCTTCCAGTTAAGTATGAATTAAACCATTTGTGCACTGCCCCACTCAAACCATAATGATTTAGCTTATCTAAAAGAATTCCATGATTTACACAATCAATTTTTCGCGTATATCAATAGGCATCTTACTCTTAAGAATGCACAACAAATCTTTATGCGAAACTGGCTCGTCCCAGTATTTCGTTTTATTCAGATACTTCTCGAAATACTCTCGGAGCGTTCCTTTGCTATAACTAAACGGTTCGGGGTTCAATACAGCCTCACGAAGTCGTTGCTGTACCCCTAAAGACCAATATTTTCGCGAGAAACCTTTTTTCAAACTCGTCATATGTGGAACATTTTTCAATGAGTTCAGTGCCCCACAAGGCCACATCATTTAACATGAATCCACTTACGTAACGCATCTTTTGTAATTCCGTCCATTTTGTGAGTAACACGCCACGAAAAGAACGAATAAATACTACTGGATGCAGCCCACTCATGTCAGGTGAAAATGACCCCTCCTGTGTTTGATAATGTTTTCCTCCATAATGACATTTACAAGTTGTCGTAGGCCCCGGTAATGAATATGATTCCTGATCCAGAGTTACCTCAGAATTTACTTCGGTGGCTTGCCCCCGCTTTTGTGTACTAGCATGTACTACGTTCTCTCCACGTGTCGGCGTGGAACTATCACTCTTGACTACCTCTTTAATATCGGTAAGCTCATTACTAAATTTGTTTAATTGCACATTTACTCCCCTTCGCCATTGAGAATTCCTGAGTAATTTGCATTTTTACTTCAGAAATCTGAGCAGTTGGATCTATCGATTGTCTTTCTTGTTCTTCTGAAATGGAATTTACGGCTTCCTTTACCCCAGAATCTATTTCTACAGATATTTCCGTATGCTTTAATGACAATTCGTCGAGTGTCGTAGACAACTGATTTGCTATGACCTCGAGAGCGCCTTGATATCCTTTTAACTGTTTTACATCCGAATTTAAGTCTCTGACCGCGTCCTCGTATTCGCGTCTGAGATTAATTATTTCTTGAGCCATTTGTGTTTAATTTTGAGAAATTTGTCCTATCTTACGAGACATTTCGCCTACTTGTGCCGACACTGATTCCTGACTTATGTATGTCACCTACTCGTGTATGTATGTCATCTACTCGTATTGACACGGCTTCCTGTTTTTTATGCATCTCACCTACTTGAAAAAATATAGCGGAGATGGTACTCGTCATGATTCGTAATTGCTTTTGTATACTGGAAAGATTTACAGCTACTTCTAATTCCTCAGTCTCCCTAGTCTCCAATTGTACTTCACCTACTTCCTTTAAATCCATGATTACACACGTCAATTTCAAATCTTAGGCTAGTCGCCACACGAAATACGGACAAATATTCAGGGACGCATGTCCCTCACGTTTACGTGGCGGCCTGTTTTGATTACACTTGGCCGTGGTTCCACTTATCTACAGCACCACGCTACGTACCGTAGGAAAGGAAAATTGTTCACTAAGTATCGGTTGGAAACTATTCACTACACTTGGGTGTTTTACAGGTAGATAAACCACTAGACAGAATAAAGTGTGTTGCTCACCAAATACCTCGTTTAACCAGCTGAGCCGTCGATTTTGAAGAATCCATTTATAATTACAATTGCTCATACACTCGTTTACATGAAAAAGAAAACATACATAAATTAGCAGAATGCCATTTTTTACCAGAAAAATAGAGATATACATATAACTCCTATTCTGATGAATTGTGAACTTACTTTAGAAATAGGCTTAAGCGAAATCCCTCCAGTGTGACGTATAACTTATATATATATATATATATATATATATATATATATATATATATATATATATATATATTCGGTTCCTACAGAGTCGCGTCTTTCAGTGTCACACAAGTTTTTATTTTTAAAGGGGATCACTTGAGACTATTTCCATGGGTTCGCCCCTCAAATTTCTCCCTAATATCACAAAATTGTCGTCTGATGTAGTACAAACTGAAAAACTAAATTTCTTTCAAAGCACAGTTTCGAATATAGTTTATATTCAAAACCTTACACCTGGGTCACAGAACAAATCCTACATCGAGAATACTTTACACAAGTTTAAGGGAAGAAATGCTTCCGATAATTATTACAGTATTTAAAGAACATCAAAATATGAACAGGCTGAAATGAACAAACAGTTCATGAGACTATGTTAATCAATTCAACTGTAAAAAGCTAAGGAGCACATTATTAGCAAAATGAGAAATATGCAAAAGTGAAATGCCAAAATGAGCACTTCTCAATTGGGAGTAAATCAAAACAATCAGAATGGCTGAAAGAGAGCACAATAACATGAGCCATAAACGAATAAGAGCTAAGCAAATAAGAGAATAGGCAATCTATGATACAAGCGGTAAACAGAAATGGGCATTATTCAAATAAAGTTCTGTAGATAATTGAAACTTGTTTATTGACGAATAAATTAATTGTAAATTAAATAAGGAATAACGTGGAACGCCACTGTATTTTCTTTGTTCACTCTGTGAACGGAATTATAGAAGAAGAGTTTGTTCCCTCGGCTCAGTGCAGTTTCTATTTGATGAATAAGTCAATGGATTGTCTGCAAATGTACCTCGGTGGTTCAGTGGGTTAATCTGCACAGAAATGGCGACAAAAAATGACAAAGAAACAGATAGATAGAACGACGAAAAAAAAAGAGAAAAAACATTGTTTAAGTTCCAAAGCTAAAGGTTTTGCGTTCTATACCCCGTTGTCCTACGATTTTCTCTTATTTATCTCTCCTTGCATGTCTAACAATGAGAAAAATGACCAAGTTAAGTAGCACCGTATTACAGCGTAAATGTAGCCCCTCTTCTAAATGACTGTACAAGACAGTTCTGAGGTGGAAGAAAATCAAGAGCCTAGTAATGCACTGCAGTGTTCAAATGAACCTTCGAGTTCAGCTTTACTTGCTTTATAACGTAAGAAATGTCGTAGTACACATTGTACCAGTACTGCTAACACTGTCGGGTAACGGTGTCTTGTTGATATAACTACGCGGTCCCTCGTGTTTGTAGCACTAAACATGACTGAACGAAGTTAGAACTCTTTTGATAACGACTAACATCAATAGACTTTAAATGTAAAGAACTCCTGAACCGTTTATGGAATGCTACTGGACGCCCAGAGACACCGAAAGTGTTTTAGGTTCATCTACCACTTACCGTTAGAATAGAGAATAGTTTTTCAAATCGACATGCGTCTATGGAGTTACATAGAGCTTTGAAATTGAAACCTGGAAGACGCTTTTCGTCTTTTCACGCCAATTTCAATTATTATAGCAATGCCTTACTCACGATTTAAAAACAAGTAACTCCTTTGTATTGCTCTCCATGACCAAGGAAGGCTTGTGTCAAACTGCACACATAATAGCCGAAGAAATGTCGAAGAAATCAGGTCACGAGTATCTAATTATATTATGATGTAATACTAAAAAGATAATAAAAGGAAAGAAAGAAAAAAAAAGCTCGGAATATGATCTGAGAAGTGAAGCTAACGTGAAATCACAACGAATTATTTGCCAAAAACTACAGTGGAACTGATGATTTCTCGGTTTCTGCTGTGGGAGGATGTGAGTTGAAAGTCATATACGTCTTCATGAAATAAAGACCAATTCAGGAAATAGAATGCACCAGTATGCTCTTTGCGTGTGTAGAGCGTACTTTCTTAAGCATTACAGTGCCAAATCTTCTAAAACCAAATAATGTTTTTGATGAGATGTTTGAAAAAAGAGCTGTTCCAAATCCTAATTTAAAGGAACAAAGAGTACATTTGTTTAACAAACGACAAAGAATTGGAGCAATAAATGGCACTGGATTTCCAATTTACTTATTATCTGTAACAATTTTTGTTCACAGATGACGAATAAGAGTTTTTATTTGTGTAAGTGCATAATAGTGTTTCGAATAATGTTTTCTATTCACGAATAGTGAATAATAATTTATACATATATTCATTATTCATCAATGGCACGTATTTCGACCAATTCTGGTGGTAAGCGAAACGCATTGTGCATGTGCGCCATGCAAATTTGCAGCCTATATGCAAGTGAATGCAGGCACCGTAAAATCCGCGTGGCTGCGACACAGGCGCTCACGTGGCTGTCATTAGCATCGGTAACCTTCGAGAACTTCCTCCAGCGTTCGCGAAGTGTTCTCGCGCACACTCTCGCACACCGCAGTCGCGTGCTGGTCACGCGGATAGGTCACACGCCGGCAGGGCTGTATATCACCATCACAACAGTAACAACAGCAACTCCACAGACAGTTATTCACTCATTGATTTCGTTTGATATATTAACGTAAATGACATGTGCACCCTCACCCTCATGCATCAACATACATTTAGATTTATGTTTATATTCAAGACGTTGCACCATAACAGAACCAGTGTGGAGCGTAAACAAGTGCCTCGTTTGTTCATTGTTCGTTTCTCTTTTTTTCTTTGAATGAATATGAATAATTGAAGTTATTGTCTTGATTTTTTATTTTACCATTGCAACACTTTTTTAGTTATAAACTGAAATATTTATTAAAAGCTATTATCAAAAATGTAACAAAAATATAAAGAACAGAAACGATTAAATTACAAATGCGCCTGATTCCTAATGGAAACCACATCACACTGAGCCCTCTTACATTACAGAAGCAAAGAAGACACCTGTGGTCGTGGTACAGATTCGACGAAATTTTTTTCTGTATAAGTGCGTATAAGAATTTGCAATGCTGTGTGTACATATGGACTTCATTATTTTTTATTCATCATCCTCTGTGACTCTTTTGATGACTAGTGATCAGGAAAAAAGAAAAAAGCACTGTGAACAGTAACAAACTTGTCAAAAGAACTAATTATTCGAGACTGGTAGAACTTTTTCGTAATAATACATGTTACTCTCATGTACAACAACAACCTGCACTTGGAAAATACTATATATTACACAACGAAATTTTTATTCATTTCATCAATATAATTCTGAAGAGGTCAGAATGTTGTCCGTCGTCAAATTTAACTGACGAAAATAAATAAATTTTTCTTTTAATGAGATATCAGGATTGGTAGACCATTCAGTCATCCTGATTCATGTTTTCCGTGATTTTCGCACCTCATGCAACATGAATGTTTATGTTATTCCTATCATGGCAGTCAATTTCCTCGTTACACAGGATACTATTATTGAGCAAGTAGTAAAGGAAACAAAGGAAAAAATATGGAGTAGGAATTAAGTTCGGGAAGAAGAAATGAAAACTTTGAGGTTTGCCGATGAAATTGTAATTCTGTCAGAGACAGCAAAAGACTTGGAAGAGCACCAGAACGGAATGAACAGCGTCCTGAAAGGAGGATATGTTATGAACATCAACAAAAGCAAAACAAGTATAATGGAATGTAGTCGAATTAAAGCAGGTGATGCTGAGGGAATCAGATAGGGAAACGAGACACTTAAAGTAGTGAAAGAGTTTTGCTATTAGGAAGGCAAAATAACTGATGATGGTCGAAGTAGAGAGGATATAAAAGATAGAATGACAATGGCAAGGAAAGCGTTTCTGAGAAACAGAAATTTGTTAACATCGAAGATAAGTGGCAGGAAGTCTTTTCTGAAAGTATTTGTATGAAGTGTACCGATGTATGAAAGTGAAACATGGACGATAAACAGTTTACCCAAGAGGAGAATATAGGATTTCGATATGTGATGCTACAGAACAATGCTGAAGTATAGATGGGTAGATCACGTAACTAATGAGGAGGTACTGAATAGTATTGGGGTGAAAAGAGATTTGTGGCACAACTTTACTAGAAGAAGGGATCGGTTGGTAGGGAACACTCTAAGGCATCAAAGGATCACCAATTTAGTATTGGAGGGCAGCGTGGAGGGTAAAAATCGTAGAGAGAGACCAAGAGATGAACACACTAAACAGATTCAGTAGGATGTAGGTTGCAGTAGGTACTGGGAGATGAAGAAGCTTGCACAGGATAGAGTAGCTCGGAGAGCTGCATCAAACCAGTCTCAGGACTGAAGACCACAACAACATCACGTACTCTTTGGGAACATCAATAGATAAACCTGCTCAATTTAGTACATATTTTTAGGTCTATCACTAGGTATAGGATAGTAAAGTTCATACCAGTGAATAAGGAGAAAAACAATCATACGTCGTTATTCCAGTTGTTTATCACTGGTACATACATTTACCAGTGTCACTTAAAGAGTAAGCCCGAGCCACCGTCGCCGCTGCCTGAAATATTGTCTGATGTTCTAGTGATCTAAACTGCTAACAGCATTAACATTAAATGAACACGATGGACACGCTATTTTTTACAATAAAAATACATGACGACATTACCTTAGTTGAAACCGATATAGCCAATAAATAATATTGTGTGAGCATTGACTGATATATACTTAGCTAGCGACCCAGCCCGGCTAGTATGGTGTAGTAAAATTTGTTTGCGGTCCACTAAGTGGAATTATGAACAACATTCATACCTGACTGTAGAAGAAGTGACTGTGTCATAGGACACATTCTGGGAGATCAATGAATCACCAATTAGTATTGGAGGGAAGTGCGTATATATATATATATATATATATATATATATATATATATATATATATATATATATATGTAACTACTGCTACGTACATCTTTCTGAATCTGCTTACTGTATGCATCTCTTGGTCTTCTTCTACGGTTCTTACTTCCCGCCCTTTCCCCCCACAACACACACACACATATATATATATACGTGTGTTGCGGGGGGAAAGGGCGGGAAGTAAGAACCGTAGAAGAAGACCAAGAGATGCATACAGTAAGAAGATGTACGTAGCAGTAGTTATTCAGATATGTAGAGGCTTGCACAGCATAGAGTAGCATAGAGAACTGCACCAATGCAGCCTTCGGACTGAAGACCACAACAACAACATATTATTATTAATTTGAAGTAAACATCTTACGCAGGTACGTAACTTTCACAATTAGTATTTTTTAATCGCCTTTTCATATCATTATGGCGATTATCAACTTAACTCCCGGGACAGTTCCTCCAAAAAGTGAGACATTAAGAACTGCATGATTTGCAGCAAGTACAAAAGAAACGACAGAAGAGGATATTATTACGGTTACAATTGAAGATGTCACTCTGCGACTGTGCTGTTGGTTAAAACTGTGCACTACTAAACATATTTCTGGAAAAAAGAATTTTCAAACTCGTATGATGGTTAATTTTTTTGTTATTGTAGGTATCGTTAAATTCATTTAATTATTATTCAATTGGCGTAAGGTCATGTTCTATTATTGTGTTGGGGTGCTACAGTGATCCTACGAAATGAAAACACAGATTGATTCTTTTTGTGGTCACCCTTGGGAGTGTCAGGATTTTACGGTCCCAGCCCAGCTGCTGGAGCCCAGTGTAGGTCAACTGAGGCCGCGAGAAGCGGGGAGTGTGGGGTGGCGTAGAGTGGAGGCGGACATAAATTTGACGAGCACGCGCCGCTCGAAGCAGGCCAAGGACGTTTGGGCTGACAACACCATCTCTCGTGGAAGAGGTCACGTAGGCCGCCCGCCGCAATCCTGTGAACTTATGTTAGTGGGTCAGGCCGCAGAGGGCCTACCGCAAGATGATCCCAACAATATACGGAGTGCGGTCCCAGAGGTCCAGTGGCGCAAACAGCGGAAACGTCGCCACGGCCCACAGGGATTTCAGCAGCGCCTCGGCCGTCCCACAGGGATTTCGCCGGCACTCGCGGGTAGGACTGTGAGACAGATGCGTGAATCCAACTTCGTGGCTTGAGAAGCACAGCAGACCCTTGAGAGCACGTGCTTTTTATGGCCAAGTTGTGTTACCCCGCTATTTTTAGAAATGTCTGAAACACGACCACCATTAAATAGTACAACAGAGTCTCAAGTTTTATAAAGTGACAAAACACAGAGAGCGTAATTTTCATCAGACGTTTGCTATTTTCGGAAAATTCATTCCGGGTTAATAACTAAAGCACACAATAAAATTCTACAACGTCTCGGCTACTTTTGCAAATTGTCTTCGTCAGGGAATTGACTGCGAGTCGTCATCGAAAAACTTGCTCTCGTGATTCCCCAGAGGTCAGCCTTTGGTCATGTTACTTTTCTTCCAATATGCCACTGATATACTAGTTATGTTACACTCTTGAAACTCCCAGTAAAATGCTCACTATATGCACCTACTTCAGCCGGCCGGGGTTGCCGAGCGGTTCTAGGCGCTACAGTCTGGAACCGCGCGACCGCTACGTCGCAGGTTCGAATCTTGCCTTGGGCATGGATGTGTGTGATGTCCTTAGGTTAGTTTGGTTTAAGTAGTTCTAAGTTCTACGGGACTGATGACCTCAGAAGTTAAGTCCCATAGAGCTCAGAGCCATTTGAATCATTTTTTCCACCTACTTCTAACAAAAATGGTTCAAATGGCTCTGAGCGCTATGGGACTTAACTTCTGAGGTCATCAGTCCCCTAGAACTTAGAACTACTTAAACCTAACTAACCTAAGGACATCACACACATCCATGCCCGAGGCAGGATTCGAACCTGCGACCGTAGCGATCCTGCGGTTCCAGACTGTAGCGCCTAGAATCGCACGGCCACCCCGGCCGGCCTACTTCTAACCTTTGACCGCTAACGCTCAGAACAGTATGTGCTCAGAATATAAATCGCTCATACTAAAAACAGTGATATGTGCCATTCATATGCAAAACTGTGCGTCTTAGCGCGAGATACATCTAAATTGTCACCTACTCAAGGTCTAAGGTAGAAACTTGGGTAATGGAGGAGGAGGTTGGTTAGTTGATTTGGGGAGGGTGTAATGGTACTTGAATTACGTAGCCATTACGGCAGCTCACCTGAACCTCTCGATACCAACAATATTCTACTGTGTTTCTGTAAGGTAGTTGACATATTTCTGAGACAACATTCAGATTTGATTTCATTAATGTAGAGGTAATTTGATACATCGATATGTTTATATTGCAATGATATTATTCTTATGTGTATTCTTTCTTTTGTCACTATGATCTTTGTCGTACTTGTAACTTTCATTTTTGGGAGCGTAAGCAGTTAGTTAGAGAGTCGGACCTTGAGAAGGTCAAGTCTTGGACGTCATGTTGGAAAGACGCATATTGTAGACAACTTATAAAATGTGAACTTTAACAGTGAGGACGATGTTTTCAAGTATGTTTTGTATTGTGAAGTGATGTTTTGTGTGTTACGTGATATTGCAACAAAAGCAATAAGAAGGAAGTGTAATTTAAATTCGGAGTGCTGATTACTTTTTTTACATCACCATTGTCCTGCAAAAGTGTAATCTTCAAGAATGGTTTATGAAGGGCATCTACAAAACTTTTGAATATCGCAGAATAAAACCTAGGCCTCTTTGCATCCGAGCTTGGAATCAACACCACCTAGATTTTCGACGATTGAGCCATGATTTTACAACGAGACCAGAGTGGGAAACACGAAAAGATGAGTGCCTAGTTTACCCATTATTTCATGAAATGACTTTAATAACTGTGCTCTAATGACACCTGCCACATAATAACTTTGTTGTTGCCCGAAAGTGCAGTATTTAGCAGCGTGAGCAACACCACAATCATTATTAAATTTTGACCTTTGGTGTGGTAGGGTTGTTAGAAGGGGGAGGAGTCGATTTGGAGGAAGAGACCAGACAGCGAGGTCATCGGTCTCATCGGATTAGGGAAGGATGGGGAAGGAAGTCGGCCGTGCCCTTTCGAAGGAACCATCCCGGCATTTGCCTCAAGCGATTTAGGGAAATCACGGAAAACCTAAATGAGGATGGCCGGACGCGGGATTGAACCGTCGTCCTCCCGAATGCGAGTCGTGTGCTAACCACTGGGCCACCTCGCTCGGTTAGAGGAGGAGGAGATTAGTGTTTAACGTCCCGTCGACAACGAGTTCATTAGAGACGGAGCACAAGCTCGGATTAGGGAAGGATTGGTAAAGGAATCGGCTGTGCCCTCACAGAAACCAAGCTCGGACTAGGGAAGGGTTGGAAAGGAAATCGGCCGTGCCATTTCAAAGGAACCATCCAGGCATTGACCTGAAATGATTTAGGGAAATCACGGAAAACCTAAATCAGGATGGCCGGAGGCGGGTTTGAACCGTCATCCTCCCGAATGCGAGCCAGTGTGCTATCCACTGCGCCACCTCGCTGGGTAAACTTTGGCAATGCGAAGAAAGAAAATATAGGACAAAAAGACGCTGACGACCACAACATATTGCCAGCTTCTTGACGTATTCTTGTTTAGGTAATGTAAACTCTTCATGAGGAGACTCGTTGATTTTGTAAGACTACAATGCGAAAAACCACAAACAAAATGACGGTCGTCGTTATCAGATTTCATTCTGTGCTATACACTCAACTTCATGCACCGAAGTAGAAGTCTGTGTTATAACCTGTTTGGGAAAAGGTAGGCTATCACATTGGCATACCAAGTATCATAGTTTGAAAATGTAATTAGTGTGGTGTTTCAGACTGGACTTGTTGAATGTAGAAGTAATGTTGAATGTGAAAAAGTAGCTTCAGTTAGATATGCATATTGTTCTGTTTCACTTTACTTTGAACACTTCATTGAAATCCTACACCAGCACGGCGAAGACTGAAGAGCTTATAACACTAGCTTGTTATACGTCATTCTTCCCTAACTACCGAACATTAAGTCCTGTCACGGTAAAAGCCACATATAACACTAGCCTGTCGCGACATAAGCTAATGCCGGCCGAAGTGGCCGTGCGGTTAAAGGCGCTGCAGTCTGGAACCGCAAGACCGCTACGCTCGCAGGTTCGAGTCCTGCCTTGGGCATGGATGTTTGTGATGTCCTTAGGTTACTTAGGTTTAACTAGTTCTAAGTTCTAGGGGACTGGTAGCCTCAGCAGTTGGGTCCCATAGTGCTCAGAGCCATTTGAACCATTTGACATAAGCTAATGTTACCCTCTGGGAGGATTTATAATTTTGACCGTGCGTGTATGTCTAACGGATAAAGGTATCCGACTGTAATTTTAAATATAGTGAATTTAACAGAAAAACTAAAGAGTCTTTAAACTTTGGAGTTTAATAAAACTAGTAAATTTCGTAAATCAAAAATGAACGGTCGCCGGCCCAATTAGGCAGATGAATTTGGAACTATGTGTTTAAGAAAATTAAATATTAGTTATTGAAGTTACTTTCATTAATATTTCACTTTGAATAGTACACAGGATATAAACGAACATAGGGCACTCTAAGCTGTGTGTAGCACCAGTCACTAATACTGCACGTACTTGTAATCATAGTAAGCAAAATTTGTACTAAACTCAAGCTAATAAGAGCTGCACTCAAGATTGTTACTTGGATCAGTACTGAAATGTTACTGCAAGAAGTGCAGAACTAAATTTGGGCAGGAGGGGGTTCTGACTTAACTGGCATATAAACACCACAAATAAAAATAAATAGTACCACAATTACACTGTTTATGCTCCCATTCACAGAAATGTATCAGATTTCCTTCGTAGCAATAACATTCCAATTATCTTTCTAATACGAGAACAATATGGCGGGGCACCGATAAACTAATATTGTATCACTAGTCCAACTATGATTATTTCAGTAGCAAAATTCAACTAAATTTAATTCTTAGCCGGCCGGTGTGGCCGAACGGTTCTAGGCGCTTCAGTCTGGAACCGCGCACCGCTACGGTAGCAGGTTCGAATCCTGCCTCGGGCATGGATGTGTGTGATGTCCTTAGGTTAGTTAGGTTTAACTAGTTCTAAGTTCTAGGGGACTGATGAACTCAGATGTTAAGTCCCATAGCCAGCCGCGGTGGTCTCGCGGTTCTAGGCGCTCAGTCCGGAACCGCGCGACTGCTACGGTCGCAGGTTCGAATCCTGCCTCGGGCATGGATGTGTGTGATGTCCTTAGGTTAGTTAGGTTTAAGTAGTTCTAAGTTCTAGGGGACTGATGACCACAGATGTTAAGTCCCATAGTGCTCAGAGCCATTTTGTTAAGTCCCATAGTGCTCAGAGCCATTTGAACCATTTTAATTCTTAGCTTCACTTGGAATAGTTTATGTTTTTACTTTTCAAGTCAAATTATTCTACACTGAGCTCGATTAACTTCAAAAATTCGTTCATGATAGTAATCAAAGCTAAATTAAGTTACAAATGAGTATAACTTATTTGCCTTTTCAGTAACATTTACACAGTCTGGCACTAGATTTTTGCAAAACGATACTTTGCAATAAGCTGAGAGTATTTTAGTAAAATTCTAACTAGCTTTACTTTTAATAATTCTTGCACATCTGACATACATAAATAAACAATAACAGTGCATTTGAAACAGGATACTCGGTTTTATGAACACCTAGGAGCGTATCCTGCATAGTTTCATTATCAGGATAAAAGTTATGGTTCTAAACACAGGTTTAAAGCACTTGGATTATTATTAAAATCACTCACACAAATTAACTGGTCCATGCTCTGATACATATCTGTATGCATGAACTTGGTGGAGCAGTGGCGAAGCATTGGTGGCAAGCGACGTGGCGGCTAACTGTACTCACGGCTCTTGATGTTTGAATGCTCTGTACATTTTCTTCTTGGCGACGGATTTGTAATGGTTAGAGCCATTCCTTATTGCCCCGACTACCATGCAACAGCCAAATCCACATCCGAGGCAAAATTCCTTGCTAAGCGGCTGCCAACTGCCTCCCTTGGCACAGTCGATGTGTAGCGTGCACCGGCTAGCCACTGACTGTTTACCGTTCACACAAAGGAGCCTCCCAGTTTGACCGCTAAAACCACCTTTTACATCGCGCCTAGCCACTTGCGTTTTGGAGGGACTTCCCTATATCTTTTACATTTTACAATACAAGTGCCCTAAGCATGAACCAGTTTCCAATAGCATTGTTTTTCTTTTAAATATACACATATTATAAAATATCATTATTTTAAATATTGTTTAGCTTTTTCCAAATGTACATTACAATACATTAAATTTCCTGTCACAAATCAATGACCTTAACTAACAAAGAATAAACAGTTCATAATTGTAGATACATAGTTACATAATATAAACCTGCTTCTAATCGATGTGTTACAAGCTGTGCAACAATGTCACGTCATACATGAAGTGTACACGCAGTTGCGAATATGGATTTCCATCACCTGTATAATGGAATGACTATGAAAATTTGTGCCGGATTAGGATTCGAAACCGAATTTCACAGTTACCGGGAGCAGTTGTTATACCAGATGCTATGGGAGTATGTCCGCAGCTCGTGGTCGTGCGGTAGCGTTCTCGCTTCCCACGCCCGGGTTCCCGGGTTCGATTCCCGGCGGGGTCAGGGATTTTCTCTGCCTCGTGATGGCCGGGTGTTGTGTGCTGTCCTTAGGTTAGTTAGGTTTAAGTAGTTCTAAGTTCTAGGGGACTGATGACCAAAGCAGTTAAGTCCCATAGTGCTCAGAGCCATTGGCTATGGGAGTAGGACTTGCGGCCAGACCAAAACTTCCATATGTCGTCAACTACGTGTCTACAACCTGTACTCGAGCGTCCATTATGTATATTCCAGTACAGAGGAGACGTTTTACTTGAAAGTCGCTTGCCGGCTGTTGGCGGCTAAATACGATATTACAGTGTCTGTACTTATTCCGAGTTACGACGCAAAGTTCCTTCGGACATGTATCGTAGTACGAAAGAACACAGGCGCTGCAAAATCGTATTTATCCGCCGAAACCGGGCAAGCGACTTTGAAGTGAAACGGCTCCCCTGTCTGGAAATATACATAATCGATGTTAGAGTACAGACTGTGCACACAAGGTTGCCAGCATTTGTAGATTTGGATGTGGCTTTCAGTTGCGCTCGGATAGGCAAATGAAGCCGAAGCGGTGGCACAGTGGTTAGCGTCGTGGCTTCACAATTTTAAAAGCTCAGCGTGTTCGAACAGAGGATTAGCTAACCTCTGTAATAATAATAATAATAAAAAGCTGACTGAATGGATCAAGATGAACTTGAACGGGTGTCATGGGACGTCCACTCCGAACAAATGCAACGAACAATAACGAACCGAATGAGACAGTGAAAAGGGTAACGCAACCGCTCGCTATAAACGGGAAATCGGGGTTCGAGTCCCGGTCCATCACAAATTTGCTTTGCCGTCGTTCCTTTACGAAGCTGATGGTAGTCTATATTCTCAACTGAGAATACATTTAATGTGTTTCATAACGACTATAGTAGCAGCAGTGCCTGTTCCTTTGCACGTGCATGTCGGTAGGAACTTCCATGGTATTCTGGAATAATACAGGCAGTTCAATATCGTAGGCATCAGGTCAGTACGATAGCGTAATTATTTTAATCGGAGGGAAACATAGCAATAAGTAACGGCTTTCGAATATTTTGATCCTATCATATCGATATTTCGTTTCTGCGCGTTACCGAAGTTACCGTCTTAGATCTTGAATAGGTTATCATTCAAATGTATTTCCTGTTAAGATGCGAAGTTTTGTATGTGAATGACTCATGCCTTAGTTTTGTGGTGAGCGACTTATATTCTAAACAGTTTTTCGTGCTGTTCTGTGCTTGCAAAATCATACACTTTCTTTGTAAGTGCCCATTCTCAGAATACTGCTTATTAAATTATGATCTCAGTTCATTATCGGTATGGGCACAAAATCTGGGTTTCACAATAAAACTTACACAATAAAACTTACACTTATAAGGTGATCCTTGTATTGAACCGGAAGTTGATCAGTGAATATATCTGTGAAGCCATTACTTCTGTCACCCCCACTGTCGTAACAAAAACGAGAAACGGTCTTAGTATATGTCAGAATAAGCATCTAGACTGGGCAGGAAACGTTAGAAAAATATTTTCGCTTATAATATAACAAAAACTAGTACACTCATTAGCCCTGTCGAGTCTCTTCTACAGCTATAAGGTCCAATATGGCATAAATTGTGAAAATTAATTCGACCAAAACATTCATCTGTTTATTACCTGATATACTCCTGAATACCTATCACCGTTTCCTAACTGCAGTGCAAAATCTGATACTTCAGGCGGCTTAGCTATACATATGGAAACTTTAAATTATTTTCCACCTCGCTGTCCATTTGAGGCCAACGGCCTTGTCGCATTGGTAATACCAGTTCCATCAGATCGCCGAAGTTAAGCGCTGCTGGGCTTGGCTACCACTTGGACGGGTTACCGTCCGGGTCTGCCAAGTGCTCTCGGCAAGTGGGGTGCACTTAGCCACTGTGAGGTCAGTTGAGGAGCAGCTTGACTGAGGTGTAGCGCCGCCGGTCACGGAAACTGATAACGGCTGGAGAGCGATTTGCTGACCACATACCGCTCTGTATCCGCATCCGTTGACGCCTAAGGGTTGAGGACGAAACGGCGGCCGATAGGTACCGTTGGTCTTTTAAGGCCGTTTGCATGGTGTTTATTTCCTCCGTTTCACCCATACGTCTGTGGAATAAACTACCAAGTAATTTGAATCTTATACAAAACAACGCAACATACCAGAGGACACTAAAGTTTTTGTCTTTCATAATCGGTGCAGCTTCTTTATTAGAACATAACAACTGTCATCCTCTTACGCAACATCAATCCAATATCCTCAGAACGTCAGTCTAGCAGCTTTCGTCAGTCACATCTAGTTCTGTTTTTTTCTACTTCTCTTTTAATTACATTTTCTTTCACAATCAATTCTCATAACTTTTTCCCATTTTTACCGTTCTTCTTCGGACCAAATGACTTTTTTCCGTTTATTTATTCATCGTATGGTTTTTAAGAACAGTATTAAATTTAATACAAACAATAACATGTGTCGTTTACAGGCGCGCAGATACAGCCGAGTGGTCTTAGGCGCTGCAGTCATGGACTATGCGGATGATCCCGGCGGAGGTTCGAATCCTCCCTCGGGCATGGGTGTGTGTATTTGTGCTTGGGATAATTTAAGTTTAGTAGTGTGTAAGCTTAGGTACTGATGACCTTAGCAGTTACGTCCCATACGATTTCACACACATTTGAACGTTTTTTTGTCGTTTACAAACAGACATCTAAATATTTAGTATAATCAGTTGTGTCGTTCGTAGGCATCTGGAAATCATCGAAAGTTCCACAATAGGCCCTGCTGGGACATCCTGTAACAATTTGATGTCCACTTGTTTTTATAAGTACAGTTTTAGCACCTTTCATGGCAACAGTTCTGTTACTCGGCACGTCAAATGTCAGAGAAGATTCGTCCATATTCGCTGTTTGGCTTAGTTCACACAGGTTTTCTTTCGATGTTGAATAATAAAGCGATGAAAAGATAATATTTTCTTTTCATACTCTTGTGACATATTCTGAGATATTTTGGTTTTGGCTCGCATGCTAAGTGCATGATGCTTCGAAAACGTGTAGCATCAACTAACTCCACCCTTAATCTCAGGTAAGTTCCACTGTAGCGCTAGCTTACGGGCGTGTATTTGCATCATTTTTGTATTAATTCCGATGTCATTTTGACCGTGTCCTTGAATCCATTTCAATACATCATGGTCTCGCGGTTCTAGGCGCGCAGTCCGGAACCGTGCGACTGCTACGGTCGCAGGTTCGAATCCTGCCTCGGGCATGGATGTGTGTGATGTCCTTAGGTTAGTTAGGTTTAAGTAGTTCTAAGTTCTAGGGGACTGATAACCACAGCAGTTGAGTCCCATAGCGCTCAGAGCCAATACATCATCTACTTTTAGCCATTTTGAAGGTCCTCTATTTGCACGTTTAATTTTCCTCTTTTTTCAGTTCTTCTTTACTAGCTCGCCCATCGCGAATTTTTTTTTCTGTTGGTGGAGGGCCGAAATACCGCTCAGCGGCATTGTTTCTATGTTCTTCTACATATGCTATTACTTTCAGTTTATAGCCCATTACAAAACTAGCTACTAACAAAAATGTAGCACTGTTACCGATAACAAAAATTGTAGTGTCTAGGAATCCTGCATACTCGCTTCGCTAGACAAACAAACAACTCGTACAAATGAGTTTTATTTGAACTAGACAAGTACAAATACCTAACTTTGATTACACAGATGTGTCGCAAGCAAAGGGCGACATACAAAATCGTCCGCAGCTCGTGGTCGTGCGGTAGCGTTCTCGCTTCCCACGCCCGGGTTCCCGGGTTCGATTCCCGGCGGGGTCAGGGATTTTCTCTGCCTCGTGATGACTGGGTGTTGTGTGATGTTCTTAGGTTAGTTAGTTTTAAGTAGTTCTATGTTATACGGGACTCATGACCATAGATGTTAAGTCCCATAGTGCTCAGAGCCATTTTGACATACAAAATCAACTGATCTGCAGTGACTGCTGATCTCTGACTGAGCTACTTCGAGATTACTAATGAAGTGGCTAACGTTGAAGCTGTTTTCGAAGTGGGCTGCAATGAGTCGGGCGCGGTGCTTGTGTCGTCTTCACCTAGGGGCCGCTGATATCGCGTTGTCTCCCTGGAGGGAGGTGAGTCAGCGTGCGATTGGCTGACCTCTTCTCTCAGCCTTCTCTTCTCTGTCGTTCCCGACTGGCGTGCCGGCGCTGACTTTCCGCCGTAACACAAAAGACTTTCAATTCAACTGCAATGGCACCGTACACTGCAATGACGCATCATAGCCTAGATAGTGTTGTGGGTTTCTGATGGCATGGCGGGAGGGAGACAGTGTTAGCAAGCCTGTGAATTTCCGCAAGTCATATTCGTCACATCGGTGCGTTGCTGCTGGCAGTTGAATGCAGTGTTGCCAGATAAAGGTAGGTTTTACGCAGAATCGAATATATGAACATTTTTAAGACTGGCGGGAATTTTAAACCAAATACTGGACTTTTCTATATTAATTCCGAGTATAAGACGAACCTGAATTTTGGAGGTAATTTTTCGAATAAAAAGGAGCATCTTATAGTCAGCAAAATACGATAATAAGTATTATTGTTATTAGTGGCTCAAATGGCTCTGAGCACTATGGGACTTAACTTCTGAGGTCATCAGTCCCCTAGAACTTAGAACTACTTAAACCTAACTAACCTAAGGACATCACACACATCCATGCCCGAGGCAGAATAAGAACCTGCGACCGTAGCGGTTACGCGGTTCCAGACTGAAGCGCCTAGAACCGCATGGCCACACCGGCCGGCTGTGTTATTAGTGATATGTGTAATAACACTGATGAACCGAAACATTATGATCACATGCATAATAGTTTTTTGTCCGTCTTTGGAATGAAATACATCACTGATTTTGCGTATCGGGTGTCCGACAGTTAGTGAGGTTGCGGAGGTATGTGGCATTAGATGTGTGGTGTCACCGCCAGACACCACACTTGCTAGGTTGTAGCCTTTAAATCGGCCGCGCTCCGTTGGTATACGTCGGACCCGCGTGCCGCCACTATCAGTGATTGCAGACCGAGCGCCACCACACGGCAGGTCTAGTCTAGAGAGACTCACTAGCACTCGCCCCAGTTGTACAGCCGACTTTGCTAGCGATGATTCACTGTCTACATACGCTTCATTTGCAGAGACGACAGTTTAGCATAACTTTCAGCTACGTCATTTGCTACGACCTAGCAAGGCGCCATATTCAGTTACTATAATTGTAACCTCCCCACAAAATAAAATAAATAATATAAATAATATCCTCATTTAGTGTAACCTCAAAACAGAAAAATTCCTAAACTTCTCAACAGTAAAAATTATAATTATGTCGTTCACATTCAGTGTAACGTCCCAACAAAAAATAAATTCAGTAACCTGGTAATAATACAATGTAACTAACCTCTCAATTAAATTGTCGCTCACTTATAACTTTTCAATAATTGACTGTGAATTTAACCTGGTAAATTTTGGACGTCAGCAGTGCTGCGTCATGGACCAGGAAGATCATTCTGAATAAAAAAAGAAAAATTCTTACCTCAATGAAGTCGCCGGATAACGCATATATATCTGCTCTTACAATAAATTTTTCTGGCACAGCCCTGTGCAATGCTGGCCGATAGATTTGTCATTTATGAAAGGAAACAACTGATTTTTCTTTTGCAATAATCGGGATGATCATGGATTGGAGAAATTAGTAAATTCTTGAAATTGAAATGAATGGTTATTAAAAGTTATTTTTTATGAGAAAGATTATTATTAGGACATTTTTAAAATATTTGCATGGGACTTGAGATAACAATACTACATATGCGCAAGGCCGCTTTTTACCTTATACAATAATGCTCAGGCATCGCTGCACCACGACCGGCCCAGCCAACACGATACACCAGACTGCTCGCTAGCAACAACTTACTGCTACAGCTACACAGTTCCTACTGCAGTCAACACTGCTCTCTGGTCTGAGATTCTCTTATACCTTGCATATCGCAGGCAGCGCGTGAGCAATACATCGAAATTACATCTGCTCGGACCTCTTACATAACCCTCCACTGGGTGGGGGGGGGGGGGGGGCAAAAATTTGGCAGCGATGGTGAGTCAATTGGACTTACCATGAGCAACAACTTTTTCTATAATCTACTTAATTAACTAAGTCTACAGTCACACAGTATATACATTATTGATAAGTGCAGAACATATTAAGTAATGACAAAATGTATACGCAATGAGTACAAAAGATATTAACAAATGACAAAGTGCACACGCACTGTATAAGTCTTTAGCATTTTTACATAACACATCATGAAGTGAAATAAAGTGCACACGCACTGAATACAAAATATATTAACAAATGACATAAAGTGCACACGCACTGTATAAATCTTTAGTATTTGTAGGACAACTGATCTTATTAACAAATGAAATAAAGTGCACACGCACTGTAAAAATCTTTAGCATTTTACAAGAACTGATTACCCTAAAAATGAAATAAAGTGCACACGCACTGTAGAAGTCTTTAGCATATTTACAACATACCATGGAGTGAAATAAAGTGCACACGCACTGTAGAACTCTTTAGCGTATTTAGGACGACTGATCATATTAACAAATGAAATAAAGTGCATACGCACTGTAAAAATCTTTAGCATTTTACAAGAACTAGGAAAGGAATGAGAAGGATTGCATCATGGTTGTAGCACAGTAGGTTGCACGTAGTTGCACCGAAAGTCCATATCTTTCTACAGAAGCACAACACCAAGTGAGACAATCTGAAGTTCTCTTCCCTGAAGTATTTATCAGTGTAGCCAAGACACTGAAATGTTGTATTAATATTCAATGTTATCATTTTGGTAGTACATTAGGTACAGCAAACAGTAGGACCATAATAACATCTCCATCGTTCAAGGTGGTGGACAGCATGATGTGTCAACACCACATTCTTGTAGAATATATACTCTTTCACCAATGTAGAATTAGTGCAAAAATCAAATATAGTGCTCCATGATCATGAGGATGGACAGGACAAACGGGTATTGCAGTAATTTCTGGTAATTAGGTCAGAAGGTGAAGGACATTAAGTCTTATGCTAGTCATCATAGAGAATTACACTAGTCTATCAACCGATTTGAGTAATTGTTGGCACTCATTGCCTAGTTACTAAACATTTATGTACAATGTATGGAGTATTACAGAACATTATTCATAAGTCATCTGATTACAGTAAATATTGGCACTCATTGGCCAGTTACAAACCATTTTTATGCATTATTCAGAAGTCATCATTCAAATGGTTGAAATGGCTCTGAGCACTATGGGACTTAACATCTATGCTCATCAGTCCCCTAGAACTTAGAACTACTTAAACCTAACTAACCTAAGGAAATCACACACATCCATGCCCGAGGCAGGATTCGAACCTGCGACCGTAGCAGTCGCGCGGCTCCGGACTGAGCGCCTAGAACTGCTAGACCACCGCGGCCGGCTCATCATTCAAAGCAAGAGTTAATTAATAGCATAGCATTTATACATAAGTCATCATATTACTGTAAACAGTGGCATTCATTGGCCAGTTGCTAAACATGTAGCAAATATTGAATATTACAAAACACTATTCATAACCCATCTGGTTGCGGTAATTATTGGCACTCATTGGCCAGTTACAAAGTATTCATATAGTTTTACAAAACATTATTCAGTATTATTCAGAAGTCATCATTCAAAACAGGAGCTAATGAGTGTAGCATCAAGCTACTGGTATTCATATATGATATCATGTAAGTGACATAAGACAAATTTAAAATATAAGACATTGGAACTATTATTCAAAGTCTGTATTACAATAATACATTGACATAATGGAATCAATACATCAGAGAAATTTGCGTTACATTTAGGACTAGAAATATATCTTAAACTGGTAGCATTATTTGGTTGTATACCGGTAAAAGCTGGGACTGGAAATAGATTTTTTTGTGCTAGCAATACATTGCGTTGAGATCGATAATTAATTGCTGGGGCATGAAAATATTTGCTTTTGACTTATTGCTGGAAATAAGGATTAATAACGTCATTCGTCATGAGTCAGCTGTAGCAAGGTTATGAAACAAGTAGAGTATATGCGATGAATGATACACACAAATGGGTAAAAAAAATGCAAGTATTAGAACAGGTTTCATAACTAAGTGTTTATAGCATATTAATATCATGAAAAGCTTCTCCTGGAAAAAATACAAAATGGATTATTGAGCTGAAAAAAGAAATGCATATTATGCTGAAAAGTAGTGAACTTCGAATTAACAGGTAATGAAACGTGTACTCAATATGTATGTACTCTAGGTGTCTTTTCCAAAACATTCAGTCATTATACCACGCAACATAAGACATACTGTCAAAATGAACTGCAACAAATACTTAAATAACTACATAGCATTTCTTAACCAACGGTAAATATATAAACGTCATCATTATCCTCATCCGCAAAGAAAAACTTCATTATTCATATTACCATAACTTCATCACTATCATCACCTGCAAAGAAAAACTTCATTATTCATATTAGCATATTCTTCATATAACTATTCATCATCATTTATTATCATCTGCAAAAAAGACACTTCATTCATTATTCATAATACCATCATATTAGCATATTCTTCATATAACTATTCATCATCATTTATTATCATCTGCAAACAAGACACTTCATTCATTATTCATATTACCATTTACGTCATACAACTATTCATAGTATAGCGTTTCTTATTTCTAGCATATTTCGTCACTAAAACTAAGATGTGTAGTTCTGTCTGACAGCCTGCATCAATCGCCTCGTATTCTGAAAGAAAAATAATTAGTTAAGACTGCTATCATACGATGTGTATAGTATATTCTTGTTAATGCTTGTTAATTCTGATCCATTTACTCTTCATGACAAGGTATTGCATTTTCTTTCGTTCATTCCGAAGGTGAAATTCCCATTTCATAGTAATCCACTGTGGTTTGTTTAATTTATTTCTTTTACACGTTATTGCTTTCTGAAAATGATGAATAAGGATTAATATCTTGCATTTAAATCATATACTCATTAAATAAAAACTTGTTTCTAGTGATACAATTAAGCATACAGCATAGCATGACAGAAAACGTATTAGGTCAAAAACATAGACAGTTTTCAAGTGCAAAAAATGTACACAGAGTATCATAATGTAGTAGCAAAAGGTGTAGAATAGTCAAGATATTGAGATATCATAAGAAAAAATGTCAAAGTCAACTGGTGTTTGTTATATCTTAAAGATTACATAGTGCATACAGACAAAAATTCTACTTTCGATAGGAAAACAATTATACCTACACAAAAAATGGAAAATGTGCACGGTCTGATATATAACGACAAGAAAAGCGACCTGCTAACCTTACCTTGCCGGGCACTTGCCGCGAAAAAAAAGATAATCATCAGTAAGTAGTCACATAAATATAATTGCATAAGTGGTCATAAAATATGTAAGTTTATCTGGAAAAATGTGCATGGTCTGATGTGTAACGACAAAAAAAGCGACCTGCTAACCTTACCTTGCCGGGCACTTGCCAGGAAAAAATATGATAATCATCAGTAAGTGTTCATATAAATATAATTGCATAAGTGGTCATAAAATATGTAAGTTTATCTGGAAAAATGTGCACGGTCTGATGTGTAACGACAAGAAAAGCGACCTGCTAACCTTACCTTGCCGGGCACTTGCCAGGAAAAAATATGATAATCATCAGTAAGTGTTCATATAAATATAATTGCATAAGTGGTCATATAAAAATCAGGAAATGGCATTACAGTGTGATAAATCATAAAGTATGTTCATTCAATAAAGGGTTTAATATTGGAGACATGGTGATTGCCCTTGCTTTTTCTGGTTCTCAAAGTTTCGACGTGTACTACATTGGGGTGAAAAAAATGGTTCAAATGGCTCTGAGCACTATGGGACTGAACAGCTGTGGTCATCAGTCCCCTAGAACTTAGAACTACTTAAACCTAACTAACCTAAGGACATCACACACATCCATGCCCGAGGCAGGATTCGAACCTGCGGCCGTAGCAGTCGCGCGGTTCCGGACTGCGCGCCTAGAACCGCGAGACCACCGCGGCCGGCCATTGGGGTGAGGAATGCTGCGAATTCGATATGGACCTGCGTATAGAAGCTCAAATATACTGCATCTACTCTTTCCTCTGTTGGATAAATAGTGTGTACGTACTAATATCTTCTGTCCTATGTGAAATTCACGGCGTCTACAAACCTGTTTTTGCTGTCTCCTCCGGCGCTCTGCGGCACGTTTGATGTTGTTCAGCGCAATGTCAATTATTTCATGGTGGCGTAGTCGACGAGATGTAGGAAACGATACTAGTTCTTTAATTTTGTTGGGTGGTTCAACATTTTTCAGTATAACAGTCGGAGATAGCATAGTAGATTCATTTGGTATGGAGTTAATTGCATCCTGGAATGAGAGTATGTGTGTGTCCCAATCAATATGTTTTTTATGTCAGTATATTCTACATAGTTTACCAATTTCTTTCATTAGTCGTTCACAAGGGTTCGAAGAAGCGTGATACCTGGATATATACACTCCTGGAAATGGAAAAAAGAACACATTGACACCGGTGTGTCAGACCCACCATACTTGCTCCGGACACTGCGAGAGGGCTGTACAAGCAATGATCACACGCACGGCACAGCGGACACACCAGGAACCGCGGTGTTGGCCGTCGAATGGCGCTAGCTGCGCAGCATTTGTGCACCGCCGCCGTCAGTGTCAGCCAGTTTGCCGTCGCATACGGAGCTCCATCGCAGTCTTTAACACTGGTAGCGTGCCGCGACAGCGTGGACGTGAACCGTATGTGCAGTTGACGGACTTTGAGCGAGGGCGTATAGTGGGCATGCGGGAATCCGGGTGGACGTACCGCCGAATTGCTCAACACGTGGGGCGTGAGGTCTCCACAGTACATCGGTGTTGTCGCCAGTGGTCGGCGGAAGGTGCACGTGCCCGTCGACCTGGGACCGGACCGCAGCGACGCACGGATGCACGCCAAGACCGTAGGATCCTACGCAGTGCCGTAGGGGACCGCACCGCCACTTCCCAGCAAATTAGGGACACTGTTGCTCCTGGGGTATCGGCGAGGACCATTCGCAACCGTCTCCATGAAGCTGGGCTACGGTCCCGCACACCGTTAGGCCGTCTTCCGCTCACGCCCCAACATCGTGCAGCCCGCCTCCAGTGGTGTCGCGACAGGCGTGAATGGAGGGACGAATGGAGACGTGTCGTCTTCAGCGATGAGAGTCGCTTCTGCCTTGGTGCCAATGATGGTCGTATGCGTGTTTGGCGCCGTGCAGTTGAGCGCCACAATCAGGACTGCATACGACCGAGGCACACAGGGCCAACACCCGGCATCATGGTGTGGGGAGCGATCTCCTACACTGGCCGTACACCACTGGTGATCGTCGAGGGGACACTGAATAGTGCACGGTACATCCAAACCGTCATCGAACCCATCGTTCTACCATTCCTAGAGCGGCAAGGGAACTTGCTGTTCCAACAGGACAATGCACGTCCGCATGTATCCCGTGCCACCCAACGTGCTCTAGAAGGTGTAAGTCAACTACCCTGGCCAGCAAGATCTCCGGATCTGTCCCCCATTGAGCATGTTTGGGACTGGATGAAGCGTCGTCTCACGCGGTCTGCACGTCCAGCACGAACGCTGGTCCAACTGAGGCGCCAGGTGGAAATGGCATGGCAAGCCGTTCCACAGGACTACATCCAGCATCTCTACGATCGTCTCCATGGGAGAATAGCAGCCTGCATTGCTGCGAAAGGTGGATATACACTGTACTAGTGCCGACATTGTGCATGCTCTGTTGCCTGTGTATGTGCCTGTGGTTCTGTCAGTGTGATCATGTGATGTATCTGACCCCAGGAATGTGTCAATAAAGTTTCCCCTTCCTGGGACAATGAATTCACGGTGTTCTTATTTCAATTTCCAGGAGTGTAGATCGGAGAAATGTTTCTTGTTCGTAACATACGTGTCCATATAGCAGATCGAAACTGTGGTCCATTGTCGGAAATTACTTTCAATATATGCCCTACATGAAATAAAAAATGTTTTACAAATGCACTGGAAACAGATTTAGCAGTAGCTTTGCGTAACGGAATGAAGGTAACAAATTTCGAAGTGAGTTCAACAGCGACAAAGATGTAGCAAAAACCTCTATTAGTTCTGGGAATTGGACCAAAAATGTCTACAGCGGCCATGTGTCTCAATTAAACGGGTACAATGGGATGTAACGGAGGAATATGTGAAGTCGTGTCTGATTTAGCTTTCTGGCAGATTTTACATGACGCTAAAACTCGTCGTATACGTTTCTCCATGTTGGCAAAATAACAGTTCTGTCTCAGTATAAGAAAACATTTTCTGGCTCCATAATGTGCGTAACTTAAATGAGTATACCAAATTAATTTGTTAAGAAGCTCGTCAGGAATACATAATAACCAATTGTTGCTGTCAGGGTGAGAGCGGCGAAACAGAATGTTATTGCGAATGGTTTCTGATGGTAACATTATTCTTGTCTTGCCAAAGGCGTTTAATTTCTTGCCGGCCGCGGTGGTCTAGCGGCTCTAGGCGCGCAGTCCGGAACCGCGCGACTGCTACGGTTGCAGGTTCGAATCCTGCCTTGGGCATGGATGTGTGTGATGTCCTTAGGTTAGTTAGGTTTAAGTAGTTCTCAGTTCTAGGGGACTGATGACCACAGATGTTAAGTCCCATAGTGCTCAGAGCCATTTGAGCCATTTAATTTCTTTCCACACGTTGCCTTTGCTCTGCTCCTGTGCTATGTCTAGTAATGACGACGAAATGAAGTTTTCAAATGCGACTTGTTGAATATACATGACGCTAGTATTTGCTTGGCAGAAGTTGGTTGCGATGTCTTGCTGATTGTTGCTGAGAGAACGGGATAGTGCGTCTGCTACATTTTGTGTACCGGGAATGTGAACAATTGTAAAATTAAATTACTGTAAATAAAGTTTCCGTCTGCTTAATCTGTCGTGTGTAAATTTTGCTGAAAGTAAAAACTGGATAGCTCTACGGTCTGTGTAAACGGTAGTATGTCTTCCATAAAGAAAATGCCTAAATCTGATAAATGACCATACAACATATAATGGTTCACGATCTGTGACAGAATAATTGCGTTCAGCAGGTGACAGAATGCGACTCGCAAAGGCGATGTTTTTAATTACTGTAGTATACCGTCTTCTTCAATTTCCTGAAAAACGTGTACGCCTAAAGCGGTGTTAGAACTGTCGGTGGCAATGGAAAAATTTCTAGTAAGATCTGGGTGTGATAAAAGAGGTGCGTTCAACAAAGCTTGTTTTAGATTGACAAATTCAGAATGTGCTTGGCTATCCCATGACCAAATAGTGTTTTTACTCGTCAGCTGGCACAATCTAGGGGTGTCTAAAGGAGAGTAATGAATAAATTTACGGAAAAAGTTAATTAATCCCAGAAAGCTGTGTAATTGTTTCTTCGTCGTAGGAACAGTAATGTCACGTAAAGCCTGAAGTTTTTCCGGGTCAGGCGCAATGCCTTCTGCTGAAATTTCATGTCCAAGAAATTTTATGGAAGTTTTACCAAAGTGCGATTTGCTAAGATTAACTGTGAGTCCTTGTGCACGAAAAGTTTGTAACAGTTGTTCAAGAATCAGAGTGTGTTCAGACCAGTTAGCTTCTGCAATAAGAATGTCGTCTATATACGTTGTGATTCTGTCTTTAAGTTCTGTCGGAAGTATAGTATTCAAACCGCGAATAAATGCTGCTTAAGAAATAGTTAAACCGAACGGTAATTTGCAAAATTGATAACAGTCACCAAAACAGAGAAAAGCTGTGTACTTTCTGCAGTTCGGATGGAGCTGAATTTGCCAAAATCCCGATTTCAAATCTAATGTCGAATAAATAGCAGTACCATGAAATTTCTGTGGTAGTTCTTCTAGTGTCTGTGGGCGATCTGTTTCATTAATAAAAATGTCGTTGATGTGACGCGAATCAAGTACGAGGCGAAGTGAACCATCCTTTTTCTTAACAATATGGAGCGGGTTTATGTACGGACTAACTGCCGGTTCAATAATTCCTTGGTCAAGCATAGCTTGCAATTCTTTCTTAACTTGTTCTCTGTGAATATAAGGAATGGGATAATGTTTGGCTTTAAATGTGTCATGCTGTTTAACTTGAAATTCATACATAAAACCGGACATAGTATCAGGGATGTTGTCAAAAACTGGAGCTTGCTATAAAAGAATTTTGCGTAGCTCTGTACGTTCGTCGTCTGTATTTGCACTGCTTTGCTTTGCTTTATCAGAAATCATTTGCATAACGTCATAATCGGCTTCGTCTGGAGTATTATAGTTGTGTACGTACGTATCTGTGAACAATGTCAAATGACAGTCTATGTAACGCGATGTAGAAATGACCTCTGTTCGATTAATTGTTTGTTCTTCTGCAGATAAAGAGTGCTGAAATTCTAATGCCAGTTGTACATTTTCATCCTTTAACATTAAATAGGAATTTTGAAAGTCAATAACTGCGTCATGTTGTACCAAAAAACTCGTACCTAAAATAACGTCTGTTGTCAATAAGGGAACAATCCAAAAATTTGAGTGAAACGTATGACCTGCAATACAAAACGATAAGTGTGTCTGTAATTTTACATCTGCTACTTTACCAGATACTGCTCCTTTTACTTTAGTTTTGCCTAATGGTAACGTAGGGTAAATATTCTCTTTGTTACATTCGTTGAAAGTTTCTTCATTTATAACTGACATAGGTGATCCAGAATCGACTACTGCTGAAAATTTGGATGATCCAATCTTTACTTCAATGACAGGGTGGGAAATGGTTTTTTTGAATAACTGATTTTTCATGCAAAAGTGTGTCTCGGATGTCGTCAAAAGTAATAAAATTTCGTGAATGAGAATCTGTGTGTCAAAAGTAGTGCTTACGTTACTGGAAGATTCATTCTGCACTGTATCTAGTCAAATTCTTTCTGACGTGCTGTTATTTGCGGGAGGATGCTGTGGCATCTCGACTATTTGTGCTGTTCTGTTATTTCTCCCTGACGTATTACGTTCGGGATGATATCTACTGTCTGGTTCATTCATGATAATCTGTTGTTGTGGTTGATTATGCTGCTGGTAAGAGCGACTGTTATTAAACGTACGCTGAAAATTGTGCTCATTACTTTTACGTCTGTCATGATAGTCATTGCTATACGGCGCGTTGCGATACGGGTCGAAATGATGTGTCTTCTGTACGTAGTGGTTTCCTTGTTGCTGTGCGTTACTATTTGGCGGAGCCGACGCTATATGTATAGGCGGCGAAACATTAAAGCTTGGTTGACCTTGCACATTACGTTGTTGGTTAGGTAAGCTAACCGGCTGGTTTTGTTGCTGTTGTTGGGAAAAACCTCTATTGTTACCAAAATGTGGTTTCTGTTGCTGATAATTTTGACGATACTGATAATTAAAATTTTGTCTGTTATTAAAGTTCTGGTGGTTGTCGTTCCTGGAGCGTCTATTACCTTTGTTATTGAAATAGCGTGGCTGATCGTAATTACTGTATGTTGGTTGGCCTTGGTTATGATGTGAAAAGTTTTTGTTTATGAAGGAATAATCTGATTGCTGAACTTCCAAAAGCTGTAACAGATCTCTGAATGCCGAAATATTTTCTTTCTGCTGGCCTGTTAAAAGTGATACTCGTAACGATCGTGGTGATTTAGAAATAAATAATTGGATAAGTGCAGAGTCACTGTATGGCTCACTTAAGTACTGGTTTTGTTGGACCATGTGTTCAAAAAATTGCGTGACAGTGGAAAAATTTGAGTTCTCATAATTCGGTAAACTAATTAATTGATCCTTGATTCCGCGCTGTGTCGTCTTCGACCAATACGCTGACAGAAAAGCATTCTGAAATTCTTCTACGGAGTAGCATTGTCTCGCGATCGGTCTCATACGAGTTGCCGGTTCGCCTTCCAAAAAACTGCAAATAAATTCAAGTTTGTGTGTTACGGGCCAAGTTGGTGGAAAAGCAAAGCTAAATTGTTGTATCCAATCCAAGGGGTGAATCTGTGTTCTGTCATTTTTAAATACCTTAAATTTTCTCACGGATAGAAAGTGCTTGTAATGAAAATTATCGTCTCTGTATGTATGAACAGGTTCAGAGTTGTATGATAATCTGTTTGTCTGTGACTGTTCGGAATCTAAATCACGTACTCTCTGTAAATTACCTAAATTATACTGGCTGTGTAAGTCTGAAAGTGGCGTATGCTGTGATGTGTTAAAGGCTGAAATATTTTTCATCTCCGTCAATTCGTGCTGTAAAGATGACAATTTTCTACGTAATGTATTATTGAACGAACCTATCTCACTGATCGTCTGCTGTAAATTTTGGAATTCGGGTGTTTGATTAAGCGAAACTGGTGACGTATCGTCTGATTTGGTGTCATTATTATTTTCGATAACATCAATACGACTGGCCAATTCATCATATTTTTCAGTCAGTGCTTTTACCTGATCATCGTTTTTAGTATCACAAGCATAATTTGTTTTTGTATTTTACGTGTGGTTTTGTTCAATTTTTTAACGTCTGCTTTGATGGCATCGGGATCCTGTATTAGTTCCAACTTTTCAACTCTGTTGGTCATTGTCTGAAAGTCTAATGTGTGTGTGTCTGTTTTTGTTTTAAGATCGGAGATTTCATCATGCAATTCGGTGTTCAACTGTTTGATTTCGTCTGATACTGTAGCAATATTGTTGTCTACGTATGTTTTTGCTTTCGTAAACAATTTACGCTTATCTTCATGCTTCTGTGCAGTAATTGTATCCATGACTTGTTGCTTTACTTTATTCTGTTCCTGTATAAATTTACGGTAACGCGTTTCACTGTTTTGTAGGTGGTGATTAAAACGTTCGTCAATTTGGCTGTTCTGTTGGTCAAATTTCGTGTCTACTTTCGCATCCAGTGTGCGTGAAAGTTCTGCTGACATTAATTTAAACTCCCCGCGTAACTGTGTTGCGTTTTCAGAACATTGTTTAGCGACTGCACTAATTTCATCTCTAAGTAATTTAGTTGTGGCTGTATGTGTATTACTTAATTCTTGTGCCACAGATCTAATTTCTTCACTACTGTTCATAGCACAAGCCTTAATTTCCTCACGTAATTGTTCTTTAGTATCATGACATTGCGTGGTAACGGCTGTAATCTGTTCACTAACTTGTTTGAAATTGTTGTCTTGTTTTTCATTAAATTTTTGTTTGAGATTTTCATTATTTTCATTAATTTGTTGTTTGAGATTTTCATTAAGTTGTAGCATTAATGCTATAACTCGATCCATGCCAAAATTAGCTGCTGTATTCTCTGTGCTGTGTGATGATGTATCTGTATGTGTCACGTTTTGTATAACCATTTGGTCATTCTGTGATTCTTGAAAAGGTTTGCCAATCCGATGTGCACTGTTGGCCACTACATCGGAATCAAATAAATCTGACGTATTCTGACTACATTGTTCATCTTCTTGGGAAAAATTTATCTGTTCACAATGCAAATTTTGCAAACCGGGTATGTCAAACTGGGCAGCGTTCATTATATCAGAACGTGCCGCGTCATCAATTGTCACATTTACTGTGAACATAATTGAATTTGTTTGCTCATCATTAGAATTAAAATCATTACTAGTGGTCGGTACGCACTGATTATCAGTAATTAGAGGATTATCGCTATTACACTGAGTGTCGCAAGTATTATCGGTCAAATTATTCGAGTCGGCTATTTCACTCATTGCACATCGCGATGTACTCTTAACAGTTTTTCGCGGCATTTTCACGAATCAAAATTAAGCACAAAATCAATCAAAGTCAAAGCAAAAATGGAACAAATACAATTACAACAAAGAGCAATAAATTGCCGATGACCTGTGAAATAAAGAGTGACAAGTTAGTAAATGCGTTGCGCCAGATGCAAACTACATTTAAAATTAAGTAAATAAGATCAGATATATAACTAACTACTTCTCAGAAATTCACAAAAATACGATCCTGGACGGTTGTCGCCAAGTGCAGCCTCCCCACAAAATAAAATAAATAATATAAATAATATTCTCATTTAGTGTAACCTCAAAACAGAAAAATTCCCTAACTTCTCAACAGTAAAAATTATAATTATGTCGTTCACATTCAGTGTAACGTCCCAACAAAAAATAAATTCAGTAACCTGGTAATAATACAATGTAACTAACCTCTCAATTAAATTGTCGCTCACTTATAACTTTTCAATAATCGACTGTGAATTTAACCTGGTAAATTTTGGACGTCAGCAGTGTTGCGTCATGGCCCAGAAAGATGATTCTGAATAAAAAAAGAAAAATTCTTACCTCAATGAAGTCACCGGATAACGCATATATATCTGCTCTTACAATAAATTTTTCTGGCACAGCCCTGTGCAATGCTGGCCGATAGATTTGTCATTTATGAAAGGAAACAACTGATTTTTCTTTTGCAATAATCGGGATGATCATGGATTGGAGAAATTAGTAAATTCTTTTAATTGAAATGAATGGTTGTTAAAAGTTATTTTTTATGAGAAAGATTATTATTAGGACATTTTTAAAACATTTGCATGGGACTTGAGATAACAATACTACATATGCGCGAGGCTGCTTTTTACCTTATACAATAATGCTCAGGCTCCGGCATCGCTGCACCACGACCGGCCCAGCCAACACGATACACCAGACTGCTCGCTAGCAACAACTTACTGCTACAGCTACACAGTTCCTACTGCAGTCAACACTGCTCTCTGGTCTGAGATTCTCTTATACCTTGCATATCGCAGGCAGCGCGTGAACAATACATCGAAATTGCATCTGCTCGGACCTCTTACATAATTACTATCTTCAAGAATGTATTCTGAACAGTGAATTGTGAATGATGTACCGTCAAGGGCGACGTTCATCATTAATGGATTAAAGTTAAGTATCAAACTAATTACGTCCGCTTTCTGAATTCTCATTCCTTGTCATGTTCCAGACCTCACGTCAGTACAGTCTTCCCTCCTCACGCCAGCCTGCGTGAGCTAAAAGGCGTGCATTTCGGCCTACACTCGTAACACGGTGTTGGCTTTTCTGCTAACACAAAAAGATGTCTATGCACAGGTCATGTAATTCGATTAAATAACGGGACGCTGATTAGTGATTTGCGTATTTGGTGATTGCCCCCGTCAGCGACCCAGGTGGGTTCTATAGGATTTACATCAGGCAAATTTGGTCGCCGAGATATTAAGGTGCGTTCTGTATAATCGACCTAGTGTAGCAAAAATGTGTTTCACCAGAAGAGCCGACACGTTTCATTTCATCAACGGTCTAATCCCGATGGTCCCGTGCCCACTGCAATCGTAATTGACTATGTCGTTGGGTCAAGATGCGAAAACGTAGAGGTGGTCTGCTGCGGAGCTCCATGTTCAACAATGTACGATGAACGGTGTGCTCAGGAACACCTGTACGTACACTAGCATTGTGCCCTTTCGGCAGAGATGCCACACATTACCATCCGTGCCACTTTAGACAGCAGACAAGCCTCCGAACCCCACGTTCTGGCCGGCCGAAGTGGCCGTGCGGTTAAAGGCGCTGCAGTCTGGAACCGCAAGACCGCTACGGTCGCAGGTTCGAATCCTGCCTCGGGCATGGATGTTTGTGATGTCCTTAGGTTAGTTAGGTTTAACTAGTTCTAAGTTCTAGGGGACTAATGACCTCAGCAGTTGAGTCCCATAGTGCTCAGAGCCATTTGAACCCACGTTCTGTGAAGAGTCGTGGACGTCCAACCATTTAGCGCCTAGTGCTAGTTTCACTGTCCTTCTGTCTCTTTTCGTAGATGCTCTCGACAGTAGCACGTGAACATTCGACCAGTTTCGCCGTTTTCGAGATGCTAGTTCACAAGCTTTGCGTAATAATGATCTGCCCTATGTCAAAGTCACTTATCTCATGGATTTCCCCATTTGCAGTGTTGTGACTTAGCAAGACAGCCAAGTCACAACGAGAGGAAGCCGAAAGGCACGCGTTAAGCTCACGCAGATTGGCGTGAGGTCTGGAACAGTTAAAGGAATTAATAGTAGCAAATAAAGTACGTAGTTGATGTAATACTTAACTTTAATCCACAATTGTAGAACATCTCTCTTGACGGTATATATTATAACCACAATATAAATTATCAAAGCTATGGCGCCTTGCTTGGTCGTAGCCAATGACTTAGCTGAAGGCTATGCTAACTATCGTCTCGGCAAATGAGAGCGTATTTGTCAGTGTGGCTTCGCTCGGTCTGCGATCACTGACAGTGGCGACACGCGGGTCCGACGTATACTAATGGACCGCGGCCGATTTAAAGGCTACCACCTAGCAAGTGTGGTGTCTGGCGGTGACACCACATGCAGCCCATATGTTCGCTAGGTCTCACGTCCGTGTCTTCTCGTCTTACATTCTTCTGTTACCAGTCAGCACCTAGCGTCGCCGTGGGCAATTGTCATAATGTTTTGTCTTATCAGTGTATCATTTGTTACTGTAGTATGTGAGAACTTTTTCTGCTGTTAGTGCCATTTTCGCTGAATAAGAAAGAATGGAATTGTTTAGAAAGCCAAATGTATGTTTTGCATTGTACAAGTGACCTTATTATTTGGATATTTACGATGATTAAGCATACTGCGTAACAGCACACTATTCCTGTAAACAATTTTTTATTTTATATTTCAGCCTCAACGTTTGTATTTTGAACACCTCCCGTAGATCAGCTGTACTCTTACGACTTACTATGTAACGTATTCACATCATCTGATGACGATTTTCTAAGAAGCAGAAATCGTTTATGAGAGATGAGACTCCAATGTATAAGTTCTGATGGGATATGACAGCCGACATCCACTTTAGTTATACGCACGAGCTCGCGCCCTCACCCGCGCCTCCTGTATGTATGTATGTATGTATGTGTGTGTGTGTGTGTGTGTGTGTGTGTGTGTGTGTGTGTGTGTGTGTGCGTGCTCCAACCTAAAGAGGTCTACTATAAGAGATCGAGAGCTTATCTAAAATATTTGGATGACAAATACTTTCCTATACTACTTGAAAATATCTGGGTGGCCGAAATTAGCCGTCGCGTTAAAGAGTAATGAATTATGAGATGGTGCAGCTAACAAGGATCACCTTGAGTAGCCCGCCCGGCTAGCCGCGCGGTCTAAAGCGCTGCTTCCCGAGCGGGAAGGCGTTCCGGTCACCGAGGTCCGGTGTGCTGGCCAGTCTGTGGATGGTTTTTCTGGTGGTTTTCCATCTACCTCGGCGAATGCGGGCTGCTCCCCTTATTCCGCCTCATTTACACTGTGTCGGCGATTGCTGCGCAAGTACAGTTTCCATGTACGCTTACACCATAATTATACTACCACGCAGACATTTGGGGCTACACTCGACTGGTATGAGACGTTCCCGGGGGTCTACTGGCGGCCGAACCGCACAATAACCCTGGGTTCGGTGTGGGGCGCTAGTGGCGTGGGTGGACTGCTGTAGCCTGTTGTGGGGCTGTGAACCACTGAGGGCTACGATGGGACGAAGTCTCTGTCGTTTCTAGGTCCCCGGTTTAATACATACATACATAATTCACCTTGAGTGGGAGGTCGCAAATTCAGTCATTAGTAACTCTCATTTGAAAGTGTTGTGCTACCAGTTATGACACAAAAAACTGTTGTGGATTGGCAAGAGGGCCAACCCACTAATGTAAGAGGAAGCCGAAAGGCACGCGTTTTAGCTCACGCAGGCTGGCGTGAGGTCTGGAACAGGACAAGGAAATTAGAATTTAGAAAAACGGACGTAGCTGGTGGAATACTTAACTTTAATCCGTTAATGAAGAACGTCAGTCTTGACGGTACATGAATCAATATCAATAGTAACTGATAATGGCGCCTTGCTAGGTCGTAGCAAATGACGTAGCTGAAGGCTATGCTAACTATCGTCTCGGTAATTGAGAACGTATTTTGTCAGTGAACCATCGCTAGCAAAGTCGGTTGTACAACTGGGGCGAGTGCTAGGAAGTCTCTCTAGACCTGCCGTGTGGCGGCGCTCGGTCTGCAATCACTGATAGTGGCGACACGCGTGTCCGACGTATACTAACGGACCGCGGCCGATTTAAAGGCTACCACCTAGCAAGTGTGGTGTCTGGCGGTGACACCACAAAAACATTAGCTGCTAATGACATACCATGTGGATCAGGAGGCGATAGATAATGAGCGTCCGGGAGGTGCAGAGATCAACCCTCTATGGGATGTATGTATTACACTTTAGAATATGGGCATTGTCAACATTCAGGAGATGTTGAAAACAAACCATTAGCTTGCACCATGATCATCGAATGAAAAGTGGTGCACCACAGTGATCACAAAGGTTCGCACCATCAAGATCAAAGACGAGCTGTTCGGGAGTAACAAACGGTGTAGGACGTTCAGTTAGTATTCACTCTTAAGGAACACATATAGTATCATATTGGTGTAACGTGGTGATCAGATTCAAAATGGCTCTGAGCACTATGGGACTCAACTTCTCAGGTCATTAGTCCCCTAGAACTTAGAACTACTTAAACCTAACTAACCTAAGGACATCACACACATCCATGCCTGAGGCAGGATTCGAACCTGCGACCGTAGCAGCCTCATGGTTCCGGACTGCGCGCCTAGAACCGCGAGACCACCGCGGCCGGCGTCGTGATCAGAACTAATGTAATGTGTGGGCATACAATTTAATGCGAAGCAGTCTGTCATGGAGCTTAACGTGAAACTGGCTATCCTTTACGGGGTAGCTGCAGATCGTGCGACGTTTTGTAGGAACGGACAAAACAAACATACAGAGGTTGAATTTGTCGAGTGGTTGCAGGTGATATGAACTGTAATGTCACACACTATTCAGGCGGGATAGTTTGTTATAAAGGAGTGTGATTTTAATTCGCAGACCAGAAACAAAGCAAAAGAAAGTTATTTTGACCACTTACTTCCTTCCCACGCCCGGGTTCCCGGGTTCGATTCCCGGCGGAGTCAGGGATTTTCTCTACCTCGTGATGACTGGGTGTTGTGTGATGTCCTTAGGTTAGTTAGGTTTAAGTAGTTCTAAGTTCTAGGGGACTGATGGCCATAGATGTGAAGTCCCATAGTGCTCAGAGCCATTTTTGAACTTACTTCCCAGTAGCAGTGCTCATACCACAGTTGTAGTTCTCTTACCTTCATTTTTCCACTCTTGCTTGCTGTGACGTAGAGATTCCCTACTGCCCTTGCAAGATCACGCACACGAGAAAGAATCGTAGGGAACAGTCCAGACTGACAATCTGCACAATTTCAGACGAATGTGTGAAGGCACTGATGTTAGTTGATCTCGATTCAGCTCTCTTGGTATCCCTAATTTCCAGCCTTTCTTCCGAGTGCATTTTCTTTTTAAATCCTGTCATGCACATCCTTTAAATTTTACCAGCATTCTTGAAACGCGCCAGTTTTTGTAACAAGTGCGCCTTTTCCTCACTTGAATAGCCGTAGTCTTTGTTATGCACTATGCGGTCATATTGCTGCCGACGTATTCGAAATCTGTGCATAATTGTTTCTTTGTAACTATGCTACTGATGATCTTCAGTGAACGTAATTATGTTTAGGACTCGCTATTTGGACAACGATTGCACTTTACTGCATTTCACTGGAGACGGGATTTGTGGCTTCATGCCCGACAAGGATGATGAACTACAAAAATGGTTCAAATGGCTCTGAGCACTATGGGACTTAACATCTGTGGTCATCAGTCCCCGAGAACTCAGAACTACTTAAACCTAACTAACCTAAGGACATCACACACACCCATGCCCGAGGCAGGCGTAGCAGTCGCGCGGTTCCGGACTGAGCGCCTAGAACCGCTAGGCCACCGCGGCCGGCTGATGAACTACATATGTAGCAGAAAGAGGTACTACAAAATAACAATACCAGAATCAGAATTGCTATTACATACAGAAAAATTATACAAAAATAAATTACTTCATTTTACGAATAATTTGATCTTGGTTTTCTGTTTGATTCTCATATTTTCTCTTGTAAATCTAATAAGTTATGTCACTGTTAACAGAATATCAATGTTGCTATTCGTACATTACCGATAGAAGCCGAAGAAATGCATTGTAGCGTTTAGATAAATGCATGTACGTGTAGAAGAAGCTGATATACCTTTTCCTGATTATAAGAGTTACTGTAATTTATTATTTCCCGTACTGGTATGTTTTTAGTTCAGTGAAAGGGAAACATGAAACGTAGATTGTTCATTTACAACTAAGAAAAGGGTATTGTGTTATATTCTTATTAATTTCAAAAAATATCCAGTGACGTTCTTTTCTTAACTTCATACTCAACACAAGAAGAATTTTAAGGCAGAAAATTATCAACGAAAGTGAGAAAAGTTCCAGAACATCAAGAGAATTATTGTTTCTGTAATTATATAATACTTATCTATATAATACTCTTGACCAGTTTGTAAGAGACAAATACGTAGAAAACAGAAGAAGAGAAACTATATTATGCAGTATTCATCGTTTTTAATTCTTTTGGTTATGAACCAAGAGCTTCAAACTTTAAAAACAAAGATCTGTGTGTACCTTGTCCTTTAATTTTGTCAGACTTTTGATTATTTCTACACAAGGGTAAGAAGAGAACACAATTCGAAATTCAGTACTTGCAGTTAGTGAAGAATGTATTCGTAGAATTACATTTTTAGCTTTGAAGTTTAATTTGAGGTGAATCATTCCCGTGAGAAACATATACAGGGTGTCTCTCCTAAAAGTCGCGTTTCGGCGGATATTGGAAGTTTCGGTTATGCGATGTGCAGCTGGATTCTGCGAAAATAATTACTACTCATCTCATGTTTCATACGACATACGTTGTCAACGGGAAGCATCGGTCTGTTTCCCTTTACAATGTGACTTTTAAAGCAGAATTTTACTTTCCATTCAATATTTTCTGGGCTGCCTGCAGCTACACTTCACAAAAACGACATTGAAAATCTCTGCCGAAACACCCGAAAAATGCACCTGACGATTTTTAGGAGAGACACGCGGTATACTGCAAATAGTCCATTATGAGGTACATTCACTGGGGTCCAAAATTAAAGCAACTAGCGGAAATATTACAGGCTTGTATTTATTTTGCCACAAAACAGTGTAAACAGATGATAGTAACGTAGAAACAATGTAAAGAACACAGAACGTACACAACTGCAACTTGAATAACGGTAGACAAAAATGTTCTTCGTTTTTCCCGACTTAAGGGGGAGTAGGACGACAAACGGGCCGAGTTAGAGCAAAAGAGGCACCACAGGACATTTTAATTTCCACTGTCTATACTTTTACGAATAAATTCATAAAACTTTATCAGCATGACCAGGAAGGATTCGGGATACACACTCATAGCAGTGGAAGTTCAAAAACATAACAAATTAATTTTTTTTAAACTTCACGTTTAGAAAAACCTCCAATTTTATAGTTAAATATCTCAATTTTTACCACAGTTTTTAATAGATTTTGAAAATTCTAGATTTTCATATACCTGTGAGAACGGTTTATATGCTGTTCAAAATTCATCGAAGAATCTGTCTTACTTATGAAGAAAAGTGTACCTATAGCAATAAATGCAGCCAATAGTAAGTGAAAAAATTATGAAATTTCATGTGAAAAAAAATATTTTGTTATGTTTTTGAACTTCCACTGCTTTGAGTCTGAAACCTGAATCATTCGTGGTTATGATGACAAAGTTTTATGAATTTATTTGTAAAAGTATAGACAGTGGAAATTAAAATGTCCTGTGGTGCCTCTTCTGCTCCAAATCGGCCCGTTTGACGTCCTACCATCCCCCCACCCCCCTCCCTAACGAATTTGCACATACATTCTGGCAACTGGTTAATGTGCTCTGCATGGGACGTGACTACCTCTGGCAGAAATACAGACCTTACAACGACGGGACATGCTGTCTGTGATGTCATCAGTGTCATGTTGAGACAATAGAGCTCGTTCTTCCTGCAGAGCTGCTCGTAAGTCTTGGAGAATGCAAGTGCATTCCAGACGTGCTCTATGGGATTAAAATCTGGAGAGCGAGCAGGTAACGCCATGCATGCAGTATCTTCCGTTTCCAAGAAAACATCACCCACTCGTGCTCTATGAGATCGAGCGTTATCGTCCATCAATACGAAGTCTGGGCCCCACCACCTCACTACAGCCGTATTTGTGGTCCCAAGATCTCGTCGAGATACCTGACAGCAGTTAAACCTTGCCGATTCACGCGTACAGTTTCATGAAGACGTGTTCAAGTGGTCAACATAATCCCAGTCAACACCATTAAGGATCCTTCGCGATATCGGTTTCTTCCCACAACGTTTGGATTCCGAAATCACGTGCCACGTTCCCTCAAGATGCGGATGCGTCTAGAATTACTCTCCAGACCAAATCGGTACTGATCTGCGAAAAGAACATTCATCCACTGTTCGACCGTCCAGGTGGCATTTTCACGACACCACCCTAGATGCTCCCTTCTGTGATGACGCATCAGAGATACACATACAGAAGACCTCCGACATTAAAGGCTATTCTGCTGAAGCCTTCTATGCACCGTGTGTCTCGATACCACAGGTCCAGGGGATGCTGCGAGGTCCGATGCCAGTTGCCGTTCAGTACTAAGGCACTACCGTCGTGCCCATTCGGTCCTCTCTTTTGGTGATCACACGTGGTCGGCCCTGCACTGGTCTTCGGAATACTGTTTCTGTTTCTACGAATTGTCACCACATCCGAGAAATTACAGAACGATTCACATTAAGCCTTCGGGCCAAATCAGTTTGCAACCGTCCAGCTTCCATTCTTCACATGGACCTCCACTGCAAAGAGTTAGGCGTCTTCTCTGTGCCATGCCGCATCGTCTGTGACTCTATACACAGCGATTGTGGATGTGGGAGTACCCGGAAAGCACTACACAGTCTTATAGGTGCCCTGACGTCATCGTTGATGCGGTTGACCGTTAACCGGAATGCCGTCTTCCGTGCAGAACACGATTGCACGGACATCTGTTGACATTTTCTATGATTATATCTTTAATTAGACACAAGACGAGGAACTAGCGACATCATGCTTCAGTTTTGGGCACCAGTGTATTCAATAAGGGAAGTAAAAAAAATGAGTATACCGCGATACTTCGAAAAGAAAAATTACAAATAGCTCTCGTCTTTGGATACACAGTAGCTAATCGGACAGTTACGGGATACTGGCTTCGTTGTAGGGTTCCAGGGGACAAGTGATTGCAGTAACATTATAAAACTTGTTTAAGACGTCACACAGCGACGTTTTGCTTATTTTAATGCAATGAAGAGACGAACTATTGAGACTGCATAAATGTACGAAGGAAATTCATAATATCAGGTACTGCAACTAAATTTTCTTAACGTAGGTACAAAAATTTAAAAATTAAGCACTATCTGTCAAACAAGGGACAAAAATTAACATTCGAATGAAGATTCGCAATTAGAGATGCGAAAATTACATGTGTGTTGCTTGAAGTTTTCCCTGCATATTGAATACTCTATCATTTTTCGGAAGTGCATGCCGGGTGTTATTAACTCGTGTAGCAATGTTTCCGGTGACAACTTTGCAGCTGCTCTCAGTACGAGTCGCTTCCAAGATTTTTAATGCACTTTAGGCTGTGAAGTAATCCCGCATGCATGAAAGTTAATATAATTGATAACAACAGCTTGAGTCATACATAAAACTCTACACCATTAAGAGTACAACGAAGCAAATGCAGATTCAGTTAATCCACAGTGCTTACAATATATTTGGCTGGTTGTAATGGATAGCATATGTTGTAGTGCTAGACAATGAAGAATTACGCAGAAGCTCCAAAGAAACTGGTATAGGCATGCTTATTCAAATATAGAGATATGTAAACCGGCAGATTACGGCGCTACGGTCTGCAGCGCCTATATAAGACTAGTGTCTGGTGCAGTTGTTAGATCGGTTACTGCTGCTACAATGGCAGGTTATCAAGCGTTAAGTGAGTTTCCACGTGGTGTTATAGTCAGCGCACGAGCGAAGGGACACAGCGTCTCCGAGGTAGCGAAAAAGTGGGGATTTTCCCGGGTACGACAATTTCACGAGTGTACTGCGAATATCACGAATCCGGTAAAACATCAAATCTCCCACATCGCTGTGGCCGGAAAAAGATGCTGCAAGAACGGAACCAACTACGACTGAAGAGTATCATTCAACGTGACAGAAGTGCAACCCCTTAGAAAATTGCTGCAGACTTCAGTGCTGGGACATCAACAACTGTTAGCGTGAGAACCATTCAACGTAACATCATCGATATGGGTTTTCAGAGCCGAAGATCCATTCGCGTACACTTGATGACTGCACGACACAAAGCTTGACTCCTTGTCTGGGCCCGTCAACACCGACATTGGACTGTTGACGACTGGAAACATGTTTCCAGGTCGGACAAGTCTCGTTTCAAATTGTATCGAGCGGATGGACGTGTACGGGTATGGAGACAACCTCATGAATCCATGGACCCTGCATGTCAGCAGGCGATTGCTCACGCTGGTGGAGGCTCTGTAATGGTATGAGACGTGTGCAGTTGGAGTGGTATGGGGCAGCTGATACGTCAAGATTCGACTCTGACGGGTTACACGTACGAAACCATCCTGTCTGATCCCCTTCATCAATTTATGTCCGTTGTGCATTCCGACGGACGTATACAATTCCAGCAGGACAATGCGACACTCCACACGCCCAGAATTGCTACAGAGTGGCTCCAGGAACATTCTTTTAAGTTTAAAAACTTCCGCTAGCCACCAAACTCCCCAGACATGAACATTATCGAGCATATCTGGAATGCCTTTCTACGTGCTGTTCAGAAGAGATCTCCATCCCCTCGTACTCTTACGGATTTGTGGACAGCCCTGCAGTTTTCATGGTGTCAATTCCCTCAAGCTCTACTTCAGACATTAGTCGAGTCGATGCCACGTCGTTTTGCGGCACTCCTGCGTACTCGCGCGTGCCCTACACGATATTAGGCAGGCGTACCAGTTTCTTTGGCTCTTCAGCGTATAACAGTAGGAAAAAGCTCAATGAACCTAATAATCTTGCTCAAGAGTTTCGTTGCTTGTCCAAACTCCGGACATAAAAAACTATCTTTTCCTGGAACAGGAGTCTCTAGGCCTTCACTGCCTGGAATTGCAACATATGCCCTACATAATAATCAACTAAATACTTCGTAAGCACTGTGGATTCGCGTTCTACAAATCATTTCCATAAATTATGAGCTACACTTAAATCAGCTGATTGTGACCTTTCTCAAGCTTTCTTAGTTTTCCAGGTTGGATGCTTAGTTGATAATGCCCTTCCATAATAATTTTCAATAGTATAGTTTTTTACACCTGAACAAACCACATCAGTTAAAATCTTGGTGCTTCCCTGTGAATGATTTCTCTTCCTCTTGTGATATTCCTGGCTGTGGCCGCCAGTATTTTATTTTGCTAGAGACGAAATACTGCAGCTGCACTAGTCAGACAGTTTCGGGTGTTCTGCAGCTCCGGTCACGCAACTCTGTTTCGGACGTTCGGAGGGTCAGAAGTGTATCTATGTTTTGGGGCGTACATGCCGTACTCTATTTCGGAAGTTGTCAGAAAAATAGAAAAATTAACGTAAATTAAGAAACCTATGTCGAGTGTTGTAAAATATAGTGAAGTGTGTGATTTTTTTAAAAAATACAACAAAACGGGACACAGTAATGAGAAATGTCGCCTACCATCATTTTCAGTACTACAGATCCTGCCCTCTGTAGATTCAGAGACTAACATGGGCAAGTTGCATCCCATAAAGAAGCACAATCACAGGTTGAGATGACGGCATAGCAGCCTCCGCCGAAGAAGATCCAACGACTGACGAGCTGTCTTCTGCGCTGGGGACACAACTTTAGAAGACGACAGTTTGGTGAAAAGAACGATTAGCGACCCTTATTCAATCCATCCAGCTTCCAGATCTGACTTCCAAAGGACACGCATAACTTATACTCTGTATTCATTGTTCACTGAATATACCTAAAAAGGAAACTATGGAGCTCGTCTACTTTTCTTAAGGGACAGATGTTGACCTATTATTTGACGATTGGTTGCATATTTCGTAAGTAACGACTCATTAACGGAGACCACACCCTCATCAGTTGGTGAATACTTAAGGAGGAATCAGAGCAATACTCTGGAGGCGCCGACCGAAAACTAAAAGTCTGTGTTGACCTTCAAATACAGATACAACTAAGAAGACGAGGACATTGTCCGCCACCGGTCCGCTCTGAATCACTCAAGATGAATGGCGGGACGGTTTCTTTGAAAGTCGCAGCTGATTGTTCCCTAATGTGAATTTCTGCACCGTTTGTAATGAGCTCGTCCTCGACAGGATGTTAAACCTTACTCTTCCTTTTTCCTTTGCCATCATGAGTCTAGCGCTAGGCCGAGAGACATACAATAAAGTAAAATTGAAAAACTACGTATAAGAAAACTACTGTGTGGCCAATGGGAAACGGTGTTCTGTGAAATTGTGTCCATGTGCGAAGTGAGTGAATGGATACTATAGCACAGTATTGGGAGTCATTCGTGCAGCGAGCACTAGACTTAGCAGTGAAGGGAGTAGTGAGAGTTGTTAAAAGATTCTGTGGAGAGGGAAGGAAAGAGAGAGAGAGTTATAAATTTATTTGAGGCACAGATGCTGTCGATATCAGACTGTAGAAGGTAATCATAGCTTTGCAAATGTTATTTCCGGAACCGAGTTCCATTGAGTTTGCTTGGTGAGAGCTTTAAGAATAACGGTAGTTGTAAAGGAAGGAAACGCCATAGGCTTAGTGGAACAGAAATGAATATTTGGATTAAATGTAATTATACGAGACGTGTGAGAAAGGTAATGAGGCTGAAAAAATTGCTAGCGATCTGGCAACGCTGTGTAGTTCTACTTATGTACACCGGTGTTTTCATCGCTTCCAGATGCTTAGCCCGATTTTCAGCTCCGTAAAACTAAGTGATTTTTTTGAGAGCGCCGTCGGTGAAGCTCTGTTTTCATTTTGTGTTACGAAAATGGAACAGCGGAATTTAGAGCAAGGTTATGCCATCACGTTGCTTGTTAGGTTTGGGGAATTCACTAGTGTGACTTCTGAAAAGTTGTACAGGCCCATGGGGAACATCCTTTATCAAGAGCACAGGTTTTTCGGGGGTACAAATCAGTTTTGGAAGGCCGTGAACACGTTTGAGATGAATCTCGCTCAGGAGGACCTTCAACCGAACATGTGCCTGCTCTTGTGAGATTGTTCATCAAGGACAAACTGTCAGCCAAGTGTTTTACAAAGAGCCCCTTGAAAGGCTCGGGAATAGGGTGAGATCGGACGTTGCATACAAGTGGGTGTAGCATACTGATAATGCACCATGTCACACGGGCACTTCAGCCACGCAAGTTTTGACCTCAAAAGGCATTGCTGTTGTTCCACAGCTCCCCTGTTCACCTGATCTGAGTCCTTGTGACTTTTTTCTTTTCTCGAAATTGAAAAATGCCTTAAAAGGACACCATTTTGGGACTCTGGAGGACGTTCGAAAGAACGTGACCGACGTGTTGAAGGCCCAGCAGTTGAATGCCTTTCAGTGCTGCTAGAAAGACTGGAAACAACGACTCCGCCGGTGTATAGCTCACGAAGGAAACAAATTTGAAGGGGACAGTATTGCTGTCCGAAAAAAAAAATCTTCTATAGACAAAAAACCAGCCTCATTACTTTTCTCACACACTTAAAATATTTTTTACTACTTCAAAATCTCTTTTTCGTTCTCCAGTTCTATAAGTGGTGCAGCAAGTCACATATGCTTTCTTAACGTTTTCCAACGAACTAACTAAGAAGAATTTTTGAAAAATAGTAGATAAAGGCCAACCATATTAACATGATTTATGTCCTATGTCTCGTAGTATTTTTGTTGAGCCTGGCGTATCAATTCTGATACGAGTTACTGTTACGACGGAACAAAACGTAAGGACACCTGCCAAATCAATGCATGTTATGTATTGACGAGGGACAACACCGCAGTCGGATTTTTGTAATTTCTGTATTTATGGGACGTGAAGCAAAGAGCTCAAATACATCTCTCCCAAAGCAGTTCGCTGCAGCTCTCATTCTCGTGAAAATCGGTTTTGAAGTTTTCCAACCAAGGTTAATATGTTAAAATAATGTACATACTTTTGGACGAGAGACGTGGCTTTGTGGCAGAGTGCTTGCTCGCTGTGTGCGAGCCTGGATTCAGTTTCAACGGAATCAAATTTTTAAACAAGCGTACATGTTCTACGAGCATTTCCGTGAAGTTTACGAGGGTTGTCCAGAAAGTAATGCACCGCATTTTTTTCTAAGCCGAAAACAATGCTGTGAATGTGAAACGTTACATATGTATTTTTTGAAGTCTCCTGAGTGAGTGCACCAAGTTTCCGTCACTTCCGACAGATAGTGTAGCTGCAGGACAGTTTCAAAATGGCGTCTGTAAGTGATGAACGTTACAGGCAACGTGCCGTCATTGACTTTCTCACTGCAAAGAAAGAAACTGTGGGGAATAATTAAAAACGCTTGTGCAAAGTCTATGGAGCATCAGCTGTCGACAAAAGTACAGTTAGTCGCTTGGCAAAGAGGGTGAGATCATCAGAAGGAGGTTCGGCGGAGCTCCACGATTTGCAGCGGTCGGAGAGACCATCCACGGCTGTCACACCTGACATGTTGCAGCGACCTGACGTAATTCACGAGGACAGACGCCTTACGACTCAGCAGCTGAGCTGCATCTGTCAATTAGCAAAGGAAAGCACTAGCTCCGCCACCAGGACAAAGATTGGTACCGACAGGGCATACACATCCTCGTTTCGCGCCGGAGGTACGTGTAAAAATGGGGTGTGTTTATAAAACACGATTCTTTCGTATGTGTAATTCTCATTGAGTTCAATAAAGAATTGTTGAAGAATGCAGTGCATTACTTTCTGGAAAACCCAAGTAGAATACATAAGCATAAGAGACTGACAGTCGCTAGATCGAGTCTTATTTCGGCCATCTTTTTCGTTTTTTCCATACAGTTCGAATACCTGTGTCATTTCAATTTAAAATTCGTCAAATATATACTAATTAACACATAATTACACTGCTGGCCACCGTAAATGCAACACCCTGAAGGAAGCATCCGAATCAAGTGAAATTTACACCATGGGTTTGCAGCGATGAGATATGCAACTGATTAGAATTTCAGCGCAGACGCACATCACGCGCGCCTGTGGCGCCACCTCATAGCGCCATTTAAGGCTTGGCGATTTCGACGAGTGTACGTTTGGCACGTGTGTTTACCTTGTGGTTGATTCACAAGACGATCAGTTATGCCTCGTAGACAACAGCGAACATCTTTTGATCAAGTATCCGAGTTCGACAGAGGAAGGATAGTGGCTTACCGAGATTGTGGATTATCATACAGAGAAATCGCTAGTCGTGTTGGACGAAACCAAACAACTGTAATGCGGATATGTAACCGTTGGATGCAGGAGGGTACGACGGACCGACGTGGTCGATCGCATTCACCTCGGTGCACCACTGCACGTGCTGATAGGCAAATTGTGCGCGTGGCAGTGACGGATCGCTCAGTGACATCCCGAACCATAGCACAGCACATTGCGTCTGTAACGCATCATCCAGTGTCTGCGCGTACCATTCGACGCCGTTTACAGCAGAGTGGTCTGTCCGCAAGACGTCCATTGCTTCGTCTACCATTGACGCAGAACCACAGACGTCTCCGTCGCCAATGGTGCGATGACAGACGGATGTGGACGGCAGAATGGAATGACGTTGTCTTCACTGACGAGGCACGCTTCTGTCTGCAGCACCACGATGGTCGGATTCGAGTGTGGAGACACCGTGGAGAGAGGATGCTGGACAGCTGCATTATGCACCGCTACACTGGTCTTGCACCGGGTATTATGGTATGGGGCGGTATTGGATATTACTCTCGCACGCCTCTAGTACGCATTGCCGGTACTTTAAATAGCCGGCGCTACATATCCGAGGTGCTGGAGCCAGTTGTCCTTCCTTACCTTCAGGGCTCGGCCACAGCCATATTTCAACAGGATAATGCGCGACCACACGTGGCACGCATTGTCAAAAGGTTCTTCGTCAATAACCACATTGAATTGCTTCCCTGGCCGGCTCGATCTCCGGATCTTTCGCCGATAGAAAACATGTGGTCCATGGTTGCTCAACGAGTGACCCAGATTACATCCCCAGCTGCCACACCAGATGATCTTTGGCAACGTGTGGAAGCTGCTTGGGCTGCTGTACCCCAGGGACACATCCAACGTCTCTTTGACTCAATGCCGAGACGTGTGGCAGCGGTGATCTCCAACAATGGCGGCTACTCTGGCTACTGATTCTGGCAGGAATCACATGTCACAGACGTCTGTAAATGTAATCATTTGATACTTGGTCAACATGTTATCTACGAAATAAATCTTGTTGTGCTACCTCTTGTCTTTCTTGGTGTTGCATTTACGGTGGCCAGCAGTGTATGTTTATAAAAAATCACGTCTTCTTATTCTTAATTATATACTGCGCACAAAAGTCCAGTTTTCGTTTTATTAAGGAACTCTTAGTAACCGATCTTTTATAAAAAATTGTTTATCATGACTGTGTGATAAAAAATTGAATGTAAATTTCTTCTTTCTTTTCGTATTTTACACTTCACGCAAATGCTCATACAGTTGTGATTACAAACAAAAAGCCTTAATAACCGATAATTTATAAAAGTTTGTTAATCAAGACTGTGCAATGAAAAAAAATGTAAATTAATTCCTTCTATCTTTTTGTATCTTATGCGTCACCCAAATGCTCGTAAAACATGAACATTTGCTTGAAAATTTGATTCTGCCAGGATTAGAACCCAGGCCAAACAACCATCAGGCACGCAAGGTGCCTCATAGCCTCGCTGTTTATCGAAACATCACTACATTATGTGACCAAAAGTATCCGGACACCCCCAAAAACATACATTTTTCATATTAGGTGCATTGTGCTGCCACCTACTGCCAGATACTGCATATCAGCGACCTCAGTAGTCAATACACATCGTGAGCGAGCAGAATGGGGCGCTCCACAGAACTCACGGACTTCGAACGTGGTCAGGTGATCGGCTATCACTTATGTTATATGTATGTACACGAGATTTCCACACACCTAAACATCCCTAGGTCCACTGTTTCCGATTTGATAGTGAAGTGGAAATGTGAAGGGACTCGTACAGCACAAAAGCGTACAGGCCGACGTCGTCTGTCGAGTGTCATAGACCGCCGACAGTTGAAGAGGGTTGTAATGTGTAATAGGTAGACATCTATCCAGACTATCACACGTGAATTCCAAACCGCATCAGGATCCACTGCAGTACTATGACAATAATCGGGATTTCATGGTCGAGCGGCTGCTCATAAGCCACACATCACGCCGGTAAATGCCAAACGACGCCTCGCTTGGTGTAAGGAGCATAAACAATGAACGACTGAACAGTGGGAAAACGTTGTGTAGACTGAAGAATCACGGTACACAATGTGGCGATCCGATGGCAGGGTTTGGATATCGCGAATGCCCGGTGAACGTCATCCGCCAGCGTGTGTAGTGCTAACAGTAAAATTCGGAGCCGGCGGTGTAATGGTGTGGTCGTGGTTTTCATAGAGGGGGCTTGCACCCTTTGTTGTTTTGCATGACGCTATCACAGCACAGGCCAACATTGATATTTTAAGCACCCTCTTGCTTCCCAATGTTGAAGTGCTAATCGGGGATGGCGATTGCATCTTTCAACACGTTCGAGCACTTGATCATAATGCACGGCCTGTGGCTGAGTGGTTACAAGACAATAACATCCTTGTCATGGAGTGGCCTACACAGAGTCCTGACCTGAATCCTATAGAACACCTTTGGGATGTTTTGGGACGCCGATTTCGTGCCAGGCCTCACCGACCGACATCGATAGCTCTCCTCAGTGCAGCACTCCGTGAAGAATGGGCTGCCATTCCCCAAGAAACTTTCCTGTACCTGATTGAACGTATGCATGCGAGAGTGAGCTGTCATCAAGGCAAGGAGTAGGCCAACACCGTATTGAATTCCAGCATTACCGATGGAGGGCACCACGAACTTGTAAGTCATTTTCAGCCAGGTGTCCGGATACTTTTGATCGCTTAATGTACCTTAGTTTAGCATACTAAAAGTTGTTGGAAAAACTTCGAAGTCGATTTTCTCGAGTATTTTACAGATTTCCGTCGAACCGCTTTGGGAGAGGTATATTTAGGTTCTGAACTTCGCGTGCCATAAATATAAAATAATTAAGAAAATCGACTGGGCGTGTGGTCCCCTTGTGAGTGGCAGTGACCAATTATTCGCCCGCCAGGCCTAGCACTGGACTCGCATTCGAACTGAATTCGTATTCGAAAGCAGGGCAGGCCCGGCCGTCCAAACGTGTTTGGAAAAGGTACAGGTGACTTCAAATGGTTCAAATGGCTCTGAGCACTATGGGACTCAACTGCTGAGGTCATTAGTCCCCTAGAACTTAGAACTAGTTAAACCTAACTAACCTAAGGACATCACAAACATCCATGCCCGAGGCAGGATTCGAACCTGCGACCGTAGCGGTCTTGCGGTTCCAGACTGCAGCGCCTTTAACCGCACGGACAGGTGACTTCCTTTCTTACTCTTTCCCTATCACAGAGCATCTAATGAGCTATTTAGACCCTAATCCTCCTGTCGGTATATACGGCGTAATAATATACACCAACTTAAGTACCAAATGCTTCTTGCACTTTCTCATTGTGGCCCTTTTTATGTTGTTTTTTTCTGATTTATGTAAACCATTGTAATTTAGAACATCAGCAAACATGTCTTTGATCTAATAGAATATATAGAGCGTACGAATAAATTACCAACAACGTTTTGTACGTTGTGCGCAACGGCAAATTCATCGTTTTTTAAGCAGGGACCCATGCTGGAAGTTCATGCTTTTTAGCATAGTGGGGCTTAAAAGTTCGAGAACGGGTGAGATTTTGATGATTAGGATGCTTTCCTCATTTTATTAAAACCCCAAAAAGAAGACTGACAGTTCATTCTTTGGGTAATAGTGCTAAAGTCGTTCACTGTGGCTCGAGTAGGCTAATCAGCAGTGTAAATACCATTGCGCGAACTGTACTCGTCGTGGGTAGTCCTAGACTGCTACTGCTGAACGTTTCTGCAGATGGTTGGGTCTAGCTATTGTTCACAGAAAACGCTCCACTCGTTAGCACCACATGTACCTAACAGTTGCACCGCTTGGCTGATGCTGACGAAGCGCTTTGATGTATCTTAAAACGTCCTTTGTTTACATTTGCCGCATTACTGGCGGAAACCGTCCATGACCGCGACTGTAAAAGTCTATTAGTCAGAGCTCACACAATTTTTGTTTATTAGGTATGTCGGTTTTGGCTTTCCAATCATTACCAACAGCTCTATAAAATAAGAAACAGTGCAGAACCACACATGTCAACGTTATCCCAGGTTTTACAAGTTTACTTTTATGACTGTGTATGTTAACATAAGCTCTCATCCCTTGAACGGCTAATAATGTGTTCATATTTACCATGTTACTGATGGACAGCGTCCATGAGCTCATTATTTTTGACCATTTCTATACATATAAATTGAAGTCCGTCTCTATATGCAGCCTAATCTCAGGAAGTGCCGTAGGATTTTGACGCGGTTTTCACTAATAGATACGCTGATGCACGAGGAGGAGTTGTGTATGCAGTTTACAAATATTTCGCATAAACTATCTGATTTATGATTAATTAAACTTGCCCATTCGCGTCTGGTCTGGTGGTCTAGTCGGGAGCACAGACTAACGACCGGAGGAGTCGGTTACTCAGTTTGCATGGATTTCACGCGGTTGAAATTCTACGGACTGTGGCGGTCGCCCACCATCGATCGTTGGGTGTTATTTTAGATTGTAGAATGAAATTTTCACTCGAGAGCAGAGTGAGCGCTGATATGAAACTTCCTGGCAGATTAAAACTGTGTGCCGGATCGAGACTCGAACTCGGGACCTTTGCCTTTCGCGGGCAAGTGCTCTACCAACTGAGCTACCCAAGCACAACTCACGCCCCGTCCTCACAGCTTTAATTCCGCCAGTACCTCGTCTCATACCTTCCAAACTTCACAGAAGCTCTCCTGCATGAGTCGTGATTGGGTAGCTCAGTTGGTAGAGCACTTGCCCGCGAAAGGCAAAGGTCCCGTGTTCGAGTCTTGGTCCGGCACACAGTTTTAATCTGCCAGGGAGTTTCGTTATTTTTAGATTGTTGTGCGATGAAGATGGCTGTGTTAAACTGGAAGTCCGTCACGGACAGGATTAAAGGAGTGATCCTTGAACACGAGCATTGCTCCCTCTCGTTACTTCATACTGTTCGGACCTTGGAAACTTACACGTTGAGTAAAGCCTATTTTCTTGCTCAAATTTTTCGCTTTCTACGGCGATGTCCCGAAAGTTACAACGATTATCGGTGATGTTTATCTGGCGAAACTCTATTTTTCTGTTGGTCTGTGAGGTTATGGCGAGAACCCGGCTCATGGAAATTTAGGGATCCCTGATGTTTGGACCAATGGTTCTGCTTTATTTCTTCGACCCACTGTTTTAACGTGTCTTCTCGTCTCCTCACTTACAGCTCTCGTTTTTGCCTGTCTCCAACCTTCGAAGTTAACAGTTCCAGTAGATTTTGGTAGGATGAATAATACATTAAGACATATTCGGGAATTTTTTATTGATGTCAGTTTTTTGGAGGGTGATTTTCTTTCCCAGTCGCATCTCTCAGTAAAAATGCTGTTATGTCGCTGAACGTTTCCAATTCGCGCTTCCTCTGTGGAATCGCTATCGCCAGAGACAGATTAAAGGGTTCTTTAATCCAATTGTCAGTCTACCTGTTTTTTCAATGAAAGTGGCGTCCTCATGGTACTAAGTCGTTCATAGCCTTCTCCCCACCAATGTTCGACTTTTTCGCATTGGCCTTAGTGAGACAGACCTACGCAGTCATTGCCATGAGACGGATACGTCACGTCATCGGTTGGTCGCCTGCGAACGCAGACAATGGCTTTGGCTCCGCCGACAAATGGCCTTTCTCTCCAGTGAGATTTTCCTGTGTCCCGATTCACCCTTCTTTCCCAGAACGAAGAACAATACACTTCTTTGGCTTCTCGGGCATTTTGTTCATTACGTGGTGGGGAGTGGGTAGGACCCTTGACCCTTGTGCCTTTTACCAGTATATGGTTATGGCAGGAATTGGTAAAGAATGCCACGCTATCGTCACCTTTTTGCGAATATGCTGTACCTTGTATTTAATCGTCTAGAAGTTAGGTGAAATATAGGATTCCTTTTCTGTTCGAACATTTCATTCTTGTTAGCTTGCTTTTGGTAAACTTAACAAAAAGAAAAGTTGTTTAGTTAACCGGTTCTCTTGATATTTTCTTCATGGTCCTGTTCAGGTATATTGTTACACAACTACTTTCATCTTTGTGATCCTGTTTATCTTGTTTTTTTTCTTAATTAATAAAAAATAAACAAAAATCATTGCACGCGACGACTGGACATGAATTTTTTTTCCTTTTTAAGTGGCGGAAATGATATAGGATTAAGTACGATTTTGTTTCTTTCTTTTTTGAGAAGTTGGTTTTAACTTTAAAACAAATAAATAAATAAAAATGAAAAATAAAAAAAATGTGGCTGAGTGGTCAGCGTCGCACAATGCCATTCGAGTGGGCTGGGTTCGATTTCCGGCCGGATCGGAGAGTTTGTCCACTGGGAAAGAAAGAAAAGAGGTAGATTGTGTTGCTGTAAACTGAAAGTTGTGGGATCGAATCCTACCTGAGTCACTCTGCCATCTAACCTAACACTCCCCACCTGTCAATAATGTGGAGATCCGAAACGTAGGCCGGATTCCGCGTTACACTACAGCTCTCATTTTCCCTGTTGGATAACCTGTTACGGTCATGCCGTTCACCTAAATGACATCCAACGGATTGCAATCGTTTCAGAACAATTGCTTAGAAGAAACCTGCGAATCCAAAACATGTGGTTTTCAGTTCTTTTTGCTTAAAGTTAAACGACTTCTGAAAATAGACATGACACTGGATACAGCTTTGCTTCGTTTATGTAAAGCAAGTTTTGCAGCAGATGACTCAACTTTCAGATTTATGCTTTTCTTGAGTAAAGTTAAATGCCAACACGATTGTGTGGTGGTGCGAAAGACATTATTTGTTAGGACACTTCAAATTATACAGAAGTCTCGTAAACGAATCTCCACTGGTGAGAAAGAGGTTTAGGGCAGAAATTTCTTGCGGGTGAAGATATAAGATTTCAAAATGCTTCAACAGATGGTTGACGGGTGCATTTCGAAATAACATCAGGCTGTGATATGAGTCTTACAATCTGAAACGATCAAGTATTTTTAACCAGTAGTTTCTCTCTCATCGTTTGAGAACAACCGTATAGCGAAGAATATGTGAATCAAAATTCTATCATGTTTCATTTTTTATGCTACAAGTAGAACCTTTTCCTAAAAATTACTTCAGCACCTTTCCTTCGTTTACATACATTTCAGAAGCGCAGCAGATGACTCAAGAGTTCAACTTTCTGCTTTCCTTGAATCAAAACTGTATGTGAGCACGATTCTTTGCTTGGCATGGTGATGAAATCTGTCATAATGTGTCCACGACGAACAATTGCCGCTATGAGTCTCAACAATGCATCACAGTGCGCACTAAGCTTGACAAAAGGAGTGCTGTAGCACGAGCTAAACATATAAATAATGCGCGTTTTTTCTTATTTTTTCTTTACCTGTACCACCTCAGCCACCCTGCGACTCATATTGAATCACTTACACGCACAGTACACCCATGATTCGCATACGCTATTTACGTTGATTGTTAACATATTACTTACATGACGATGTGCTCCCTTGGTTGCCGTCAGATGTCACTCCAAACGCCAAATCAATATGGGACACAAAACATTCATGCCTCCAGACAACTTTCCTGGCGTGTGCTGCTTACATCGCGTGAGTTATATGAAAGCGTTGCTCAACACTTTTTTCTGAATGTTGTTCATAATTACACTTAGTGGACCGCAAACAAATTACACTACACCATACAAGCCGGGCTGGGTCGCTAGTTTAGTATATATATCAGTCAATGCTCACACATTTTTTTTTATTGGCTATATCGATTTCAATAAAGGTAATGTCGTCATTTATTTTTATTGTAAAATATACCGTATCATCCGTGTTTATTTAATGTTAATGCTGTTAGCACTTTCGATCGTAGAACATCATCAGACAATATTTAAGGTAGCGGAGACGGTGGCTCGGGCTAACTCTTTAAGTGTCTCTGGTAAATGTATGTACCAGTGGTAAACAACTGGAATAACGACGTATAATTGTTTTTCTCCTTATTCATTGGTATGAACATTTACTATGCCATACCTAGTGGTAGACGTAAAAGTACGTACTGAATTGAGCAGGTTTATCGGTTGATGTTCCCAAAGAGTACATACTGAGCGTATTCATTGATACACTGGGAAACACGTTTTGTCACTTAATGGTTAATACGGAATGGCATCAGTCATATGCTTCTCTGCTCAGCATGTGGCTGATATCATTCAGTGTGTCCTCGGAGTCCCCGTTGGTCCCTTTAATATCCTCTACTGCTGGTCTACTGACCGAAAACACTAACAATGTTAACAGTAAACTCGATTCAGACAATATTTTAACAGGAAAGATATAGCAGTTGCTATATTTCAGTAGACAATATGTCTAAAATCTTCGAAAAATATGACTTTGTACACTGTTCCTAATTTTATAGGGCTTTTAATGACTGAAACGTCGAACCCGGTAAAGACCAATAAAAGAACATTGTGTGAACTTTGAATGATATAGCTTTATACTCAAAACGTCCTCTCCAAAGGCAAAAGCTCAAATTAAGCGTAGATTAACGGTATCCGGTTTTGACGCCTAATACTGAACGGAAAAGTAGAATAATCGACACAACATTCAAAACCTTTAAAATATGTTCCTACAGAAATTTTTTTAATACCACAAACACTACAGTGCATTCATAATAATTTAACTAGTACTGAAAACATATTTTGTTCTATGCACAGACAACAATTCAGCAAATATTGTAAGTGGAAAACTTGCAACTCTCTCTTAGTATCCGCTTAAATGCTCCGAACATCGAATGATATGAAGTATTTCTGTTGTAAAAGTTTCCCATATTAGGTCGTGCTGCAGTTCCGCTTTCGCCATCAAATTATCCAGATGCAATAAACATATTCGTCATTTAAACAATTATGTACTGCCATGTCAATAATGTTGTCGCACTGGTACACAACACAGCCATCCAATTATGAAGAGAACAGTGGGTGGTAGGGAGCTGCAATACAAGTGCGGCAGAGCTACTGTGTGCCGTTCGTTCATGCATCTTATACTAATTACTCAGGGCTTTATAACTAATTAGGATGCCAAATAAAATACGAAGAAACTGTTCTCAGACTACGACTCCTGCTAGTACACAAACTACACTGCATGACGAAAGAAGAGAGCCGGCCGGAGTGGCCGAGCGGTTAAAGGCGCTACAGTCTGGAACCGCACGACCGCTACGGTCACAGGTTCGAATCCCGCCTCGGGCATGGATGTGTGTGATGTCCTTAGGTTAGTTAGGTTTAAGTAGTTCTAAGTTCTAGGGGACTTATGACCACAGCAGTTGAGTCCCATAGTGCTCAGAGCCATTTGAACCATTTTTGAAAGAAGAGATACGCCCGTAATGTTTGGAAGGAACGAAATGGAACTTTGCAGATTGAGAGAGTTGTTATTGTGGTCATCAGTGCAGAGACTGGTTTGATGCAGCTCTCCATGCTACTCTATCCTGTGCAAGCCTCTTCATCTCCGAGTAATTACGGCAACCTACATCTTTCTGAATCTGCTTACTGTATTCATCGCTTGGTCTCCCTCTTCGATTTTTACCCTCCACGCTTACCTCCAATACTAAATTCGTGATCCCTTGATGTCTCAGAACGTATCTTACAAACAGATCTCTTCTTCTAGTCAAGTTGTGCCACAAATTCCTCTTCTACCCAATTTTATTCAGTACCTCTTCATTAATAACGTGATCTATCCATCTAATCTTCAACATTCTTTTGTCGCACCACATTTCGAGAACTTCTATTCTCTTCTTGTCTAAACTATTTATTGTCCACGTTTCACTTCCATACATGGCTACACTCCATACAAATACTTTCAGAAAAGACTTTCTGACACTTAAATCAATACTCGATGTTAACAAATTTCAATTCTTCAGAAACTCTTTTCTTGCCATAGCCAGTCTACATTTTATATCCTCTGTACTTCGACCATCATTAGTTATTTCGCTTCCCAGATAGCAAAACTCATCGACTACTTCAGGTGTCTCATTTATTAATCTAGTTCCCTCAGCATCAGCTGATTTAATTCGGCTACATTCCATTATCCTCGTTTTGCTTTTGTTGATGTTCATCTTATATCCTCCTTTCAAGACACTGTCCCTTCCGTTCAACTGCTGTTCCAGGTCCTTTCCTATCACTGACAGAATTACGATGTCGTCGGCAAACCTCAAAGTTTTTCTTCCTTCTCGAAGAATTTTAATTCCTACTCCTAATTTTTCTTTTGTTTCGTTTACTGCTTGCTTAATATACAGTCTGAATAACATACGGGATAGGCTACAACCCTGTCTCACTCAGTTTCCAATCACTGCTTCCCTCTCGTGCCCCTCGACTCGTATAACTCCCATCTGGTTTCTGTACAACTTGTAAATAGGCTTTCGCTGCTGTATTTTACCCTACGAGCTTTAGAATTTGAAAGGGAGTATGTCAGTCAACTCGGTGGCGTCGTCTTGTCGCAACATTATAAAGAGTTTCGTACCCATCATCTTCTGATGGGTACGAAACTCGCTGAAACATTGCAACATTATAAAGAGTTTCGTACCCATCATCTTCTGATGGGTACGAAACTCACTGAAACGTTGCAACATTATAAAGAGTTTCGTACCCATCATCTTCTGATGGGTACGAAACTCACTGAAACGTTGCAACATTATAAAGAGTTTCGTACCCATCATCTTCTGATGGCTACGAAACTCACTGAAACATTGCGACAAGGCGATGCCCCCTCACTCGGCTGATAACCCGAGAAGAATTCATCAGTGAAATACGCCGAGAAAGACTGCAATCGCATATATGTCACTCAACACTGTCAGAAGCTTTCGATAAGTCTACAAATGCTAGAAACGTAGGTTTGCCTTTTCATTACCTATCTTGTAGGGTAAGTCGTAAGGTCAGTATTGCCTCGTGTGTTCCTACATTTCTACGGAATCCAAACTGATCTTGCCGGAGGTCAGCTTCTACCAGTTTCTCCATTCGTTTGCAACGAATTCGTGTTAGTATTTTGCAACCGTACATATTGAACTGATAGTTCGGTAATTTTCACACCTACTAGCACCTACTTTCTTTGCGATTGGAATTATTATATTCTTCTTGAAGTCCGAGGGTATTTTGCCTGTCTAATATGGTTCAAATGGCTCTGAGCACTATGGGACTCAACTGCTGAGGTCATTAGTCCCCTAGAACTTAGAACTAGTTAAACCTAACCAACCTAAGGACATCAAACACATCCATGCCCGAGGCAGGATTCGAACCTGCGACCGTAGCGGTCTTGCGGTTCCAGACTGCAGCGCCTTTAACCGCACGGCCACTTCGGCCGGCTGCCTGTCTAATACACCTTGCTCACCAGATGCAAGAGTTTCCTCATGGCTGCCTCTCCCAAGCCTATCAGTAGTTCTAATGGAATGTTTTCCACTCCCGGGGTTTAATTTCGACTTAGGTCTTTCAGTGCTCTGTCAAATTCTTCACATAGTATCATATCTCCCATTCCATCTTCATCTCCGTCCTCTTCCATTTCCATAATATTACCATCAAGCACACTGCCCTTGTATAGACCTTCTATATACTCTTTCCACCTTCCTGCTTTCCCTTTGTTGTTAGGACTGGTTTTTAATCTGAGCTCTTAACATTCATGTAGGTGGTTCCCTTTTCTCCAACTGTCTCTTTAATTTTCCTGTAGCCTGTATCTATCTTACCTCTAGTGATATATTCTTCTACATCCTTACATTTATCCTCTAGGCATCCCCGCTTTGTCATTTTGCACTTTCTATCGATCTCATTTTTGAGACACTTTTATTCCTTTTCTCCTGATTCATTTACTACATTTTTATATATACTCCTTTCATGACTACTTCATCTCTCAAAGCTACCCATTCTTCTTCTACTGTATTTCATTCCCCCATTCCTGTCAATTGTTCCCTTATGCTCTCCCTGAAACTCTGTACAACCTCTGGTTTAGTCACTTTATCCAGGTCCCATCTCCTTACATTCCCACCTTTTTGCAGTTTCTTCAGTTTTAATCTACAGTTCATAACCAATAGATTGTGGTCAGAGTCTACTTCTGCCCCTGGAAATGTCTTACAATTTAAAACCTTCGTCCTAAATCTCTGTCTTACCTTTATGTAGTCTCTCTGATACCTTCTAGTATGTCCAGGTTTCTTCCATGTATACAACCTTCTTTTATGATTTTTGAACCAAGCGTTAGCTATGATTAAGTTAAGCTCTGCGCAAAATTCTACCAGGCGGCTTCCTCTTTCATTCCTTACCCCAGCTCCGTATTCACCTACTACTTTACCTTCTCTTCCATTTCCTACTACCGAATTCCAATCCCCCCTGATTATTAAATTTTCGTCTCCCTTAACTCTCTGAATAATTTCTCTTATCGCATCATACATTTCTTCAACCTCTTCAACATCGGCTTAACTCGTTGACCTATAGACTTGTACTACTGAGGAAGGCGTAGGCTTCGTGTCTATCTTGGCTACAATATTGCGTTAACTATGCTGTTAGTAGTAGCTTATCCGCGTTCCTATATTTTTATTCATTATTAACTTACTCCTGCATTAGCCATATTTGATTCCGTATTTATAACCCTGTATTCACCTGACCAGAAGTCTTGTTCCTCCTGTCACCGAACTTCATTAATTCCCACTGTATCTAACTTTAACCTATCCATTTCCCTTTTTAAATTTTCTAACCTCCCTGCTCGATTAAGGTATCTGACATTCCACGCTCCGGCCCGTAGAGCACCAGATTTGTTTCTCCTGGTAACGACGTCCTCCTGAGTAGTCCTTGCCCAGAGAACCGAATGTGGGACTATTTTACCTCCGGAATATTTACCGAAGAGTACGTCATCATCATTTAACCATACAGTAAAGCTGCACGCCCTCGGGAAAAATTACGGCTGTAGTTTGCCCTTGCTCTCAGCCGTTCGCAGTACCAGCACAGCAAGGCCATTTTGGTTGATGTTACAAGGCCAGATCAGTCAATGATCCATACTGTTGCCCCTACAACTACTGAAAAGGGTGCTGCCCCTCTTCAGGAACCACACGTTTATCTATCCTCTCAACAGACCCCCCCCCCCCCCCCCCCCGTTGTGGTTGCATGTAAGGTACGGATATCTGTATTGCTGAGGCACGCAAGCATCCCCACCTAAGGCACGGGGAAAAATTATATAAATTGTTTATCATTTCAAAAGTAATCGCTCCCACTGTGAGACAAGACGGTCAATGCCTTCATGGAGAAATGTTTACAGCTTCCTACGGAACAATGATCATACCCGGCCGTGCACCTTTTCGTCCGGAGCGAATCGGCGGCCGTCTGCTCATTGACTTTCGGGAACATAGCGCGACAATTAACGCACAGCAGTACGTGAACACTTTCCACAAACTAAAGCACGCCATCGAGTCCAAACGTCAAGGTATGTTGTCAGACGGCATCAATGTTTAACAGGATAATACTCACTCACGTGTTAGCAAGGCTATTTCGACTAGGCAGCAGAAGTTTCGCTGGAAAGCCCTTAGACCTCCTTCATACAGTACAGATATCTCACCATGTGATTTCCATATGTTTCGAACCCTGAACAAAGACATTCGTGGCCGCCGATTTGCTTCGGACGAAGAGATGCACGCCTGGGTATAATCACCGTTCCGTAGGCACCATTTTTCCATGAAGGCATTCACCGTCTTGTCTTACAGTGGGATAAGTGTATTAACAAATATGGCGATTCCTTTTGAAATAATAAACAGTTTACTTCCTTTTTGCATCTGTCTCGTTGTCATTTGACTGGCCCATATAGTAGTTTGGTAGTAAAAGTACCAGTAAGATGGGGAACTTGTAAAAGAAAAGGGTCGCTAAACAGCTTAACGGACGCCCAGATAGCTTCACAACGTAAAAGGAGAGGATCCTAGGACATAGAGAGTGGTGGACAAAAGAGTATACGACGACGAATGGTATGAGAGTGCTGTAGAAATGCTGAGACAGTTAACAAGTACACTGACGGAAAGAAATGGCAAAGCCAAAAAATAATTAAGGTAGAGTAATGAAAGTGTTGGAATACATTAGCGTAAGTAACATATCTAACTGATTAACAGCGACATCACAGGTTAATGTAAGCTTAACATAAGCCACTGAAAATATGAAATGCTTGAAAGAAAGAGTTTGTGCGATAAATATTTATCGTGAGTTGTAGAATATGTGTCTCACTGACAGCATGTCTGTGAAAGACTCATGCTGACTCAAAGAACCGAGTTCGATTTACACAGCACGTCTTTCAGTCTCTCTCTGTCTTTCTTTCTTTGTTTCTGTCTGTAATTCTTTCTCTTGTTAATACAACTTCGGCCCCAGATCCTCGTAAAAATATAAAATATTCATTACTTCGTCGAAGGCAAGTTATGTAGGCAACATCTTTCGTGCTTGAATTACACTTACTCGGCTAAGTGGTTAAGTGCTAAACTACATACGCAGTTGTTTGGGATTCAAATCCAAGTCGGCTGTAGATTTTTTCTTCCATTTATCGCTTCGTTCACCTCTGAGGATAATTGTTTTGTGTGAAAAGTGTCTTGAAGTGTGACACAATCACATTGAAATATATAGCGACCCAACGTTCAGAATTGACGGAACTGAAAGCAGTCTTAGATTGCCAAATTTATTTATTTTACAGCTGGTTTCAGTTAATGAGATCTTCATCAAATGCGAGTTCTCCCTAAATTAGTAAATAAAATTAAATGCTTGAAGCGTGGACTGGCACGGTCAAAAGATGCAAAATAATAAAACTGTGATAAAACACAACTGACCTTATATTAAGGGTTAGTTGTGTTTTGTGAAAGATTTTTTTGTTTTTTTATTAGTGTAAGAAGACATATGCCTCTGATGATGATCTCATAAATCGAAACTTGTTATGAAATAATTAAAACTGCATTCAGTTCCACAAAATCTCAAAAATTTCCGATTCCACCGTGATTCGGAGTCCACGTTTGACTTAGGGCCTTATAAGGGATCTGGTAAGGAAGTTCGAACTTCAGAAAAAGACAATGGGATGCCACACTATATCCAAACGACCATGTATAAAAAAGCAGTGCCGTATTCAGACCATTCTTCAGATTTGAGGAAAGCTTGTCGTTGAATTCCTCCATTAAATTTTTATCTGGCATCTGTCTTCTCAAAGGCTGGAAATATGTCATCGTATCACCTTAAATTGCTATAAACGTTTTATTCCACAATGGTTAAGTATATTTCACGAACAGTAGTGGTGCTATCACTCTATCTTGAGGTACGCTGGAAGCTACTTTCCATTATGAATGACATACTGACTTTTCTATCCTAGGAATTCTTCAATTCAGTCACATGACTATTCGTAAATTCTGTTTTCACGTATTTTGTTCATTACGCATCAGTGCGAAAATGTTTCGCAGGGTTTCAGGAAATCAAGAAACACCTCATTAACCAGGAACCCAATATACGCTGTGTTGTTGATTCTTATTAACGAACAGGTAAATTTCGGTTTCAGATTATTGATGCTTACATGAACCATGTTTATTCATACGAAGTTGTTAGCGACTTCAGTGGTATAGGTCTCTAGTTCAGTGTGTCGATTTTGCTACCGGTTTTACAGATGGGAACGACCTCGGTCTTTTCCGAGTCACATGGCACTCTAGTTATTCCAGCGACCTAACGTAAACTATTGCTGGAAGTGAGGTCATTTCTTCCGCATATTCCTTATGCATATTCAGTATACAATCTAAGTGGCACTACATCATGGCCAGCTATTTCTCTCTATCGAGCGAATATGAGATGATTTTCAATTCCGTGTTCGATTATTTCTGCACTACCTGGCTTAAAACGTGAAGCACCCAGAGGACATGACCGAATAACAATGTAACTTCATACACGTATGCACCAGCGGCGAGTATGTAAATGATTACTTGCAATTCTTTGTGACATGTAGAATGGCTGTCAGAATGCATTAGTGTTCTTTGTGTTTAGGGTTGTTACAATGCCTGGTAGCGTGCATAAGGTGTGTGAACAGCATCAGATGTTGAGTGATAACCGTGGACATGAAGATGCCGCGCACTCGTGTGAGACAACCCACAGTGTGAAAGGGGCCTCACTGCGGATCTCCATTTGGCCGATTGGTCGGATCGTGTTACATCCAAATTTGTGGGACATTTCGGATGTGGCAGTGCCCAGATGCTGGAACGTTAGGGCAGCCGTACTTGTCGTCAAGGCTCTCGTCGACAACGTATGACCACAACAAGGGAGGATTGCTGTATTGCTCATCAAGCATATCGTAGTCCCTTCACATCTGCATCTGCCATCCGAGAACAAATAATGGTTTCCCTGAAACATTCTGTGCCATCCTGAACCATTGCGCAGAGGCCAACAGCCGCTGGACTAGGGAATTACCGTCCCAAGAGTAGGCTGATGTTAACAAAAGACAAACGGCTGCATTTGGAGTCGTGCTGTGACTGGGAGGCATGGACTGCTGATAAATGGCGTTTCCTTGTGTTCAGCGGTGGCTCTCGACTACTCCATATTACCATTGTCGACGAGTATGGTGGGCAGCTGGGGAGAGTACCCCTCCTTCCAATGTTTTGAAGAAAGGAAGCGGAGTTACTACCTGCGTTGTGATGTGGGGAGCCATCGGATATAACATCAGATCACGGCTGGTAGTGACTGAGAGAACGGTTGTGGCACATCGGTACGTCAAGGGTACTCTGCATCCTAATGTGTTACTTCTCATGCGACAGTGCTGCAGTTCCATTTTCCAACAGGACAATGGTCGTCCACATGTGGCACGTGTATCTATGATCTGTCCGTGTTATGTTCAGGCAATCCTTTGGGCAGCGAGATCCCCTGATCCGTCACCAATGAAATATGTGTGGTTCCAGCTCGGACGTCATCTCCATTCCAGTGTCAGTACCCGAGATATCAAGAAACCGTTAATTTTTGTGCGGAAACTAGACTCAGGAGGATATAAAAATGGCTTTGACACCCTTCCCAACCGAATTACGCCATTTATCCAGGCCAAAGGGGATGTAACGTCTGGCCGAGTGGTTCTAGGTGCTTCAGTCCATAACCGCGCAGCTGCTACGGTCGCAGGTTCGAATCCTGCCTTGGGCATGGATGTGTGTGATGTCCTTAGGTTAGTTAGGTTTAAGTAGTTCTAAGTCTAGGGGACTGATGACCTCAGATGTTAAGTCCCATAGTGCTTAGCCCCGTTTGAACAATTTGAACCTTTATTTTGTAATCACTGAAATAACATTACATGCCTTTTCAACCACTGAATTTTCTTTGAGTTTCCACAAACCGCCCTTCCCCCCCCCCCCCCCCCCACACACACACACACGTTTTTTGTCAGGCATCTTCGTAGAGAAGCAATTTCCAATTTTATCGTCTTCCATTTGGATGTCGTCATGTTCAACAAGTAGCTGGAGTGATGACATTCCATTCTTGCAATTTAAAGTAGGTAATTCGGCAGGTAGGCACGCGATTTCACATTCACTGAAAGCTTCTCGCACAAATATCCTTAACGTTGTTTTGACTTTTTCATCACTTTGCCCCTTGAGCTGGATTCCGGTTTCACTTAAGTCTGCCATGCAGTAACTTCCCAGTACCATTACTTTTGAACTGTAGATCCTTCATTTTCCTTCATTGTTTTCATGCCAAAAATGTACCTAACAAATGTCAGACAATACGTCAGATCTTCCACATTCTCCTCTCCAGATCTGATGATGATGATGATCATGATCGCTGCTGTCTCCTCTGTTTCCAATAACTTCCAAGTCGTACTTGTTAAGCAGAAACGCTTTTATACCATTATTATATGTTCGTTCAAGACCATAGACCATTGGTGGGGTCAGATATGTGGTCACTTATTTCTCTCCATTTATCGAATCTAAAAGTTCAGGCCTGTTTGTTGCCAGCAGATCTACAGTGTTTCCCACAGGTTGTGTTGTCTTACCAAATGGTCAAGATAATTTTCGGAGCCCAGATTAATTTCTTGTCACAAGATTCTTTGTCCATTCCTCTCGATCTGAACGTCTGCCAGTCTATACACAGAGTGAAATCTCCCCGTACCCTGTGACATGACTGGGGATTTTAGGTGCGATATTTTGCGAGCTCTGAAGCTTTCAGGTATATTGATACCTGATGTGTGTGCACCATAGAGGTATATCAGGTAACTACTATCTGCTCACCTTTGACACTTGGCGTCGTACCAATTTTTTCTTAATGGGTAATGAAAGAAATATTATTCTACATCTACATCTACATCCATACTCCGCAAGCCACCTGACGGTGTGTGGCGGAGGGTACCCTGAGTACCTCTATCGGTTCTCCCTTCTATTCCAGTCTCGTATTGTTCGTGGAAAGAAGGATTGTCGGTATGCTTCTGTGTGGGCTCTAATCTCTCTGATTTTATCCTCATGGTCTCTTCGCGAGATATACGCAGGAGGCAGCAATATACTGCTTGACTCTTCGGTGAAGGTATGTTCTCGAAACTTTAACAAAAGCCCGTACCGAGCTACTGAGCGTCTCTCCTGCAGAGTCTTCCACTGGAGTTTATCTATCCGTAACGCTTTCGCGATTACTAAATGATCCTGTAACGAAGCGCGCTGCTCTCCGTTGGATCTTCTCTATATCTTCTATCAACCCTATCTGGTACGGTTCCCACACTGCTGAGCAGTATTCAAGCAGTGGGCGAACAAGCGTACTGTAACCTATTTCCTTTGTTTTCGGAAGCATTTCCTTAGGATTCTTCCAATGAATCTCAGTCTGGCATCTGCTTTACCGACGATCAACTTTATATGATCATTCAATTTTAAATCACTCCTAATGCGTACTCCCAGATAATTTATGGAATTAACTGCTTCCAGTTGCTGACCTGCTATTTTGTAGCTAAATGATAAGGGATCTATCTTTCTATGTATTCGCAGCACATTACACTTGTCTACATTGAGATTCAATTGCCATTCCCTGCACCATGCGTCAATTTGCTGCAGATCCTCCTGCATTTCAGTACAATTTTCCGTTGTTACAACCTCTCGATACACCACAGCATCATCTGCAAAAAGCCTCAGTGAACTTCCGATGTCATCCACCAGGACATTGATGTATATTGTGAATAGCAACGGTCCTATGACACTCCCCTGCGGCACACCTGAAATCACTCTTACTTCGGAAGACTTCTCTCCGTTGAGAATGACATGCTGCGTTCTGTTATCTAGGAACTCCTCAATCCAATCACACAATTGTTCTGATAGTCCATATGCTCTTACTTTGTTCATTAAACGACTGTGGGGAACTGTATCGAACGCCTTGCGGAAGTCAAGAAACACGGCATCTACCTGTGAACCCGTGTCTATGGCCCTCTGAGTCTCGTGGACGAATAGCGCGAGCTGGGTTTTACACGACCGTCTTTTTCGAAACCCATGCTGATTCCTACAGAGTAGATTTCTAGTCTCCAGAAAAGTCATTATACTCGAACATAATACGTGTTCCAAAACACTAGAACTGATCGACGTTAGAGATATAGGTCTACAGTTCTGCACATCTGTTCGACGTCTCTTCTTGAAAACGGGGATGACCTGTGCCCTTTTCCAATCCTTTGGAACGCAACGCTCTTCATTCGGGAGGACGACGGTTCAATCCCGTCTCCGGCCATCCTGATTTAGGTTTTCCGTGATTTCCCTAAATCGTTTCAGGCAAATGCCGGGATGGTTCCTTTGAAAGGGCACGGCCGGTTTCCTTCCCAATCCTTCCCTAACCCGAGCTTGCGCTCCGTCTCTAATGACCTCGTTGTCGACGGGACGTTAAACACTAACCACCACCACCACCAGCAACGCTCTTCTAGAGACCTAACCCTGTTTTTATAGCTAAACACGCATTTACCACTGGTGACCACCCTGTCCGTACTGTATATATTCCATTCTCTTTTCCTTCACTGCAGTTTATTTCTGGTTTCAAATCGTGCACGTTGTTGACGTTAATGAGAGTGATTATTTTTAGGAAATTATGCTGAACACGAGAGCGAGCTTCATCTTCCTCGCAGTCATACTAATCCCACACCGAACTTCGTTTCGGGCCCAGAAGCTCTTTCCCGGAGCGGCCCAGTAACTCGCATAACACTGGAGTTGCTGAGAACCAGTAGTCTTGTCTTTGTCCCAGACCGAACCTAACAGGAAAGACGGCACCAATCTCAAAAGGTGAAGTGGCTGATGTTGGCTCAGTTGTACTTCCTGCAGTGGAAATCATCTCTTCCCTGTTGTCGACGCGCAAAGGAATAGCCGTACCATCAGGAACTATATTAACCCAGAGATCAGCGACTCCTCAGTTCACCTTCGGTTGAGAACGATGCAGCCACGTCAAGCGTACCGGCACAACAAGCAACTTCAGGGATCTAAAGCTGTCTCTTGATATTTTTGATATTTTAAGGATCTGGGACGCCATATGTATGGCTAACGCTGGCTGATACACTGTACGCTGTAATAGTTGAGGCTTGATCTTAACACCCATAAAGACCCATAAAGTTCAAATGGTTCAAATGGCTCTGAGCACTATGGGACTCAACTGCTGAGGTCATTAGTCCCCTAGAACTTAGAACTAGTTAAACCCAACTAACCTAAGGACATCACAAACATCCATGCCCGAGGCAGGATTCGAAACTGCGACCGTAGCGGTCTCGCTGTTCCAGACTGCAGCGCCTTTAACCGCACGGCCACTTCGGCCGGCTACCCATAAAGTAACAAGTAACAAATTAACAATGTGTTGCTGAACACATAGAAACAGCAACTGTTAATTTCCAAGTAGAAGCGTATAATAAAAAGCATAAACTAAACTGAATACAGCAGCTGCCGAGTTCTGCTGCCTTCTAGGAACGTGGAGTACTTGTAGTCACTGTATGATGAGAATCTATGTAAGAATGGACGTAAGCCGTTTATGGATAAAAAGACTGACATAAAAGATCGCATAACATAGGTACCTCCTCCTCCACTACCTCGAATAAGCCCTCTAACGAATAACAAATTAGCAGATGTTGCCTCATTTCTATTATAGAAATCGCGCCTTTCTGGCACAGAAGAGAGACCTGAAAAAGGGATGATCATCTGCTGAGATATCATGAAGCGTGTTGTGCCACAAATCGTGGAATCCAAAGCCATCGGACAATATAATAAACTAGCAAGTGTGGCTGATGAACTCTGAGCTGAGTTATGTGTGGGCATTGAGATTGTTGCGACATTTCACAAGGTGACAAATTAATACGTATGATTGGAAACTTTAAGGGCGTCCTCCTCACAGGTCCTACACAACTTCCTTCTTCTGATTTCCATTTATCAGGCTTTATCAAAGATTGTATACGAGGTGAGTAGCCACACGTCAGCATTAACCGGATGAAACTAGAGCTTTGTCTGCTTTTGTGCCTTTCCAGCGGAATCTTACAACAGTCGTAAAGCAGAGGTATTTTCAAACTCACCCAGCTATGCAAATTTTACATCGAAGTGGGGGTTTTACATAAAATACAGTGTCATTTTGTGACCATCTGCAGATAATATTGCCATGTGGGAAAGGAAAAATGTAAGACTTGTGGGAATCACAGGATTCTAAATTTCCAACATCACTGTGAACGTTAAAAGTTTGTGGTGAAGAATTAGTGCACACTCTGTGTAATTAAATCTTTGCACATCTGTTTCACTGTATGTGTTAGGACAGCTAGTTGATAACTGCTCATAGTGGCATGACTAACCGTCTAGATAAGCTTGGCTGAACAGTTTTCCATTACAATTTCTTGAGAATTCGCTTTGTATACACCTTTTAAGGTTTGATAACGATGGGATCTTGAAGACACTGCAACTGATAAAGCTTTATACGATGGTAAAGTAGCAGTTAGAAGCTAACGAGTATTTTTGACCTATATCATTAGCATTACATTCTAGTGAAAGTCTTACATTATCTGTTTTAGCTGCGTGTTTCATTGTCCCAGTTTGTGTTAAAAGCAGAAGAAGGGATGTTGTATGTAAGTCAACGTTTTGAACAAAATGAACTAATGAAATATACGTTGGCAGCGTAATTACTTCTTAAGATGCCTGACATTGTTTTATATCTATTCGAACCATGTTAAAATAAGAAGACAATGCGGATGCGGTAGCCCGAGATGAACTCCACAGCACTGTACTTAGCGTGACAATGGCTTGGAGTGTCCAGTGCAGTTCCAAATACCGCCGACTGTGAAATGCACGCAGTAGGCGAAAATGAAAGAAACACCCACACCTAGTACTTCATGCGAAATTTGTGCAGTTTATTGAACGAATGTTGATAGTGACAGTACTGTGAGACGTTTCGAGGCGCACAGTGGGTAAGGAGTGCAAGTGGACGACGATCTGTGAAAAATAGATGATTCGCTGTTATGGTATTCTTTATATTCCACGAAGTGTTTGTACGACGTAGTAAGCTTCAAAATAGGCTTCCACGTTTATGTTCTCATTACATGTTTAAATCTTCTGCTGGCAGCTACGACTTCCACAAATCAACTTTGGCTTGTACGTTCCTCCACAGGTATGCCGACAGATGTGGTTTTCTCGATCACATCTTTACAGTGGACGAAATTGGAGTATTTAAAAGCAGAGACAAAGCAGCACACTTAGAATGAGTTTTCATCAGTCAAGCACGAAAAGCTGTACGATGCCGTCAAAAGTTTTCATTACATAATGGCGTGGTCGTTGAATTAGCGATACCACTTCCCTCTTCCCGAAGACAGAGTTGTGATAACACACCAAGCTGCACAGAGATGAACATTTTATGTAGCTACGTGTCTTCTCAGTTCCCAATGTAAACCAAAGTTACCCTTTATGCATTGTCTTCTTATTTTTATGTGATTTCTAATACGAGTAAAAGACGGTAAGACATTAAACTTGTAAGTTTGTTACTTTAATTTGCTATGTAACCGTTACTGCTAGTCAATAAAAGCGGGTTAAACGCTGTGAGCTGTCTGGGGAAGTTAATCTTGCATTACTAAGCAACTGTTTCATCAGGTATCTAGTCTAGGTTTACCAAATTCCCAAACAGACTAACATTAATTATAATCTTTCAATAGTCATACAACAACCGGTAATATATGTATATATATATATATATATATATATATATATATATATATATATATATATATATATATATATATAAAAGAGAATTTAAATAAAAAGAAAGAAATCAGTTTATATTTGGAAATTTATTTTAAGATTTATCATTGAAATTTCAGCATATAACACTTGATTCCTAACTAAACTGGTGCCTTATTTAGGATTGTGAAAATGTGAGATTGCAATCTTACGGAACACATCAAATATGGAGCCAAGATTGGGAGACTGCATACAACACTGCATTCATAAAACAACACACAAAGAACGTTGAAACGCATGCAAGAGAAAGTTAACCACTACAAACAGATTCGAATTTTCACCCAAAGAAATTACGTTCGTAGCACAATCCTGTCCGTCATGTAATTACCACACACTGGTATACTAAATTCATATTGACTCTTTGTGAAATCTTCGCGAAAAGAATAGCTGAGGGCTACTTTGATGATTACACCACATGCTTCACGTGGTCAACTTGGTTTACACAAAGCGTATAACTCCACAATAATTTTGATAATTAAAATAAATTAGATCAAAAGCAATTTCCAAAAGAAAAACCTCGAACTGGTTATTAACGTCTTACTGTTAACCAGACGGGTCAAACAGTTATATAAGCACGTGGTACTGGTCTCGCGAAGTACACCCCACGTGGGTTGAACATAAAGAAAAGTTGCTATATTGAAAACATTGTCAAGACGAGACGTTATAATCACACAAGCATTCGCATTTAAGATTGATCTTAGTTAGAGTTACTGATCAACACGTGGTTCCACTTTACTCACAAGGTAGTGACAAAGCAACTACCGGAAAATAATCTGAACTTCACACGAGAATTGCACTGCGCTGCAATTTAAGATAACATTAGATATTTTAGAGCTAAACCTGAAATAAAGGTGATTAAATTTTCAGTTAGGCTGAACTTAAGAAATCCATTGTCCTACGGACTTAGCAGACACGCGCTTAGCCGGAGATCTTACCACTTCAGACGCTCGCCACGGACCAACTGACCTGCGCTCCTACCGAGCGTGCTTCCTGAGGGTGGCTCACAAATACAAACGGAAGTGGCCAGAGGGGCAGCTTCCTATACCAACATGACAACGGACGGACAGGACCATGTTAAGGATAGAAACCTCTTTGCTTTTAGAAAGCGTAGCTACCTGTTCCGACGTTGGTCCTACTGTTCTCTAGCAGACAGCCTTGTCTGCTACCCTCAAGCATGCAACTAGAAATACATTTGCTCATTCATCCTCTCACACAGAAGGGAAGGGGGATGACAGCATCTTATCATATACAGTATATAAAAGAAAGCGGATGTAGTTTCCATATGAGACTGTGTGACATGAATTACATATAAACTGTGTTTTAAAGTGTAGTAGTGTGACAGATCGTTCTTGTTTATGTGTAGAAATAACACGTTCCAATACTCAGTCTCCTCCCAGATAGTCAGAAACGCCACAGTAAATTTAGAAGAGGAATTTATGCCGTAATGACAACAGATTTAAGAAAATAAACATGAAAGGAATCCAAAACAGACCTTTCATAACCCCAACGCTCCGGGAAAAGACTGTGCAGGGAATTTTCTGGCCATGCTAGGACATTCCCAAGCAGGCTTCTCACACCCTACTTAAACCAAAAGTGTAAAGAAAAGGCAAAAGGTCACCAGCTATTTGCTAAAACACAATAATTTCAACAAATCTTTAAAATCTACTAATTTCAAACAGAAAAAAAACACAATCTGTAACACCTATTTAAAAGATAGTGTAGACCTAATTCGGTCAGTAAGTAAAAACAATGGTTCCTGTGTCATTAATATGAAAACAATTCTGGTTGTTACCCTTATGGAGTTCACCATTATTTGCTCATTGCAAGAGCCAACTGATCACAGGAAAATTTATGACTGTTTATTAACAAGCAAAATTTATGAAAATAGCAAAGGTGCCACAGCAATTAAAAAAGAACATGAAATAACATCAGTATTATAAAGCAGAACATTACAATGCACAATCCGCAACAGCAAAAAAAAATGATAAGAGAAAAAACATGTTTTACAAAGTGGTTATTGCAAAAAAATTCTGTATCTCATAAAACTAATAATTTGTAGAATTAATATTACTATGTGGCACTAATTTAATCACTCTACTATATTTCAATTAGTTAGCAAACAATGAGCACTGTGTCATTATAGTGAAACTACAATAATTATGTGATTGTTACCCTTAAGGGATTCCTCACAATAAATATGCCCCATCCAAAGGCTAATCGATCACAGTCCAATGAGAATGAATAGCAATCTGACTGATAAACGAAGCAATGCCACTTGAATGAATTTACGAAACAAAATATCACAAATCTAATACATCACACAAGAACAAACATTGATCAATAAAACAGTCCAATAGTCAACATCTAAAAAAAACACCAATAAATAAAACACCTGCAAAATACAAGAGTCAAAGTTTGAAAAAAACAATAAATAGAACACCTGCCAAATACAAGAGTCAGTCTAATAAACACCAATAAATCGAATCCCTGCAAAACACACGAGTCAAAGTTTCTGTGACCGAAACACACGTATGTGCATTGAACTAAGAACCGTATAATCACTGTTCACTGATACACTCACTAGTTCCACTGTTCCGAGGCACAATATAAGGGGCGGGGGAGGGTGGTTCGTCGCCGCAGCTGTCAGTAGGGATTTTTGTCCATCTGTTGCATGCGATCCCGCCGTCTCTGCCCTCTCATGAAGTTTCTCTTGGTGGCCCGTGTCACGTACATCTCGATTTGGTTCCATGTTTGTGTTGTCAAATTCGTGCGGTATCCTCGATTGACACACCAGGTTGATATTCCTGGGCAAGGATGACACTTAATGGCTCTTCTTTTGTGCCACCCTTAGCGACCAGAGAACATCGAACCATGATTTACTGTCGCTTGACAGTAGGCATCCGTCAGGAAATGTCGATAGGCGTCGTTGACGTCTGCAAGTTTCTCTGGACAGTACCTGTCAAAAGGCTCCACGCCCTTTCATCCCCTGTCTTTTGTCGTTTCACCACGGCTGTCTCGTCACGGTCGCGTGCATGTGGTGCGTTGTCAGCAGATGGATTTCCGCGCGGTGGACCGCTCGCCCATCTAAAAAAAATGGCTCTGAGCACTATGGGACTCAACTGCTGTGGTTATCAGTCCCCTAGAACTTAGAACTACTTAAACCTAACTAACCTAAGGACATCACACACATCCATGCCCGAGGCAGGATTCGAACCTGCGACCGTAGCAGTCCCACGGTTCCGGACTGCGCATCTAGAACTGCGAGACCACCGCGGCCGGCTCGCCCATCTCAGGTCATCGCCTCGAGGAAGGGTCGCACGGGGCGGCCGCCCATTAGCTCCAGGTGCAAGGGAAAGTGTTTGCCGCGTGCCCTTCTTTTGTTGTCGACCGCGCTCCCGAAGTGGCCTGGCTGACAGCGTGTCCTGCTGGGAAACCCGCCAGTTTACAACTAGTCCGGCTGCTCCCGCTGTCTCGTAAGAGTTTAGCCGGTTCGCTTTCACGTTCTCAACTGCATTCACAGAATTTTTTTTTATAGTTATGTGATTACACAATGTCATATATAATACCACTTAGTATTGTCTTTCACAATTTTTAAGAACAAAAGTGAGACTTAATTTTTTTAAAATAAAAAAATTAGATGAATTGACAATATAAAATAAAAGTTAAATGACTTGACAATGTAAAAAATTAAAAGTGAAATGACTTGACAATTTAAAAAATAAAAATTAAGTGAACTGACAATATATAATATTTAAATCCACATCACTAATTTGGTTCACTTACGTTTTAATAAATCAAATGCTATTTATTAATTCACTAAAATGAATAGGATTATGCCTTGTGCAAGTATAGGTCAGGACAGCATAGGGTTCACATGATATTTACACACACACACACATGCACACCTGTTGTCTATTCTACAAACTAACTACCCATAAACATGCATTACTCAAAATTCTACTTCTATCCACTACTGGTTAATCCAACAAGCTACTTCAATGCTACTTCAACAAAGTTTTTACACCACTACAACATTGTTCTTATTCGTCCTCTTCTTGACGCTCGCGGCATATTTCTTGTCACATGATAAATATGGAGAACTTTCCTTAAACATACACAGTAAAAAGAACAATGGTTATTTACACGCCAAAACATTTATACCAGTTGACACATCTGATAAGAGACTCGCAATTATACATTAATCATACTCATATGTTTTATGTATAAACAGTAAGACAATTTCATCTAAAATTACGTTATCACAAGAGTTAATCACGCAGATGACTCTGAGAAGGTTAAAAATATCTGCATTATACAGGTTACATTACATTTTCTTACCCATTTTGCTGCGATTTCGTTCCTTCTTTAAGTTACCTTTCGCTTCCAAATCAGTTATTTCGCCTGTGGTGCTTATTCTGGATTCATTTCTCATGAATGGCAAAATTGTGGTCACCTCTATTCTGTAAAACAGTATCATCTTAACATATTGAACTTACAACAGACACAAAAGATCCGAATCCTCCTGTAGTTTAAATGACAAATGTTTTGCTTCATCCTTATTACCTTAAACCAAGCTTTCCTTCGGTCCCATAATCAAAATTATTTAATCTTCCTCTACCTTCAAGAGGGAAGTTTCCTCAGTACAAATCATATAGGCTGCAGTGCATCCCGCACCAGCGAAAACAGTAAGCTGTAATGCTCACAGCATCAGCAAAACACATAAACGTCGCTTTTCTGGGACAAGTATTAACGCAGAATAATTTTTCAGGCTTTGGCTCAACATCAATCAAGACTACAAAAAGGATCCACATTTCCGTTCCATTCTCCATTTTCTGGAAAACTGCTCATATTTGACTGCCACAATAATATTTCAGGGCCACGTAAATTACACAAACCACAATTCTTCTTTCACCTTGAAGGGAATCAATATACTTACGAAATCCACAGACAGCACTTTACGTACTCAGCTATAAAGAACAAAAAAGACATATATCATCAATATTAACATATCATCGCATATTGGGAAGCCAATGGTTAAACAATCGTATTATCGCATCCTGTTTTCAAGATTCCAAACTTACTCATTCCTTTCTCAGAGTTCTCCTATCTTAAAATATTCACACAGCACGCATACTATAGTAAGAGATCCTCATTTATACTGACAGATATAGAATAGTAATAGATAGATAGTAGCACTGAAAGCAGAAAATCGGAAACAAGGCTACTAACAGCTGGGGACCTGGGTTTGCCAGACCCATAATACCCACATATCGGATATTCCCCTGAGTTTTGCATTAATTCAACACAGATCTTGCTTCTCTCAGGAGCGACTCTTTTCACTTTACACAAAAAAAACATAAACAGCATTTCACTCGTTCACAAAGAAACCTTTTATCTTCACATTTGGAACCAACCTAAATCCTAATTGCACAAGGAAAGAAAAAAAAACTAAAAACATCACATAGAAACATCTTTATCATTATTTTTACCAACATATTATTCAAAATGCATTTATCACCAATGTGAACTAATCAATTGTTTCTCTTCACCGGCCTCTCTACTCCTCACTGCCCTTTCTACTCATTTGCAATGTCGCTCATTTGTTCCGATTGGGCGCCTTCTGGGCTGATCATTTGTCATTGCCGGGTTCGTTCATTTCCATTTGCTGGAATATGTCTAGGGTTGGCCGGCCGAATTTCAACATCATGTGGTGCTCCGCCTACAATCCTATTTCCACTGTGTTCATCGTAGTATCGATTCTGGTTGCCGTACCTGTTGCGTTCACGATCTTGTCCACGCCCTCGATCATTTCCGTTGTTCCACCTGTGTTCGCGACTGTTACCCCAGTTTCTATACGGCCAGTCCCGATTATTGTTCCGTTCGCGTCGCGACGACCAATCACGCCGTTGATTAGTAATACGGCCACGACTGCGGTCGCGCTGCTGTGCCTCGTAATAACTTTGTGCCTGATTAGGCGGGAATTCTGCTGTATTATATTCCAACTCTTGGAGAAGTGTCTTAAATGTTTCCACGTCCTCTTTGCATTGTCCCGCAAGAATGACGTGGCGCAAGTGCATCGGCAATTTGGTGATGCATATCCTAATTAGTTTCGCAGGCCCGTATGAGTCGTATAAAAATTGATTTGCCTGCAGCATGTGGTCGAATAGGCGTGCAGGGCTGCTGAAACCAGACTGGTTCAAATTTGGCAGCATAATTATGCCATGTTTGACCCTATCTTGTGCCGCTTCCGACCAATAGGCGGAGAGAAAGGCTTGTCGAAACTCCCGAGTGGAGTTGCAGTGACGCGCTGCCGACCTCATGCGAATCGCCGGTTCGCCTTCCAAATAGCCACACATATATTCTATCTTATGTGAACTTGCCCAGTCGGGGGGAAGACAAAACTCAAATTGCTCGAGCCATGCTCGTGGATGTATTCCTTTTTGCGAATTTCGAAATATCTCAAACTTTCTCACCGTAAGGAAATGTTTGAAATCAAATCCCCGCATTTCCTCCTGGCGAGGCCCTTGAATGTTTCTATTTTTCTCATGTCTGCCCCTCAAATTACATTCTTCCCTGTCGTCAAAATCTCCCTCGTGGCCGGAGTCCCTTTCTTCACTGTTCGTACGGCTATTTTTAGTGCTATTGGCGAGTTCGGAATAACACGCCATGAGGTTTTCCAGATGCGCCACGCGTTCTTGTAATTCGCCTGTTACAGCTTTGTGCTGCCTGTTGACTTCGAACTGTCCCCTCTGAAATCTCAGAAGCGAACGCACTTGTTTGGTCTCTGCGGCCGCTACCGGTGTAGTATTGTTCTCGCTTTCCGTCAGCTTTATCGTGCCTACAATGTCCGCTAATGCCGCAATCTTATCATGTATTTGTCTCTTGTCCTCCGCCCCAGTCTGCTTCAATTGTTCTACTTGCTGTTCCAACGCGTGGATCGCTAAACTGTTGTCCGCTATTGTGTTGCTAACGGACGTGGGACAATGCGTTTCCGCCTCTTGGACCCTCGAGAGTACCTGCTGGTGTTCTCTTTCGCATTCTTCTCTCAGAGCTTGGAAATTCCTAAGTAGCTGTTCTTCGCTCTCTTTCGATTCCGCATCGCGACTCCGCTTGCTCTGTTCTAAGGCTTGCAGACGATCATCGATTTGTTCAAATGTACGGCCTAATTCTTTCATAATATCACTTTTTATTTCACTTGCCAGATTGTTTATTCTTTGTGAGATATCATCGGACACTCTCTGCATCGACTTGTCGACTTTATTTGTCTGCTGGATTAGTTTTTCGTCTATTTGTTCGCCTAGCTCTCGGATCGATTTTTTAGATTTCTGTGTCATTTGTTCGCCTAGCTCGCGGATCGATTTTTTAGATTTCTGCGTCATTTGTTCGCCTAGCTCGCGGATCGATTTTTCTGATTTCTGCGTCATTTGTTCGCCTAGCTCGCGGATCGATTTTTCAGATTTCTGCGTCATTTGTTCGCCTAGCTCTCGGATAGATTTTGCGGATGGTTCTCTTTGTTCTCGGAACGATTTTTCTGATTTCTCTGCGTTTTATTTATTTTGTTGCAATAAGGCTTTCATGAGTTCTGCCAAATCAATTTGGTTAGTTGGAGGCAAATTAATTTCTGGCTCTGATGTGAGCCCGTTCGTGCTGTTTTGCATTTCCTCTGAAGTATTCCCCAATGCATTTTCGGAACCGTCTGACGCGTTAATATTCGAAATCAAATTACCCCTTTGGTCCATGTTGCTTAAGTTGTTGGACCGCCTACTTTTAGCTTGGTTACGTGTCTGCATTAGTTCAATTTATACCCAGTACGCAACACACTAATCACAATAAGTGTATCGCACAAAAATTACGACAGTCACACGAAAGATACCCAACCTAGTACGCACTTTTTCACACGCAAAACAAATTTTTATCTTTGATCGAAACAGTGGAATTTACAAGCGAGAAAAAACACACATACACACATATAAAACACACAAATATAGAAAACAAAACAAGACAAACAACACAACGCCGCTCAACAACGCCGTGAATCTTTTGAAAGTTTGCTCAGAAACAACGCAGAAGTTGTTTGAGCGCTGTAGGGAAAAAAAATTAAGATTATAACACGCTCGCAATCTAACGTTTCAGAGATTCCAGAGTCTAGCGGAATCACAGAACAGGGTCGCCATGTGTAAGTTTGTTACTTTAATTTGCTATGTAAGCGTTACTGCTAGCCAATAAAAGCGGGTTAAACGCTGTGAGCTGTCTGGGGAAGTTAATCTTGCATTACTAAGCAACTGTTTCATCAGGTATCTAGTCTAGGTTTACCAAATTCCCAAACAGACTAACATTAATTATAATCTTTCAATAGTCATACAACAACCGGTGATATATATATATATATATATATATATATATATATATATATATATATATATATATATATATATATATAAGAGAATTTAAATAAAAAGAAAGAAATCAGTTTATATTTGGAAATTTATTTTAAGATTGATCATTGAAATTTCAGCATATAACACTTGATTCCTAACTAAACTGGTGCCTTATTTAGGATTGTGAAAATGTGAGATTGCAATCTTACGGAACACATCAAATATGGAGCCAAGATTGGGAGACTGCATACAACACTGCATTCATAAAACAACACACAAAGAACGTTGAAACGCATGCAAGAGAAAGTTAACCACTACAAACAGATTCGAATTTTCACCCAAAGAAATTACGTTCGTAGCACAATCCTGTCCATCATGTAATTACCACACACTGGTATACTAAATTCATATTGACTCTTTGTGAAATCTTCGCGAAAAGAATAGCTGAGGGCTACTTTGATGATTACACCACATGCTTCACGTGGTCAACTTGGTTTACACAAAGCGTATAACTCCACAATAATTTTGATAATTAAAATAAATTAGATCAAAAGCAATTTCCAAAAGAAAAACCTCAAACTGGTTATTAACGTCTTACTGTTAACCTGACGGGTCAAAAAGTTATATAAGCACGTGGTACTGGTCTCGCAAAGTACACCCCACGTGGGTTGAACATAAAGAAAAGTTGCTATATTGAAAATATTGTCAAGACGAGACGTTATAATCACACAAGCATTCGCATTTAAGATTGATCTTAGTTAGAGTTACTGATCAACACGTGGTTCCACTTTACTCACAAGGTAGTGACAAAGCAACTACCGGAAAATAATCTGAACTTCACACGAGAATTGCACTGCGCTGCAATTTAAGATAACATTAGATATTTTAGAGCTAAACCTGAAATAAAGGTGATTAAATTTTCAGTTAGGCTGAACTTAAGAAATCCATTGTCCTACGGACTTAGCAGACACGCGCTTAGCCGGAGATCTTACCACTTCAGACGCTCGCCACGGACCAACTGACCTGCGCTCCTACCGAGCGTGCTTCCTGAGGGTGGCTCACAAATACAAACGGAAGTGGCCAGAGGGGCAGCTTCCTATACCAACATGACAACGGGCGGACAGGACCATGTTAAGGATAGAAACCTCTTTGCTTTTAGAAAGCGTAGCTACCTGTTCCGACGTTGGTCCTACTGTTCTCTAGCAGACAGCCTTGTCTGCTACCCTCAAGCATGCAACTAGAAATACATTTGCTCATTCATCCTCTCACACAGAAGGGAAGGGGGATGACAGCATCTTATCATATACAGTATATAAAAGAAAGCGGATGTAGTTTCCATATGAGACTGTGTGACATGAATTACATATAAACTGTGTTTTAAAGTGTAGTAGTGTGACAGATCGTTCTTGTTTATGTGTAAAAATAACACGTTCCAATACTCAGTCTCCTCCCAGATAGTCAGAAACGCCACAGTAAATTTAGAAGAGGAATTTATGCCGTAATGACAACAGATTTAAGAAAATGAACATGAAAGGAATCCAACAGAGACCTTTCAATCTCATCAGCGAAACATTGAAAGAAGCTAATAAAAAGCAATTTTCAAACAATTTACATGACATGTCGAAAGCATGGTGGGTTTTCTGATTTCAGGACAGACTGCATTGTTCCCAGATCTCCCACACAATGATTTATGCCCTCCCGCCTGCCAACCCTTCTACTCTAATGAAGGCTCCTTTTATCCTCCACCTGTCACTCTTATCTATGATTTATTTCCCCCATCCCTCTACCCAATTAAGGGACAGTTGTCCTATTGGTAGAGGACATGACAACATGCATGGTTGCCAGATTTCCTCAAGATGGTGGAAGGTCAAATGGTCATCACCATGGCTAGCTAAGACGGCTAACAACCGTCATTGTCATATAAGTCTGCCGCTATGACTGCATCAAATGTGAAAACGGAGGGAAATCCAAGTAAGATAGCTCATTTAGCAGTTACATATTTCAAGGTCTATTTATTTAAGGGTGGTGGGATGCCGGCCGCGGTGTTCTCGCGGTTGTAGGTGCTCAGTCCGGAGCTGCGCGACTGCTACGGTCGCAGGTTCGAATCCTGCCTCGGGCATGGATGTGTGTGATGTCCCTAGGTTAGTTAGGTTTAAGTAGTTCTAAGTTCTAGGGGACTGATGACCACTGATGTTAAGTCCCATAGTGCTCAGAACCATTTGAACCATTTTTGGTGGTAGGACGTCAAACGGGCCGACTTGTAGCAGGAGAGGCACCACACGACATTTTAATTTACACTGTATATACCTTTACAAGTAAATTCATAAAACTTTGCCAGCATGACCAGGAAGGATTCAGGATTCACACTCGTAGCAGCGGAAGTTCAAAAACATAACAAAATAATTTTTTTACATATGAAATTTCATCATTTTTTCACTTACTATTGGCTTCATTTGTTGCTATAGGTACACTTTTCTTCATACGTAAAAGAGACTGCACAGCATACAAACCATACTTACATGTGTCTGAAACTCTAGAATCAATTTAAAATATGAAAAAATGAATGAGCTGTTACGTTTTAAACTTAAACTTTAGGAAAAAATCAAATTTTGTAGTTAATTATCTAAATTTTTTACCACAGGTTTTAATAGATTTGAAAAATTCTTGAGTTTCATACACCTGTAAGTATGGTTTGTATGCTGTGCAAAATTCATCAAAGAATCTCTCTTTCTTGTGATGAAAAATGTACCTATAGTAACAAATGCAGCCAACAGTAAGTGAAAAAATGATGAAATTTCATATCTAAAAAAAATTTATTTTGTTATGTTTTTGCACTTCCACTGCTATGAGTGTGAATCCTGAACCCTTCCTGGTCATGCTGACAAAGTTTTATGAATTTATTTGTAAAAGTATAGACAGTAGAAAATAAAATGTCCTGTGGTGCCTCTCCTGCTCCAAGTCGACCCGTTTGACGTCCTACCCCCCTTAAATATATAGGAACGTTTGTAGCTCATAGTACCTCTTAAGGGCATGTGTGAAACAGTATTTCATTTCAGACACACTGCATGTCGCACCGTCTGTTAATTCAAACGTTTACGATCAGTCGTTATGACAGCATTATTACGTGGGCGCTAGCAATCGCGGCCGCGTCTAAGGGCGCCACGTGCGGTCTTCCGCGCGCCCGAGCCCTCCAGGCAGCAGCGGCAGGTGTCTGACAGCTCTGAACATGCGCCCTAGACGGCAGTGGCGGGTCCCCCCTCCCTCCATGCCCTCGACCTTGACCCCTGACGACCCAGACGTCTACAGAACTTTAGCCCGCAGTCTGATCATCCTCCCAAACACCCTCTGCTCGCAATATCGTAATGTATTTCACTGCACCCAATCGTGCCAGTTTTGATTAAGCAAGTTTGTAAAGTTCAGTAATTATTTTAGCTGTCAGTAAGGTAATTGATTCTTAAACAGAGGTTTACACAAGTTAGAATTGCCACATTACTATCCTCCCCCAACTGGCCAAGCTAACACACAATACACTGAAAAAATTAATTTATTTGTTCCTTTTCACAATTCTCCCACTGGAGTTTAGTAGGAGGAGATCCATCGATTTGACATTCAGCACTCAAATCATAATGGCACTGAGCACTATGGGACTTAACATCTGTGGTCATCAGTCCCCTAGAACTTAGAACTACTTAAAACTAACTAACATAAGGACATCATACACATCCATGCCCGAGGCAGGATTAGAACCTGCGACCGTAGCGTTCGCGCGGTTCCAGACTGTAGCGTCTAGAACCGCTCGGCCACCCCGGCCGGCAAATCATAATGCTTAAGGCAATATTCATACTTACAAATATTAACTGCAACGTTTGCAGCTTTTGGAAGCTCACGAAAGATAACGAAAGGGGTATCATTTGGTAACGGATCAAATAACAGTCTATTGCATTCAAATTACTACACTATTCTATAAATCTTTTAAAAATTTCAGTACTCAGTTTAAGCAGATTTTCAGATTAAAGGCAACCGAATAAGTGACAAGCATTAACACTCTTTCTCCTGAAATACGCTCATAGAGTTATACAGGGTGTTACCAAAAAGTACGGCCAAACTTTCAGGAAACATTCCTCACACACAGATAAAGAAAAGATGTTATGTGGACATGTGTCCGGAAACGCTTAATTTCCCTCATAGAGCTCATTTTAGTTTCTTCCACCTACGCTCAATGGAGCACGTTATCATGATTTCATACGGGATACTCTACCTGTGCTGCTAGAACATGTGCCTTTACAAGTACGACACAACATGTGGTTCATGCACGATGGGGCTCCTGCACATTTCAGTCGAAGTGTTAGTACGCTTCTCAACAACAGATTCGGTGACCGATGGATTGGTAGAGGCGGACCAATTCCATGACCCCCACGCTCTCCTGACCTCAACCCTCTTGACTTTCATTTATGGGGGCATTTGAAAGCTCTTGTCTACGCAACCCCGGTACCAAATGTAGAGACTCTTGGTGCTCCTATTGTGGACGGCTGTGATACAATACGCCATTCTCCAGGGCTGCATCAGCGCATCAGGGATTCCATGCGACGGAGGGTGGATGCATGTATCCTCGCTAACGGAGGACATTTTGAACATTTCCTGTAACAAAGTGTTTGAAGTCACGCTGGTACGTTCTGTTGCTGTGTGTTTCCATTCCATGATTAATGTGATTTGAAGATAAGTAATAAAATGAGCTCTAACATGGAAAGTAAGGGTTTCCGGACACATGTCCACATAACATATTTTCTTTCTTTGTGTGTGAGGAATGTTTCCTGAAAATTTGGCCGTACCTTTTTGTAACACCCTGTAGAATCGTGGCATATGTGCGAATAACTTAATCCAGAATATTTAGGACGACAGCGCCTGGTAGACTTCGTGAAAACACCAGTGTCTAGCACTCACTGTTCTTCTTTAGCAATGATTTAATGGCTGAGTTCAAAGTGCTGAGGTGCCTCGTTGTTCAGAACCTGTAATATGCATTCCTCGCCATCACTGAAATCATGAGCTGCAGCAAATCGAGTAAAGAGACTGCCTACATCTACATCTACATCTACATACATACTCCGCAATCCACCATACGGTGCGTGGCGGAGGGTACCTCGTACCAGAACCAGCATCTTCTCTCCATGTTCCACTCCCAAACAGAACGAGTGAAAAATGACTGCCTATATGCCTCTGTACGAGCCCTAATCTCTCTTGTCTTATCTTTGTGGTCTTTCCGCGAAATATAAGTTGGCGGCAGAAAAATTGTACTGCAGTCTCTGAATTTCCTCAGTAGCTATTCACGAAAAGAACGCCTCCTTTCCTCCAGAGACTCCCACCCAAGTTCCTGAAGCTTTTTCGTAACACTCCCGTGATGATCAAACCTACCAGTAACAAATCTAGCAGCCCGCCTCTGAATTGCTTGTATGTCCTCCCACAATCCGACCTGATAGGGATCCCAAACGCTCGAGCAGTACTCAAGAATAGGCCTGTCAGTCACCTTCTAGAGTGCTGCTGCATGGTATGGAATCCATACCAAATAGGGCTCATGGTTTCTCAGACACAACTAAATTACCTCCACAAGACGATGCTATTGTCTATAAGAAGGCTGCAACGTCAAAGACTGTATTGAAATACACGAAGGTCTGCTGAAATTTGATGATGGGTGCAGTCGACTCCAAAACATAAATAAATACAACTTACGAGCTGTGTATAAAAATAGGAGAAGCGATCTATTTTTGTGGGATTATGCTAGTGGAAGCAGTATCAATGTAAAATAAATATTCCGCACTAGATAGATCGCAGCCTATGGGGAAAAAGATCAAATGCAGTTATTGTGGGCTCTACAAGCCCGGAGATTTGGTAACCATGTTTGTAATCAAACTGAAACCGTATTATGATACAGAAATACGTTATCAGTCTATCTCCTTTCTCATTTCCTCATTCTGTCACCATCCCGTACAGATTCTGTTTCGTTCACATCTTCTCAAGTCACAGGTTCTAAGTTATCTTCAGCAGTTTGTTTAGTTTCCTCAAAGTTAGTTTCACTCTGATGACCTTAATCTTCCACTTTGTTATGCGTTATACTGTCCATTTGAACAGTCTGCTCCATGACCGAATTAACACTGATTTCACTTTCAGATAGAAATTTGTCTTCTTAAAAAATTACAACTCGTCGAAGTACAATCTATAGCCATTGGTACAAAATCTAGTATTAAAACACTTTAATGACTACGTTTCAGATTCAAATGGCTCTGAGCACTATGGGACTCAACTGCTGTGGTCATCAGTCCCCTAGAACTTAGAACTACTTAAACCTAACTAACCTAAGGACATCACACACACCCATGCCCGAGGCAGGATTCGAACCTGCGACCGCAGCAGCAGCGCGGCTCCGGACTGGAGCGCCTAGAACCGCACGGCTCACGTTTCAGATTTGCTCGCCATTAATTGCTTTGGAATGTGAAAATACGCAGCTCATCCAAACACACGCAATTTCTTCAACTTTGATATCCTTCCATGCGAAGGTGTTCTTGGAATTCCTCCATAGGAAGCTAAGTAGGACTAGTTTAATGATAAAATTAGTTACAATTATAGCTTCTAACAAAAACTGCTTACCAAATTTGCATTCAATAATTACGCAGTGATCCTTTTCAGTGATAGTGTGACTCATTACTTCTGCCACTTCGTTTTGCTGAGGTACGTAGCCGGCTGCAGTGGCCGGCCGTGGTGGTCTAGCGGTTCTAGGCGCGCAGTCCGGAACCGCGCGACTGCTACGGTCGCAGGTTCGAATCCTGCCTCGGGCATGGATGTGTGTGATGTCCTTAGGTTAGTTAGGTTTAAGTGGTTCTAAGTTCTGGCGGACTGATGACCTCAGATGTTAAGTCCCATAGTGCTCAGAGTCATTTTTGAGGTAAGTACCTTGCGGCATGCTCGAACTGTACACACTTTTCTCTAAAGAATTTCATCGCTTCATTTAAAATGTATTCGTGACACATCTAAATGTGCCTATTTTCATGTTAAAATGAGCAATAGCGATTTCATAATATACTTTAAAATAATGACACACTTTAGACATTGAATGAAGAGTATAAGTCCTTTTAAAGTGAATATAATCGTCAATGAAAGTCACTATCTGTTTCCTTCCATCAAGAGAGAATCGTATTTCTCTGACTCGAACAAGAGACTAGATATGTAGTAACCATGTTTCTTTATCCTCTGTGTAACTTAAATATATATTTACAGGTTCGGAAAAATTTAGTTCGTCCAGCCCCTCTGCTAGGAACGGAGTTTCTTAATATTTTCGAAATGAAAATGTCGTAAGCATTTACATCACTGTCTGAAGCACAGACACTAGTAGTGAGCTAAAACGACAGAGCATATAAGTTTGTATTTTTTCTTTCGGTTTCAGCTATAACTTTATCGCCTTTTTTTAGCTAAACCTGGTGAATTTTGAAATACAGTTTAATATCTAGCTGTTTCTAGTTAACATACCGACAATAAATTATTTAGTAAAACTGTCTCTGCAAGAACATTTTTCAGTTTGAAATTTATTTCCACAAACAGTAGATTCAACATTACATTCTCCAATCATTCTGGCAACCAAAAACCTATCTGTTTTGCAACCTTAATCCTTGTTGGGTTTTCAAGTTTCTTCAAGTTCGTCAATGGAATTGATTCGTTAACTAAATGTCCTGTTGTTTCTGGGTCTCGAAAACACTCCACTTTCTCATCTGAAAAACTGCCAGCAACAGCTGAGGAAGAAAAATCGTCTTCACTGCCATTTCTCTCTTGTAAATTTGTCGCTACATTTACAGAATTGTTACTTTTATATTATGTGATAATTTTGCTGTGCAGTGTGCCATAAATTGACCTGGTTTCCCACACCTTTAACAAGTTTAGACATTGAATCATGTGTACCTTGAGACGTGATTGTCACTTGATGCTTTCTTCGACCTTGCTGCGACGCAAATGGTGAAGATTGGTTCAAATGGCTCTGAGCACTACATGACTTGACTTCTGAGGTCATCAGTCCCTTAGAACTTAGAACTACTTAAACTTAACTAACCTAAGGACATCACACACATCCATGTCCGATGCAGGATTCGAACCTGCGACCGTAGCGGTCGCGCGGTTCCAGACTGTAGTGCCTAGAACCGCTCGGCCACTCCGGCCGGCGTAAATGCTGAAGACTGCGGCAGGTCATTTAATGAACTTTGGCTTCATTTAAAAGTGTTACGTTTGGCTTCTTGATTTATTAGTGTGCCTTTCACAAAATTCACTTGTAATTGCTCACTTCACAAGGTTTTCAGAACAACTTCATTTCCTGGAGGAACTGTTAGTAGCAAAATGCATACTGTACAAGTTTCTTCAATATTAGCACCAGATGCTTTCAGATCACGTATTAACTTATCAGACTTCAAAAATGATTTTCAAAAGTATCGTCTTTTGCAGTAAACTTCGTTGTTAACAAGTTTTTCGATAAGAAAAGATACTTGGCCACAACTTTCTATTTGGTTTACTAAATTCCACGAATCGAATGAGTAGATAGGAAATTTATGTTCTACCCCAATTACCGAAATCAGCTATTTAAAGCCATTTTTATGCTATTTTTAGACCATTTTACATCGAAATCAGCTATTGTTCATATTTTTACAATGATACAACCACAAAATTAGGGAAATGCATAAAGTGTCTCTTTTAGATAGTACTATATACAAATATACAACATTTATAATGGTGTTGAATAATAAAAATATATACAATTATAGATGGTGTTGGTTATTCTAAATATTTACTTATATACAATTGCTAATAATGATGTTTATATAGTAAATACATATATACAATGAATGATGATGAAACAATAATATACAATATATTTTCATATATAAAACATAGACAACAAATAGTGGACAACAAATACTTACATTTTTTTATATAATAAATGGACAACATATCAAAGAAGTGTACCAAATGTGATATGGTAAAAGATATATCTGCATATGGACTTAAATTAGGTAAACCAAGGTCAATATGTAAGAAATGTATAAATCAAGATAGAAAAAACAGATATCAGCCAAAGAAAACCAGTAACATTCAAAATGAAACAGTACAAAAATGTACTAAATGTGAGATGATAAAAGATATATCAGAATATGGAATGAAATTAGGTAAACCAAGATCTATATGTAAGAAATGTATAAATCAAGATAGAAGAAATAGATATTATTCAAAGAACACTAGTAACATTCAAAATGAAATACAAAATGATGATAGTAGACTAGTTCAACAATTCGAAAAAGCAGTTCAAATTGATATACCTGATGATATACATTATACATCTGAATATTATGCACCTGAATATTGTCAAAATTGTTCACAATGGAATATTGTTGGTACAAGATGTTATATCTGTAATCCTGATAAAGTAAGTGTTCATAATAATAAAAAATATAGATTTAAATATTTTAATAAACATTTAATGAACTTATGTGTAACTATAGAAAATGGTGCAATAGTGGACATGTTTACTGGTAATGAAAAGGATCGTATTATAGAATTATTTGTGATGTTTAATCACTTTTACAAAGGTAAGGCATTACCATACAAATATATAATTGCAAAAATAGCTGAACTATTAAATATTGAACATCAAATAAAAATACAAAACACAAAACGTAATATTAGTATATGGGAACAATTTTTAAATGAGAAAAAGAAACATGAAGAAAATGAGTATAAGAAACAAGAAGATGAAGATGAAGATATTGATATATGGGATTAAAAGTTCTCTGTCAGTATTCTGTGTTGTGCATCATAAGTGAGATTTTTCTTTCCATACATGACTATGTAGGCTAGTGTATTATCAGGTATTTTATCCTTAAAAGTAGCACATAACTTCATAGTTGTTTTTTGTGTAACAACTGTATTTTTTCTATGTGCCATATTAATTACATAAATAGGATAATTTGTTATATAATTATATGGATTAACATCAACATTTCCATCTCCATTTTGTTTTAACCTTTTAAAATCACGAAATGAATCATAAGCTTTCAAATAATCGTATGGTGGATCTAAATTCCACATTTCTTGAGGAAATAATTCATTTCTCCCATTTTTCAGATATAGGTTTTGTAACATAACATGATCATATAATGATGAATCAAGCAATTGATTATTTTTACGATTAGTTTGAAATACAACAAATATAAAGTAAGGCATATCAAATTCCATTGAGTTATAATAATTTGTGATGTCTAATTCGAATTTTTCCTTACCATTTAATCCAGCTACTTCTACAGTTTGTAATTCATAAAATGATATTGGTATTTTTGGATTTTTCAGTATATTTTCTCGTAGTTCAAGTTCATAATTAGGTTCAAATTTAACAATGGGTACACGAATTTCCATATTCTCAACTATGATTTTACCTTCACTTGGAAGTGTATCTTTAATTTCAACTCCAGCATTATTATAATCAGCCCATCTCAAAATACAATCATTTGCACTTGATGACCATGTGAAACATACAGTAAGATCACCTTCAAACATCATTTCTTGGTAATCATTAAAAAATCCACCTAACATTTCCAATGGATATAATACTTCATTTTTCTTCTTTCTTAATTTTCCATTGTTAACTATATGTCCTTCCATACTTATTTTATCAGTCACACATGATGTTAAATGCAACAGAACTGATGATGAAATAAATGGATGTTCAATTCTAGATAAAACATGATTACCCTTTCTTATGGTTATAAAGTCAAATAGTTTTGCTACATAGTTATCAATTAGCTTCTTATTGGATTTTCCATCATATGTTGGATAATTAGTTCCATCAGTTTTAATAATACTAAAATTCATGTACAATTGAGCCATATTAGGATGCAACCATCCATCACCAACATGTATATTAATTTCTGTATCCTTATTGGGAATATTTAGGTTATTTTTTGTTTTTTCATTCACTGGAAATGATTGAAATTGATAGCTTTCAATCTTCTTCATTTATTAAGAAGAAAAATGTGTCATTTCATCTCCAATATAACTGTTATTTGTGCCCCATTGAAATCAATTAAAATATCATTGTCATCAGTTATAGTTACTTCTAAATCATATATTTTATCATGAATAGGAACAAATAATGGATGAGATGGTTCATACATTATTGGTGCACCAAATTCAACATTTGGTTTAAAAGAAGCAATTATATTAGTTTCTCTATGAAAATGATCATTATGCTTTATATACATACCATCAGCTAAATTAAAATTAACATTAATTAATTCAAATGGTATAATTTTAGGTACATCATTAGCAACAGTTCTTTGTTTTGGATTAATTGTTTGATTACTAAAACCTAACAGAGGTGCTATATTATCATCTTTTTGTATATCCATATATATTTTTTTATCACTCTCAATAAAAACCCTATTTAAAATTTCATCTGCTTTAATATTTATATTAGGGTTTTTTGTATGAATAAATTTTTCTATATTTTTTAAAGTATATTGACCAATAGGAAATACAATTGTTTCACCATCACAATATAATTTATTATTTTTAGATGTTATATTAGGTGTTAAAAATGTTGTATAAAATCCAACTAATGCTACACTATTAAAGTTATCTCTAATGGGTACATTTAATCTTTTTTTAAGTACTGATGAATTACCACTCAATTGAAATAATCTACTCATTTATTATTAATTAAATGAATAAAATTGATTGGGAACCAAAAATTAGAATACCAGAGAAAAAGGTAAAAAATAAGCATGGTAAACTGTTACCTAATTCAATTAGATGTGCAATTATAGGACCAAGTGGATGTGGTAAAACAACATTAATGATTGATAACTATTTATTAGCACCAGGCTGGTTAAATTGGGATAAAATAAACCATGTATATATTTATTCTAAAAGCTTAGATCAATCAAAATATCAACAACTAATTAAAAAATGTAATAAAATTGAAGATATAACAGGTGATTCATTAGCATCATTTATTAGTAGCAATGATGACATTGTTCCATTAGATGATTGTGATGATAATTCAATTGTAATATTTGATGATTTTATCCTAGAAAATCAAGATATAGTAAGAGAATATTTTACTAGAGGTAGACATAAAGGAATTGATTGTTTTTATTTAGCTCAAACATACTCAAAAATACCTAAACAGTTAGTCAGAGATAATCTGAATTTCTTAAATATATTTAGACAGGATGATACAAATCTACATCATGTTTATAATGAATTTGTTGGAGGTGATTTAAAATTTAACGAATTTAAAGAAATATGTAGTAAATGTTGGAATGATGAATTTGGTTTTATAACAATAGATATTACAAGGAAATGTAATGATGGAAAATATAGAAATAAAATACAACATTTCATAAGAACATAAACGTAAACATAAACATAAACATAAATGTTAACATAAACATAAATGTTAAACGTAAACATAACGTTAACATAAACGTTAAACGTCAACTCAAACATCAACATAAACACATTTTCATTCTAAATAAATGTTTACAAAATATGATTCAGCTATAGTTAAACAAGCTAAACGTAATAGAAAAAAAGTAGAAAAATTAAAAGAACAATTTAAAACATGGAAAAAACAACCAAGAACAGAATATGAAAAATATAAAAAAGAGGATCAACCTGTTATTGATGCTATAGAACAATTAAAACAAGGGTTTGAAGAAATAGGTGATAATGTTCTGAAAGCTATTGAAGAAAAAGAGAGGTAGAAAAACAAATAATTCCATATCATCACCATCATGACATAGCACCAATTAATGATTTTACATTAAGTGAATCTGAAATACGAGATGTTTTAACTCAATATGATGAAGAAATAAAAAATAAAAAAAATGCTTAGTAAAAATGATGATAGCAAAGGTAAAATTATAAATATAAGTGAAAGAATGTTAAAATATATCAATAACAGTGAGGATCCAGTTTTTGGATTAAGACCTGTTGGAATGTTTAAGTACATTGGTAAATTACCTGTAGAATTCAAAGGGGATAAACTAATCATTGGTGGACATGAATATGATGGTACAGATGGATTAATGAACCTTTTAACTAAAAAACATATTTCTATGGATGATTTGAATGATGAATTTCATCCTGTTGATCTATCAAATTATGCAGATATATTATACAAATCAGATGCATTATATTCTGATAAAAATCCAAATAAAATAAAATCAAGTAAAGGTGTTAAATACAATAATTTGATAAAAGAAATTGTTGATATTTATTTCCCCCAAAAAAGAAAACAAACTATAGATTCATCAGATTATTCAGATGTGTCCCCAACCAAATCAGGTACAGGATTTGATAAAAAATATAGTGAAAAACCAGTTGAATATATATGGATGAATGATGTTAGACAACTAATTGATAGATTAATGGTAATTCATGGTGAGGAAATGGCTGGTAATAATAATTATTACAATGAAAAGGTAGGAATAACTAAAATGTTAACAAATAAATTTAATGACTTTATAATTAATGATCCAAAAGGTATTCCATATTTAATTAGGTTCTTGAATAATATACCACATACATTTTGGAAGAATGAAAAATATGGTAAAGGCTTGATAAATACATTAATTAATAAATTACCATTTGAAATGCATCTACCTGGTTATAATTATTGTGGACCAGGTACAAAATTAGATGAAAGGTTATCTAGAGGTGATAAAGGTATAAATCCATTAGATGAAGCATGTAAACAGCATGATATTGCATATAGGGATAATAAAGATATAGAAAAAAGACATATAGCTGATAAAATATTACAAAATCTAGCAAAAGAGAGAATGTATAGTTCAGATGCATCATTAGGTGAAAAATTAGCTTCTACTGCTGTTAGAGGTATAATGTATACTAAAAGAAAATTAGGAATGGGACTATATCTTGATGAGATAGATGGGATTTTTAATCTATATAAATGAATACATTCAGTATTGACTATACTTTACTACCTAGTGGAAAAATTAAACCAAAAGCACTTAAAATTAAAGCCAATAATGATCAACTAAATAGTATTGATCAGTTTTTAACTAATGCTCAAAAAAGAAAAAGAGATAAAAAAATTGGTGGTAATTTACTTATTACACTAGGTATTCCAGTTGTGAAAAAGATTATTGAATATTTACAGAAAAAGAAAGAAGGTAGTGGATTAACACAACATGAAGGTGGTTTTCTACCTTTACTATTTGCAGCATTAGGAGCATTGGGATCTTTAGCGGGTGGTGCTGCAGCTGTTGCTAGTTCAGTTATGAATAAAAAGAAAAATGATGCTGAATTAGCTGAATTAAAGAGGCATAATATGGAAATGGAGAAAAAAGGTACAGGGTTAAAAAAACGATGCAAAAAATAATGAAAATGTATCCACAAGCATTGAGTAATTTTGATTTAGAAAATATAGCTAAAAAACTAAAAATTAAACATTTTAAAGGTGTTTTTATGATAGATGAGTTATCTAATAAACCTAAAAATAATGAATGTGGAATAGTAAATTTAGACACATCTGATCATGTTGGTACACATTGGATATGTTATTATAGGAATAATGATGGTAAATTTGTGTTTGATTCATTTGGTGGCAATATACCATATCAACTAGTTAAATATTTAGGTGAAAATGAATTATACTATAATGCAATGAGAATACAAAATTATGATGAAGTAATATGTGGGCATTTATGTATATTTGTGTTAAAGCTATTATCAGATGGTTATAAATTCAGTGATATTTTGAATCTAATAAATGGACATTTTTGGAAATAAAATAAAATCAGAAAATATAAAAAACAAACAAATTAATAAACTAAACTCAATATTGGATTCAAAAATTCAAAATGTAATTAATGAATTTGAAAAAGAACTGATTGAGATTTTTGAGGTTACCAAAAAATATATTAGTTTTAAAGGTAAACGGTTAGTAAATATAAATGACCCAGTTAATGACTATGATGCTGTTACAAAAGGATACTTAGAAAAAGAATATGTTACCAAACCTGAATACATGTCTATTTTAACACAATTTAATAACTATGTTACCAATACAAAATTTAATGAAAAAATTAATCAGATTCATCAAGATAACTACAACACTTTTAAGAATTTCTTCACAAAAAAGGAGATTGAAAAGGCTTTTTCAGATTATTTCTCAAAGTCAGATTTATCACCATACATAAATAAAATAAATAATCTTGAAAATAAAATCTGTGATAAACAAACAATTGAATTTACCTTTCTGACTGGAAATGAACAAAAAATGCACAACTTTGAATATGATTTCAGACTTAAAAGAATTGTTGTTGTTGGTAAGAATATAAACAAAGATTTGAAATTTGATGACTTTGATATTGCAGTAAGTGTAGCTGATAAATTATATGAAGTAAATAATGGTAATCAATCAATAATTGTACACAAATCAAATTTTCTAACTGTTACATTAAATGATGCAGTTAAAACTGTTCCAGTTGATGTTAAGTTAATTATATTTGGTGAATTAATAGATGAAGAAGAATTTTAAGCCTTATAAATGAATGATCAAATATAATGTTTGAAGTGTAAAACATTTACAGATACACATGATCTACATAGATCAATAACTAAAAATGGACGTAATAGAATTGAAGGCATATGTTCAGTATGTAAAACAAAAAAGAGTAAATTTTTAAAAAAAATTTAATTGTAAGTAGAGAAAATATAATAAATGAACTACATAAACCAATGAGGAAAAATTATAATAGAAGAAAAGTAGAATCATTTGGAATAGATGATTTATGGCAGGCTGATTTAGTTGAAATGGATTCAGGTAATTTAAAAGGTATATCAAAAATTAATAAAGGATATAAATATATGTTAACTGTTATTGATGTATATTCTAAATATGCATGGGCTATTCCAATTATGATAAATCAGGTGAAAATGTAGCAAATGCATTTGATAATATATTTAAAATTAGATCACCAAAACATTTACAAACAGATAATGGAAAAGAATTTTATAATAAATATTTTAATAAACTAATGAAAATATATAATATTAATCACTATTCTACATTTACTGAAATTAAAGCATCAGTTGTAGAACGGTTTAATAGAACACTAAAAGAAAAAATGTGGAAACAATTTAGTATACAAGGTAACTATAAATGGGTTGATATATTACAAAAACTAGTAAATGACTATAATAATACTAAAGATAGTACAATAAATATGAAACCAATAGATGTTAATGATAAAAATTATAAACCAAATGCTACTGTAATATATCCATATAAAGCTAAATATTCTATTGGTGATCAAGTTAGAATAAGTAAATTAAAAGGAATATTTGAAAAAGGATATACAGCTAATTGGTCAACAGAATTATTTGAAATTGAAGATGTTATTTATTCAGATCCAATTACATATAAATTAAAAGATATTAAAGGTAATTTCTATGAACATGAGATACAGAAAACAAAATACCCAGATGTATATCTTATTGAAAAGGTGTTAAGAACAAAAGGTGATAAAGTATATGTTAAATGGTTAGGATTTGATAATTCACATAATAGTTGGGTTAGTAAGGACAACATAATTACGTGAATAACTTTTTTATATATATAAATGAAGAAGTTTGCACTTCTGTTTTTTCTATCTGTCTGTTATCCTGATGATGATGTATCTATATTCATTAATCAGTTAAATGACGAATCTTTGAATTATGTATATGATCTGAATGGTGAGGAAATATGTGTTGTTTATGAATATTTTAAGAAACAAACTGTTTATTTTTTATATAATAAATGAGGCTGATAGAAGTCATATCTAAACTTGAACAATTCAACATTGATTTTTATTTACATAATAATCTTAGAATTGGTTATATTAAATATGAAAAAATGTTGTATACGACTTATAGAATTATTATTTATAATTATGATGAAAAGGTATTTCTAAATTTTAAAGAATCAATTACATCATCTGATTGGGAATTTTCTTCAACTATAGATAACCATATTATTGATTTATATTTTAGTGATAAGAATGAGAATATTAAGATTGAATTTTTTAAGTCTATATAAATGAAAACAATAATATTCTTATTGTTGTTTAAAGTTATATATGCCAATGATAAGAGTAAAGCAATAAAGTATTTAAGTGATTATGGATATTTAGATATTACAAATGTTAATGATAATACTCATGTTAGTGATGATACATTTAGAGAAGCATTAATGTTATTTCAGTTAACATATAATCATGAAATAAGTGGTGAATTAAGTGATGATACTTTAAATTTTATGAACATGCCTAGATGTGGTGTAAAAGATGAATTTGGTAGCTATAGAACTAGTTTGTATAAATGGAATAAGCAACATATCAAATGGCATTATAAAGGTGCTACTAAAAAAGTATTACAATTAACTGATGCAGCATTTAAAATATGGCAAGATAAAATAGATATTCAGTTTAAACATGATAGCAATAATCCTGATATCTTAATTACAAATAAAAGACGTAAACATAAATTTGAAATTGATAAAGCTATCCATTGTTCAAAGGATTTAGATGGTAAAGGTAATGTTTTAGGTCATGCATTTTTTTCCAGATATGAATAATAATCCTGTAGAAATACATATGGATGAAGATGAAATATGGTATTTAGAGATGAATACTAATACACCAAAAAGGACAAACAAATCTATTTGAAGTATTAATACATGAGATTGGTCATTCATTAGGTCTACGTCATTCAGATGATTATGGTTCAATAATGTATGCATACTATAATGGATCGCATTTAGAATTATCTCAAGATGATATTGATGCTATTCAAAGTTTATATGGTAAACAATCAACACAACCAACACGATTACCAATTAAACCAATTTCACCACCTATACAATCAGAACCTATATCATTATGTCAAACTAAACATATTGATCACATATTAATAATGAATGGGATTTTATATGTTTTTTATCAGAAATGGGTGTGGATAATTCAAAATACAATACCACAATCACAATTAATAACTGATTGGTTAACATTTTTACCAAATGATGTAAACCGTATAGATGGTATATATCAGAGACCTAGTGGTGAACTTGTTATATTTTCCAATAATATGATATATATGATACATTTACATACATTACAATTGATATCAGGATATCCAAAACCACTATCTAGTACAGGTTTACGCAATAATTTCAAATTAAATGGCATAGTGAACACTTATTCTGGTAGAACATTTATTTTCTTTAATGACTTTTTCTATGCTGAAATAGATGAATGTAATTTTAAATATAAAGTACGTGGTATTATAAGTAGAGAATATTCTGGATTACCAACTGGTATAAATTCAGTATTTAGGTACATTAATGGTATGTTGTACTTTTTTAGAGATGATGCCTTTTATGAATATAATGAATTCACCAAAAAAGTAGTAAAGTACGGTATATTTGATTTATCACTATTTGGTATAGATTGTATTAAATCATCTTCGTTAATATCAGAACTAATAATTGTACTAAACAATACAATCCAACAATTAAAACATTTTTCTTCTATATAAATGGAACTATTAACTAGACTTAATAGTGTTAATAAAAATACACCATTGGTGAAATTATGTGACATTAAAGTGGATAAAGTGTATTATATTACAAATGTAGAAATCAAAAATACTAAATTAGGTTTTAAAACATTTATTGAACTTAATAATGAATTTAATATAATACTACCAGATAGATATGCAAAAATGATTGGTTGGGATGATTGTACAGCTATAATTGGTTGTAATATTGTATATAAAGGAATGATGGATAGATCAGATAAAAAGGTACATGTATTAGAATTTAGACAACAATAAATTAGAGTTTTTAAGTGTAATAAATGGATACAACTAAGAAATGTTGTAGATGTAAAGAAGATAAAAATATTAATGAATTTCATTTTGATAAATTTGTAAAAGATGGACACCGTAGAGTATGTAACCAGTGTGCATGTTATTATACTAAAAGATATTATGAAGCAAACAAAGATAAATTATTTGAAAAGGTAGCATGTGAATGTGGTAGAATTGTAGCTAGATGTAAACTTAAACAGCATGAAAAATCATTAATTCATTCTGATCTTATAAAAGAAAAAGAATCTATAAATATCTACTAATTCTTATAATATATTTTTTATCAAATTATATAACCATATGTTGTATAGAGTATAATATTCTGAATAATTAATATGTAAGTAAATAGATACATCTAACTGTATCTAGTTATCAAAATAAGGCTAATAAATATCAGTTATGTAATATAAAAAAACACAAAAGAGACAACACATACAGACAACAATTAGTTTACTTTTTATCCCTAATAAATAGATATATCTGTATCTATTTGTAAAAATACAGTTACCAAATATTCTGAATAATAATTACATAAGTAAATAGACAACAAATACAGACAACAAAAATTATAGTTTTCTTCCTTAATAAATAGAGCTATCATAATGGAGATGAAGATGAATGAACTTAGAGCAATAGCTAAAAGCATAAAGATTAAAGGTTACTCTAAAATGCGTAAAAGTGAATTAATGGATTTATTTTTTCCACATACAATTGATATTGCTAAGGAATCTAATAAAAGAAAAAGAACACCTAAAAATGAATCTATTGCTAATATAGAAGATAAAGATCCATCAAAAATGAATGTTAATGAACTTAAAACATTAGCTAAACATTTAAATCTTAGTGGAAATTCTAAATTATGTAAAAGTGATTTGTTACAGTTGATTCAAAATACTCAAACACTATTTCCATTTGCAACAGATGTATTTGAACATCCTAATGAACGAAAAATTCATGTTTATCATTCAATTGAAAAAGCATTTCAAAATAGATTACAAACATACAATATTGAAAACAACTTAAAAATTAAAGATCCACAACACATTTTGACATCAGCAAAACCTATTGTATGTCAGTTAATAAAAGATAATCTTAAAATATACAATGGATTAAAAGTTAATCTAATATTGTACTGTGAATTCAAATTGAATACTACTAATGAAATAAAAGAATTTAGATTCTCAACATACAACTATACAATCACAAATGAAAAAGATCTAAATAAATTTTATACAAAAGGTAATCAACAAATATTAACACACATGCAAAATTTTCAAGATAGAGGATCAGGCTGGATGTTAAATAGTGTAATTGGTTTACAATTAGGAATTAACAAATATACACCACTTAATGGTTCATCATATATTGAACTACCAAAAACAATAAAAGATAAAAAAGCATGTATAAATGTTAAGAATAATGATGAAAAATGTTTCTTGTGGTCAATAGCATCAGCATTAAATCCAGTTGACCCTACAAAATGTAAAAACCCAGACAGAACTAGTAACTATATAGAATGTGTCAAACAATTAGAAACTAAAATTGGTCAAATTGAATATCCAGTTAAAATTGATAATATACCTAAATATGAATGTAAACTTAATATATCGATTAATGTGTATGCATATGATGAAAAATATGAAATATATCCATTAAAGATAACTAAAGATGAAAAATCAACACATATTGATTTATTATACATGAAAAATAATAATATTTCACATTATTGTTGGATTAAAAATCTATCTCGATTAATTAGATCTCAGTGTACAAAACATACTGAAAATATTCATCTATGTAAAATGTGCCTACAACACTTTAATTCAGAAAGTAAACTAAATGTACATAAAGAAGATTGTTCTAAAAATGAATCAGTTAAAATTAGAGTACCAAATGAAGGTGAATACATAACATTTAAGAATTATAAACATACAATGCCTGTTCCATTTGTCATATATGCTGATTTTGAAAGCTTATTATTGAAAATGGACACATGTGAACCAAATCCAAATGAATCGTACACAATGAAATATCAAAAACATGAACCATCTGGATTTTGTTACTATGTGAAATACATTCATAATCATTATAAAGATCCTGTTGTTTATAGAGGACCAAATGCTAAAACTAAATTTATTGAGATGAGTAAAAATGAAGTTGAAGAAATAGGACACATATATTCACAAATAGAACCAATGAAACAGTTAACACATGATCAAATAAAAATACATAACCTATCTAATAGATGTACATTATATGAATCACCATATACACCAAATAATAAAAAAGTACATCATCATGATCATTTAACTGGAAATTATATAGCACCATTATGTAATGAATGTAATCTTAAACTTCAACAACCAACATTTGTGCCTATATTCTTACACAATCTAACTGGTTATGATTCACATTTGTTTATTAAAGAACTTGGTTATGATGATAAGGAAATAGAATTGATACCAAATAATGAAGAAAAATATATAAGTTTTGGTAAACAAACAAATAACTTAAAAATGAGATTTATTGATACATTTAGATTCATGGCATCATCATTAGATAAACTATCATCTAATTTATCAAAAGATAAAATGAAAAATATTGAATTATTCTTTCAAAAAGATAAAGTAGATCTAGTTATTAGAAAAGGTGTGTACCCATATGATTATATGGATAATTGGAATAGATTTAATGAAACACAATTACCACCTAAAAATGAATTCTATAGTAAGATCAATGAATGTAATATAAGTGATGATGATTATGAGCATGCACAATTAGTATGGAATAAATTTAATATAAAAAATATGGGTGAATACCATGATTTATATTTGAAAACAGATGTGTTATTATTAGCTGATGTATTTGAGAACTTTAGAGACACATGTATGAAATCATATGATTTAGATCCAGCATGGTATTATACAGCACCTGGTTTATCTTGGGATGCAATGTTAAAAATGACTAAACAACCACTTGAATTATTACATGATTATGATATGATATTAATGGTTGAAAAAGGCATTAGAGGTGGTATAGCACAATGTTGTAAAAGATATGTTAAAGCAAATAATAAATACATGAAAGATTACAATAAAAATAAAGAATCAAATTATTTAATGTATTTAGATGCTAATAATTTATATGGATATGCAATGTCACAATATTTACCATATGGTGGATTTGAATGGGAAAATAATTTAAATATTGATGTAATGAACATTCCAGATAAATCTGAATATGGATATATATTAGAAGTTGATTTACAATATCCAATTGAATTACATGACAAACATAAAGATTTACCATTAGCACCAGAAAATGGACATAAATTATTAACAACATTAAACAATAAATATAAATATGTTGTACGTTAAAGAAACCTAAAACAATGTATAAAATTAGGATTGAAATTAACAAAAATACATCGTGCACTAAAATTCAGATAAAGTGATTGGTTGAAAAAGTACATTGACTTAAATACAGAAATGAGAACAAAAGCTAAAAATGATTTTGAAAAAGATTTTTTTAAACTGATGATAATAGTGTGTTTGGAAAAACAATGGAAAATATAAGAAACAGAGTTAATATAAAATTAGTATCAGATGGTAAAAAATGTGATAAATTAATAGCTAAACCAAATTTCAAACATAGAACAATATTTAATGAAAATCTGGTAGCTATTCATATGAATAAAACTGAAATTAAATTTAATAAACCAATTTATGTTGGAATGAGTATATTAGATTTATCAAAAGAATTAATGTATAGTTTTCATTATGATGTAATGAAACCTAAATATGGTACAAATATTGAGTTATGTTATCAAGATACCGATAGTTATATATACAATATAAAAACAGATGACTTTTATAAAGATATGAAAAATATGATTGAACATTTTGATACAAGTGATTATGCAACAAATAATGTGTACAATATACCACAAATGAACAAAAAGGTATTAGGTAAAATGAAAGATGAATGTAATGGTAAAATAATGACTGAATTTGTTGGTTTGAGAGCTAAAATGTATGCATATTGTGTTGGTGAAAAAGAAAATAAAAAATCTAAAGGTGTTAAGAAATCAGTAGTAATGAATAAAATATCAATGGATGACTATAAAGACTGCTTATTCAATAATAGTGAATTATATAGATCAATGAATTTAATTAGAAGCTATAAACATGAAATATATACAGTAAAATTAAATAAAATAGCACTAAGTGCAAATGATGATAAAAGACACATTCTGAATGATGGAATAAATACATTACCACTTGGACATTATAGTTTATTGTAAATATTGTATATATTATGTATATATTATGTAAACATATTTATTTGTAATTGTATATAAGTAAATATTTAGAATAACCAACACCATCTATAATTGTATATATTTTTATTATTCAACACCATTATAAATGTTGTATATTTGTATATAGTACTATCTAAAAGAGAAACTTTATGCATTTCCCTAATTTTGTGGTTGTATCATTGTAAAAATATGAACAATAGCTGATTTCGATGTAAAATGGTCTAAAAATAGCATAAAAATGGCTTTAAATAGCTGATTTCGGTAATTGGGGTAGAACATACATTTCCTATCTACTCGAATGCAGTTTCGTTGTCCTTGGGAAACTCGAAATTACTGTCTGAAATTCGTTGGAAGTACCTGCTACTGTATACGTTTAAAGCTGCGTCGTCTTAAGTAGACTCCATCATTTCCACTTAGGGCCTTCTTAGTGCCATCAAATAGCGGTACTTCATACCTACTTCTCTGTTTCCTGTGCGCTGATTGTAGATTATGTACTGAATTGACTAATTCGTTTATCTTCCACCCCCCTCCTTAGTAATGTCACACTGCATAACCTGGCACTGAGCGGATAACCTCGTTATAACTAGAAACTTCCGTAAATATTTTAAAAAGCGGGAGCCACAGTTAGACAACCATTAACAATATATTAGATATTATAATTACAGCACAAGCACTAACGCGGGAAAGATACTGAACGATGATCAAAGGCAGAAAGAAACATATAACAGACAAATAGTAAATACGGAAGCAAAAATATTAAATTGTTCATACTTTAATAAAGGACATCGTGGCTGACTCGAACTTTACTACCTGCAATTAATAATTTCAACAGAAAAGTCAGAAATTTATAACACACCCAGAGGTTGTCAAGGCGCCTTGGCAGGGCTACATGGTTTTCATAAGATATAATAGTTAAGAAAATGAAGACCCGCCCACTCGTTCGACACATAATCAAACATTATTTCAGAGCTTCCCTAGCTAATATAAATATACGCGTCTCAAGTTCTCGTTTCTGTGAGTGATCACTGCTGACTACCCTTTAAGTTATTTCTAAACCGAAATTTATTAGTACAGAATGTTTTGCCGACTGTTCCACTTACTGAGTTAGTGGCAGGGGATATTATTTTATCACGACGCATGCAAATTCTTAGTAAACTAACGGGACAAATTCTGTGATCATGTTTACAAAGAAACCTTTCGAAGTTCTCTTGAAGATTTTTACTCCTTTCGGCGAATAATTATTTATTTATTGTTTATTTGGTCTGACCAGATTAGGGTCTCTCTTATATATGGCCAAGAGCAACAAATACTGAACACATTACAAAACCCTCTCAATAATAATAATAATAATAATAACTGATTCTAATAATAATAGTAGTAAGTAGCATTTAGAATGTTTATACACTACTGGCAATTAAAATTGCTACACCACGAAGATGACGTGCTACAGACGTGAAATTTAACCGACAGGAAGAAGATGCTGTGATATGCGAATGATTAGCTTGTCAGAGCATTCACAGAACGTTGGCTCCGGTGGCGACACCTATAACGTGCTGACATGGGGAAGGTTTCCAACAGATTTCTCATACACAAACAGCAGTTGACCGGCCTTGCCTGATGAAACGTTGTTGCGATGTCTCGTGTAAGGAGGACAAATGCGTACCATCATGTTTACGACTTTGATAAAGGTCGGCTTGTAGCCTATCGCGATTGCGATTTATCGTATCGCGACATTGCTGCTCGCATTGGTCGAGATCCAATGACTGTTAGCAGAATATTGAATCGGTGGGCTAGGAGGGTAATACGGAACGCCGTACTGGATCTCAACGGCCTCGTATCACTAGCAGTCGATATGACAGGCATCTTATCCGCATGGTTCTAACGGATCGTGCAGCCACATCTCGACCCCTGAGTCAACAGAAGGGGAAGTTTGCAAGACAACCAACTGCACGAACAGTTCGACGACGTTTGCAGCCGTATGGACTATCAGCTCGGAGACAGGAGCGCCTGCGATGGTGTACTCAACGACGAACCTGGGTGCACGGATGGCAAAACGTCATATTTGCGGATGAATCGAGGTTCTGTTTACAGCCTCATGATGGTCGCATCCGTGTTTGGCGACATCGCGGTGAACGCACATTGGAAGCGTCTATTCGTCATCGCCAAACTGGCGTATCACCCGGCGTGATGGTATGGAGTGCCATTGGTTACACGTCTCGGTCACCTCTTGTTCGCATTGACGGCACTTCGAACAGTGGACGTTACATTTAAGATGTGTTACGACCCGTGGCTCTACCCTTCATTCGATCCCTGTGAAACAATTCAGCAGGATAATGCACGACCGCATGTTTTAGGTCCTGTACGGGCTTTTCTGGATATAGAAAATGTTCGACTGCTGCCCTGGCCAGCACATTCTCCAGATCTCTCAGCAACTGAAAACGTCTGGTCAATGGTGGCCGAGCAACTGGCTCGTCACAATACGCCTCTCACTACTCTTGATGAACTGTGGTATAGTGTTGAAGCTGCATGGGCAGCTGTACCTGTACCTGTATGGCCAGAGGTGGTTGTTCTGGGTACTGATTTCTCAGGATCTATGCACCCAAATTGCGTGAAAATGTAATCAAATGTCAGTTCTAGTATAATATATTTGTCCAATGAATACCCGCTTATCATCTGCATTTCTTCTTGGTGTAGCAATTTTAATGGCCAGTAGTGTAGTATAACTTAGCACATTTGAACCAAGGTTTAGTATTATCAGAAGTGAAATGAATGAAGGATCTCTCTTCCTGCTGCCAAAAGGGGAAGAAAGCCAATGTGCACTTCACGTACATACCTGGTGGAGTCATTCCATTTCCCATCCGGACGCCACGAAGAGCACAGGGCGCAGCCAGCTGCAGGTGGTGGCTCACACCGGCACCAGTGACGTGTGTCACTTTGCATCGAAGAGATTCTCTCTGGTTTCGAGCGGCTATCAGAAGTGGTAAAGGCTGCCAATCTTACTTGTGAGATGAAAGCAGAGCTCACGATTTGCAGCACAGTAGACAGGCCCGATTGCGGACCTCTGGTACAGAGCTGAGTGGAGGGTCTGAATCAGAGCGTCAGATGGTTCTGTGATCGTGTATACTGCATATTCCTCGACTTGAGCGATAGGCTGGTTGGGTTTCGAGCTCCACCGAACAGGTCAGGAGTTCACTACACGTAGGAGGCGGCTACACGAGTAGCAGGGGCTGTGTGGCGTGGACTGGGCGGTTTTTTTAGGTTAGAGGGTCTCGGGGAAATACATAAACGCCTTTAGACTCAAAGAGAGCAGGTCGGATATAGGAAGAACGAAGGTACAGGAACCATCGGAATAACAGTTGCAAACTATCGCTGCTGTGTTGTGAAAGTACCAGAGCTCCAAGCGCTAATAGGAAGAACTGATGCTCAAATCGTTGTAGGCACTGAAAGCAGGCTAAATTCGGAGATAAGTGCAGCCCAAATTTTTGCGTAAAACCTAACGGTGTTCCGAAAGGAAAGGCTAAACAAAGTTGCCGGTGGCGTGTTTGTTGCTGTTGGAAATAGTGTACCTTGTAGCGAAACTGAAGCAGATAGTGCCCGTGAATTAGTACGGGCAGAGGTCGTTATTAACAACCGAAATAAAATAACAATTAAATTTTTTTACTGACGCCCCAACTCAGATGATATAAACTACTGGCCTTAAAATTGCTACACCAAGAAGAAATGCAGATGATAAACGGGTATTCATTGGACAAATATATTATACTAGAACTGACATGTGATTACATTTTCACGCAATTTGGGTGCACAGATCCTGAGAAATCAGTACCCAGAACAACCACCTCTGGCCATAACAACGGCCTTGATGCGCCTGGGCATTGAGTCAAACAGAGCTTGGATGGCGTGTACAGGTACAGCTGCCCATGCAGCTTCAACACGATACCACAGTTCAACAAGAGTAGTGACTGTCGTATTGTGACGAGCCAGTTGCTCGGCCACCATTGACCAGACGTTTTCAATTGCTGAGAGATCTGGAGAATGTGCTGGCCAGGGCAGCAGTCGAACATTTTCTGTATCCAGAAAGGCCCTTACTGGACCTGCAACATGCGATCGTGCATCATCCTGATGAAATGTAGGGTTTCGCAGAGATCGAATAAAGGGTAGACACACGGGTCGTAACACATCTGAAATATAACGTTCATTGTTCAAAGTGCCGTTAATGCGAACAAGAGGTTACCGAGACGTGTAACCAATGGCACCCCATACCATCACGCCGGGTGATACGCCAGTATGGCGATGACGAATAGACGCTTCCAATGTGCGTTCACTGCGATGTCGCCAAACACCTGTGCGACCACCATGATGCTGCAAACAGAACCTGGATTCATCCGAAAACATGACGTTTTTCCATTCGTGCACCCAGGTTCGTCGTTGAGTACACCATCGCAGGCACTCCTGTCTGTGATGCAGTGTCAAGGGTAACTGCAGCCATGGTCATCTCGACTACTGGTGATACGAGGCCGTTGGGATCCAGCACGGCGTTCCGTATTACCCTCCTGAAACCACCGATTCCATATTCTGCTTACAGTCATTGGAACTCGACCAACGCGAGCAGCAATGTCGTGATACGATAAACCTCAATCGCGATAGGCTACAATCTGACCTTTATCAATGTCGGAAACGTGATGGTACGCATTTCTCCTCCTTACACGAGGCATCACAACAACGTTTCACCAGACAACGCCGGTCAACTGCTGTTTGTGTATGAGAAATCGGTTGCAATCTTTCCTCACGTCAGCACGTTGTAGGTATCGCCACCGAAACCAACCTTGGGTTAAATTTCGCGTCTGTAGCACGTTATCTTCGTGGTGTAGCAATTTTAATGGCCAGTAGTGTAATTGCTGAAAGGTTCAAAGAAAACTTGAGTTTGACTTCAAACACGTAGCCCACTCATACATTTATAGTTGGTGGTGGCTTTAATTTACCCTCGACATGTTGGCGAAAATACATGATTAAATCCGAAGGTACGCATAAAATATCATCCGAAACTGTGCTATACGCATTCTCTGAAAATTATTTCTGGCACTTAGTTCATGAGCCCATGCGAATAGTAAAACGCCCTTAACATCTTGGCAACAAATAATGTTGAACTAAGAACGAGCATCAAAACGGGTACCGGGATAAGTGAAAACAGGGTTGTAGTAGTGAGACCGAATTTTGTAATCTTCAAATCTTCCAAAAATAATCGAAAAATACATCTATTCACAAAAGCAGATAAAAATTCACTTGAAGCCTTCCTGAGAGACAAACTTCACCCCTTCCAAATTACCAATGTAAGTGTAGGACTTATGTGGCTTTAACTCAAAGCAATAGTTCGACAGCAACTGAAAGAATTATACCAAAGAAATTAACAAACGACGGAGCTGATCTCCCTTGGTATGTAAAACGGGTCAGAACACTACTGCAGAAACGACAAGAGCATGCCAAATTTAAACGAATGTAAAATCTCCAAGATTGGCGATCTTTTACAGAAGCTCGAAATTTAGAGCGGACATCAATGCGAGATGCTTATAATAATTTCTACAACGAAACTTCGTGTCTAAACCTGTCGAAAAGTCCAGAGAGATTCCGGTCGTATGTAAAGTATGCTAGAGGTAAGACACATTCAAAGCGTGTTAGAACATTATGAATTACCTCGAAAAGAACGGCCTATTGTCACACAGTCAACTAAGAGTTAGAAAACATCGTTCTTGTGGAAGAAAACTAGCTCTTTAAACACACTAAGTGTTGAGTGCTCTTGACTAGGTATTTCAAATTGATTCCGTATTTCTAGATTTCCCTAGATTTCCAAAAGGCTTTTAACACCGTACCTGGCCTGTAGTGAAATTGCGTTCTTATGGAATATCGTCTTAGTTATGTGACTGGATTCGTGATTTCCTTTCAGAGAGGTCACAGTTAGTAGTAATTGACGGAAAGCCAACGAGTAAAACATATATGATTTCTGGCGTTCCCCAAGGTATTGTTATGGGTCCTCTACTGTTCGTTATCTATATAAACGATTTAGAAGACAATCTGAGCTGTCGTCTTAGTTTGTTTGCAGATGACGCCGTCGTTTATCATCTAGTAAACTCATCAGAAGATCAAAATAAATTGCAAACTGATTTAGAAAAGATATCTGAATGATGCAAATATTGAGAATTGATTCTGAATAATGAAAAGTGTGAGGTCATCCAATTGAGTGCTAAAAGGAATCCGTTAAACTGCCATTACACGATAAATCAGTCGGATCTAAAGGTCGTAAATTCAACTAAATACCTGGGAATTACAATTACGAACAATTTAAATTGGAAAGAAGACATAGAAAATATCGTGGGGAAGACAAACCAAAGAATGCGTTTTATTGGCAGAACACTTAGGAATATAACATATCTACTAAAGAGACTGTCTACATTGAGCTTGCCCATCCTCTTTTGGAGTACTGCTCCGCGGTGTGGGACCCTTACCAGATAGGAGTAACAGAGTACATGGAGAAAATTCAAAGAAGAGCAGCACGTTTTGTATTATCGCGAAATAGGGAAGAGAGTGTCACTGACATGATACAGGATTTCGGGTGGTCACCATTAAAACAAAGACGTTTTTCCTTGCGGCAGAATCTTCTCACGGCACTTCATTCACCATCTTTCTCCTCTGAATGCGAAAATATTTTTCTGACGCCGACCTACATAAGAAGAGACTATCACGATAAGAGCATATGGGAATCAGAGCTCGCACGGAAAGACATAGGCGTTCTTTCTTCCGTGCACTCTTCGAGAAAGGAATAACAGAAAACGATTGTGCAGGTGGTTCTATGAACCCTGTGCCAGGCACTTAAGTGTGAGTTGCAGAGAGGCCACGTAGATGTAGATGTAGATGTAGCTGTAGAGGACAAGAAGTGCAGAGAAAGACAGGGATTAGAATATATCCAGCAAATACTAGAGGTCGTAGGTTGCAAGTGCTACTCGGGATGTAGAGGATGACACAGGAGGAAAAAAAGGATAGGAGATCAAGTGAGTCATTGTAATACAAGGCAGTAAAACAATTCGATAATATTATTCCCTCTAAAGAAGAAAAGAACTGAAAAGGAGACACATTATGCGTTCGTCACATTGTAATTTATTTGGTTTTTAGTAATTAGCAATTAATTTAGTGAACAGCACCGAAATTAAAATAAATGTGGGAAAGTTCCTCACACACAAATTACTGCATTTATTTAAGAGGTTTAGATAATCCACTTTGATATAGGACAGCTGAAGATAAATCTCAGTAATGGAAACTGCCAATCTCTTTACATTCGAGCTGTGGTGCAAATTAACACCTTAGGTGCTTATGCGGCCCGGCCGTGCGGTGTTTCTCTGTGACAGCGGGACGGCTGAAATTCAAGTCCCATAGAATGACCGGCGGCTCGTATCTAGTTCTGTGAAGCGGATTGCCCGTCGGGTGGCATCAGAGGCACTTGTAAGTGCCAGCACAATGGCCCAGCTGGGCTGCGTAGTGGCTGCCGGCAGGCGGCGATAGCAGGCCACAGAGCGCAGAGGGAGTGCTTCTGCCGCTATCATAGACCACGCTCTGCGAGACAGCGCGCCGCACCCCATGGAAACGTGCTGCCATTGTCTGCCCGACAAATGGATTGCCACCGGTAGCGGTATTACGTAGCGCATTGTTACACTCTGCAGAATAAGGAGCGGTCATATTCATGGCTGCCACGCCAAAATGTTAGCTCCCGACTCCATCAGCTCATTGATAGCATACGGATTAGTCTGCAAAATGTCCACTTCGGATACCACATCAGTGGACATAACACAACGGAAGCTTGCAGCCGAACTGTTTCATTGTAGACAATTTTCAGAGCGTCAATTACGGCACTATGAATCTCTTGAAACGAAAAATTTAGACGATAATATTTTATTGTTATGTTTTATTTGCGATGTCTTTGCATATATGCTCTTTCAGACTCTGTTGATACAATATTCTGATATACTCGTATACACGGTGGCAGAGCCGCACGTGTTAGAACGTCGTTTCCGTTATTCGGACACGTGCGCCGGCCCCGAATGAAATCCGCCCCCTCAATTGGGGGCGGGGGTGAGGGGGAATAACAGGATGGCGACAGGAATGGCATCCGGTCGCCCCTTCAATTAACAATGCCAAATCCAATATTAACAGTAGATGCGGGACAAAGGTAAATGAAGAGGTTACATTTTGATATTTACACGGGCAATGCATTTCGACGCAGTTATGTCATTTTGATTTTATTAGTGACATACTTCAGTCGCATTCGGGCGCTCAAATTCTCGTCCATCCGGCATTCTAGATTTAGGTTTTCCGTTGTGTCCTAAATCGCTTATGGAAAAGGACAAGATGGGTCCCTTGAAAAGCACATGGCCGATTTCCTTCTCCATACTTCCATAATCCGAGTGTCTGCTACAGAAGGATAAATCCTAATCTTCCTTCTTCCTCCTTTATTTTAGTTGTCCTTTTTTATGACACAGGCAACGCCCTTGCCGCAGTGGCTACACCGGTTCCCGTGATATCACCGAAGTTAAGCGCTGTCGGGCGTGGTCGGCACTTGGATGGGTGACCATCCAGGCCGCCATGCGCTGTTGCCATTTCTCGGGGTGCACTCAGCCTCGTGATGCCAATTGAGGAGCTACTCGACCGAATAGTAGCGGCTTCGGTCAAGAATACCATCATAACGACTGGGAGAGCGGTGTGCTGACCCCACGCCCCTCCTATCCGCATCCTCCACTGAGGATGACACGGCGGTCGGATGGTCCCGGTAGGCCACTCGTGGTGTGAAGACTGAGTGCTTTTTTTATGACACACTACCACTACATAGAATTACATATCGAAACAAATTATTCCAATTTGTTGTTCATGCACACCAGTTTGATTTCACAAGATATTTGTTCAGGGTTACTTATTTCCGTAGATAAATAATTAATATCAAACATTGTTACCCGGTAGAAAGCTTGTAGCGATTATGGATGATAATCTAGGTTAAATATGGTATTAGGGTACTTTCTCCTAGTTATTTCTTATGTTACGGAAGAAAGCACAATGATGAAACTGTGTTTCAGACCATAGCTCCTATTAAAGCAATCTAGAACGTAACTATTTATTACAGTCATAGTTTTAGTCATTTCATTGCGTCACACTCATATTTACAGAAACTGTATAATATACTAGCTGGGGTACCCGGCTTTGCTCAGGAAGTTGATATGAGTTTGTGTGGTAGTTGGAATTGAAGGATAAACTTTAAAGTGGAATAGGTAAAATTTTTTGTTGAAAACGTATGGTAACTACTTACAATACTTGTTAAAGCATAAAAGGTAAAAAAAAATTATTGAAAATATTTTCTAACTATTTACATTACTTTCTTACAAACAACATTTTTCGTTTTGATATGTGGGGTATATATGTACAAATTTTTTGAATTTCCAAACGAGAGCAAGCTACGTATAGTTGACCGTGAGAGAAGTAGGAGTCTTTGAGGTTGATGCCGCAATATTTTGAAGTTTGTCCTTGCGCTTTGTTAATTGTAAAACTGTAGGCTAATTTGATTGTAAATTACAGTCTTTTAAATTGGAATGACAGTTCAATAGAGGTCAGTGGTATTCTGGAGATAAATAGTGTGTGTCCTTTGCACTTTCCAGTCATAAATTCGGCTTCGAAGATGTTATTCGAAAGCTGTTTGACAATCATCCTTGTTCCATTACATAGTTTTGGTGAGTTGAGGTTTCTGGGTAGTAAGATCCAATTTTAAGTGGAAGGCAGTGTAATAGTGTTCCGGGTACGTGCTTAGAGTTTAGAAATTCTGTAGAGAAGTTCACATTTCCTTCAAAGTTTACCATGCTGTCGGTCGATTTGTATATTCTCTTTTCACAGGAAACTTTTTTTTAATATTAAAGTTGATATTGTCAACAATATTATTCTTAGTTGCCATTAAAAGGGGCATATACATTAAATCATGGAAATAGCACAATAAATCATAAATATATATAAACAGGCTTCTAATACAACTCTGTTTCACCCTGAACAATTCAGCATATAAAAAGGGGTTACAAATTATTCTTAAAACCATCACTTTGGGATCACATTGGCCGTGTAAAATCAACTTAATAAACTCGACCACAATAAGCTACTCTCTGGAGCTATATAAAAGTCAAATCTTGTTCTTCCTCAGCGAACATACGGCTTAAGGCATCGGCAGCAAGGTTATCGGCACCACGAATGTGTCTGACCGTAAACCGAAAGGCGGAAATTCGAACCGCCCAACGAGCAATTCTCCCAGTTTTTCGGGGACGGGCCAACACCCAACTTAATGCCTGATTATCAGTTTCCAATGAAAATTCGCGATGTTCAAGGTAAAAGCTAAACTTCTCAAGGGCAATGCCTCCAATTCATAAACAGAATAGTTGGATTCAGCGCCTGACAAACATCTCTAAGCATAACCGACAGGACGTCTATCGCCATCGACTGCTTGCATAAGAACAGCCGCAAGACCGCCCCTCGAGGCGTCCGTTTGAAGAATAAAAGTTTTACTGAAGTCAGGTACTACTAAAACGGGAGGATTAGTAAGGGCAGTTTTAAGTGCCTCAAAAGCCGCTTGTTGACTCTCTCGCCACTGAAACTCGCTATTGTTACGACGCAAACTATTGAGAGGAGCGGCTAACTGAGCGAAATTGGGAACAAACTTGCGAAAATAGTTGACCATACCTATAAATCTGGCAATCTCCTTCTTATTACGAGAAGGACGGAACCGCTTTAAACTGACAATACGTTCTTGGTCAACCCTCATCCCGTCGGCCGAAACCAAGTGTCCCAAAAAAATAAATTAGGCCGCGACATAACTTAATGTGGTCAGGTTTAACAGTTAACCCAACCTGTCTCAAACGATCCAAAACCAACCCCAAATGCTGAAGATGTTCATCAATATTGGCAGTAGTAGCCGACCGAGACAGACGCAGCAACAGGGAAGTACCTGCTTTTGTGACATTTACGAGTTCCTAACCAGGAGAGAATTTTATTATTATATCATCTGTGTGCTTTAATAGTTTAATTTCTTGAGTTTCTGCGTGTAAGTTTAATATCTAATAGCCACAGTTCTCGTGATTTCGTTTGCGTCGGAAAGTAAACCGATTTTGTGACATTTTGCAAGTTCATAACCAGGGGCGAATTATTTAGTTTCACTTGAGTGCTTCGGTAGTTAGGTTTTTGAATGTCTGCGTATTATTAGACATAGTACCTGCGATTTCGTCAGGGTCTACAGTAGAGTTGCGCAGCATGTGCCGATAGTCCGTTTATCTGCATAGTTTAGTTTACCACGATCTTTAGTATGGACAGGGACTGCGATTGTTGTGTGCAGATGCGAGCCGAGTTTGGGACACTTCGCTCCCAGCTTCAGGCTGTGATGGCTTCGGTTACACAGCTTGAGGCTGTGGTGGCTGGGCACCACTGTTGTGGGCCGGCAGTGGGGAACCAACGGGCCTCCAGCACGTCCGAGTCCTCCTATGGGTCCTCACCGGTGGCCAACCCAGTTACCGCTCGCACTGAGGTTGACTCCTCACCTGTGCTCGAGCGGGAGGTAGCCCCAGGGCGAAGCAGGCGGCGAAAGACTTCCCACGCGGCCGCACGTAAGGCCTCCCTGGTTTGTCTGACAAACAGGTTCCAGGTGTTGTCTGTGGCTGACACAGTCGCTGAACCAGATGCTGTCGCCTGTCATGTTTCAGAGGAAATCACTCAGCCTGCAAGATTCATGCCATCACAGAGGGTGGGATTATTGGTAGTTGGGAGCTCCAACGTTAGGCGCGTTATGGGGCCCTTTAGGGACTTGGCTGACAAGAAGGGAAAGAAAGCCAATGTGCACTCCGTGTGCATACGGGGGAAGTCATCCAATAAGTGGAAAGGGTTCTTCCGGATGCCATTAACGGTACAAGGTGCAGCGAACTGCAGGTGGTGGCTCATGTCGGCACTAATGATGTGTGTCGCTGTGGATCGGAAGAGACTCTCTATAGTTTCCGGCGGCTATCTGAGTTGGTGAAGACTGCCAGTCTTGCTAGCGAGATGAAAGCAGAGCTCACCATCTGCAGCATAGTCGACAGGACCGACTGCAGCCCTCTGGTACAGAGTCGAGTGGAGAGTCTGAACCAGAGGCTCAGACGGTTCTGCGACCGTGTAGGCTGCATATTCCTCGACTCGCGCCAAAGGGTGGTTGGGTTTCGGGTTCCGCTGAATAGGTCAGGTGTCCACTATACGAAGGAGGCGGCTACACGGGTAGTAGGGGATGTGTGGTGTAGACTGGACGGTTTTTTAGGTTAGAGGATCTCGGGGAAACACAAGAAGGGCTTCAATCACAAAGGGTGTAGGCTGAACACACGAAGAACGTAGAGACAGGAACCATTGGTGTAACATTTGTAAATTGTCGTAGCTGTGTTGGCAAAGTACCAGAGCTCCAAGCGCTAATAGAAAGCACTGATACACAAATCGTTACAGGCTCTGAAAGATGGCTAAAGCCGGATATAAGCTCAGCCGAAAAATGGTTCAAATGGCTCTGAGCACTATGGGACTCAACTGCTGAGGTCATTAGTCCCCTAGAACTTAGAACTAGTTAAACCTAACTAACCTAAGGACATCACAAACATCCATGCCCGAGGCAGGATTCGAACCTGCGACCGTAGCGGTCTTGCGGTTCCAGACTGCAGCGCCTTTAACCGCACGGCCACTTCGGCCGGCAAGCTCAGCCGAAATTTTTGTGAAGAACCTAACGGTGTTCCGAAAGGATCGGTTAAACACGGTTAGCAGTGGCGTGTTTGTTGCTGTTAGAAGTAGTTTAACTTGTCGCGAAATTGAAGTAGATAATTTCCGTGAGTTAGTATGGGCAGAGGTCATTGTTGTCAACCGGAATAAAATAGTAATAGGATACTTTTGCCGACCTCCCAATTCAGATGATACCGTTGCAGAAAGGTTCAAAGATAACTTGAGTTTGATTTCAAACACGAACCCGACTCATACGATAATAGTTGGTGCTGACTTTAATTTACCCTCGATATGTTGGCGAAAATACATGTTTAATTCCGGAGGTACACATAAAATATCATCCGAAATTGTGCTAAACTCATTCTCTGAAAATTATTTAGAACAGTTAGTTCATGAGCCGACGCGAATAGTAAACGGTTGTGAAAACACACTTGATCTCTTAGCAACAAATAATCCTGAGTTAATAACGAGCATCAAAACCGATACAGGGATTAGTGAACAAAAGGTTGTCGTAGCGAGACTGAATATTGCAATCCCCAAATCCTCCAAAAATAAGCGAAAAATATACCTATTCAAAAATGCCGATAAAAATTCTATTGACACCTTCCTGAGTGAACATTTCCACTCATTACAAATTAATAATATAAGTGAAGACCAGATGTGGCTTCAATTCAAAGAAATAAAGTATCGGCAACAATTGAGAGATTTATACCAAATAAATTAACAAACGACGGGACTCAAAATCCCCAAGTTTGGCGATCTTTTACAGAAGCTTGAAATTTAGCGCGGACTTCAATGCGAGATGCTTATAACAGTCTCCACAACGAAACTTTGTCTCGAAACCTGGCAGAAAATCTAAAGAGATTCTGGCCCTATGTGAAGTATTTTAGCGGCTAGAAACAATAAATGCCTCCTCTGCGCGATGGCAATGGATATACTATCGAAGACAGTGCTGCCAAAGCAGAGTTACTAAATACAGCCTTCCGAAATGTCTTCACAAAAGAAGACGAAGTAAATATTCCAGAATTCGAATCGAGAACAGCTGCCAACATGAGTAACGTAGAAGTAAATATCCTCGGATTAGTGAAGCAACGTAAATCACTTAATAAAATCAAGTCTTCTGGTCCATACTGTATACCAATTAGGTTACTTTCGGAGTATGCTGATGAATTAGCTCCATACGTAACAATCATCTACAACCGTTCGCTCGACGAAAGATCCGTACCCAAAGACTGGAAAGCTGCACAGGTCACACCAATATTCAAGAAAGGTAGTAGGAGTTATCCACTAAATTACAGACCCATATCGTTAACGTTGATACGCAGCAGTATTCTGAAACATACATTGTGTTCAAATATTATGAATTACCTAGAAGAATACTGTCTATTGACACACAGTCAACATGGATTTAGAAAACATCGTTCCTGTGACACACAACTACCTCTTTGTTCACATGAAGTGCTGAGTGCTATTGACAAGGGATTTCAGATCGATTCCGTATTTATGGGTTTCCGGAAGGCTTTTGACACTGTACCACACACGCGGCTTGTAGTGAAATTGCGTGCTTGTGGAATATCGTCTCAGTCATGTGACTGGATTTTTGATTTCCTGTCAGAGAAGTTACTGTTCGTAGTAATTGACGGATAGTCATAGAGTAAAACAGAAGTGATTTATGGCGTTCCCCAAGGTAGTGTCATAGGCCCTTTGCTGTTCCTTATGTATATGAACGATTTTGTAGACAATCTGACCAACCATCATAGGTGCTGGCCGTTGTGGCCGAGGCGGTTCTAGGCGCTTCAGTCCGGAACCGCGCTGCTGCTACGTTTGCAGATTCGAATCCTGCCTGAAGCATGGATGTGTGTGACGTCCTTAGGTCATTTAGGTTTAAGTAGTTCTAAGTCTAGGGGACTGATGACCTCATATGTTAAGTCCATAGTGCTCAGAGCCATTTGGACCATTTGAACCGTCTTAGGTTGTTTGCAGATGACGCTGTCATTTATCGACTGATAAAGTCATCAGGAGATCAAAACAAATTGCAAACCGATTTAGAAAAAATATCTGAATGGTGCGAAAATTGGCGGTTGACCTTAAATAACGAAAGGTGTGAGGTCGTCCACATGAATGCTAAAAGGAATTCGTTAAACTTCGATTACACGATAAATCAGTCTAATCTAAAAGCCGAAGATTCACTAAATACCTAGGTATTACAAGTACGAACAAATTAAATTGGTAGGAACACATAGGAAATGTTGTGGGGAACGCTAACCAAAGACTGGACACTTAGAAAATGTAACAGATCTACTAAGGAGACTACACTACGCTTGCCCGTCTTGTTTTAGAATATTGCTGCGCGGTGTGCGATGCTTACCAGATAGGACTGACGGAATACATCGAAAAAGTTCAAAGAACGGCAGCACGTTCTGTATTATCGCAAAATATGGGAGAGAGTGTCACAGAAATGATACAGGATTGGGGCTGGACATCATTAAAAGAAAGACGTTTTCTCGTTGCGACGGAATCTTCTCACGAAATTCCAATCACCAACTTTCCCCTCCGAATGCGAAAATATTTTGTTGACACCGACCTACATAAGGAGAATTGATCACCACTATAAAATAAGGGAAATCAGAGCTCGTACGGAAAGGTAAAGGTGTTCGTTCTTTACGCACGCTATACGAGATTGGAATAACAGAGAATTGTGAAGTTGGACCGATGAACCCCTTGCCAGGCACTTAAATGTGATTTGCAGAGTATGCATGTAGATGTAGATGTAGATTAACATCATCCAGATAATTGTAGACACAGTTAAATTTAAGATCACCCAAAACATTATTTAATAGGCGTGAGAGAACCGATACCCCGGTAGCAAGACCAAAAGGAACACGATTGAATTCAAATCAATTCCAATCGGTTACAAAAGCGGTAGCGGGTTTAGAATCCTCGCTAAGCGGTATTTGATAATAAGCCTGATTTAAATCGAGCACAGAAAACCAACTTGCTCCAACAAGCCACATAAAGCAGTTACGAAGATCAGGCGTGGGGACCGACTCCAATATAATCTTCTGATTGAGCTGACGATAATCGACGACCTGACGATAGTCCTCACCATGTTCCTTAGACACCAAAAATATCGGCGACGCAAAAGGAGATGTCGATGGCCTGATGACGCCATTGGTTAGCATCTCGTCGATCATTCGGCGTAACACCCGCATTTTTGCGGGTGACAGACGGTAAGGAGCCTGACGTACAGGAATATCATCAACCAGACGGATTTTGTAATGAATACGATCGGTGACCCCCAATCGATTAGTAAGAACCTGAGGATAAAGTTGCAATAACTGAGGCCGCGCGGGATTAGCCGAGCGGTCTCAGGCGCTGCGGTCATGGACTGTGCGGCTGGTCCCGGCGGAGGTTCGAGTCCTCCCTCGGGCATGGGTGTATGTGTTTTTCTTTGGATAATTTAGGTTAAGTAGTGTGTAAGCTTAGGGACTGATGACCTTAGCAGTTAAGTCCCATAAGATTTCACACACATTTTTGCAATAACTGAAGCAAACGGGTTCCCTCAAGCCGAAACAGATGACCAACATCGAACTGGGAAACCGCGTTATTAACGGTTTTTAACCCAAGGGACCCATGACAAGAACAAAAGGCAAATTTCTCGCTCGGGCGAAAGGCGAAACTAAAGGTATCACCAGCAAAATCAAGAATCAACCCAATCTTGCGAATGAAATCACATCCCAACAACAGGTTGGCGGACAAATTCTTAACGACCAACAGATGGACCGGCCATGAAAAGCCGCCTATCACAATGTGTCCACTTATCTCCCCTACAAGGGCCAAACTCTGGCCATTTACCGCACGACATCCCTGCATGGAGAGAGACAAAGAAGAGAATTTGCATAAGGCACGAAAACCCAAGTACCACGCATAATCGAGTATAGAAACTGCACTACCCGAATCTAGTAGGGCGCAAAGAGGTTCATGATTAATCAGGGAGCAGATGCGGGGAAGCCAAGCCGCTGACACTAATTTAACATGGCCGCATCCTTTAGGAGGACAAAATTGAAAACCCCGCCACCTCCTCTTCAGGCTTCACTTGCTCGCACGAGCCGTTCGCTGCAGTTGGCAATCGCGAACTAAATGATCTACACCTAAAACATCTATGCTGTATCTCTGACGAGAGAATCGGCCCCTTAGGCTGTTTAACAAGCGACATTTGATCTTGAACAGCGGATGTTTCCTGACGACGTTAATAGGCAAAACTAAACGCTTTAATGGAATCGATCAGACTCGTCAAATCGGTGTACGAAAGCGGCTCCGGAACAAACTGGGTCCGCTACCGGTCCTCGGGTCTCATTCCCTGCAGTATAACTAGAACAGCATCGCGTTCACTTACAGACATATTAAGCGCGCGAACGGCCATTCGAACCAGCTCAACATACTGGGACAAGCTGTCATTGAACACCTGGACCCTCCAATAATATTGGCCCTCCAAGTATTGTCCAACTCTAGCTGAAAGTCTACGGCTGATAATGGCATCTCTCAACTCACACAAGGTAGCCTGCCCGAGTAAGACTTCAGAAAAAATTTCAATAACAACACCGTTAAATAAAGGGTACAAAAGACGCAAAATAATTATCTGGGGAACCTGTAAGGCATCAGCATGTATCTCAAGATTAACGGTTAACCATAACACCTTCTGAACTTGATCTAAATTTTTAACCATTAACTGGGAAATCCCCTGCAGAAGGTACATAATGGGATTAAGTAATTTGGCAGACATTTCCGACACTTCCCCCTTAAACCCTTGACCCTGCAAACTTTGATTATTATGGTCTAAGGAACTCAAACGTTCTTCATCATCATCACGAATATGCTCCAACCCCGACACACTGGCATTAATCTGCAAGCCGCTTATTTTCTGGATAGGTTGTCCAACCAGGTGCTGCTGTTCTCTGTTTAACGACAACAATTGCAAATCGCGAATGCGCGAGTACCAACAACATAACTGGGCTTGTAATCTCCCCCTCTGTTTCGAGGTGACACGTGTACCGTGGAGAAATGCAATATTCTGGACCAACTCCTCAAGGGCACTACCAATCAAACGTAAAGCATCACTGAACTGTCCAACAAGTTCGCCCGAAATGACGACCGGATTAGTCAAGGCCCCACGCAATCTAGCGACCAATTCGGCCACCCCCCCTTGAGTGAGATGTTGCCGAATACTCAACTCGTAGACCAATTGTTCCTTCTTTAAAAAGGCGACACCGGGACAGTCCCGCTGCCCCATCACGACACACGTCAAATGGAATACAATATAAAACAACAATCAAAATCAATAAATACTTATCCAAGATTGCTATACAGCAAAGGCAAACACAGAAGCAAAATACTAACTATACCACCACTGGTCAGAAAGGACAATAACCACACTCTGCTACCATTTGTAGCGCCTCCTTTTCTTTTCTTCCACTAACTCCCCAAAAAATCTTAACACAAGCTTTAATAAAAAAAATTTAATTCTAGCATTACTGAGGACGAGGAACCGGGGAATATGAATCACCCACAAGTTTCTCTTTAAGTTTGCATTTATTGCAACACAACCAGTTAAAACACCAACAATTACGAGTTGCAATTGATTAGGTAGGTCACAGCTATACTGACAACAATTTACACAAAACAGATGAAGACTTACAAATTTAGAAATTTTAAATTCCATGAAAATTAGGGAATAAACAGTTAAAATGGTTCAAATGGTTCTGAGCAATATGGGACTTAACTTCGGAAGTTATCAGTCCCCTAGAACTTAGAACTACTTAAACCTAACTAACCTAAGGCCATCACACACATCCATTCCTGAGGCAGGATTCGAACCTGTGACAGTAGCGGTCGCGCGGTTCCAGACTGTAGCGCCTAGAACCGCTCGGTCACCCCGGCCGGTCAAAATGGAGAACAAATGGTTCAAATGGCTCTGAGCACTACGGGAATTAACTTCTGAGGTCATCAGTCCCCTAGAACTTAAAACTACTTAAACCTAACTAAACTAAGGACATCACACACATCCATGCCCGAGGCAGGATTCGAAACTGCGACCGTAGCGGTCGCGCGGTTCCAGACTGAAGCGCCTAGAACCGCTCCGCCACTCCGGCCGGCAACTGTCTATACAGCCGACAGAACTTCGGAGCAAATTTTACTGCCTTCACGCCTAACAGAATTATTAGCAGAGGTCAGCCTGATCGGGGACGTAGCTGGCCACCTCGATCACTGATTAATCAGTGTGCGATTACATTGTGTGGGGAGCCCTCAAGTCTAAGGTGTCTCTCAAAAAACCTCATAGTCTTCAAGAAATGCAGCAGAACGTTTCAAATGAGACTGCAACAATTCCAGCAGTCCAACTAAGATCCGCCTACATCAAATTTCTAATCAAGCCCCAAAAGTGCCAAGAGATGAATGGTGGTCACTTTCAACATATGCTGTAGTTAGGTTAGTGCCGTATTTTCTTTCTTCTACTGTGTTTCTTTACAACTTTGGAACTCCGGTTTTCGAGCTACCTTTATTTGCCCCACCCTGTATTAAAGCTGTTAGTTCTTAATTAGTATTGTTATTCATACTGTCATTAGATAAATTACAGTTTTTTAATTCTATCAGTACTATCTTATTACTATCTATCACATTGAATGTGCTGACATTCCTTAAGCAACTAAAATGTAAGAAGTACTACATGTGTAAAATCTGGTCTGATCTAAGAGATGGCCTGAAGGCCATCATCTGATAAGGTTAAATAAATTAATGAAATAACAGACGGGATTTGTGTTACACATTTCAGAATAACCTACGGTATCATAAGATGTACATCATTGCTGGATAGTTTCATCGAACCATCAACTCCATCGACTACAGGACTTTTTACCATCTAACATAGGTACAGAACATCATATGTGACTTTCGAATTTTATAATGCAGTTGATACTTTTTGAAGTATCAAACGTTCATGTGGTGTGATCAGAGCAGTGACTTTACACTCACAGGTAGGACTAAATAATGTAAAACTGCAGTTTTATTATTTCTTTTCAAACAGTTACCCAGTGCTTATACTAATCAGAAAATTCTGCAGCCTTGCCAAAGATGACAGGACCAGTCTCTTTCCTAACCTCCAGTGAACTACTTAGTAAAGATAAAAACATCACTTATTACGATTGCAGTATTTGTACAGGGTGTTCAGAAATTCCCATTACAATCTACTAGGTGTTGTAAACGGGAGTGGGTACTTGATATTTTGAATAGGAATTCATGTCTAGAGGCGTACCGTTTCCGTTCTACGACGGTTTCAGTTCAGATATTTAACTCATCCACTTATGTCTGAGGAACTGAATTAGGCGTGACGCCGTCGAATTATTAGGTAACAATTCGAACTGAAATTAACGAAGCTTCTATTTATCACAGAACTACATTTGTTTGTATTAACACTTAAAAATTACATGTTTACATTACTCCAAAACAAAAAATAACCTAGCATACTGTACGTACAGAACAGTACTGATGCATTACAACAGCAGCTCGATGTAACAACCACCAACGTTGTTACAAACATTGTACCTACGTTATCTTGTCTACCATCTTGCGTCCAAGGACAAGCAACTCTGAGACCTCTCTGTTTCCCTCAGCAGACGTGGACGAGTTACACTTCTAAATTGAAATAGTCGTAGAACGGAAACGGTACATTTCCGGATATGGGTTCCTATTGAAAATATTATGTACTTACTCCCCTCTACAGATCCTAGAAACCGAGCGAGGTGGCGCAGTGGTTAGCACACTGGACTCACATTCGGGAGGACGACGGTTCCATCCCGCGTCCGGCCATCCTGATTTAGGTTTTCCGTGATTTCCCTAAATCACTCCAGGCAAATGCCGGGATGGTTCCTCTGAAAGGGCACGGCCGACTTCCTTCCCCATCCTTCCCTAATCCGATGAGACCGATGACCACGCTGTCTGGTCTCCTTCCCCACAACCAACCAACCAACCAACCAACCGCATTCGGAAGGACGACGGTTCAATCCCGCGTCTGGCCATCCTGATTTAGGTTTTCCGTGATTTCCCTAAATCGCTCCAGGCAAATGCCGGGATGGTTCCTCTGAAAGGGCACGGCCGACTTCCTTCCCCATCCTTCCCTAATCCGATGAGACCGATGACCACGCTGTCTGGTCTCCTTCCCCAAACAACCAAACCAAAACAGATCCTAGAAGTTTGTAGCTGGGATTTCTGAACACCTTATACATGAATTTCCTTTAACTTCTGTGTATAGAGGTTTCTCACAATTCCCTGTTACGATTACTTTTTATTTATATACACATCAAAAAAGTTTTACATCACCTCGGTTCAGCGAGTTCTGGCACCTGTATAGAAAATTGGAATAGATATCAACATAAACATCATTTCTGCCCTTTTTATTGCTCATGAAAACCACACATTGCATGATGTACCACCATACAGAGCGACCTTCAGAGATGGTGGTCCAGATTGCTATACACCTCTAATACGAAGTAGCACGTCCTCTTGCGTTGATGCATGCCTGTATTCGTCGTGGCATACTATCCACAAGTTTATCAAAGCACTGTTGGTCCACACTGTCCCAATCCTCAAAAGCGATTCGGCGTAGACCCCTCAGAGTGGTTGGTTGGTCACGTCGTCCTTAAAGAGCCCTTTTCAATCTATCCCAGGCATGTTCGACAGCGTTCATGTCTGGAAAACATGCTGGCCACTCTAGTCGAGCGATGTCGTTATCCTGAAGGAAGTCATTCACAACATGTGCACGATGGGGGGCGCGAATTGTCGTCCATGAAGATAAATGCCTCGCCAATATGCTTCCGACATGGTTGCACTATCGGACGGAGGATTGCATTCACGTATCGTACAGCCGTTACGGTGCCTTCCGTGATCACCAGTGCCGTACGTCGGCCCCAGATGATGTCACCCCAAAACGGCAGGCAACCTCCACCTTGCTGTAATCGCTGGACAGCGCGTCTAAGGCGTTCAACATGACCAGGTTGCCTCCAAACACGTCTCCGACGATTGTCTGGTTGAAGGCATATGCGACACTCATCGGCGAAGAGACCGTGATGCCGATCCTGAGCAGTTCATTCGGCATCTTGCTGAGCCCATCTGTACCGCGCTGCATGGTGTCGTGGCTGCAAAGACGGATCTCGCCATGGACGTCGGGAGTGAAGTTGCGCATCATGCAGCCTATCGCGTACAGTTTGTTGTAAAACGACGTCCTGTGGTTGCACGAAAAGCATTGTTCAACATGGTGGCTTTGCTGTCAGGGTTCCTTCGAGCCCTAATCCGTAGGTAGCGGTCATCCACTACAGTAGTAGCCCTTGGGCGGCCTGAGCGAGGCATGTCATCGACAGTTCCTGTCTCTCTGTATCTCCTCCATGTCCGACCAACATCGCTTTGGTTCACTCCGAAACGTTTGGACACTTCCCTTGTTGAGCGCCCTTCCTGGCACAAAGTAACAATGCTCACGCGATCGAACCGCGGTATTGACGGTCTAGGCATGGTTGAACTACAGACAATACGAGCCATGTATCTCCTTCCTGGTGGAATGACTGGAACTGATCAGCTGTCGGACCTCCTCCGTCTAATAGGCGCTGCTCATGTATGGTTGTTTAAATCTTTTGGCAGGTTTAATGACGTCTGTGAACAGTCATAGGTACTGAGTCTGTGATACAATATCCACAATCAACGTCTATCTTCGGGAGTTCTGGGAAGTGGGGTGATGCAAAACTTTTTTTGATGTCTGTATAATAAAATGGTTGTGAACCTATACGCTTAACAATGTTTTGTAAGTAGGACAGGCGGTTTACAAACAGTAAAGGCTAAACGAACAGGGAAGACAAAATGCCTACAATATTAACGTAACGAGATTGGAAGTTGATGAAGGGGAAGAGTTTTATAAAAAAAATGAAAATATCAATAACTGCAGCAAAAAAGGAATGTGGACTTCTTTGACTGTATTTACAAAGTTAGAGAAACTCGCTTAAAAAATAAAATATTAAGGTACTTTTTGCAGGTGAAAAAAAAAAAAAAACCAGCTGGGATCAAGAAACTGCGTATGTAGGTATCATATCCAGTATTCTACAACAGCTATGAGAATACAGGAAAAACAGAACATATCGAATGATGGAAAAGAATAATATATATTTGATCTTGATTTTTGTTGGTCTATACGATGATGACAACAACAAGAACAATAATAATAATGATTAATAATAATAATAATAAGTAATTGCAGTAGTAAAAGAAGAAAAAGACGGAGAAAGAACAAAATTACTCAATTCGGCAGAAAAAAAGTTGGGCGATGTTTCATCGTGAACTTTACGTACCCTTACAGTCGAGTCAACAGTTTACCAAGATGGTCATAACTCATTTACCTCACAGCTTATGACACTTTATAACAACAGCGAGTTTTTAATTAGCAGGTGACATCGTCATACAGCCATAAATAGGCTGTTCACAGTCTCCTTCTTTAACGCAGGCATTGTGCAACACATTTTATAAATTGCAATAGCTACATTGGACAGGCCTGAACAGTTATAAGGCAACCAAGCGGAACCTTTATACAGACTACCTCACTGGACCGGCTATGAAACGCGGGCACCCGAATGTGAGTCCACTTTGCCAACAATATCTGTAATGTCTGTCACGTCGTCCCTGGCTGATTTACATATGAGGGTGGAACCAAGAGTAACAAGCCTTATACATACAGGACACGTTCTGTCTGTCACAGACCATTTACAAAATTACATAACACTCAGAACAGTTTGTATAGGTTGTACTATCCCAATATTTGAGCCATCGGAGGAAACATTTTCCAAATTGTCTAAATTTGGCCGTGGAGTGTCTACATCGGAATTTGTTCCACCTTTTCTCTGTTCTTTAAACGTTTTCCTTTTAGATCCCTTGTCACTGCAGGGAACACGAAAAGTAAAAGCGCCCAGGGTGCATGTGAAACCATTCATTTCTTTAATGACTAAAACCTGCTTAAAACTTAATACTGTGTTTCTGAGAGGTTGTCGTGGTGGAGCAGTCATTTATTTTTTCGCCACAATGTAGGCTGTGCTTTTCCGTAGGTCCTCATGCAGTTGTTTCATCAATCAATGGTTGGTTGTTTTGGGGAAGGAGACCAGACAGCGAGGTCATCGGTCTCATCGGATTAGGGAAGGACGGGGAAGGAAGTCGGCCGTGCCCTTTGAGAGGAACCATCCCGGCATTTGCCTGGAGCGATTTAGGGAAATCACGGAAAACCTAAATCAGGATGGCCAGACGCGGGATTGAACCGTCGTCCTCCCGAATGCGACATCAATCAATGGTTCAATGGCTCTGAGCACTATGGGACTTAACATCTGAGGTCATCAGTCCCCTAGAACTTAGAACTACTTAAACCTAACTAACCTAAGGACATCACACACATCCATGCCCGAGGCAGGATTTGAACCTGCGACCGTAGCAGTCGCGCGGTTCCGGACTGAAGCGCCTAGAACCGCACGGCCACCGTGGCCGGCTGTTTCATCACTTGAAGGTAGATGATTAACCGTAGTACCTTGGTAACTAAAATTCTGATTAACCTTTCCATTCACGACGAAAGAACAAACCAACACTGATTCCACATTTACCGTCCCCAGTTCTTCTTTCTTTGGTAGTGTTGATGAAGCAATCTTTCAGTGGCTCATTGGTTGGTTGGCTTCTGGGTCATGCTTATTTGGTTTCCGCTACTGATGTCAATTATTTTACTCGTGCCATAGCACCAGAAGTGCCTAGCAATTATGAGTGCCACTCGTCATTGCAGTCACGGTATGAAATGATCCTTCTAATATCTTATACGGATACTTCTACGTGTGTTAACAAGACATCAGATATCGTAGCAAAAATTGCTATTGATAGTGATTAATTCAAAAATAAAATTAATGCTTACGTTTTATTTGAATGAACCTGAAAATAACCGAATGACTGCAGCTTACAAGCTAACACGCCCTATCGGACCGAACAACTTATTCGTCTCGTCTGAAACCCTTAATCGCTGTAACTGGTGTATCGTTATTCAGAACTTTTACCACCATGTCTTTACCCAGCATGTTTAAGTAAAATTTTGATCTTATTTTCACAAGGGTTGCTCCAATAACAAATTACATGATGTTTTCGGTCTGGGCCTTCTTTCGTTTATCATGTGTAGAACCATTTTACACCTCATCAGGGCTCCCTTGCTGTTTCTCATTCCCGTGCATAGGTAATTATCTGTCCCGGTACGTGTGACACACACTTAGTGCACAGCCTCCACGTTAGACCGGCAGTGACGGGCATCTGTTCTCGAGAACCAAAAGAAATTGAATACAGAATCGAGAAGTTATACGAGCACAGCCTGACTGTTAGGGGCACCCTCAGCTCCCTCCACGCTATCGGCTGAAACGTACGTGTCTCGGTTGTCCAGCGAGTATCCAGCCTTGTTCATAATCTTGGATTTAATGTCATATGTTGCACCTGTTAAGAAAATATTTCTGTGTAAATGAAGCGAAACTACATGTGTTTGTGTAGCTAGGTTTTGTGCTAAAATTGTTACTTTGCATGAAAACAAACAAGTCTCTGTTTTCGGATTAGCGTGTTTTGTTTGCTATGAAGTCGACTTCGTGTGGTTTTAAGAAACGTACCAATTTCCCGAATTGCCCATTGATATGGAGCGCTACAACAGACCACTCTAAGCCATCCGGGCGGTGGCATACATCAGTCATTCAGCTCCCAGCAAAATACATTTTAATAAGAGCGTTTGTAGTTTTACATACACATTATGACCACCTGCTTAATAATTTGGTTGTCCATCTTTGGAACGAAATACATCACTGGTTCTACGTATCAGGGATCCGACAGTTTCTTGGTAGGTTTGTGGAAGTATGTCGCATTAGATGTCTAAGCGTATATCATGTAATTCGCGTAAACAACGGGCTACTGCTATGCGTAAGAAAGTGACGGCGTCCGATAGTGACTCAGATGGATTCCCTAGGATTTACATCAGGGGTATCTAGTCACTGAGACATCAACATGAGTTCACTATAAGGCTCCCCAAACCATTGTAGCACGGTTATGGCTCGACGACAAAGACAATTATACTGCTGAAAGATGACACCGCAGTCAGGGAAGACGTCGTCCTGAAGGGTTGCAGGTGGTTTGCAGCTGTTAGCGTGTAGTCGATTACTACCACAGGTCAGTAGTAGGGTAATAGCGGCGTCAGGGCAATTCTGATATCAAACTGGCATGCAAATTAATTAGATTGATCAATTAATCACCCCCTGACCACACCCACCTCCGATCCCGACAACACCCACCACCACTCCTGGATGACGTCACGTGTTTTTCTCAGCCTGCATGTGGACTCCAATCCATTTCCCCTCTCCACCTCCCCCCCCCCTCCCGATTTAGAGATGGTGCTATCCATTGTGTGGGAAACACTGAACAGATAGCTGCCTTGTGTTAAAGCTGTGTATAGAGACATTGCAGAGTATCTAACAAGGGAACCTCCCCATCGCACCTCCCTCAGATTTAGTTATAAGTTGGCACAGTGGATAGGCCTTGAAAAACTGAACACAGAGCGATCGAGAAAACAGGAAGAAGTTGTGTGGAACTATGAAAAAATAAGCAAAATATACAAACTGAGTAGTCCATGTGCAAGATAGGCAATATCAAGGACAATGTGAGCTCAGGAGCGCCGTGGTCCCGTGGTTAGCGTGAGCAGCTGCGGAACGAGAAGTCCTTGGTTCAAGTCTTCCCTCGAGTGAAATGTTTTGTGGTGTCACTGCCAGACACCACACTTGCTAGGTGGTAGCTTAAATCGGCCGCGGTCCATTAGTACATGTCGGACCCGCGTGTCGCCACTGTGTGATCGCAGACCGAGCGCCACCACACGGCAGGTCTCGAGAGACGTACGACAACTCGCCCCAGTTGTACGACTACGTTGCTAGCGACTATACGGACGAAGCCTTTGCTCTCCTTTGCCGAGAGACAGACAGAATAGCCTTCAGCTAAGTTAATGGCTACGACTTAGCAAGGCGCCAATTTTATCAGTGCATGTATCATACGAGTCTCATTTGTATCGCCACAATCTCCAGATGTCTCATCAAGAACGATGTATACAAGGATGTATTAAAAGTTAAGTATATTCCAAAGATACGTATTTTCTTTATCACATTCATTAAGTCTCCTGTTTCCGACCTCACTCCATCCTTCGTGAGTTAGCGCGTGCATCTTGGCCGCTTCTTTCAATTAGTGTGCGTAGTGTTGGCAAGTCTGCCGACACTACATGTTTAACTTCTTATTTTCAGTTTATGTGACAAACTCTTATGTTTCCACCACTTTTTTGGGAGTGATTATCACATCCACAAGAAAACCTAAATCGGGCAAAGTAGAAGAATCTTTTTACCCATTCGCCAAGTGTACTAGTTAGGTGGGTCGACAACATATTCTTGTCATGTGACGCACATGCTGTCATCAGTGTCGTATAGAATATATCAGACGTGTTTTCCTGTGGAGGAATCGGTTGACCTATGACCTTGCGATCAAATGTTTTCGGTTCCCATTGGAGAGGCACGTCCTTTCGTCAACTAATTGCACGATTTTGCGGTGCGGTCGCAAAACACAGACACTAAACGTATTACAGTGAACAGAGACGTCAATGAACGAACGGGCAGATCATAACTTTGCGAAAATAAAGAAAGTAAAATTTTCAGTCGAGGGAAGAATTGAACTGAAGACCTCCCGTTCAGCAGCTCCTCACGTTAACCACGGGACCACGGCGCTCCGGCCCTTACGTTCTCCTTAATATTGCATATCTTGCGCATGGACTACTCAGTTTGTATATTTTGCTTATTTTTTCATAGTTCCACACAACTTCTTCCTGTTTTCTCGATCGCTCTGTGTTCAGTTTTTCAAGGCCTATCCACTGTGCCAACTTATAACTAAATCTGAGGGGGGTGCGATGGGGATGTTCCCTTGTAAGTATGAGCAGTGTACATGTAGACGACTTCGAACAGTGGGGCAGTATGGTGCCGGCGAAAACTAATGTACTGGCAATAATTTTGAGAGAAATACATGCTGAATTCTCTGCTCACAAGAAGGCTTTATTAACTATATTCTGTACTGGCGTTAAGATAAAGAAAGGACCAGTTGATGTTAGTACATCCTGTGTACGATTACTGATTAAAAAATGTATATAACCACGTATGTGTTTTTTATTTCTTACATCTTATTATATTGCAAGCATTAAAGTTATTGCCCCAGTAATTTCACTGGAAACATGCAACAGCAGAAAATTATGTTATTGAACTAAATTCTCCGTAAAAGCACGTTGCCTGCCAGTCCTGTAATGGTCGGTATCATGGAAAGGGCAAAGTGTTCGTTGTTTTCTATAAACACCCACAGCACGCCAGTACCTGATGTAGTAGGTATCATGGCAGTGTGGGTGAGGCATCAAGACATTGTTGTAAGCGACTTGAGCTGTGACGGTGCGCAAGAAGACCGGAAGAATAAGAACAGTGTACTCCTTCCCGACAACATACGTGCAGCAATTGTAGGTCCATCCAACTACGGCAAGACAAATGTTCTCATGCCACTGCTCACGCATCCGGACGGAGTCCGCTTTGGACATGCATGTGTATTTTCAAAAACACTGTTTCAGTGCAAAAACCAACTATTGCAGGAGATTCTGCAGGGTGCAGATGGCGTGACATACACGACATTCAGTGGGAGCAGGGATATCCCGCTACCGGAAAAAGTAAAGGCAAACTCAATGTTCATATTTGACGATGTTGCTGCAGAAAACTAAGATTAAATTAGGCGATCTTTCTATTTCGGTCGCTATATGGCTGTTGAAGTGTTTCATCTGGGTCAGACATATTCCAGAATCCCAAAATAGCTGGTGAGGGATAATGCAAACCTAATTATAGCATTCAAAGAGGGCAATCTGAATTTAAAACATATTGACCACGCTCATGTAGGAGCCGACATGCCGATCCATTATTTTGTAAAGATATGTGCAGATTGCTGGAATCAATCACAGTATGGGTTTTTCGTTTTTGATAAAACAAGAAAACCGAATGATGGCAGGTACAGACTGAACTTCCAGGAGTTCCTATATGTATAGCCATGTAAAAAGGTGAGTACATCAGTATACGCATCACCATGGATAAATTCGCACGTATGCCTGGAGCTCAGTTTGATAGTATGGGTGTGCATAGATAAAACATTCGCTTATACATGGACGTGAAAATTCAAACTCTCGAACATAAAGTTGAAGGCGTACGCAATTTACTAGAGACGTACTGTCAGACCATTCTGAGACTGAACAATACACTGAATGAGCAAAGATGGCTCTGATCACTATGGGACTTAACATCTTAGGTCATCAGTCCCCTAGAGCTCAGAACTACTTAAACCTAACGAACCTAAGGACATCACACACATCCATGCCCGAGGCAGGATTCGAACCTGCGACCGTAGCAGTCCCGCGGTGCCGGACTGCAGCGCCTAGAACCGCACGGCCACCGCGGCCGGCACACTGAATGATCGGGTTAATGCAATCGAGAAGAAAGTAAACGGCTTAAATGAAAGGGGAATTGCTGTCAATGAGAACGGGACACTGTACGAACGGGTTAACGCAACTGAAAAGAAAATAGGCAACTTACTGAAGGGAAAATAGGTGTTACCGAGAAGGGGGAACGGCATAAGAAGAAGAAGAAGATTAGACACAGTGATAGTATAAGTAATTCTGAACAAAAAATGTTATATGAACATAGGTCCGCAAATGCTTCATTAGGGAGGTATGGACATTGAAAGGAACTTTAATTCTGCAAAATTGATGTGCACAACATGAACGTATACGCAATACAACTGGACCGTAACGTGATTTTATTGAAAACAATGTTATGGAGAAGAAAAATTATGTCACACATTTTTACATAATGTTTATTTACTTTGCATTTAGTACAAATGCATTACAACATGCATGATACATGTATCCCGTTGAAAAAGACGTAACACGGCTTTTACAAACGGCGATAACACCTATTGTACAGATGTTGTACAGTTCACAGAACAGGTTCGAATATCACACCATGAATGTCAAGGCAATTTTGCGCTGATTCGATAACATGTTGTGTTACTTGTTCAGTTGGCTGTGGTTGATTCCTAGTCAATTCAGCAGCGTCCATGATGCGACGAAGCAGCTCATCTCGTCTACTTACCTTCACTTTGTGCACCTTTGATTCCATCCTACCCCATAAACAGAAATTGATGTAAGGTCAGGTGGTCTTGGAGGCCAGTTAATAACACCGCCACGGCCAATCCAGTGATTAAGGTAGATGCGGTTGAGATGGTCCCTCACACGTAAGGTAACATGTGGAGGGGCGCCTTCATGTTGAAAGAACATTGCAGTTCGCTTGACTAAAGGAACGTCTTCCAATAGTTCCACAAATGAATTTTCCAAAAAATGCAGGTACCTCTCTCCCGTCAATCGCTGGTTCATAATAAATGTACCTATCAAAAGGTTACCGATCATAATGAACCCAACATTTATGGCAAAACGAACTTGGAAATTGCTGTCCACTGAAGCGACTGTATGTTCCCGTGAGCATAGATGATTATTGTGCGTGTTGTTTCTTCCATGTCGTGAAAACTGGGCTTCGTCAGTGAATAGTATGTGTGGAAGCAAATGTCTATTCTCAACTACCCAGTGACAGAATTGAAGTCGTTGGGAATTGTCGCCAACGTGGAGTTTTTGGACACGCTGTATGTGAAATGGATACAGGTTTTTCACATGTAATGTTTCCAATACAAGTGTCTATGGGACATTCATACGCAGGGACATTCTTCGTATGCTCGCACCAGGACTTCACTCAACTCTTGCGCTAATTTCTTCCTGTTCTTGCACGGTTTGTTGACGTGCACGCTCGGACGAAAAATGCCTACTTAGAAGAGAGTCTGTTGCACGCAAAGTGATAAACACTTTGGTAAACACCCTGCGATAAGGTAGAGCCGGAAAGCGCGTGTGCTATTATTTTCTTGCAGCGGTAGCACTACCGTCGCAGAAGCCATAAACATACACCATATCTGCGTATTCCTCATTACTGTAGACGTGTGGCATTGTTAGCAGCGCTTGTGCGAACACAGTTAACACCATACACTACGCAGCTAACCAATCCGTCGGCGGTACACTACACAATGCAGCTTACACGCCACAACTGCGCTAACAACGGGTGACTGTACTACGTACATCACATGCATAGCGTAAACATGGCATGTACCCGTGCATTATCTGCAAGAAAATCACGTTACGGTCCAGTTGTATAGCGTATACGTCCACGTTGCGCACATCAATTTTGCAGAATTAAAGTTCCTTTCAATACCCATACCTCCCTAACGAAGCATTTGCGGACCTATTTTCATATAACATTTTTGGTTCAGAATTACTTATACTACCACTGTTTAAAATATTGACCTTTCCTCCCCAAACACCCTGTATAAAACCTCACGCAGCACAGGAGACCGATTAGTATACATCGAGATGTCGACTAAGCATAAAGTCATCGAGGCACGGAAGGCATTCACAAGCTACCGTTGCTGAGGATAGGGCGTTTGGTGCGGGAGGAGATGGTGCGAAAAACCTTTATACCAGTTACTGAATCTCTCGGTGAACTCTAAACGAAGTTCCGCAACGACGACGATGATGCTGTTGCCGATTTTATTACCCGTCACAGCGACGCTAAGATAGACAAAACATTCGGTGGCAGTGGTGAGAAACCATAAATGTTAGGCAGACAGCCTATAACTTTATATGGAAAAAGCAATACAGATAGGCTATAAACAGTTTTAAAGAAAACCCGCTCTACTGACCCTTATCTTCCTAAGACCCACAAAAACCCTAAATTATTCGACTAAAGATAGATAAATGAATCGTGAAATATTGCCTTTAACTGATCTGCATAAGAATACAAAAAGTCGAAGCAATGTGAAATACAAATCCATTATAAAACCTATTTTGGATGGTGAAAAAATAGCAGTGGTGATGGTATTGACATTCAGCATAAAAGAGTGAGCAATCGACTCCCGTTGTATTTACGACGACCCCATCGAGCAAATAGACCGGCTACGACTGCTCATGGCTTCAACTGCCCCTGGTAATACACTTCATTCGAATGAAGTCGTTTCAGTAATTTATGAGCCTAGAGAGAGAGGCATCATCGAATAAGAATGGAGACTGTAGTTCGACAACTGCACAAACCAGCACGCAAAACATACCCTCGAAGATATGTTATGATTAAAGGTTTGAACGACCTGTGGCAGGCGGATCTTTGTCGACATGAGGGAATATTTACGTGTGAATAACGTATACAAATATATTTTAATGGTCATTGATACTTATTCTAAATATGCCCGTGCGTTACCCATGAAACCGAAAATAGGGAAGGAAGTCGTGCATGTGTTTGATAGATTGCTGCAGACGGGGACGATTCGAAGCCCAGACAACCTTCAAACAGATCACGGCGTTGACTTTTTCAACAGATATTTCAAGACTGCGATGGAGCGCTAGGTAATATATCACTACTCGACGTTCACCCACCTGAAGGCGAGTATCGTTGAACGTCTGAACAGAACAGTGAAAAACCAGTTGCGGATGCAATTCAATCTCCGTGGCTCACACAAATGGATCGATATCCTCCCGCAAATATCTGGCCGGGGTGGCCGATCGGTTCTAGGCGCTACACTCTGGAACCGCGCGACCGCTACGGTCGCAGGTTCGAGTCCTGCCTCGGGCATGGGCGTGTGTGATGTCCTTAGGTTAGGTAGTGTGGCGAAATAAATAAAAAAAATTAAATTTATTGATTTTTTGAAAAGAGGAAAAATTACGGACATGGGACTGTAACTTTACTATTTTTGAAGGGCTTTTTTACGCACTGTATTGACCGGCTTGAATGCGGACAAATTCAGTGCTGCGTGAAATATGCCTGTAATATAATTTACCATTCCGATTAATTACATTTTGTATTCTACGTCATTGTTGATTTGATCAGAGTTCTCACCTTAGACGTAGAATTAGTCCTTCTGCCACAATATTAATTCATTAGTCGCCATCGGTGTTCTTCTCTTTGTTGACCGTGTGTATCTTCCTGAGTCGGCATCGGTTCACTTCACGAAGACGGTGGAACCAAAGGAAATACAATGCAATGTCACTTTAAATAATTCTCATAAAACGTAGATACTTCTCACTATTTTTTATTCACAACACAATAAGACTTGCTGTGCTCGTCGCACAAACCATAAATACTAACTATATGGCTGCCTTTCCGCACGCCGGCCGCAGTGGCCGTGCGGTTCTGGCGCTGCAGTCCGGAACCGCGGGACTGCTACGGTCGCTGGTTCGAATCCTGCCTCGGGCATGGGTGTGTGTGATGTCCTTACGTTAGTTAGGTTTAAGTAGTTCTAGGGGACTTATGACCTAAGATGTTGAGTCCCATAGTGCTCAGAGCCATTTGAACCAACCTTTCCGCACACTCCAAAAATCACGTCCATCCTCCAAAAGGCCACAATCGAAAGTGTCCCTTAGCTCTTTGGAGTATGAAACAAAAGAGAATTCGATGTGAACATTACAAAGATTATAATCTACATGCTCCTCAATTTAATCTTTGGCGCAGCATTTAAGGTATTGTATGTCTCTGCATCGGAATGTGTCATTACAACTGCCCACCTGCTATATACTGTCACTAGAAAATTTTATTTGGTTGACAGGATACAGTAGTCGACCTTGCAATTGATAGGTTTGGGGGTCTTTTATTTACAAACTTCATTTTTACTGTCTCATTTTCATGGCACTGTGAATTCTTTGGTATTACTAAGTGTGTGTCAGTTTTTTGGCATACTGATGCTAATATTTACAAACCTTAATCCTAATATACAAAGTTTTGATTTATACTGAGAAAACGACGTCACGTAGTAAAGTTGTACAATAAAATATACAATGAATACAACGTTATTTACAAATGTTTCCTTCCTCATCAGAGGTGAAAATTAAGTCCTTGTATTGCTTTCTGTATTTATTCTGGGGCGACGAGCTTTGTTCGCTAGCCCCAGTGTTGAATATGGGCTGGTGATACTCGCGCCTGATTGTTTGGTCGTCCGTTAGCGGGCGACGTTGGTTGAATGCACGCGCCAGTGCACTGAATATACGAGTACATCGACGTGCGGGTACCGTCGAGACTTCCGAACCTCAGTATGCGTGTGCTTTTTGTAGTTCCTTCCAGTACTTAGACTGGATACGACGAGGTACATTGGAATATGTGCCCCGAAGAACACACCACACAATGTGCGAGGCGGAGGACGATCCCTTCGATGCAGCTCCAGGTAAGAAGCGTACCATGTCAAACTTGTTTCGCATTGTCCTTTCCTATTGTGACGCCATGGGTCGTTTGACGATACAAGCTTCAGTTTTCGATGTCACTTGTTTATGCTCGCTGACACTTGCAACGTAGCACTACTTTGCACAATTTTAATTTCTACACACACCACTTTAACCGCGAGTATTGCGATCGAAACTTCCTTTTTCACTACACTTTTTTCTTCGCATTAACCCCTTTTACCTATTGTACCGAGATTCATTCGCCCCAATACTTCAGGTCAATGTACATAAGTATTCACAAATTTGTAAGTCACAGGACTTGGCATGAAATACAAAATACATCACATACAGTGGAATAACATATAACACATACAATACATTGGTTACATTAATTACAGGAAAAAACTATCGACGAAAATTGAAAAAAATTTTTTGACCACTCATAGTTGCTTCTTCGTCTTGGACTTTACTGACACACACACCTTTTTCCATTAATCTGTTAGAAGGAACAAGTCCTTTGTTTTCATTCTTGAACTCGAGTGTAAGTTAACGACATATACACTTTTTCGGTACCCTGCACCATTCCCTCAGTATTCCAAAATAATTCAGGGTGTGCTGAGCATCATCTCCTCATACTAATAATACATAACTGCCTTACGGTCCATTGATACGCAATCATTCCATATTTTCCTTCTTTACACTTTAACTTTCGCTTTCGTACATATACCCTCGTGTATAGCTTATATATTCTACAGGGTTGTTTGCTGAGTGCTTTAGGTGTTTCCTAACGTTAATGTGTCTCTCTCTCTATAAACCCTAGGTATTTGTTTTGAGGGCGATTCAGTTCGTTACTCACGTTGCATGGATCTGTTTATTATTTTCCCATTTTAAAGCTTGTGTCATTCTCTTCCTTAGTCACAAAAATTAACGCGTTTGCCTTGTTGTTCATTCTGAAACTCGCTCGCTGCTGTGTAATGTAAATGTATGCGTTATCTCTTTTCTTTCCTCTTTGCTGCTTTTTCCCTATATGTTATTGTGTGTTGTTCTCGTGCACATAGCCTTTCTTCCGGTTATATATCTGCATTATTTATTTTTTTCTATTGAGCTATTTTCTTTGTCCTTCCGTCCAAGCTAAGATTTTACTCAATATAATATAATATTACAATACCGTCCATGACCAGTATGTACTTGTATGCTCACTTTTATTACGTAGTACCAGCTTATAGCCCGCATCTCGTGGTCGTGCGGTAGCGTTCTCGCTTCTCACGCCCGGGTTCCCGGGTTCGATTCCCGGCGGGGTCAGGGATTTTCTCTGCCTCGTGATGGCTGGGTGTTGTGTGCTGTCCTTAGGTTAGTTAGGTTTAACTAGTTCTAAGTTCTAGGGGACTTATGACCACAGCAGTTGAGTCCCATAGTGCTCAGAGCCATTTGAACCATTTGAACCAGCTTATAATTAAATTTTCTAAGCTACTATTGACAAGATCTGTGTACCCTTTTCTTTCTTGTTTTTGAATGACTTTCGTCATTGTGTCTCATAGTAAGCATGGTCTCAAAACTTTTGAACATTCCGCGCATGTGCGCTTATGTACCACGACTGTACTGTAGGCGCGGGGAAAACTCTGCATTGTTGGTGAAAATTATTCGTGATAGCCGCCATCGTGTAATATGAGTCACGTGTCGTCTGGACTCGACCGCGCATGCGCCTTCGCGCTTTGTATACTCTCAGCTGATCCGACAGGGAAGGGGGAAGGTTTCTCCCCGGCTTGCTGCCTACAGCGCGGCCAATGACCTCGTCTTGCTATGCAGCTATCGCGTGCTCATCAGCTGAGCGTTAGATTAGATTAGATTAGATTAGTTTTCGTTCCATAGATCCGTGCTGAGGAGATCCTCGTGGATGTGGAACACGTCAATTTTTTTTTTTTTTTGGTTAGCTGAAATAACAATACTAATAGTATGAATATATACAATACATCATTTGTTTCTATTAAATTATTCATCAATGGAGTAGAAGGAGTTGGCCACTAGTAAGTCTTTCAGGCTCCTTTTAAACTGATCTTTATTTGTAACTAAATTTTTTATGTTTACTGGCAAATTATTGAAGATGAGTGTTCCTGAGTAGTGGACCCCTTTTTGAACTAAAGTAAGTGCTTTTAAGTCCTTGTGCAGATCATTTTTGTTCCTGGTATTGTATGTATGAACTGAGCTGTTTGTTGGAAAAAGATATATATTATTTAGAACAAATTTCATTAATGAGTAAATATACTGAGAGGCAGTAGTTAGTATACCCAGTTCTTTGAAGAGGTTTCTACAGGACGTCCGTGAATTTACTCCACAAATAATACGTATTACACGCTTTTGTACTCTGAAAACTTTTGTTTGACTTGAAGAGTTACCCCAAAATATTATACCATATGACATTATGGAATGAAAGTAGGCAAAGTATGCAAGCTTTTTCATTTTTATGTCGCCTATGTCTGCTAACACTCGAATTGCAAATACAGATTTGTTAAGGCGTTTCTGCAGTTCTGCGGTGTGCTCTTCCCAACTGAATTTATTATCAAGTTGTAATCCCATGAATTTAAGACTGTCAACCTCTTCTATCTGCTCTTCTTTGTATTTTATGCATATGCTGGGTGGAAACCTCTTACAGGTTCTGATTGCATATAGTGAGTCTTTTCGAAGTCTAATGTCAGTGAGTTGGCTTTAAACCATTTATTAATATCCATGAAAATATCATTAGCAGATCTTTCTAGAACTACACTTGACATACTATTTATTGCAATACTTGTGTCATCTGCAAACAAAACGAACTCTGCTTCTGGCAGTGTAACTGATGAGAGATCATTAATGCACACAAGAAAAAGCAATGGCCCTAAGATGGATCCCTGTGAGACACCACATGTAATTTCTTCCCATTCTGATGATGACTGATGACTTAATTCACTAGTCCCTTGCACTGACACCCGTTGTTTCCTGTTAGTGAGGTATGACTTGAACCATTATGCAGCACTGCCCGTGACACCATAGAACTCTAATTTACTTAAAAGGATGTTGTGGTTCACACAATCAAATGCCTTTGACAAATCACAGAAAATACCTACTGCTGGTAATCTGTTATTTAATGAATTAAGTACCTTTTCACTGTAGGTGTAAATAGCCTTCTCGATATCAGAACCCTTCAGAAATCCAAACAGTGTTCTTGATAATATGTTATTTGTGGTCAAATGGTTGAGCAGCTGCCTGTACATTACTTTTTCTAAAATTTTTGAGAATGCTGGCAAAAGTGACATCGGTCTGTAGTTTGATGGTATCTCTTTATCCCCTTTCTTGAATAGAGGCTTAACATCTGCATATTTTAGCCAGTCAGGAAATGTCCCAGTTATAATTGACTGGTTACACAAGTAACTTAGAATTGTTCTAAACTCACAAGAACATGCCTTAATTAACTTTGTTGATATTTCATCGTACCCACTACAATGCTTTTTTTTAAAGATTTTATTATGGACATTATTTCTTTTGGTGAAGTGAGTGATATATTCATGTACTTGAAGCTATTTGTGAAGGCTAGTTTCAGATAATCAAGGGCATTATTTACTGATCCTGAAAGTCCCATTCTATCAGTAACGGATATAAAGTACTTGTTAAATAGATTTGCCACACTATGCCCATCAGTTAGTAATGTGTCGTCTACCCCTAGTGCTATTTGCTCCTGTTCCTTTCTGGTTCTACCAGTCTGCTCTTTCACTATATCCCATATTGTTTTTATTTTGTTCCCTGACATTGCTATCTTCTTCTCGTAGTGCATTTGTTTAGACGTCTGAATTACTTTTTTTAATGTTTTACAGTATTCCTTGTATTTAGCTAAATCATCAGCATTGGAGCTATTCTTGGTCGACAGATACATTTTCCTTTTTGTCTTACAAGAAATCTTTATTCCTTGTTTAATCCATGGTTTTTTTATAGACTTCTGTTTAATTTGAGTAACTTTTAGAGGAAAACAGTTTTCAAACATGGTACTGACATTGTTCATGAACGTGTTATGTTTTTCATTCATGTCATGAGCACTATAAACATCTTTCCAGTTCATATCTTTGAGCAGTTTTCTAAAACACTCAATTTTTGGTTGATTGACTACTCTCCTGTACTCAGATTTAGCAGTCTTGATAATCTGCTTAGAATTTACATCTAAAACAAGGAGCTGCATGTCATGATCTGATAGTCCATTTATAACAGGTTTTATGATATGATTTTGTTCCTTTGATTTGTCTATAAAATGTTATCAATGGCTGTCCTTTAGGATTTAGTGATCCTAGTTTGAAAGTTTACAGTGTGAGTTAGATTGAAAGACAACATTACTAACTGCAGTGAATGTTTACTGGAAGATTGCATTAGAAAATCTGTATTAAAGTCATCAGCAATCAAAATTTCTTTGTTTCTTCCTGTTAAATAACACAAAAGAGCTTCTAGATGATGTAAGAATAGATTATAATTTCCTGCAGGTGCTCGGTAAATAGTTATTATTATATAGGATCTGTTATGGAACTCTACTTCTGTTGCACATGCTTCTAGATGCTGCTCTAAACAGAATTTATTAATGTCAATGTTCTTGAATTTATGGCAGTTTTTGATAAATGTGGCAACCCCTCCTCCATCCATATCCACTCTGCAGAAGTAGGAAGCTAGCTTAAATCCTGAAATGTCTAACATATCTATATCAGTGGTCACTTGATATTCAGAGAGGCAGATTATGTCAATTTGGTTAGATGAATTCATTTCATCGATACAAATGAGTAGTTCATCAACATTATTTCTAGGTCCCGGAATGTTCTGGTGTAATAAAGATAACTGATACTGCATACTAATGGGATTGTAACTGCTTTGGTGAAGATGAACTGGCAGTTTCTGATTACTTTCTGTTAAACACTGTTTAAATGGAGGCTGTATGATAAAATCTGACTCCTGTTCATCTATTTTCTCAAACTGAGTGTGTCTGCCAATCTCTCTTAAAACTCGTTTTCTTTCCCCCTTCCCTATCCTAAAAAAGGCATCCCTCTGACACCTGTGACCACTGGTATTTTACCACTTGTGCCAGTGTCCCCCCTTAAGTTTTCTGCAATCAACCCGGACGGTTTTCCCTTCCCTTTCCTATTGAGGTGAAGGCCATGCCTAGTGTAGTCCCACCTATCGATAGCATCCACAGGAATCAAACCAATATAGGACCCTATATCCGTCCTAAGCAGCCACTCCAACTCCAAGTTCACCCTCCCTACGGAAGAGTTCAAATGAGGCCGATCATGGCGTCTCAACACAGACACAAATCCCACACTCGTATGCTTCGTTGCTGATGCTATCTTCACCAGGTCACTCTCTATGGAATATTCAGAGTCTCTGCCAATGCTATTTCCCGGACCACCCACTATAACCACGGCATCCTCCTTTGTGAAATCCTTGCATAAAGCACCTACATCCTCTGTTACCTGACCCAGATCTGCACTAGGCTTGAAAAAGTTTGTGACCTGGTACTCTGGACCTAGATTTTCCTGCAGTAGTTGGCCAACACCTCTACCATGGGAACTACCTAACAACAGAACTTTCTATCTCTTTACAAATTTCCCTACCTTTTTCAAGTCCTTGAAAGCTTGTTGTGCCCTCTCTACAGCTTCAGCGTTGGATTGCAACTTCGACGCGTGGCTTGTTGCTCGTCTCAAGCGAACAAACTCTGGCCTTCGCGTTAATTTGGCATTGTTCCTCTTCCTTAAATAACTGAGTTAGACTACAAAAGTACCGTGTGGTTTATTTTATAGTGTTAAGACTCACAGTAACACATGTTTCATTAGGTGTGGTTAACTATGCGTTTTAAAGCTGGCATATGCCCCCAGTTGGTTACTAGTTTCGATGTTTAATTGAAACTTCATTTATGTTTTCTAGTTTAATGCATGTTTTTCACTAACTGTCAATCTTTTTCAATGTACTTCTTAAACTACGAACACCGGACTTAGATTTTCGTGTTCGCAAGTTTCTTAGGTTAATGACAGCTATTTTACTATGTGATCCAAGATTGTATAATTTCAATTTTGCTAAAATAACATATAACCTTTAATGAAAAAATTCCTTGATATCCTTGCGGGGGTATAACACTTTCACCTTGCCCGTTTGTGTGTTACCTAACAGATTGTAAGTAGGCTGTTTAGGTTTTTTTATTGGTAACGCCACCTCAGTATGAAAATCACTGGCTGTGCCGTGTGCAGTCTGTGGCTGCTTTACATTGTTGTAATACTCGCCATTGTAGTGTTAGGCAGCTGGCTGCGAACAGCGCGTAGCGTTGCGCAGTTGGAGGTGAGCCGCCAGCAGTGGTGGATGTGGGGAGAGAGATGGCGGAGTTTTGTAATTTGTCATGAACTGCTATATATATGATGATATCAAGGTAAATACATTGTTTGTTCTCTATTAATATCTTTCATTTGCTAACTATCCCTATCAGTAGTTAGTGCCTTCCACAGTTTGAATCTTTTATTTAGCTGGCAGTAGTGGCGCTCGCTGTATTGCAGTAGCTTGAGCAGCGAAGATTTTTGTGAGGTAAGTGATTTGTGAAAGGTATAGTTTAATGTTAGTCAGGGCCATTCTTTTGTAGGGAATTTTGAAAGTCAGATTGCGTTGCGCTAAAAATATTGTGCGTCAGTTAAAGCACAGTCTTGTATAAATTGTTCGAAAGGGGACGTTTCATATGTCGACCCTTAGCCGAGGATACCTCACTGGAATCTTCTGATTTTTTCTTGTAGTTTGTGTAATTAGTGTAGCTTTTGTTTACTGCTAGCGCGTAATTGTAGAGAAAATCTCCTTTGTAGTTGCAGTCTTTCATTGTTGTACAGTAAAACAGTTGTGGCATGCATGTAGATTTGCACAAAGTATTTCGCAGCCGCAATTAACTACATATTATTTTCAGTGCTATGTTAATGTGTTCTTTTATTTTTGCTCTTCAAATTGTGCTTTTCTGTGTTATCGTGTGAAATATTGTGACAATAATGGCGTGTGAAAAACGTAACACTAGGCTACAAAGTAAACTGAGAAATAATAGCGACGACGAGCGTAACTTGCCAGCACCACTGTGTAATGAATTAACAGACATTCAAAGTAGTAATTTGGTAACTGTGCATAGGGAAATGGAGCGACCGTCAAACAATGGCGTAGGCAGTGAAACAATTAGTGAGCAGGGAAGCATTATCGATCGATCGGTCGGCAATAGCTCGGCTCGGGAATCCGAAATGACACGACACGATCTCGCAAATACTGTAGATTCAGGTTTTGGATCCTCACCGTTTTCTCAAATAAGTCAACACACATTTTCTGCTTGTCAAAATGTGAATGTTTCCGGTGCAAATTCACTGCCGAAAAGCACTGAGGAACATGTTCCAGACACCAGTGCATTGTTATTACAATTAATACAACAAATGGGACAAACACAACAAAAGCTTCAAAAGTTAGACACAATGGAACAAAATCTTCGAAATTTAGACACAGTGGAACAAAATCAGAGACAAACACAGCAACAGTTAGACACAATGGAACAACACCAGAGACAAACACAGCAACAGTTAGACACAATGGAACAACACCAGAGACAAACACAGCAACAGTTAGACGCAATGGAACAAATCTTCAAAAGTTAGACTCATTGGAGCAAACTCTTGAACAAACACGTGAGGATTTAACTAATGAATTACATCACATTGAATCGAAATGTCAAAAAGTCTGTAATGACGTAAAAACACAAATTTGTGAGCATTTCCAACCTATTTTTTCGCGTCATGAAAATGCACTACAGAATCACGAAGCAGCCATAAAAGAACTGCAAACTATTGTTCATGAAAATCATGAGACCTTGCAAGCTAAATTTGACTCAGTTGCATCTACCGATTCGGTTACGCAACTTGCAAAAACTCAGGAAAACTTAAAGGACACAGTAGATACTCTGAAACTTGGTTCAGAAAAACACACTGAGGAAATAAGTACACTATCGGATAAAGTAGCCGAACTTTCAGATCAGTTCACTAACTTATCTACAAAGGTAGATGATGATCTGAATGACACAACACCTGTAGCCTTCACTGACACTGAAGAGTATGAAGAAATTAGAAAATTCAAACAAAATCAAAATCAAATCAATACACAGTACAAAAGAGAAATCCGCGAAGTACAAGATCAGCTGACACAGGTAATACAAGAATTACGTATTTCAGAGGACACTCGCGCCCCAATACGGGAAGAGGGACATACAAATACGGGACAACCACAAAATAATAACACAAGACGATTCCGAAATTATGAAAGAAATTGGCAAGGCACACCGAATTTTGAGATGGAACCGCCGACACGACGTAACAATGACCGATATGCTACTCGCCGACACGATGATTTTGACTATAAGCTGTTCATTACTACACGTAAATTCAAAACTTTTAAGAATTCTGCCAACGACATTCATCCACAAGCGTGGCTCCATCAATTCTCTCATTGTTTTCCTCCCAACTGGTCATTAGAACACAGATTAGAATTTATGTGTGGCTACTTAGAGAATGAACCAGCTGTAAGAATGCGATCGGTCATTCACGACTGCCACAGTGAAGGAGAATTTTACCATGCCTTCCTCTCAGCATATTGGTCTCAAGCCACACAAGACCGAGTAAAACATGGCATCATAATGATGAAACATTTCCAAAAATCTGAATTTTCCAGTCTTGTGAAATATTTTGAAGACATGTTGCACAAGAATCAGTACCTGTCAAACCCATACAGCCCCTCAGAACTCATCCGCATTTGCTTAATCAAATTACCTGAACATTTACGACATATTATTTTGGCAGGACGTTGCAAAGACGATATTGAAGCTTTTCAGGGACTGTTACAAGAACTGGAAATTGATACTGACAATCGCGGAACGCAGGAGCACAACAATTACAGATTACATCCGTCGCAATTCCGCGATGAAAGAAATAATAACTGGACGCGACAAGGCTATTCTCACAACACAAATCGTGACCGAAACAGACACCACCCGTATGACAACCGTTGGCAGAGTAGTAATAATTACAGGGAAAGATCACCTCTCTGCGGTAGTGACTATCACAGAGACAATCAGAGAAACAGACAATATGGGAACCAAAACAATTATTATTACGAGAGACAGAATAACTTTAGACGCAACGGTCCAGCGCGCAGTTACGATTCAGGGAGAAATTCTCCACCACGTGACCGACAAGAAAGAAACTACAGGAACTATCGACATGACGACAGACGATGTGATCGTAACGACAGACCTGAATTGCATCAGAACTGGCGGGATTCTAACAGAGCTGGGCCCTCTCGGCAAGGCGAATTTGTAGAAGTTAGGTCTCCTAATCCCAATAACGACGCGCGCCAACAAAGAGACAGACAATGACTCGCACAGCAGGCAGCTGCGTGCGGCCGCTGGCTCAGGGAAAAATAACATAGACGCTAACCTTGAGAAAATTTTTAGCATTCTTTACCGATGTGCCATATACCACATGATAATTCCACTGAAGCTGAAACTCTGCGTACTAGCAAGAGTAAAGGTTTACGCTACATTTCACATGTAAAACCATTTATTGAGAGATAATCTGCTTTTTAACTTTGTCTTTGCCATAAAACTTTTCACTTCACATTTCTAGTATGCTTTGTCCGACTTAAGAAACTGTTAACATGCAACAACGTTTGAAGTTAAATATCCAGTCAAGAACCAAGAGAACATATTTAAACAGAAATTACGAATGCATTGTTATAGTGAACAGACGACACAGTGTTATTGTGTGTGTACATTCTTGCTTGTTAGTTGCACGATTATGTAATGACTATAAGGCTCTCATACTTAGAACATTTACCAGTACTGCTAATGAGATTTTAATGCAACATTTTGGTTTACTTGCAAATACATTATGGATTCAAAGTACTTTCAGTGAGATACCAGATGACACAGTGGTTAGTTTATGTGACAACTACACGGTTTTATCACGACGCTACTAATGAGTGACAATTTACAATGTTGCTTTTGCGGTGTATCTGTTTTATATCTGCACAGTTTTTCTGAATTCTTTTGGAAAGAAAAACATGTTTTATTAGTAACTTTTGTGGTATAGCTACAATGAGACAGCCTTTTCCGTAGCACAACAATACGTTACAGTACAGTACTTCCTTCATCACAACAATAAGCGTAATAACTACGATATCTATACGCAAAGCATTTCACTTTTGTTTATCATCAGGTAAGTACATTGACTTCTGCAGAACTGAGCTTTCGGAGGACGATAATTACGACACTTCCACAAAATTATCTTACAGCAAGACGCACATTTAGCGCTATAGGACACGTATTTGAGTGATTAATTTTATACTTAAAACATTTATTTTTAAAGATTTTTGAATTACAAAGAAAGTTTTCCGTGATACATTTCATTCCATTGCTGTAATTTGTAACACCTGAGGGTATAATTACATTTATCCTCAGGGGGGTACACGCTTACTTTGTGTACCATGTGTGTGGCAACCACAAGGAACCCTAGCTAATATGGTATTTGCTTATACAACTTTACACATCGGTACCATATTTCTCCAACACATAAATTACACAGCTATCTGATTATTTGACAGAGAAATAAACATTCTTTTTACTACGTCAGTGACAGATGTTTACGCAATTACACAGTTGGATAACTTCACACTTACGAAATTGTAAGTTGTTTGTGCTTTGTGAACTGTTCATATTTTTTCAGAACCATTGTGATACTATGAGAGCTTTGAATGATGTATTTGGTAAGGGAGCATGATTTTAAAGTACATTTGAGGCAGATGACACTTTTGACATGAGCAGAGAATTTTCTTTAGCTTTGGAATTATTGCAGAAAGCTACGACGTTTTTGAGATTTGACTGAGTTATTATGATGTTATTATTACGACGACGATGTGTATTATGCTGTTGAGATATGTTTATGATCAATAAGCTGATGCTATATAAGGAATGTAATTACGTGTTTATATGTATATGAATAATGGATAGAAGTTAGGGACTCTTGACTTGTGAAAAAGGATGTTGGAAACCAGTTAAAATAAAATTTTATAGATGTACTAATATAAATATTTTCTGTCTCCAGATCCAGTAAATAATAGTTTTGTGATATATTTCCAAAAAATGAGGGAGCATAAAAAGACATTTCCCTTCACAGGAATTGCATAAACAATTTCTTTACGATTTGGTAACTTATCTGCTAGTGTAAGTTCTCGTGATGCATCACTCTAGTGTTAAGATGTGACGTAAGTTTTAAACATGGCCATTTTTACTGTAATATTTTTTCTGCTTCAGCTATGTCATGTTTAGGTATAAGTTGCTGCTGTTTGCCAGGCATAATGTTACTGAATTTGACTTTGTATTACGCTGTTCAGCCAGTTTTACTACTGATTTATTTTTCTTGTTTGCTGCGCATTGCCTCATATTAGTTGTAATGTTGAATTGCTTGGTAAATTAGATTTACTGTAGCTTGCTTTGCCAGCTTGAAATTTTTGTCATTGATGTTTGTGTTACTTGATTTGTTCTGCTGCATTGCCTCGTCCCGTAGTTTAGCATCTGAGCTCAGTAGATTTAAGTTAGCTTAAGAGGGGGGTAGACTATATAAGAGAACAAGTTGTGATGAATTGGAAGAAATACATTGAAAATCTATAAGAAAATGGTTTGGCCAAAACAGTATTTTGAAAGAGGATATGAACCAAAAAAAGTAGGGTTTAGGGACAACAGGTTTAGGTAGGATTTTCTTGGAAATAAATGATGAAGTAAGATAATGGAAAATAAATAATGAGGTAAGAAATATGTGAACATATATATACAGAAAGCATGCTTGAATAGGATTTTTTTGGTGGAAACAAATGTGGAAATAAGACGAAAGATCTATGGAATGAAGTCTTGGGTTGGACTGCAGTACCAAAAGTTACACTGAAAACGAACCCTGTCCTTTCCATTGTGTTATCCCACTATGTGTTTGTGTACCCTTGTGTATTTGTTTTCTTCCTGTCTCTGTGTAGTTTCATAGAATTTTTCTTCTTCTAATACTAAGCTACATTCACTATGATGAGGAATACTGTTATCCTCAAATATAATTGGCATTAATAATATGTTATTTAACTTGTAAATATGCTTAGACTTTATTTATTCTATTTTGTTTTAATGCTCATGTGTGAAGTGGATGTTTCAAAATTTATTCTGATCTTTTATGTATCTACTTATGTCATAATTCCTGTAACACTGTTGTATATGTTATTTTGATTCTTTTGTAAAGCCTGTACTACAAATGTTATCTGTATTGTTATGTTCTTTAATGATGTATTTTGTACCTTTGTAATTGTATTCTTATGTTATAAAATTGTAATTGACACCAGTTCATCATATTATTATCTTGTAAGTTACATTTCACTGCACACGTTTCTGTTGGTCATAGTATATGGACAATATGTGAGAAGTAGGGACTGTTAGTGTTTGTATGTGTGTTAATAATTCAGCAAGGGACTGGATAACAGCATTGCTGGTTCTAAGGACAATTCCAAAAACTTTGTGAGTGCACAAGTGGTGGTTATGGACTTGCTATATTATCCGCAAGACTCTTCAATTGTGATTGTGCACCTGCACAGTCACAACGGATGGCTGCTGGCCGTCTCTACGAGGACTACAGTGGGTCTACGTCGTTGCTGACTCACCAGTACCATAATCTCTACAAGGACTACAGTGGGTCTACATCTTTGATGATCCATCAGTACCATTATTTCTACAAGGACTGCAGTGGGTCTGCGCCTCTGGTGGCCCACCAATACCGTAATCTCTACCAGGACTACAGTGGGTCTGCTCTGTGATGACCTACCCACCAATACTCTTCAAAACTTCGACTGACTCTGTGGTGGGTTTGCTCTGTTGTGGCCCATTACCTGTCAGCATGTCAAGAGTCAACACTGTCTTTCCGTTGGAAGGACAACGCTACTTCTTCAAGACTGCATGGAAATCCACTACTTCCGTGTGCATTTTCTTTTACCGCCCAGACTTTGAGAAAAACACTGCTATTTTACCGTCATGAACGGTCAGGACTGTCTTTATGGACTGTGAGAAAATTTGAGCTTTTGACCAACATTGTATCAATAAGTGTGTGCATTTGATTTCTTTGTTATTGTAATTGTGAAAAAAAAATTTAACAAATATGTATTGGCCAGTGCCAAAAAAAATTTTATAAAATTTTTTTTGTGGGTAGCATGGGGGCTATGTAAGTAGGCTGTTTAGGTTTTTTTATTGGTAACGCCACCTCAGTATGAAAATCACTGGCTGTGCCGTGTGCAGTCTGTGGCTGCTTTGCATTGTTGTAATACTCGCCATTGTAGTGTTAGGCAGCTGGCTGCGAACAGCGCGTAGCGTTGCGCAGTTGGAGGTGAGTCGCCAGCAGTGGTGGATGTGGGGAGAGAGATGGCGGAGTTTTGTAATTTGTCATGAACTGCTATATATATGATGATATCAAGGTAAATACATTGTTTGTTCTCTATTAATATCTTTCATTTGCTAACTATCCCTATCAGTAGTTAGTGCCTTCCATAGTTTGAATCTTTTATTTAGCTGGCAGTAGTGGCGCTCGCTGTATTGCAGTAGCTTGAGCAGCGAAGATTTTTGTGAGGTAAGTGATTTGTGAAAGGTATAGTTTAATGTTAGTCAGGGCCATTCTTTTGTAGGGAATTTTGAAAGTCAGATTGCGTTGCGCTAAAAATATTGTGCGTCAGTTTAAGCCCAGTCACGTGTAAAATTGTTCAAAAGGGGACGTTTCAAGATAACATCCTGGGTGAGGTTTGTCTATCATAATGAAAGGGCCATCATACAACAACTGCCACTTTTTGTTTAATGCCTTAATTTTAGAGGATTTTGGGTGGGTACGTAATAGTACTTCCTGTCCAATGTTAAATTCTGAAACCTTTCTTATCTTTTTGTTGAACTGTTTTTTCCTTATTTCTGCTTGTTCTTCCATCTGTAGTAATGCTTGACGTACCTTTTCGTCTAATGTTATTTCCTTTGTGGCTAATTTAGGTACAGGTTTAGCCCATTTGTCAAGTTCTGTGCCTTGAAACATTAACTCTGTAGGTGTAAAGCCTGTTGAAGTATGAATTACATTATTTACAATATGCTGAAATGGAGCTATGTATTCTACCCATTTTGTCTGTTTATTTGGTATATAAGTTCTTATAAAGCGATTAAATTCTTTAAACTTTCTTTCAATTGGGCTCGATTCAGGGTGAAATTTGGATACCAATATATGTTTTATGTTTTGAGATTCGAGAAATGTTTTCCATTTATTACTAGTGAAGTTTGTTGCATTATCAGTTAATATAATTTTCGGTTTTCCCACTAGTGGTATGTAGTCTTCTATCACGCGTTTGATTATTGATCCTGACAGTACTGCTTTTATAGCTTACATTTTTAAATACTTTGTGAAGACATGGTAAAATGCGATCACATATCTAACTCCTCCCCTAGCTCGTGGATATGGTCCTGCCGCGTCCACGGAAACTAGTTCTCTTGGTCTAGTTGGAATGATAGGGTGTAATACGTCCAAACAAGATCTATTAAGATGTTTAACCTTCTGACATATTGTACACTTTTTTATTATTTGTTCAATCCTGCGTCTGAGGTTCGGGAAGTAACAATACGTTGATATTTTCGCTGCACATTTTGATACCCCATAGTGTCCCCATACTCTATGTGTGTGTCTTATCAAATTGTCTATGTATTCTTCCGGGATGCATACACACCAGGTGTTGGATTGTGGATTGCGCCTGTAGAAAAGATCATCGTTTTTCAGTGTGTAATATTATTTCAGTGTACTATTGTCATCTGCCTGCAGTTTTTGCATAACTTGTCTCCACCTATTGTCTTTCTTTTGTAGTTTGCTCATGTCTTTACACATCTTTCTGTAATATGGTTGAAATGTGCCATCATGCGTCAGAAAAACTCTAAAATCGGAAGTCTGTTCGATCAATTCATTGAACTCGCTCAAGCCTTGTGGCAAGCGCGATAATGCGTCGGCAATTACATTCTGTTCACTCTTGATATAAACTATCTCGAAATCAAATTCCTGGAGGAATAAACACCAACGTGCTATCCGTTTGTGCAACAATTTACATGTGAGTAAAAACGATAATGCTTGATGGTCACAAAACACTCGTGTATGTCTTCCCCAGAGATAGTATTGGAACTTGCGGAAAGCCCACACTATAGCTAACGCTTCAAGTTCAGTTGCCGAATAGGCTCTTTCACATTCCGTTAACGTTCTACTGGCAAAACTAATTACGTTTACTTTCTGTCCTCCATTATCATTTACTAATTGGAACAGACAAGAGCCTAATCCCTGACATGTGGCGTCCGTGCTCAAACAAAAGTTGTAGTTCATGTTAGGATGCTTCAAAATGAGTGCGTTTATGAGTGCCTGCTTGATTTTTACGAAATATTCCTCATATTTTTCTGTCCACAACCATGTGTGGTTTTTCCTTAAAAGGTTAGGTAGGGAATCACTATTGAGTAACTGTTTGGGCACGAATTTTCGAAAAAATCACCCCCAGAAAAGCTTTCAATTGTTTACGTGTTTGTGGTGAGGGAAAATATTTTATGGCATCAAGCTTTTTTTGATCTGGTAAAATTTCGCCTGGTGAAATAATGTGGCCTAAAAATTTTATTCGATCCCTTCCGAATTCGGACTTCTTAAAATTTGCTGTGACGTCATATTCTCGTAATTTTTGGAACACTTTGTGTACCAATTCTACATGCTCTTGCCAGGTCTCCGTGGCTATCAAGAGATCATCTACATACAACGTCACTTTGTTAATCAGTTCTGGAGCCAATATTCTGTCTAAAACCTCTATAAACACCCCAGCACTTATGTTGAGTCCAAATGGCAGTATTTGGAACTGATAGCTTCTGCCAGCATGAATGAACGCAGTTTATTTTCTGCTATCACTATGTAGGGCTATTTCCCAATACGAAGCCTTCATGTCAACGGATGTTAAATACTTCACTCCATGAAATTTAAGCAATTGCTCATCTAAGTTCTCCGGCCTAGTGCATATTGGTACGATGATCTTATTAATTTCCCGCGCATCAGGTACTAATCTGACTGACCCGTCAGGTTTGCTGACAGCTAGTATGGGACTGCAGTACAGTGAATGCGAAGGTTCTATCACCTTCCACGGAACCATTCTATCTATTTCTTTGCGAACCGCTTCCTTCTTTGCCCATGGTATCGCATATAATTTATGGTAGTACGTTTTATGTGGTTAGACTTCCATTTTGTATTCATACTTTTTGATTATTGTCGGCTGTTTTCTAAAAATGTCTCGGTATTCATAAATAAGATCTGCTAGTTCATTTTGTTGAGTTTTTGAAAGACAAGTGGATTTTCCTACCTTCTCGTGGGCGGCCTGTTCGTTAATTATTTACGTGTTTAATTGTTCGGGGTAAGGAATATCTATCAATAACACTTGTGGGTAAACTAATTTTACTTCAGCTTGTTTCTGTAATTGGCCATTACGCTCTATTGTTGACTTTACAAGATTGACCTTCACACTACGACTGCCCACTCGGAAATAGCAAAGTCCACTGCCTATGTCGATGTTTACTTTACGCTGCCGGAAAACTCCCATACCTAAAATACAATTGACGATTAATTTGTCAACGATTAAGAATGTACAGTTTATCGTGACATAGCTAATGGTAACAGGTATTTGCGTCTGCCACTTAATACTTTTTGACTTGTTACCTACAGCTGTCAAGATTTTACAATTTTCCGTTGGCAACACTGGCACTTTTAATACTTTCGAAACTTCTTTAAATAAACTGTCAGAAATAATATTCGTAGATGCGCCTGTATCTAAAATTACATTGGTAATTATAGTTCCTATCTTTGCTGTTATTACAGCCTGCACGAGGTCACTTACCTTGTCCGGTGCTTTCATCTCTTCTTCACATAGATCATCTTCTACGGTAGCATCCTGATCATATCTTAAAATAATTGTTTAAGATGTAATGTGTGCTTGTTTGTGCCCCTGTTGTCAAATCGGTCGGCCGGTGGGGGCTCATTGCGACCGATTGTTGTTTACCGGGGGAGACAACGGCGTTGCTTCAGTACTGTCCGTTACCTCTACGAAGTGTACTGAGTGGTTATTCTGTCGCCAATTAGTTTCCGGACCTCTGCGTGCAACATTTTCTTGCGACCGGCCGTCGCTATTCCTCCTTGGTCTGTCATTCCTATTACTGTAACTATTGTAATTTTCATTTGTGTGCCGCCCTTCATAACGCGGACCTGACCAATCATTCACGTGATTTCTATCATTTCCATACCGGCGTGGATCGTAATCTGTATTATATCTTCGGTCTTCACGTCTCTGTGGCGCCGAATTCCTCCGATTTCCATAATTTCAGTTTCCATTATTTGACCTTGTCGCATACGGAAGCCAACTGTGTGGGTTTTGTCCACTGCCATTAAAATGATATCCGTTACCGTTGTTTTGATTGGTTCCGGAATGTTCATTCCGATTACTTGTGCTCGGCTCTTCTTCGTATATTAGATCAATTGAGTCAAGCACGGAAAGAAAGTATTCAAGGTCGTTCTCCGGTATGGTTACCAATTTTTCGCTTAAGTTCGCGGGTAGTCTGTTTTTCAGAATTTTGAGAACATCTACGTGCGGTATTGGATTGTTCCAATAGCGCGTCTTATTCAAATACTTTTCGAAATACTTCCTCAACCCGTCGTTTTTGAGGTTGAACGGTTGTGGTTTGAATACCTCACGTCGCAGTCTTTCTTGGACCCCAGCAGACCAATATTTCTCCAAGAACGCCCGTTCAAATTGTTCGTAGGTGACGCACTGTTCAGCCATGTCTGTGGCCCACAAAAGTGGGTCGCCTTGTGTGTAGCCTGCTACATATCTAATCTTCTGTGCCTCAGTCCAGTTTATACGCCGGCCGCGGTGGTCTAGCGGTTCTGGCGCTGCAGTCCGGAACCGCGGGACTGCTACGGTCGCAGGTTCGAATCCTGCCTCGGGCATAGGTGTGTGTGATGTCCTTAGGTTAGTTAGGTTTAAGTAGTTCTAAGTTCTAGGGGACTTATGACCTAAGATGTTGAGTCCCATAGTGCTCAGAGCCAGAGCCTCAGTCCAGTTTCTTGGTAAAACGTTTTTAAATGCTCTTACGAATACGACTGGATGAATTTTTCTGGATTCTGTAGAGAAAACTGGAAACTGTCTATGTTTCAACAGGCTCTCATCGACTAGAATCGTCGAGATGCAAGGCGACACGCCTACTGCCTGTTGCAGCACCGCGTTTGGCGAATATCCATTGTTTGCCTGCGCCGGTGTGTGCACATACGCCGGACTGGGCGCGTGATGTTCTGCGTTATTGACATCGTAATCTGGCACGGGCGAATAAGTGTCAGGCTGCCTGTTGCTTGACGTAGGTAAATCATTTGGAACATTCAGTCTACCCGCAATTTCCTTACGTATTCTGTCCTCGGCTACTTTGATTTCATTACCTAATTTTTCAAAAAGTTTTGCTTCCCGGTCAGTTATTGATTCATTTACATTAACGGTTTCTAAAGTTTCATTTATTTTGATAATGTCCGCCTTGATACGTCCAGTCTCCTGTTTCAGAAGACCGACTTCTTCGTTAACTTTATTAACTTGGTCAGGTATTTCTTCACATGCGGACTGTACTCTAGTTAAATTTAATTGAATACCCTGTACGTTTTCGTGTATTTCTTTTTGTACCGTATGTGTTCCTGTTCCAGTTTTTTTGTAAGATCTGACAATTTCTTTTCTAAATCATTGGCCAATACATTGTATACACTATTGACTGTTTTGATGACTTTGTCTTCGATCTTTTGATCGACTTCATTTGTGAGTTTATTTAATCGTTGATCGAAATGTTTGTGCATATTTTCAAATTGCGTGTTTACACTTGAAAACTGCTGTTGGAACCCAATTTCCATGTTTGACAATTTTGTGTTTGTCACGTTGTGGCTGATTTCTAGATTCGCCAGTTTTGTATTCGTTGTGTTGTGACTGATCTTTAAATCAGATAATTGCTCGCTCACGTTTGACATCAGACTATATAATGGCTCAAGCGTAACTGACGAAGCTTGTGTGTTTGTATTTATGCCATTATTTGTAGCCATTGTTTCTCTACCACGGTCTGATTGAATCGAAACCGGGCTATGTTCACTGATTTCACGCGAAATATTTTCATCTGATCTGGTAATCGATGCTTCATCGACTGTGTACAAGGTTTCATTTGCAAGTGGTTCGTTATTGTTAATCCCTGTGGAGTGCAATTGAATTGTATTTACTTCTACATTATGTTGTGCTGAAAAACTAATTGCGTCATCATTTTTGTCACTATTGTCAGAATCTGTGACGCGTCCATGAGCATTTGTCAAATTAAAATTCTCCGGTTCCATTGTGGAGATATTAGTTTTATCTGTACTTTACTGTAAATCTAAATCTTTAAATTCTCTCGCAGCTGAATTAATAAAAATATCTCGCAATTGTTATTTGTTGCGCGTCGGAAATTTACAAGATGGCGCACTACGTCTTCTAATTCTGCGATTGTTGAACATAAAAAAGTAATTATCAAAGTGTAATTGTGTGTTGCCACAAACACTACCAGGATTTTAATATGGAAAGGAAAAGGTTCTGCTTTAAGTGGAGCTAAGCCAAGGTGCAGCCGCTGCATGCATTTGCGCTTTCCTACCTTAATTCCGGCTGAGCTGCGTCACTCACGATTACGTTAGTTTTGTAAATCCTTGTCCTTGTTCCTTCTGGTTATTGTGCCATCCGTTTATACAGTTAATATTGTTTCACCTTATTCGTCATTTTCCATGTGCGTCATGTAACAGAGAAACAGTAATTAGTACAAGTACATTTGTAGTACAACAATAAAGTACTTACTCTTTGTTCCACCAGCACTGTCCCTGTCAGCGGTCGCCAGTGTAGCGAAATAAATAAAAAAAATTAAATTTATTGATTTTTTGAAAAGAGGAAAAATTACGGACATGGGACTGTAACTTTAGAATTTTTGAAGGGCTTTTTTACGGACTGTATTGACCGGCTTGAATGCGGACAAATTCAGTGCTGCGTGAAATATGCCTGTAATATAATTTACCATTCCGATTAATTACATTTTGAATTCTACGTCATTGTTGATTTGATCAGAGTTCTCACCTTAGACGTAGAATTAGTCCTTCTGCCACAATATTAATTCATTAGTCGCCATCGGTGTTCTTCTCTTTGCTGACCGTGTGTATCTTCCTGAGTCGGCATCGGTTCACTTCACGAAGACGGTGGAACCCAAGGAAACAATGCTACGTCACTTTAAATAATTCTCGTAAAACTTAGATACTTCTCACTATTTTTATTCATAACACAATAAGACTTGCTGTGCTCGTCGCATAAACCATAATTACTAACTATATGGCTGCCGTTCCGCACACTCCGAAAATCACGTCCATCCTCCACAAGGCAACAATCGAAAGTGTCCCTTAGCTCCTTGGAGTATGAAACAAAAGAGAATCCAATGTGAACATTACAAAGATTATAATCTACATGCTTCTCAATTTAATCTTTGGTGCAGCCTTTAAGGTATTGTATGTCTCTGCATCGGAATGTGTCATTACAGTAGGTTTAAGTAGTTCTAAGTTCTAGGGGACTGATGACCTCAGCAGTTAAGTCCCATAGTGCTCAGAGCCATTTGAACCCAAGCCTCCCGCAAATAACTGGGCAGTATAATCGAACCAAACATCGCACAATAAAAATTAGACCAATCGATTTTCGTGGTAACAGACTTCTAGACACAGTATACAATCGCATGAAGATGTTAGATTCGAGCAAACAGCAATTTAATGTAGATGATTTATTACATATTACAAAACACAAGACAGCATTGGAGAAGTCATACATGCCAAAGTGGTCAACCGAGATATTCACAGTTTCCAAAGTGCAGAGAACGAATCCTAGAACCTACCTATTAAAGGAGAGCAGTGGCACTGAAATTGCAGGATGCTTTTACCCACTAGAGCTACAGAACAGCTCGGAACGATATGTGCATCTCGTTGAGAGAGGGTCATACGGCGTCGAGGGAGCAGAGCGTTGGTTAAATGGTTTGGTTTTCCCGCATCACTAAACAGCTGGATCGACGCTGACGATTTGTTATATAACAGGGAGCGCAGACCACAAGTACCTCAGTAGCGTAACATGAGTGATAAATGAAACATTAGAGGAGGAGGCGGTATTCTCGACAAACTACCAGTCGAATTGCACATTCATGGGTATAAAAACTGTGGACCTGGAACAAAACTCCAAAAACGTTGGTACGTGCTGATGATGGAATAAATCTACTCGAATAAGTGTGTATGGAACACGACACCACTTACCCAGCAAATAAAGATGGTCACACCTCCGATCGAATCTTAGCTGATTGAGCTAAGGCAATACGTGCGAAAAAGGATATTGCTATAGGCCAACGCATTGTAGCGTTTGCAGCTGAAAAAACTGTGTGTGGTAAAGTTAAGTTGGGCTTGGATGTGAAGAAGTTCAGCCAAGTTAAGTGCGCTGCACGTAGGGCGCTAAGGAAGAAGATGTAAAACAAAGGATGCATGAAACACTGCATCGTGACAGCGTTGTATTCAGCTGAAAGTACCCTGAAGCAGAAAGGAATGAGAAAAAAAAAGATCGATTAAACCACCCAGGGCTCTATCAATACCCAAGACGTCGGGTGAAATTATTCCCTACCTCATTGCTGCCTTAGCCGGTCTCTTAGCGGTGGGTTCATTGGCTAGGGATGCTACAGCTATTGCCAGGACATTGAAGAATGCCCAAAGCTCTCAGGAGCAATTGCAGGAGGCATGAAGACATAACGCGCGACAGAGGCAGCAGCCATCGGAAAAGGGCTCTGCTTGAAACCATACAAGGAAGGCTTAGGTCTCTTCATAAACAAAAAGAAAAAGCCCCCTAGCAGTCTTACTAGGCAGGGCGCTTACAGATCTGCTTAAGTTTGTTACGAAGAAATTCAACATTCCCAGATTCCAGGTGTGTTTATACGGAACACATTACCGAAGACTATTTGGATATCAGGAGAATGCGAAATTGTGAATCTGGGTGTAGCAAGAGGACCTGGAACTCAGTGGGTAGTATATGTTAAAAAAAGAAATACAAATAACGTCTACAATTTCGACTCATTCGACGACCTGCAACCCCCAGAAGAATTACAACAATACTTCACAGGCAGAAGATATGCGTTCTACAATTTTCGATGCTACCACGACTTTAATACATTCCTGTGTGGTCATATATGTATCACGTTCCTCCTTAGTTTTGCGAATAATATATGAGGCCGGATATTAAGCAACCATTCAATAGACGATGTTTACGTGCAATGTCGTACACTCTGACATTAAAAGAACGATCGTCTGTACTACGTGCGAATTACTTCCCATCAACTGATTTAAGCGTTGGAGATTGGAGCATCGCGCTGGTTGGGCTGGAGACGTACAACACCACCCCAAATACCACAGAGGCTAGCAATAAACTGCATCTGGAAATTAATGGTAAAAGCGAAACTGTAGAAATTGAACATCGTGCATACGACATTGACGATTTAAATGAAGTTTCAAAACAGTCTGGAAAAGGGATTGAGCTCCGTGCAAACATCAGTACACTTAAATCTGAAATAAGGACGGTGAATGCATCATTGACTTTAAGCAGAAAGGTTCAACAGGCACACTACTGAGTTTCAGAATGGAACAGGTTTTGAAGACGGATCCCAATGTATTTTATAAATCTGATCAGACACTGGATATTCGCCCTGTCAGTACAATCTGTGTTGCGTGTAACATTACAACGAACTTGTATCCCGACGATAGATTGGTTCATTCAATTTACGGATTCTTCCCATCAGTTGTAACAGGGTATAAGATTGTTGAGTCACCCACCACCGCTACGTACCTTCCAGTGACAGTTCAGTCACTGGATTAGATTAGATTAGATTAGTACTTGTTCCATAGATCATGAATACGACACTTCGTAATGATGTGGAACGTGTCAGGTTAATAAAAGGTGTCTACACAAGATATTACATTACACAAAATATTACATGACACTTAATTTTTTTGTGGGGATTGGGGAAACTACCCACTTATTATATCCAAAAATTCATCTAATGAGTAGAAAGAGTTGTCATTAAGAAATTCTTTTAATTTCCTTTTAAATGCTATATGGCTATCTGTCAGACTTTTGATGCTATTACGTAAGTGATCAAAGACTTTCGTGGCAGCATAATTTACCCCCCTCTCAGCCAAAGTTAGATTTAACCTTGAGTAGTGAAGATCATCCTTTTTTCCTAGTGTTGTAGCAATGTACACTGCTATTACTTCTGAATTCATTCGGATTGTTAATAACAAATTTCATAAGTGAATATATATATATATATATATATATATATATATATATATATATATATATATATATATTGTGAGGCTACAGTGAAGATCTCTAGCTCTTTGAATAAGTGTCTGCAGGATGATCTTGGATGAGCCCCAGCAATTATTCTGATTACACGCTTTTGTGCAATGAACACTCTTTTACTCAATGATGAGTTACCACAGAATATGATGCCATAGGAAAGCAGAGAATGAAAATAGGCACGGTAAGCTAATTTACTCAGATGTATATCGCCAAAATTTGCAGTCACCCTAACAGCATAAGTAGCTGAACTCAAACGTTTCAGCAGATCCTCAGTGTGTTTTTTCCAGTTCAGCCCCTCATCAATGCAGACACCTAGAAATTTTGAATATTCTACCTTAGCTACCGATTTCTGATCGAAGTCTATATTTATCAATGTTGTCATTCCATTTACGATGTGGAACTGTATATACTGTGTTTTGTCAAAGTTTAATGAGAGCCCACTTGCAGAGAACCACCTAATGATTTTCTGAAAAACATCGTTTACAATTTCACCAGTTAACTCTTGTCTGTTGGGTGTGATAGCTATACTTGTATCATCGACAAAAAGTACCAGCTTTGCATCTTCGAGAATATAGAATGGCAGTCATTAATATATATTAAGAACAGCAGACGACCGAAGACCGAACTTTGCGGCACCCAGTTCTTGATTGTTCCCCAGTTTGAGAAATCACCAGTTTTTTGCATATTATGTAAACTGCTTATTTCAACTTTCCGCACTCTTCCAGTTAGGTATGATTTAAACCATTGGAGCACTGTCCCATTCATACCACAGGACTTGAGCTCATCTAGAAGTATTCCATGATGTACACAATCAAAAGCCTCTGATAGATCACAAAAAATCCCAACGGGTGACTTCCGGTTACTCAGAGAATTTAATAGTTCATTAGTGAAAGTATATATAGCATTTTACGTTGAAAAACCCTTTTGGAAACCGAACCGACATTTTGTTAAAACTTTACTTTTACAAAGGTGTGAAGCTACTCTACAATACATTACTTTTTCAAAAAGTTTGGATAAGGTAGTCAGAAGAGAGATTGGGTGGTAGTTATTGACATCAGACGTATCCCCTTTTTTATGCAGTGGTTCAACAATGGCATACTTCAGTCTATCTGGGAACATACCCTGCTTCAGAGGGCTATATCGTATGTGGCTAAGAATCCCACTTATTTCTTGGGAACAAGCTTTTATTATCCTGCTGGAATTGCCATCAATTCCATGTGAGCTTTTATTCTTGAGAGAGTTTATTATCTTCCTAATTTCAGCAGGAGAGGTGGGTGGAATTTCAGTTGTATCAAATGGTGTGGGAAAGACCACTTCCATTAACTGCCTTGCTTCTAACGAACATTTAGATCCTATTCTCTCTACAACATTTAAAAAATGATTATTCAAAATGTTTTCGACTTCCGGCTTGTTGTTTATCAAGTTTCCATTCGCTTTGATGGTGATGCAATTATCCTGTTCTCTTGGTTGCCCTGTCTCCCTTGTAATAGTATTCCAAATTGTTTTGATTTTGTTATCAGAGGTATTAATCTCAGACATGATGCACATGCTTCTGGACTCTTTAATAACCTTTCTTAATGTAGCACAGTAGTTTTTATAATATTTGGTTGTTTCTGGGTCATTACTCTTTGTTATTGTTAGATACAGTTCCCTTTTGTGGTTACAAGATATTTTTATTCCTTTAGTAAGCCAAGCTTTTTTGCATGGTTTCTTATAATTTGATGTAACTACTTTCTTGGAGAAACAGTTTTCAAATTCTCTTACAAGTGTATCATGAAATAAGTTATATTTTAAATTAGCGTCGGATTCCTTGTACACCTCATCCCAGTCTAACTGCTGAAGATTTTCTCTGAAATTTCTAATTGTTGAGTCATTAATTGAACGCACAACTTTGGAGGGTAGTTTTGAATTACTGAATGGAGCTATGTCATATACTGTAACTAGCTGAGCATCATAATCAGAAAGCCCATTCTCAACAGGACAAGAATTTATGTTTTTAAACTTGTCTTGGTCTATAAAAGTGTTATCTATCAATGTGCTGCTGTCCTTTACTACCCGAGTATGAAAATTAATGACAGATGTCAAACTGAAAGAACCGAGAAAGACTTCCAGGTCATTCTTCCTATTACACTCTTTCAGTGAATCAACATTGAAGTCCCCACAAATAATAATTTGCTTTCCCCTATCTGACAGATAGCACAACAAGGCATCCCATCCAAGTTTTCCAGGAATAAATGAAAGTTCACTGAAGGGGACCTATATACTGTTACAATTATAAAAGAGCCCTCCTTCAGTTTAAGTTGACAGGCACATGCTTCTATATGTTGCTCTAGACAAAACTTTTTTGTATCTAAGCTTTCTACACAGTGATAACTTTTGACATATATGGCAACTCCTCCTCTCACCTTATTCTCTCTACTCATATGTGCTGCTAGTTTATAACAAGTGGTATTTACCTTTTCGATATCGACACAATGTGATGCTCAGACAGGCATAGTATATATATTACATTATCAGATTCAATGTCATCTAAACAAAGCAGGAGCTAATCTACTTCTTTATTCTTCAATCCCGGAATACTTTGGTGAAAAATGGTAACATTATTTTTTACTTTACTTTTGTGAGAATCTACTTTTTTCTTTAATCCACTAATATTTTGGTTAAATATGGTAACATCATTATTTACTTCCTGTTGTGAGAATTTTGTGAGTTTCGGACCTCTTTAGCACCTGCCTGCCTGAACTTCTCATTGGACACTGCTATTAGTCTAAAAAAGAGGTACATCCACGAGTACTAGTGTCCCCTCTTATGGATTTCGCTAACAACCCTGCCAGTTTACCCTTCCCTTTCCTACTGAGGTGTAGGCCATGCCTTGTGAAGTCCCCCCTATCAATAGCCTCGACAGGAACCAATCCAATGTCTGACAGAGAGGCCGCCCTACGCAACTGATTCAACTCCATATTTACCCTCCCGACAGAGCGGTTCAACTGGGCTGATCATGCCGCACGAAAGCAGGCACCAGCCCAGCATTGGTATGGGTCGTTGCTGAGGCTATTTTCACCAAGCCACACTCAATACTGTAGCCCTGATCCCTATCAATACTGTTTCCCATTCCACCCACTATCATCACATGATCCTGCTTTGTGAAATCCTTGCACAAGGAACCTATATCCTCTACCACCTGGCTAAGACTTGCGCTTGGCTTGAAAAAGTTTGTGACCTGGTACCTGTCACCTAATTTTTCCTGCAAAATCTGGCCCACACCTCTTCCGTGGCTGCTACCTAGCAACAGAACTTTCCTCTTACATCCTACTTTTTTTGAAACAGTTGGTTTCCTAGTGATATTCTGTTGCATCTTAACTACATCTACTTCTACTGGAGCCTCTTCCTTACTTAACTGTGATAGCAAGGCAAATCTACTGGTTGTGCCAATTGGGAAACTGTCAGACACTGTCCTCTTTCTGTGGCCCCTGTTCCCAGCTACCACTTCCCACCGCTGATTACCCTCCTCCCCCCTTAACCTCTTCAGTTCCTCCCTCGATCTGTCCAAATCAATCTGAAGGGCTCTAATTTTCTCCTCCTGTTCAGCTATAATCCTATCTCTTGAGCAAACCCCGCGAAAGAATGGAAGAGTCTAGTTTGATTCCCCAATTCCCATGCCGCTGCAATTTCCCCAATGAACCACCTGTCAGAACAGCTGCACAAAACCCCTGAACTAACTTTCCTACTGCAGCTCACACACTTAGTATCCATGGTAGTTTGGAAATTAGTTAAGTGATTTACTAAGTGATAAGGATAATATATTCACTACATATGCAAAAGGACACTAAATGTGTTTTGGAAACTAATGTGTAAGTAAACTATTACCAAATGCACTTAAATTTGTGGTATAACGCTAAATGTGCACGATCAAAAATTAAGCCTAAACAGCAGAATGTAACGAAAACCAACTTTCTGCGATAAGTGGAAGAATACGTAAATAAAAGAAAAACCTTTAATGGCAAGCTTGAAGAGCACACTAATGAACGTATTTAATTAGTTAATCTATACCAAATGTACTTAAGATTGCGGTATAACGCTAAGTATGCACACTCAGAAAGTAAGGCAAAGCCGCGAAATATAAACAAAACGAACTTTTCGCGATTACTGGAACAATACGCAAATAAAAGAAAAACAATTAATGGTGAGCTTGAAAGGCACCCTAACTAACGTATTTAATCAGTTAAACTACAGCAAATGCACTTCCAATTGCGGTTTAACGCTAAATATGCACACTCGAAAAATTAGGCCTAAGCAGCGGTAAGTAAACAAACGAACTTTTCGCGATTACTAGAACACTACGCAACTAAAAGAAAAACTTTTAATGGTGAACTTGAAGAGTACACTAAAGAACGTATTTAATTAGTTAAAAGTGTTCACCTACAATTAATTACAACTTAAATTACTTAACTTTCACGAGAGCTCTGTCTCCGTATTTGCGGCCTTGCTACGTACAGAAACCACTAATCAGAACTGCGACTCTCGTCTGACGAAGATAGTCTTAAAACGCAGTGGCAGTTTCTCCAGATTTGTTGACGATGATATTTTGAATTATGGCTATACTGAGTGACTGAAACGTAGTTCAGGAACTAATGACAGTTTTCCTGAGATGCAATTTTCTGTTGACAAGTGTCACAGAGCTGCGTATTGTGGTGAAGAAATAATTGTATGACTACATCTACAACAAGATGGGCGTAAAGTATAAAACCAGTGCGTACAGCGCACAGCACAGCACTTTGCAGCAGAACCGGAAGGTGATAACACGTGCGACCTACGAGTTTCTTAAATAAGTAGGCTTGAGACCTCGCAATGACGCCGTCGCTCTATATCTCAGCCAGGGGAAGATGATGAGCGAACCATACGACAGGAATACTTCTCGCATAAACCTTATGCTTCAACGACATTTAACAAGAACGATGAAATTAGGATTGTCATCCAGCACCAAGACGCTTTAACCCTTCCACACAAGAGTTTCATATATTTGGATAGCTCCTTTAAGAAAAAGGATGGTAGTCATAAAGTGGTATCAAACCTCATACGTAATGCTTCGACATTCCTGTTCCAGGAAATATGTTATGAACTTAATGGGGTAGAGATTGATAGTGCACGTAATGTTGGCATAGCATCAACCCTTAAAACAAATGTGTCATCATCACCCTCGGATTGGAATGGCTTAGAAAATGTAGGATGGTTCATAGAGGAGCCTGTGAGCAGAACAGCAGATTTACTGCATGCATACCTCTGAAAATGCTTATGGGGTACTTTGAGGACATGCAGCGAATTATTATGAATGCTAAACAGGAGCTTATCCTGGTACGGAACGCAATGGATAGCAACTCATACACTCATGGTGTTCAGGAGGAGAATCAGATGATCATCAGTAAAATTAGATGGAAAATGCCGCACATCATTGTGGCAGACGAGGAACGTTTGAAGCTTTTAAAAGTTCTGAATATCGGTACATATCTGCCATTAACTTTCCGCTCATGGAGGTTTTTGAGTACCCGGTGCTACCGACAGCGAGCAGGCAAACATGTGCTATTAAAACCTCATTGTAGCTGGGAACACCAAGATTCATCACAATTGCATTCCAGACCAATAGAAGAGGGGATTTAGCAAATCGTTCCACCGTATTTGACAACTGTAATTTAACTAATGCCACAGTGTACTTGAATTCCGAATTCTATCCGTATGACAGTTTACTGCTACAGTGGGATTAGAATGCATACAGTCTAGCATTTGGCATGTGTGCAAGGTTCCGTGATTCTTACTACGAAGGTGTTGAACAGGAAGGATGCCTACTTAGTCCACGGAAATTCAAGGAGCTGGGACCAATCATCGTGATAGACTGTTCTAAGCAGAATGAGACAACTAAATCAGGAACAACAGATGTACGAATCGAATTTGAATCTTCATACAATTTCCCAGAACACACTGCAGCGTATGCTCTAGTCCTACATGACCGTGTGATTAACACTTACTGGTGTTGTGCAGCGTGCTGTATAAGTGACCAAGTGCTGTGGCATGCCCAGAGCATTTCACAATGACAACTTGCAGTGTGAACGGCATTGCCAACATTCAAGGTTTCTATGATGATGAGTGTAGACAATTCGTATTTAAAGATGTTGCACTCATAGCATACACAGAAGGTGATGGTATAATAGAGACATTCTCAGCAAGAATTGCATCACTGAGGCCTTCCAAGGATGTGAACTGTGCTATAACATGGTGGAGGGCAAAGTGGCTAACACGTTTCTTTCATGGACTCCACTGGGATGATCCTGGTATACCTTATAAAGAAATGATGACATCACTTCGATTATTTTATCATCCTGATACCATCATGTACATCAAAGGCGAGGAGAAGATCACATGGATGCAACGAATCTACAAGTTTGCATCTATTCAAGACCTGGAATTCTACTGGTGCCCTGATATCCAGCAGCTCAAGAAGATGAGTGAAAATAGTGTTATGTCTGCTTATGAAAATGTAAGATTACTTTTAAGTTGGATTAATGAAAAAAAAGGATTTTTACCTCAAATTCTGTGTTTTTCTTTCTTTCTACCTAGCTACTACTTATATAGTATGTAGCTCTGCCCAGATACTATGTCTGTGGCTTAGTTCAAGGTGATGTAATTTCAGACATGTTTGCTATATATATCTTTGGAAGGGGACATGACAGATGAAATCCCAAGCAATCATTACATATACGAGGCCTGTTCAGAAAGTAAGCTCCGATTGATTGCCAAATTGAAACCACAGTGAACATCAGAAATGTTTTACTTGTAACAATTAGCTACACCTTTCAGCTACTTCTCTACGTAGTCGCCGTTCTGACTTAGACTTTTGTCATAGCGTTGTACCAACTTTTCAATAGCCTCATCATAGAAGGCAGCCGCCAGTGCTTTCCGCCAATTCTCCACGCTGGCCTACACCTCGTTGTCTGTGTCAAAATGTTGTCTTCAAAGACAGCGGTTCATGTGACCAGAGATGAAACCCAAGGGGAGACAATTGCGGACTGTACTGTGGGTAATCTCACATTTACATTTGAAAACGATGCAGGAGCATCTTCATTGCCCCTGCAGAATGCGGCTGAGAATTGTCTTGAAGAAGAAACAGCACGACAGTTATGTAATGTTAGCTGCATAGCTTCAGGCGAAATTTCTCACCAGGCCCTCGAACTTGGCGGCAGACACTATTTTCTAGACATCTTTACGCACTCACTGCGAGCTCAGAAATGAGAAGAGCGACGTGATGCTAACTGGGGTTATACTAGAGACACTACCCAACACATCTGTGCAAAGCTTTATCGGATTTTCATAGTCGTTTCCATTTCGCGACCGATCGGAGCTTACTTTCTGAACGCCCCTCGTATTTTGTTTTCATCCATCTTACACATCACCGCCCTCAAGCTTCAAACTAATACGTCCTGCATCTTGCACAGCCTTTATATACACTTGTAAGGGTAGGGATTTGTGAAATAACAACAAAAACGTATGGTAGAGAATAACAATTTCTTATTCGGACATAAATACTGACAGTAGTAATACAGCTTTACACCCACAAATCTTGTTAATTTTACGATACTCGTAGTAATACTGCTTTAAAATTCATAGTTCTTTTTACTGTTTGAAATTTTGTTATTTACAGTTAATAGTTTGAAAAGTAGTAGTGACTGAAAATTTTTTTGTACTTTATATTGCAGTACCGTTTACAGCTATTGCAGAGGTATAGTTTCTCTTACAGTAATACTATTACTAGTGAAATTGCACCCAAACTGAAGACTTAATTTATACTTTGAACTGGGTGGCTCTCAACATTTTCCACCTCAAGCAGCTGAAATGATTTAATAATACAATGACGCGGATGGCCCTAAAATGTTCATCTCAAACAGCTACACTAAAATTAACTGGGTGGAACTAACACTTAAAACTAGTATGAATTGGGTAACTAGCGGTAGGTGAAACTTAAAAACCAATCTATTTACACATACACTCATACAATCACACACACACATGAAGAGCAATGGTGAGCAATACAGTAAACTATTTTTTACCTTTTTTGATGATTTTGGTTCAGTTTTTTAAATCTTTTATGTACACATATACATCGCGCATTTTTATTTATTTTTTAATAATTCTTATAATGTTTCCCAGGACATACTGCTTATATAGTGGTAACTAGATATTATGGTACTTACTTTAAAAAAAAAATATATATATATATATATATATATATATATATATATATATATATATATATATATTTACTCACAGGCATACATATTTACACGGACATCTACACTCAAATGCACTCACAATCATACACATAGACGCACATAAGCATTCACAATTGCAGGTAAGCCATACATCACACATACAATATTTAAACTATGATAAAAGAGCCATACTATTAGGTACAAACTCTCACTCAGCCAGTCACTCACTCTCGCTTTTCACACCGTCGGAGACCCCCACCCCCTCTCGCACTTCAAGTAAATAGTGCGAGTACGGGAGCGTTTTGATCCCGTCATCACAAATGACTCTTTTGTCATCATGAGGTGACACCTCGACTTTAAATTGCAGCACAGTGTACACCTGATGATATATACTCAATATACTCCTTCAACAGCTACGGTCGCAGGTTCGAATCCTGCCTCGGCATGGATGTGTGTGATGTCCTTAGGTTAGTTAGGTTTAAGTAGTTCTAAGTTCTAGGGGACTGATGACCATAGATGTTAAGTCCCATAGTTCTCAGAGCCATTTGAACCTTTTGAACTCCTTCAACAAGGGGGACTGATTGAAACAGATAGCCTGTGTGATTCTACCTGCCGGCCGGAGTGGCCGTGCGGTTCTAGGCGCTACAGTCTGGAACCGAGCGACCGCTACGGTCGCAGGTTCGAATCCTGCCTCGGGCATGGATGTATGTGATGTCCTTAGGTTAGTTAGCTTTAATTAGTTCTAAGTTCTAGGCGACTGATGACCTGAGAAGTTAAGTCGCACAGTGCTCAGAGCCATTTGAACCATTTGATTCTACCTAGCTCCTTCCCTAATCTGAGACACTGCTGGAGATTACGATGAGTTACATACCTGTGCTTGTGTCCAACAGTGGTCATCCGTGCATCCTCGCAGAACTTGTTGCTGTGGACATATCGGCAAGTTGCTTGTCTTTTCGTGGAAACTTGCAGGGTATATGAGGTCTGCCTCCACCTCATACCCTACATCAGAATCAGCCACCAGACCCAATATTTTCCCACTTAATCCCTCTAATTCGTTTTTGGGCACCAACTGAAACCCACCAACCGGCAGTAGCTGCATCATGGCGTGCCCGTATAAGTTATTTACATCTGAGTAGAGAATATAACTTGGCCGGCTAAGGTGGCCGAGCGGTTCTAGGCGCTACAGTCTGGAACCGCGCGACCGCTACGGTCGCAGGTTCGAATCCTGCCTCGGGCATGGGAGTGTGTGATGTCCTTAGGTTAGTTAGGTTTAAGTAGTTCTAAGTTCTAGGGGACTGATGACCTTAGAAGTTAAGTCCCATAGTGCTCAGAGCCATTTGAACCATTTGAGAATATAACTTGAATCGAGGGATGCATTGAACCCTGCACCCATACGTGGATTATGTACCTTGGAGTGTCTGTGTATACACTGGCAAAGTCCTCCACAGATCCTGCGCTTAAAGAAAAGAAGGATATCGGCATCAGGCAAAAGTTCGATGCAGCTCCTCGTTTTCTTGAGCACTGCGTCCCAGGACAACCCAAGTGCCGTGTAATAAAAGGCCGGGTCCATATAGTACATGACCATGCATACACTCCAGAACTTTTCAAAAACATCCACAAGCAAGTGCACGTAGATGTTCATGTAGCGTCTTGCGAATTCACCGAAATTTGAAATGTTGAATTTCTGCTAGACATTCACGGTTTGTTCATAATCTGCACTGGTTATGGCATCGCCTGTGAGAGTCCTGCTAAATGCAGATATGTCGGGCCTTACTATCCAGATACTCATATGGGAAAAATCCTTTCCCATGTACATGCTGAAACTTTTCTATGTCGGGGTAAGCAGATGGGGTGATATGTGTATCCTCCCGAGGTAGAGTTTCAACGAGTTTCTGGAGTGGTCCCTGCACAAAACGAAGTGTGTCAAGGAAGCGGTGCATAATTTTTGGTGTCATTCGTTTGGAGAAGGAAATATACTTCCCGTCACTCTCAATCAGGACACTGACCAGGTTTTTCTCCCAACCGAAATTAACCAATTGCTCAGCTAGAAAGTGAGCGTCATACCCACTTATATTATGAAAGAAAATGGGTATGTATCGTGGTAACTGATACTTCAAATTGCTTGTGTTGTGAGCTGCACCACGAAACTTCTCCGCAATATGACAATGATCTCTATAGTGAGTTTCAGCTTTTCTATCTAACGCCAGCACACAAATATGACAGTTAACGGTAGCATTGTATAATTTTTTATCGTCCTCCGATTCAGTCATGTGGATGTTGGTGCTGTAAAGTCTATCAACATCCCATGAGAGTTTTTCACACTCAGTGAGCAACGGAACTGTAGGATTATCCCCGACATAAGATTCATAGTGGTTAAGACTTGAATTATATGAACTTGCAAGTTGGTACACCGCCACACACTGAAGTGTTTTTGCGTGAATGTGGTACGTGAGGCTATGTGATTCCCTTCACAGCAGGTGACAGGGGCAAGGAGATATTCGAAGTCTGTGGATACAACATACGGACATCGTTCCTGGTGGTGAGCATTCTTGAATTTAATGAACTTGTTTTCTTCTGTAGGAATAACAATACGTACAGGTTACTTCGTTTCACAGTCCTCCAGATGTCTTTTTAAATACTTTTCTTTTAAAAAGTTATTTAGACACCTGAAGCAAATGTGTTTTTTATTTTCGTATTTCGACAATTTTCTGTAAAGGAGGTGGGACATGTCTTTGATCCATATGTAACACTGATTACCCCCTTCAGAGAAGAGCGGCATGTTTACATGAAGATCACGGTCACCTGCATATTTCGAAAAAATGGTCCAACTATAGTACACCTGTCTTGCTCATCTGGCTTGCCTTTCTGCTTCTTCTTCAGGCTATAAACGTGGACCGATATTCCCAGATTTTGTGCCTCAAATTTTGTTATGTCTTGAACCTTTACGGGGAACTCGATATCATCAAAGTTATAACATCCACGAATGTTAAGACCTACTCCGTATCGAGATGTGTGCTGCGGATCTTTTGCGTAATTTCTCTCACAAGCCAGAATTGACTATGCAAAAGAAGCGTTATCCTTTTCATTTTGAACGTTAATGCAAGCCCGCTTCTTCTTAATATCCTCAGGGAGTTTGATATAACTGGACCCTCTATTTCACGGATCATAGACATGAATATGGATATGGAGGTGTGGTATTTTGCTGAGTGCTTTAGCTGACCCTCTTACTTCCATCTCAGAAAATTGGGCCAGTATAGGACCCAAGGCTGATTCACGAAACCACTCGGCGATTGATGTCCTCTGAGGTATAATGCCATTATCACCACAGATGTAGTGCACGGTTTTCTCCTGAGCAGCACCATGCTGTTTGGGTGGGTGAGTCAACTCACAGCAGAGCACTGCATTAAATTTAATGGCATTATATCTCAGATCGTCTAGGGCTTTCAGGAGCTCTGCCTCTAGCACCGGGAGGCACGTCTGCAGAAACCTGACTGGGTCACGATTACCCCCCCCCCCCAGCCGGATTCTCAATTCTAGTAAATGAGATACGCCCCTCAAAGGCCCTAGCAACCACTGAGTATTCTAGAGGGGCCATGACACTGCTGATCTGATGTCCTTCACTATCAGGACTGGACAGAGCACTCCTGCTAGCCACATGTTCATTATCATTAATACTACAGGTAGGTGATGACTGTATCCAGCCAGTGGATGAGGGAGCTGGGGATGAGATGCCTTCAGGGGGAGGAGGAGTATGCGCTGGGGCTCATATACCTTATGTTGCTGGCGAGGGTGAGCAGCCAGAGCATGAGCAATAGGAGGTGGTGGCAGTGACCTCCTATGGAAGAACCCAGGCTGTGGCGAGGGCGCTCCTTGATGCTCCTGCATATTGGAGCTTACACCATCACCAGCCTGGGGGTGGGAGATCGTTGCTCTGACTGAACCACCAACGGACGCCAGAGGGTATGCGGTGGTTTGGGGGCAGGCACTGCAGCAGACGCAGCCGCCTACCGAGCTTGCTGTGGCATGTGCTCCTCAAGCGGTGATTGTGGTGGCGGGTGTCAAACACACAGCCAAGCGGCGTGCACCGCTGTGCAAAGCGCCGCTCGGGTTGTGTTTGACACCCGCCCCCATAACCACTGCTCTAGGTGCACATGCCACAGCAAGCTGTTGTTGTGGCGCTGTTGTTGTGGCGCTGTTGATGTCATCTCTGTAACATACAAATAACAGGAAAAAATTAAGCATAATGCTCAAGATTTTTTAAAATATATTCTGTAAACAAACAACGACAATCACGTAAATCACTGTTCCTGAATAATGATTGTATGCTGTAACGATTACTGTCACATTATAATCACCTTCTACATTCTGGGCCCAAGGATTGAGCAGTTCAGTCGATCAACTGGTAGTTCTCCCACCCAGTCAAATATCTCCGTCTCCTGTTCCAGAAGGGAGAGATCGCACTGCCTTTGAGCAGGCTCCCAAGCAAGAATTTTACTCTCACCAGAATTGTTGTTGTTGTGGAGCCATCGATCCATCTCACAGAAGTCGTCGACAAGATATTGATTATTAGAAACAACAACAAAATTTTTTTTCTGATTTTGACTACAGCGAGATATTGATTATACATAACTACAAAAGATTAAATTAGTAAGTAAATAGTCCATACCAGGTGGAAGTGCTCACTCCTGATCATTATTCTTGATGTATACACCTACCAGAATCTCATTTTCCTCTTGAGCAGTAGCAACATCTACTACAATGAATAATATATACCTCACACAACTATATATGACGAAAAGAAGTCTACTAGCAATATATTACAACTGTACTTAATTTCTTGCTACATTTCAGTCTCCCGCAGCAATAGCTGAACGTCCATCAGCTGCTGCTCTAATGCTGCAACAGCGAGATCAAAAATTTTATAAACACTTGTTACGATCTGAATACATTAAGCTGTTTTCTGAATATATAAACTACCACATAGAATTTGGAGATGTACTTAAATGATGGTAGCACAAGCTCTTCCACTTGATGGGGACTTCGAACTTCCAGCTGGCGTTCTAATGTAGTTCCATCAACATTTCGCGAATGAATGCTGTAATAGTAATAAAAAAGTTTTATAACCACTTGTTATGAAAATGTATCACAATCTCGAAAAATTTTGAACACTTCGCCACGAAATTTTATAACTGTCGCAATTTGAACTCATAATTTCTTTTATAAACACTTATTTGACAATTGATCCAAGTTTGGCCATTTCCCACCACCACTGTGCTGGCATCACTGCTGGCTGAACGTTTCATGTTTCAGGAAACACACTGACAAAATTTGTACTGTCAAAGACTGATGATGATTGTGGTGGTGGTTGGCCTTTATATAGCGTCAGACTCCAGTCTCCATTTTGTAGAGGGTCAATAGGAACTCAGAGTATCATACCAGCAAGTTATAACTTCCCTTCTTTTTTCTTCAAGCAGGTTTGGTGCAGCTGTTTGAGGAAAATATCACATCTGTGATGGGGAGGAAATAAGATCTGAGACAAACATCCTTTGTTTGCTGGCAAGTGGCTGGCATATTGGACACAGCTGCTAGCTTTATGAAAAACACTCTTTGTTCATTCTGAAGGAAACAGATAGCTTGATATTTCTGATGTCAGCTTCATCCTTCAAAATAGATGTTGTTGTTAGTCAGGCTATAGCTGCGGTGTGAGGAATCCAAACTAGCTTTCTTTTCTTTCTTCAAGGAGGCTTGGTGCAGGCGTTTGTGGAAAATATCACATCTGTGAGGGGAGGAAAGAAAGATCTGAGACAAAAAACATCCTACGCTTGTCGTCAAGGGCTGGAATATTGGACGCAGCTGCTAGCCTTAGCCGGCCGGGGTGGCCGAGCGGTTCTAAGCGCTACAGTCTGGAACCGCGTGACCGCTACGGTCGCGGGTTCGAATCCTGCCTCGGGCATGGATGTGTGTGATGTCCTTAGGTTAGTTAGGTTTAAGTAGTCCTAAGTTCTAGGGGACTGATGACCTTAGAAGTTAAGCCCCATATTGCTCAGAGCCATTTGAACCATTTTTGCTAGCCTTAGAAAAATATTCTTTGTTCATTCTGTAGGAAAGAGATAGCTTGATATTTCTGACGTTAGCTGCACCCTTCGAAATAAATGTTGTTGTAGATCAGGATATAGCTGAGGACGCTAAACTAACTTTTTTATCTTCTTGGTGCAGGAAGTTTTTGTGGGAGACAAAAGCTCTGAGAAACAAGTAGAAGCCACTTTCAGAAAACATCCTTTGTTTGCCGGCAAGTAGATGGAAAATTGTACACATCTGTAGGAAAACACCCTTTGTTCATTCTGAGAGAGATTGATAGTCGGTCACACCCAATGCCAGGTGCAACCCTCGAAATATATGTTGCTGTTTTGCCTAGGGCAGAGCTGTGGGGGAAGATGGTAACCTTCGGAAACAACTCTATTGGTCATGATAATGACCAACAAAGCACGCCTTGAGAGCGACATTGTACTCTGATTTCCAGCTGCTGGCTGATGCCCCCCTGTGGCGAGGAAGATTGGGGGGCCTGTTACAGAGGCAGACAAGGGGTCATCAGTAGAGCGCCAGACACGCAACCAAGTGGCGCATGTGTCAGGGTTGTGCCATTAGGTTGCCAGAGAGTTAAGAGCTCGGGTGGCACGGCACCTTTCATGTCAAAAGGCTCACAGCAGGCCAGGAGGCGGGGTAGGTGGGTGTGGCAGTGTCCCACAAGGCGGCCATATTGAAGGTGGCCGACCATGCTACAGACTGCTACCTGACGCTGGGTGGGGCAGGGGGGGGGGGGGTCATGGCACGGAAGCTACAATGGCCTAGTCCTTACGTGAGGTGAATGGCGGTAACGTGTGAGCCCAGCAGTGCTATGCAGACTATCTTAATGACTTTGTGATCACAATAAACGAAGTGATGAAGCGATCAGAAGTTCAACCAGAGTATCCATATCCTACGAAATGCAAATTATGTCTTTCTCTGAGCGTAATTCTACGATGTCCCATCCTATTCCCAGCTTATAAGCAATTTCCATCAACAATTTCTGTTAATATTACGTCCTATGAACTGACAATGAGCCGGCCGCAGTGGCAGAGCGGTTCTAGGCGCTTCCGTCTAGAACCACGTGACTGCTACAGTCGCATGTTCGAATCCTGCCTCAGACATGGATGTGTGCGATGTCCTTAGGTTAGTTAGGTTTAAGTAGTTCTAAGTTCTATGGGACTGATGACCTAAGAAGTTAAGTCCCGTAGTGCTCAGAGCCATTTGAACCATTTGTTAGACGACGTGGAAGGAAGACGTCCCAAAACACAGTCGCCAGTTATACCGGCCCACACGTTCTGGCTGCACCGATGCTTATGATTCGGTTTCCTTACCATGAAGGTTTTGCATACTATCCCACAGATGGCTGTTATGTAAGCTGAAGATGCCACTGCCGGCATGGGTGGCCGAGCGGTTCTAGGGACTACAGTCTGGAACCGCGCGACCGCTACGATCGCAAGTTGGAATCCTGCCTCGGGCATGGATGTGCGTGATGTCCTTAGGTTACTTAGGTTTAAGTAGTTCTAAGTTCTAGGGGACTGATGACCAAAGAAGTTAAGTCCCATAGTGCTCAGAGCCATTTTTTGAAGATACCACTCCACGTAAAGTTGGCCTCATCTGTAAATAGGATGGATGACACAAATCCTGGAATCGTGGCTGCCTGGTGAAAAAACCAATGACGAAACTGCTCCCTATGTGGAAATTCTGTCGCTAGTAAGCCCTGCACACGCTGTAAGTGACAAGGATAGAAACAAATGTCATGGAGAACGTTCCGCACGGCCATCTGGATTGCCCTGTACTGGAGGGCAACTGCCTGGTACTGACATGGCAGTTGCCTTGCACAGTGTCAGTCAAGTTTTCCTCCAAGTCTGGTGTCCGAACATTTCGGATACGTCCTTCATTGTTTCCTGCTTCCTGAAACGACCCCACCTCAGACAAACGCCAAAACAACGTTGCAAACATTGAATGTTGTGGTTTGTTGTTGGCGCGGATAGTTCTCTTGATACAACCTTGCTGCCCGCCACCCGTTGCCGTTTGCCTTTCTGTAAGTAAACACCATGCGACGATTCCAATAAGGAACCATTGTGTACAACGCTACATTACATCCACTACAAGGTTAAACAGTAAGAGAAGCGAATGGGACACAACATTACCAATTTCTGTGGCAGGAGAGGGCGCTAGGGCATGACGTATGAGGAACAGTAACACCTTCTGGGGGATACCATGCATATTGTAACGGTGGCTGCGTGGTAAAGCGCATACTATGACACCGCAGTCTCTGTAACAAAGTACAATTGAATAAATGGTCTCTGACATGGAAACCATGCATTTTTGGACATACGTTAATTAGATCTCTTTTGTTCCGTATCCTCTCATCGATTAACCCCTAGAGCTTGTACATGGTGACAAAAATCACCCTGCGGAAAAATAAGCTTGTCGAGCGTACAAAGCAGTCGTACCATTCATATTGCATGAACCTCTGAGAGGACCAGATTAACAGGCGAAACTTTGAAAAACTAATGCGGAAAAGAGCCATACTTTGAATCCCAAAAATGTTAGTAAATTGATCGGTGGCGTTGTCCAAAAGAAGAAACACTCCACTTTTAAGACACGTTTTTTCAGTTGCAAATTATAAGATTATAGGGGAGAAGTTAGTAAAGAATGACTGCAGTATTACTGCTACAAGTACTACTACTACTGCTACTACTGCTACCAATAATAATAATAATAATAATAATAATAATAATGCCATCAGTATACACGTATCGGCAGTATGGGTACAGGAGATCTTTCAGTGAAATGAAGGCAGATCTGCCTTACTCAGAGAAGTGGAATGATGAGAGGATCGCAAGGGTAGCGGAAAAAAATGAATGAGCAGAAAAAGAGAAAAAGGCAAGAAAGAGGGTGAACTGAGATTACGGTGCGGTGTTAGAAAGACAGGAGACGGTCGGTATTATCCACTGGGACAATTACAGAAATAACCTCAGAGGATGCTGCAGGATTTTCTCTTAGGTCTCCACGGAAGCTTGTTCCAGAGTTGATTACACTCAGTGCAGGTAACGGAAACTGTAAAAAATGTAATACAGTCGAGTACTTTAGGAAAACGTGCCTTTTTCATAAAACTTCGTCGGATACATTGGTAACACACAAAAGCTTTTAAATCATTTGTCCTCAGCCATTTTTAAATGCTGTTATTTCAGTTCGAGATGGCTCATTAAGAGCGTTTTACACAGCGTGACAATAAACTATTTATTACGTGTTTTCTGGCGCAACGGTCCCATTTCATTGTTTCAAGGAGTAGTTAACAAATTCCGCGTCTGATGGAATGCTACAGGTATCGTATTTGTTTTCCTGTTTTAGTGAAGTGACACGGTAAGTCAAAGATGAGCGCATAAATTCTTCATTGTCTGGAATGAGTCTGTCTCCTTTTGTGAGTTCGTTAAACCAGTTTATGTTACTGTCTCCAACAAAGCAATGCAGGTTTTCCGGGACCTATATCCAGGTGCTCCGGCTCTGCTGACTATAAGCGGATTTATCCATGTGACTGTTATTCTCTGTTTCTGCCTTAGGCAATACGAGTTGTTGCCATTATCAGGGTTCAGACTCGCTACCCCGCCAAAATTCGAAATTTACGCCAAAATTCGAAATTCCCACCAACAGGGTAGGTCGGGGGAGTGGGAGGGGCAGGGGGACGTAGGGGAGGAGGGAGGGGGTTGGAGCCCACGTGCAGGCTGAGAAAACACATGACTTCATCTGGGGTGGGGCTGGGCGTGGTCGGGGGCTGATTAATTGATCAATTTAATCAGTTTACCCATATCAATTTGATACCAAAATTGCCCTGACGACCCCATCTCCGTACTACGCAGGTCCCCTGCAAGCGCATGAGAATGACTCCCATAGCATAATACCACTCCCACCAGCCTGCCTCCTTAGCGTGCTGCACATTTGAGCTGACCTTCACCTCCATGAAGGCATTTGTGGAGATGACCATCGACCTAGTTTACCATCAATATGATTCACCCAAAGAGCCGACACGTTTCCATTGATCGATGGCCGAATCCCGATCGTTCCGTGCCCACTGCACTCGTAATTGGAACCGCGGGACCGCTACGGTCGCAGGTTCGAATCCTGCCTCGAGCATGGATGTGTGTGATGTCCTTAGGTTTGTTAGGTTTAAGTAGTTCTAAGTTCTAAGGGACTGATGACCTCAGATGTTAAGTCCCATAGTGCTCAGAGCCATTTGAACCAAGCTGACGACGTCGACGAGTCAACATGTGAACATTTAGGGGTGCTTTGCTGCGAAGCTCCATGTTCAACAGTATACGATGAACAATTTGCTCTGAAAAACTTGTATGTGCAGCAGCTTTGTGCTCTTTCGGCAGGGATGCTACAGATCATCAGCTATCCTTCTTTACAGAGCAGACAAGCCTCCGAACCCCACGTTCTGTGAAGAGTCGTGGACGTCCAACCATATACCGCCTAGCGTTAGTATCACTGTCCTTCTACCTCTTTTCGTAGTTTCTCACGTCAGTAGCACGTAAACGTTCGACCAGTTACGCCGATTACGAGATACTCGTTCACAGACTCTGAGTAATAACAACCTGCCTTTTGTCAAAGTCGCACATCTCAATGGATTTCGCCATCTGAGGCCTATATCACTGCTAGGGTGATACCCCGTCCGTATCTACTCCGCTTGTATTCTTTGGTAACCACACAACGTGCAGGCAACGCCACCAGGCAGCACTCAACCTCGCAGTGATCAATGCTCATAATGTTTTGGGTTTTCAGCATGTAACGTGTATCACTCTTCCCCAATAGCTGAACTTTTAGACCTATCACGGGAAAGGCACATATAACACTCTAACATGGCGTGAAACACGCTAATGTTACACTCTGAGAGGATTTAAATGTTTGACCGCGCTTGTGTCTAATGGAGAAAGGTATCGGACTATAATTTAGAATTGGGTGAAATTAACAGGAAAAACCAAACAGAGTTTAACCTTGGGAGTTAATGAAAGTGGTAAAATCATAAATGAATGAAAAAAATGAACGGTCGACAGTCCAATTAGGCACTTTAATCTGGAAATATATATTTGAGAAAATTGTATGTTGGTTATTGAAGTTATTTTTCTGAGATTCCCCTTTTGAACAGCAAACAGGATACAAACTGACACAGTGCACTCTATACGGTGTGTAGCAGCAGTTACCAATAGCACACACACCAGTAAATTATTGCACCAAGCTCATACTAATGACAGCCATACCCAAGAGCATTACCTAATCAAATACTGAAATGTCACTGTATGAACTGCAGACTTTAATTTGGACGTGAAACACACAAATAAAGATGATTAACATCATAAATACACTGTATAAGCTCCTCTACATATACCAGTTCTCCTTAGTAACAGTAATAGCTCATTTTTTCCTAATAGGTGGAGAATATGATGGGGACCCATAAAGTAGTATAGTTTGACTAGCCAACGCTCTTTGATTATTACAGTAGTAAAGACTAATTCTAAAAGCTAATCATTCACGTCACTTGGAGTAGTTAATAAATCACTTTGCAAGACAATCAAATACAACACTGGGCTTAATTAACTTCAGAAAAGGAACCATTTATGAAAGAAGCCAAAACCACACTATTTTTGAAAATGAGCATAACTTCACTTCTAACATTACTATCGTTAATCTGTTCATTAGAGACTTGTATGTATTTGCCTTTTAATCATCTGCGAAGCAGGTATTCCAGATAATAATATTTACACAACCTTGTACTGTAATCCTACAAAACTAGATTTTATAATAAACTAAGGATACTTCAGCAAGTGCCTACCAAACTTCACTTTTGTGGTTTTAGCTTTAACTGTTACTACTTCTTTTACTTTAGACAGAAAATCACTTTTAAACACATGAATGCAAGAATTGTTCATTTCAATTAGGATACTCGGTTTTAGTAGCACTTAGGTGAGGGCCCTGCGTAGTTTCGTGATCAGGATTGAAAATATGGTTCTGGACACGAATTTTAGGATTTATATGATTATTATTGAAACAGCACACAAATTAAATGGTCCATGCCCATATACATTACTTAACTGAAAGTATGAAGTTTGTGAAGCAGTGGAAAAGATTGGTGGCAAGTGACATGGCGGCTAACTTTACTCACAGCTCTTGATGTACGAATGCCGTATAAAATCTCTTCTTGGAGTCGGATTTTCAACATATTGGAGCCATTCCATTATGCCGTGTATACCAAATAACAGCCAGATCCACGTCCGAGGAAAATCCTTTATAATGCAGTTTCCAATTGCCTCCCTTAGCACCGTCGAAGTGTACCGTGCTAAGGTTAGCCACATACCGCATGTCGTTTACACATAGGAGCTGTTCAGTTCGACCACCAAAAGCACCTTTTACATCGCGCAATGCCATTTCCGATGCGGAGGACTAGCCTACAGCTTTTACATGTTACAAATACAATTGCCCTAAGCATGAACCAGCTTTTAACACATATTTTCTTTTTTATAAATATATTCACATAATAATAATTTACAATTTCAACATATACTTTTGCCTTTTTCATATATACATTACAAAACTCTAATTTTCTTGCCATAGATCAAGGAATTTGAACACTTCATAACGCTTCATAAATTGCAGGTACACAGTTACATAATATAAACCTACTTCTAATCGATATAAGTGTAACAAGCGTATGTCAACTGCCGAATTTCTAACTTTCAGAGAGTAATTTTGTATGAAATCGAAAAGCCTAGAAAGTAGCTAGCAAGTTTAAAGATTACAGGCTGTATTTAAATTAGGATAATTTCCTTGCTTGCGCGGGGCGTACCGAGGTGTATGGCTTGCGACCTTACCACTTACAAGAGAAGATTCCAGCTACGAAAAGGAACCCATTGACAGACTAACCGTACCTGCGCTCAACAACAAATCTGACTTGATTTATGAATCTGCAGGCAGAACTGGCAAACTACAGCAAGCTAAGTAAGGAAAGACAGAAAGGGAAAGAACTTTACACTAACGAAACAGTAACAGGAACACTTTCTCACCGAGCGTAGGCGGAAACGACCGAAAGAAATAGGATTTCTCTTATTTACAGCCGGCTGGAGTGGCCGAGCGGTTATAGGCGCTACAGTCTGGAACCGGGCGACCGGTACGGTCGCAGGTTAGAATCCTGCCTCGGGCATGGATGTGTGTGATGTCCTTAGGTTAGTTAGGTTTAAGTAGTTCTAAGTTCTAGAGGACTGATGACCTCAGAAGTTGAGTCCCGTAGTGCTCAAAGCCATTTGAACCATTTGAACCTTATTTACACGCTCGCATACCCACCGTCAGCATCTAGAAGTTTACAATCACAGTGCCATGTGAAATGCTGATGATGATGAGTGCACACTTCGTTTTTGTATAGGGTGGATTATGAAGTCATCAAGGCTGTGAGAGTTATTGTATGAAACATGTACTCCTCAAATCAGGTGAATGTTTTTCATGTCCTGTATTTCCCTAAACTGCAATATTTTGTAAGTTGTTATTATTACTAAAATCGTAAGCATATTTGGCACACTGGAATTTGGCAAGTTTTATTTGCGGTGGGACAGTGACTGAGACCCCTCCCAGAACTTAACGCCTTCCTTGGACCCCCTGATTCTCATTCATGTAGCACCTCAACTGGTATTGGCCTCAGGGGGCTGCATTCATCATGATTCAGTCCTCCTACCAATGAAAAATCTCTGGCAATAGCGGGCACTGAATTCAGACTTCCTACATACCTTCCATATACACACAGGCGTTGGATAAAAATGCGGAAACACCTAAAACATCTTACCGCGCTTAATATGGTGTAGCATACCCGTTAGTACTCAAAACAGCTTCCGGTAGTTTCGGAGTGCGTAAATACAGGTCCTGTATGGCTTTCAAAAAATCAAATCTGTCTGAATTCCTAAGGGACCAAACTGCTGAGGTCATCGGTCCCTAGGCTTACACACTACTTAAACTAACATCTAACGTATGCTAAGAACAACACACACACACCCATGCCCGAGGGAGGACTCGAACCTTCGGCGGTAGGGGCCGCGCAATCCGTGACATGGCACATCTAACCGCGTGGCCGTCTTCAGGCCACAAGTGGCCCATCGGGACCATCAGACCGCCGTGTCATCCCCAGTTAAGGATGCGGATAGGAGGGGCGTGTGGTCAGCACACCGCTCTCCCGGTCGTTATGATAGTTTTCTTTGACCGGAGCCGCTACTACTCGGTCGGGTAGCTCCTCAATTGGCATCACGAGGCTGAGTGCACCCGGCACATGGCGGACTGGGTGGTCACCCATCCAAGTGCCGGCCAAGCCCGACAGCGCTTAACTTCGGCGATCTCACGGCAACCGGTGTATCCATTGCAGCAAGGGCGTTGCAGGAATGTGCCGAGAAAACCAAATTTTAGGTATTAACTCTCACCACGGACAACGCAGTGACCGATGGCCTTCACTTAATGACCGAGAGCAGCAGTATTTGTTTAAAGTCATCAGTGCTAAGAGACAATCAACACTGAGTGAAATAACCGTAGAAATCAATGTGGGACGTACTACTAACATATCAATTAGGACAGTGCGGTGAAATGTGGCGTTAATGGGGTATGGCAGCAGGCGACAGACGCCAGTGCCTTTTCCAACAGCACGCGTCATCGGCTGTAGCGCCTCTCCTGGACTTTTGACCATATGGGTTGGACCCTAGACGACTAGAAACCGTGGCCTGGTCGGATGAGCCCCGATTTCTGTTGGTAAGAGCTGATGGTAAGGTCTGAGTGTGGTGCAGACCCCACCAAGTCATAGACCCAAGGTGTCAACACTGTGCAGTCTCGTGGTGGCTCCATAATGATGTGGCCTATGTTTACATGGATTTGACTTGCTCCACTTATCCAGCTGAAGCGATCATTGAGTGGAAATGGTTATGTTCGGCAACCTGGAGACCATTAGAAGCCATTCTTCACGTTCCCAAACAAAGAACAAATTTTTATGTACGACAATGCGCCATGTCACCATGCCACAACTGTTCACGATTGGTTTGAACAACATTTTGGACAAATCGTGCGAATAATTTGTCCACCCAGATTGTGCGACATGCATCCCATCGTACATTTATGGGACATAATCGGGAGGTCAGTTCGTACAGAGAATCCTGCACCGGCAACAAATTCGCAATTGTGGACGACTATAGATGCAGCATGACTCAAAATTTCTGCAGGGAGTTTCCAACGAAATGTTGAGTCCACGCCACGTCGAGTTGCTGCACTATGCTGAGCAAAAGGAGGTGCGACAAGATATTAGGAGGTATCCCATAACTTTTATTTCCTCAATGGGTGGTGACTGTGGTGGCCAGGATAGCAGCGAAAATTGATCCTTGTGCTCACAAAGATGGTCCTGAACGATGCGACCTGTTAGAACAGGGGTCCTGATGTCCTATAACACAGCAAGAGCATTGGGGAACTAACTCTCTACCATGGGATGGACTTCATCAGGCAAAATAGGCACATAATTCTTGGTAGTAATGCGATTTTGCAGAGATGTGGCCTATGGATTACCACGATATGGCTGCCCAGCTCATCACCGAACCTGCGCCACGTTACAATACTGAGAAGTAAACTAGGCCAGGAGTTGCAAACAGTGTGAAAAAAGGCTCATCGTACCAAATGACTTTCTTCCATTGCTCCAGTTCGCCCTGCAATTCCGTGATTGAATAGCTTCCTTCGTGTTGTTTTGGTACTGACAGGGATCGTGAATGATACATTCATTTCTGCAGTGACTTCTGCTGCTGTGGTCCTCTTATTTTTCGTCACAACCTTCTTCAATGAGCGTCTGTCACGATCACTGTACACACATTTTCGTCCATGTTGTGACTTAGCCAATGATGCTTTTCCACATTCCTTGTATACGATATACACTACTGGCCATTAAAATTGCTACACCAAGAAGAAATGCAGATGATAAACGGGTATTCATTGGACAAATATATTATACTAGAACTGACATGTGATTACATATCCACGAAATTTGGGTGCATAGACCCTGAGAAATCAGTACCCAGAACAACCACCTCTGTCCGTAATAAAGGCCTTGATACGCCTGGGAATTGACTCAAACAGAGCTTGGATGGCGTGTACAGGTACAGCTGCCCATGCAGCTTCAACACGATACCACAGTTCATCAAGAGTAGTGAATGCCGTATTGTGACGAGCCAGATGCTCGGCCACCATTGACCAGACGTTTTCAGTAGGTGAGAGATCTGGAGAATGTGCTGGCCAGGGCAGCAGTCGAACATTTTCTGTATCCAGAAAGGCCCGTACAGGACCTGCAACATGTGGTCGTGCATTTTCCTGCTGACATGTAGGGTTTCGCAAGGATCGAATGTATGGTAGAGCCACGGGTCGTAACATATCTGAAATGTAACGTCCACTGTTCAAAGCGCCGTCATTGCGAACAAGAGGTGAACGAGACGTGTAACCAATGGCACCCCATACCATCACGCCGGGTGATACGTCAGTATGGCGACGACGAATACACGCTTCCAATGTGCGTTCGCCGCGATGTCGCCAAACACGCAAGCGAGCATCATGATGCTGTAATCTAACCTTTGATTCATCCGAAAAAATGACGTTTTGCCATTCGTTCACCCAGGTTCGTCGTTGAGTTCACCATCGCAGGCGCTCCTGTCTGCGATGCAGCGTCAAGGGTAACCGCAGCCATGGTCTCCGAGCTGATAGTCCACACTGCTGCAAACGTCGTCGAACTGTTCATGCAGATGGTTGTTGTCTTGCGAACGTCCCCATCTGTTGATTCAGGGATCGAGACGTGGCTGCACGATCCGCTGCAGCCATGCGGATAAGATGCCTGTCATCTCGACTGCTAGTGATACGAGGCCGTTGGGATCGAGCACCGCGTTCCGTATTCCCCTCCTGAACCCACCGATTCCATATTCGGCTAACAGTCATTGGATCTCGACCAAGGCGAGCAGCAATGTTGCGATATGATAAACGCAATCGCGATAGGCTACAATGCGACCTTTGCCAAAGTCAGAAACGTGATGGTAAGCATTTCTCCTCCTTACACGAGGCATCACAACAACGTTTCACCAGGCAACGCCGGTCAACTGCTGTTTTTGTATGAGAAATCGGTTGGAAACTTTCCTCACGTCAGCACGCTGTAGGTGCCGCCACCGGCGTCAAGCTTGTGTGAATGCTCTGAAAAGATAATCATTTGCATATCACAGCATCTTCTTCCTGTCGGTTAAATTTCGCGTCTATAGCACGTCATCTTCGTGGTGTAGCAATTTTAATGTCCAGTAGTGTCGATACGGCGCCTTTGAAACACCGAACACATCAGCTCCCTTGGTTACGGAAGCATCTAGCATGCGAACACTTACAATTTTCCCACGTTCGAATTCAATTAGCTCGGGCATAATGCACTCATAATTACACAGAACACTATTCTGAGCACGACTGCCACTTGCAACTATTGAGGACATTGCAGGTGCCGTTTGTGGTCAATGCAGCAATGCAAGCAGGTGGCTTGACTAGTATCTGCATTTATGTTCAAATATGCGTTTCTCGAGGTCTTTCAATATTTTTGTCCACCCTCTGTATATCAAATGCAACCTTGTAATCCTGAACACTTATTGTCATGCTCGTAATGTCTGGTAAAAATCCAGTTTCAGCCATATCTGCCCCTGTTGACAACGCATTTTTCGGCAATTTCCAAAAATGATTGCCTATCGAAGTCGCTGGGTCCAAACGATACATATCGAACGTGTGATCGTAAATCGATCATGCGACTCTGGTGGCGGGCATTGTGATCAATTATTTGTGATCGTCATTTTTATCTGTTTTCCGTCGTTCCCTTAGTTGCTCTAAATTACATACCTCCGCGAATTAACTGTTAGTTGCTAGGGAAACCAAGACGATTTATGTCGTTAGTGAGTGGGATGGCTGGTGTTCTTGACGTTACTTCGACTGATTTTCTCACATGGAGAAATCTAATTCTATGTTTATCCATCGTAGAAAATGGTTTGACTTTTTGTCGCAAATGTAGAGTACTACCGGACGATGAACGAAGGGACTTTGTAGACTGTGGTGGTGCGAAGTGTGCCGGCCGGTGTGGCCGTGCGGTTCTAGGCGCTTCAGTCTGGAACCGCGTGACCGCTACGGTCGCAGGTTCGAATCCTGCCTCGAGCATGGATGTGTGTGATGTCCTTAGGTTAGTTAGGTTTAATTAGTTCCAAGTTCTAGGCGACTGATGACCTCAGAAGTTAAGTCGCATAGTGCTCAGAACCATTTGAACCATTTTTTGGTGCGAAGTGTGTAAAACTTCGTACGAACAGTTTCGATGTTAAAATACCGTTATAATTTCATTGCGAACAGTGCGGGAAAGGAACGATTGTCAGGAAGAATACATGGTTCGACTCTTCCAAATTATTCATCCAGGCCACCGTAATAGACTTTAAAATGACAACACCGACGATGAGTAAGGTAAGTCGTCTCCTTTGCATGTACAAGTATTTTTGTAACGCTGTTCTTTTGTCGTTGCTGTAGTGACCACGGTAAACATACTCATAACGCCCACCACCAGTGTCGCATGATCGATTTACGATCACACGTTCGATATGTATCGTTTGGACCCAGCGACTCTGATAGGCAATCGTTCTTGGAAATTACCCATTTTTCCATATGTTAGTGTATTTCCACCTTGATTATACTCTCGAAGTACTCCTGGCATTTTTCCACACGAGAAACGTCTTAGGCAGACTGTGATAGGGCTAGTCGAGACATGATTTCGCCCATTCTCGCAGCTATGAAGCCGACCCCAAGCAGTTCCGTTTGCGACGGTTGTTACCGCTAAGCGGCTCCCAGCCTCGATGCCGCCCCGGGCTTTATGACGCAATATCTCAGCCGCAGCTTCCAATAATCCGCCCTCTGCTCACAGTTTCGCAGTTCATCCCGCGACGCTTTTCTCGCAGAAGAGACTTCCTCTAGACACTTCGCTGGGAACCGAGCGCAAAATGAGCTCGTTATTTCACAGTCTCTTGGCGTTATTTTCTATCAGCTCTGTTCGATACAAACCGAGCACAAGGAATGTTCGACGCTATGCAGGGAGTTTCAAAATGAATATACGGGTTTTATCTCTTTGCAGCATTTATTATATTCTACTTACAACCATAAATTGTACATCAAATGAAAGAGCAACTCAAACAGATCTGTTTGTATATCTTTGCACAAAGGGAAGAGTATGGAATAACCAAGAGTAACTGAAGAACGCGTTGAACGAGTGAGAGTTTTTCACGCGGCGACGCAAGAAACCCCATCGGAAGTCTATTCGTGAATTAGCAATCCAGTGAGTCTGTGTGGAAACTTTTAACGAGACGTTTAAACTACGGTCTTATCGTTTTCAGATCTTACAAGTTCTAAAGCCTACAGACTATAGTTTACGTGCCAACTTTGCAAACGAAATGTTGCTGCATGACGATGAAGATCTTCTGGATCGTGTCGTCTTCAGTGATGAATCGACACTTCGCCTAAGTGGAGATGGGGAAACGCACACAATGTGCGCAACTGGGAGTCACCTGTATTTGTACGATTACCTAAGGAGAGTGGGAACAATAAACGGTCTCTTATCAACCTAAGGCCAGAGCTCAGTTCTACAGTTAAATGTACACACGTTTAATTTACTTGTAAGTACCAAAAACATTCTAGCAGGCAGAAGGCTTTCGATACAGTTTCGCGCCGTCGCACAATATACAAAACATGTGGATAGGGAATATCCGAACGCATACGTGATTGGACTGGAGACTCCCTGACAAACGGAAATCAGTCTCCCTACCCTAACATTTATACGATAGATATACGTCTTTACCTTGTTAAAGGTATGATGTAACAAAAGGATATGTATTTTTACCAGTCTACTTCCTCCAAGGAACACCTGTTGAATAAAATCCCTGAATACTAAATTTACCAAGCTTATTACTAACACAGAGCTTAACTTTCTCCATATTACCTTGTTCTTCAAAAAATTTCTTATTAGCACTACTATCCAATGTTAGTCTCTTTACCCTAACATTTATACGATAGATATACGTCTTTACCTTGTTAATTATTACATTCTGATATTTATTAGCAAAAAAATTAATTTCATCCTTAATACTATAATGTCTAATAGAAGGAAATTGAACGGCATATGTATCAAATTTCCCTTCCACACGATCTGTTTTACCACCATAGTTAAGTTCGACATTAATAGTTTCCACAAATTGCTTTCGCCAACGACACATCTTGCCCAAAGTAATAGATGATGTCATACGGGGACGCCTACGAGTCCATCGTCTCTTCCTGCGAATAACACGACGCTTAATCGGACGACATCTCCCATATTGTTCACCATCATAGACACATATTTAACTTAAGACTGAACATTATCATCGGCTTTAGGTTCACCACCACTTACAAGAACACGTACATAAAATGGATTAGTCTGAAAAACAGTATTTCTGGCACCACACTCTTTTTCAATACTTGTCCAATCACTAACTTTACTAACAGGTACAGATTTCTCTGGACGACTACAGGTAACATAACGATATGTATTTTTACCAGTATGCTTCCTTCAAGGATCACCTGTTGAATCAAATGAGTCTGCCATGTCATTTAATGTTCGATTACGTAGGTGGGCGAAACGTACCAAGAAGTTCGATTATACCGACCCGTTTTTGGTTAGTCATTGGTCGCGTGCGAAATTTATTGAAAAGTATTGGGAAGCGTCTCAGCAAAATCCGAAGGAACGTCGTGAGTTATCGCATTGTGATTTGTTGTATTCCGGTTGGGCTAAATTAGTCGTAGCCTGGTACAATGCGTCCTTTCAGTCTACGAAGGTGAGGAAACCTCAATTGTATTTATTTGTTGACACAAGTATAAGGAAGTCTACATTGATTGAAAAGGTCTTAGGGCGTAAACAGCAGTTGTATATGCCGTACTGTTCTGAATTTGGATTTGGAGGCCATAATCCATTTATTCACTCTGTGATTTTGTTTGAGGCATTTGAGTGGTGTAGATGGAAGCCTTTTAATGGGGCTGCGTGGTCAGAAGCGTCCGGCGTACCTCAAGATAGTTTGATGCACTCCCTGCTGCTTACAATATGTATAAATCACCAGAACGGTAACTTCTGTAGCCCTGTTAGGCTATTTCAAGACGAGGCAGTTGTATACAGGAAGGTGACGTCAGTAGAAAGGTGTGCCAAACTATTGAGAGAACTGCGGATTATCATCATCTGGTGCTAGGATTGGCAGCTGATTCTTAACACAAATAAATATGATGGAACGTAGTAATTAGAGGGAGAGCTCCAATATCGTTCGACAACGTGATTAGTATTTAGAAGTTTTCGTACGGAGTGATTTAAGATGAAACGACTATTTAAACACATTGACGGAAAGAATCGCAGCACCAAGAAGTAATAGTGCGACATAAACGAAAGTTCGTATGCGTTTTTCTGCAACTGAAGGATGAAGTCTATTAAAATTTCGCACCAGTCGCTAAGAGCGCCACTATAAGGATGAAAGTCAGGTTTGCTTTAAATACGCGCTGTAACGGTCGTGAGCGTTAATTACCTCTGAGGTTGAACGTGGTTAAATAGACGTTTCTTAAGAATGCCGTGAAAGTGACAAAGACGCGATTATCAATATGTCAACAAGTTTGAACGAGGTCGTGTAATAATAGGGATACGAGAACTGGATGTTCCTTCTGCGGTACTGCAGAAAGACTTGGCAGGAATGTAGTCACTGCACATGATTATGGCGGCAGTGGTCACAAGAATGTGAGCTCCGGACTAGATCTTGTTCGGTCTGTGGCTCTGACACATCGTACAACAGCAGTATGAGCAGCGGTTGACGCCAGTGTGACACAAAAAACTGTTACAAATCGGTTACTTAAAGGACAGCTCTGAGCTAGACGACCTATAGCGTGCATTCCACTGACCACAAACCACCGCTATTTGCCATTTGTGTTGTGTCAAGCGAGATCTTGTAGGAGGACGGGATGGAGGTCTGTTGCGTTATCTGATGAAAGCTGGTTCTGCCTCGGTGCCAGTGATGGCCGTCTGTTGGCTAGTGGGAGGACAGTTGAGGGCCTGCAGCTAACCTGTCTGCTTCCTAGACACGCTGATCATACACCTGGAATTATGGTCTGGGACGCGATTTCGTATAACAGCAGGAACACTTTCGTGGTTATCCCACGCACCCTGACTGCAAATTTGAACGTCAGTCTGGTGATTCGACCTGTTGTGCTACCATTCGTGAGCAGCATTCCAGGTCGTGTTTTCCAACAGGATAACGCTCGCCCACATACCGCTGTTGTAACCCAACATGCTCTACAGGGTATCGACATGTTGCCTTGGTCTGCTCGATGATCAGATCTGCCTCCAGTCGAGCACATATGGGGCATCATCAGATGACAACTACCGTCCCTGCAATGACCGTACAAGCGCAACAGGCATGGAAACCCATGCCACAAACTGACATCCAGCACTTGTAAAACATAATGCATGCACATCTGCATGCTTTCATTCAACATTCTGGTGGTTACATCTGTTGTTAATGTACCATGATTTTACATGTGCAGTGGCTTTTTTCGCGCTTGCATTAACCTCTTATCTTGCAGTATTAATCATTTAAAGTGTTACCTAGACTAATGTATGCCCGAAATTTCATTAATCTACATTAATTGTCGCGGTGGTCTAGCGGTTCTAGGCGCTCAGTCAGGAACCGCGCGACTGCTACGGTCGCAGGTTCGAATCCTGCCTCGGGCATGGATGTGTGTGATGTCCTTAGGTTAGTTAGGTTTAAGTAGTTCTAAGTTCTAGGGGACTTATGACCACAGATGTTTAGTCCCATAGTGCTCAGAGCCATTTGAACCATTTACATTAATTGTTTTTTGGTATTGCAATTTTTTTGCCTGAGTGTATAACCATGAAATTAAACGATTGTCTACGGGCTACACAACTCTCTGTTCATTTGCTTTGGCCAGTTTCGACATTTTTATTATTATCAAGCAATCTATAAAACCATGGACCTTGCCGTTGATGGGGAGGCTTGCGTGCCTCAGCGATACAGATAGCCGTACGGTAGGTGCAACCACAACGGAGGGGTATCTGTTGAGAGGCCAGACAAACGCGTGGTTCCTGAAGAGGGGCAGCAGCCTTTTCAGTAGTTGCAGGGGCAACAGTCTGGATGATTGACCTGGCCTTGTAAAATTAACCAGAACGGCCTTGCTGTGCCGGTACTGCGAACGGCTGAAAGCAAGGGGAAACTACAGCCGTAATTTTTCCCGAGGGCATGCAGCTTTACTGTATGGTAAATGATGATGGCGTCCTCTTGGGTAAAATATTCCGGAGGTAAAATAGTCCCCCATTCGGATCTGCGGGCGGGGACTACTCAAGAGGACGTCGTTATCGGGAGAAAGAAAACTGGCATTCTACGGGTTGGAGCGTGGAATGTCAGATCCCTTAATCGGGCAGGTAGGTTAGAAAATTTAAAAAGGGAAATGAATAGGTTAAAGTTAGATGTAGTGGGAATTAGTGAAGTTCGGTGGCAGGAGGAACAAGACTTTTGGTCAGGCGAATACAGGGTTATAAATACAAAGTCAAGTAGGGGTAATGCAGGAGTAGGTTTAATAATGAATAAAAATATAGGAGTACGGGGAAGCTACTACAAACAGCATAGTGAACGCATTATTGTGGTCAAGATAGACACGAAGTCCACCCCTACTACAGTAGTACAAGTTTATATGCCAACTAGCTCTGCAGAGGACGAAGAAATTGAAGAAATGTATGATGAAATAAAAGAAATTATTCAGATAGTGAAGGGAGACGAAAATTTAATAGTCATGGGTGACTGGAATTCGGTAGTAGGAAAAGGGAGAGAAGGGAACGTAGTAGGTGAATATGGATTGGGGGTAAGAAATGAAAGAGGAAGACGCCTGGTAGAATTTTGCACAGAGCATAACTTAATCATAGCAAACACTTGGTTCAAGAATCATGAAAGAAGGATGTATACATGGAAGAACCCTGGAGATACTAAAAGATATCAGATAGATTATATAATGGTAAGACTGAGATTTAGGAACCAGGTTTTAAATTTTTTAAGACATTTCCAGGGGCAGATGTGAACTCTGACCACAATCTATTGGTTATGAACTGCAGATTAAAACTGAAGAAACTGCAAAAAGGTGGGAATTTAAGGAGATGGGACCTGGATAAACTGAAAGAACCAGTAGTTGTACAGAGTTTCAGGGAGAGCGTAAGGGAACAAATGGCAGGAATGGGGGAAAGAAATACAGTAGAAGAAGAATTAGTAGCTTTGAGGGATGAAGTAGTGAAGGCAGCAGAGGATCAAGTAGGTAAAAAAGACGAGGGCTAATAGAAATCCTTGGGTAACAGAAGAAATATTGAATTTAATTGATGAAAGGAGAAAATATAAAAATGCAGTAAATGAAGCAGGCAAAAAGGAATACAAACGTCTCAAAAATGAGATCGACAGGAAGTGAAAAATGGCTAAGCAGGGATGGCTAGAGGATAAATGTAATGATGTAGAGGCATATATCACTAGGGGTAAGATAGATACTGCCTACAGGAAAATTAAAGAGACCTTTGGAGAAAAGAGGACCACTTGTATGAATATCAAGAGCTCAGATGGAAACCCAGTTCTAAGCAAAGAAGGGAAAGCAGAAAGGTGGAAGGAGTATATAGAGGGGCTATACAAGGGCGATGTACTTGAGAACAATATTATGGAAATGGAAGAGGATGTAGATGAAGATGAAATGGGAGATATGATACTGCGTGAAGAGTTCGACAGAGCACTGAAAGACCTGAGTCGAAACAAGGCCCCAGGAGTAGACAACATTCCATTAGAACTACTGACGGCCTTGGGAGAGCCAGTCCTGACAAAACTCTACCATCTGGTGAGCAAGATGTATGAGACAGGCGAAATACCCTCAGACTTCAAGAAGAATATAATAATCCCAATCCCAAAGAAAGCAGGTGTTGACAGATGTGAAAATTATCGAACTATCAGTGTAATAAGTCACGGCTGCAAAATGCTAACGAGAATTCTTTACAGACGAATGGAAAAATTAGTAGAAGCCGACTTTGGGGAAGATCAGTTTGGATTCCGTAGAAATATTGTAACACGTGAGGCAATACTGACCCTACGGCTTATGTTAGAAGCTAGATTAAGGAATGGCAAACCTACGTTTCTAGCATTTGTAGACTTAGAGAAAGCTTTAGACAATGTTGACTGGAATAATTTCTTTCAAATTCTGAAGGTGGCAGGGGTAAAATATAGGGAGTGAAAGGCTATTTACAATTTGTACAGAAACAAGACGGCAGTTATAAGAGTTGAGGGGCATGAAAGGGAAGCAGTGGTCGGAAAGGGAGTGAGACAGGGTTGTAGCCTCTCCCCGATGTTATTCAATCTGTATATTGAGTAAGCAGTGAAGGAAACAAAAGAAAAATTCGGAGTAGGTATTAAAATCCATGGGGAAGAAATAAAAACTTTGAGGTTCGCCGATGAAATTGTAATTCTGTCAGAGACAGCAAAGGACATGGAAGAGCAGTTGAACGGAGTGGATGGTGTCTTGAAGGGAGGATATAAGATAAACATCAACAAAAGCAGAACGATGATAACGGAATGTAGTCGAATTAAGTCGGGTGATGTTGAGGGTATTAGATTAGGAAATGAGACACCTAAAGTAGTAAAGGAGTTTTGCTATTTGGGGAGCAAAATAACTGATGATGGTCGAAGTAGAGAGGATATAAAATGTAGACTGGCAATGGGAAGGAAAGCGTTTCTGAAGAAGATAAATTTGTTAACATCGAGTATTGATTTAAGTGTCAGGAAGTCGTTTCTGAAAGTATTTGTATGAAGTGTAGCCATGTATGGAAGTGAAACATGGACGATAAATAGTTTAGACAAGAAGAGAATAGAAGCTTTCGAAATGTGGTGCTAGAGAAGAATGCTGAAGATTAGATGGGTAGATCACATAACTAATGAGGTGGTGTTGAATAGGATTGGGGAGAAGAGAAGTTTGTGGCACAACTTGGCTAGAAAAAGGGATCGATTGGTAGGACATGTTCTGAGGCATCAAGGGATCACCAATTTAGTATTGGAGGGCAGCGTGGAGGGTAGAAATCGTAGAGGGAGATCAAGAGATGAATACACCAAGCAGATTCAGAAGGATGTAGGTTGCAGTAGGTACTGGGAGATGAAGAAACTTGCTCAGGATAGAGTAGCATGGAGAGCTGCATCAAACCAGTCTCAGGACTGAAGACCACAACAGCAACAACCATAAAAATACCGAGTACATATAGAATAAAACATGTAACGTGTATATACTGCCTGACAAAAAAAGTGAAGCACCCAGAAGAAGAGGATAAAATGAAACTTCACGGGTTGAAAGCTATATGGTATTATTTTAATGATTCCAAAATGGAGTAAATTTTAGTAAGAACTCTGCAGTATGAATTTTTAACATCTTATGCTGGAAAATGAATCTCCGAATAGGTCTTTGAATTATTTAGACCTAAATTTGGCAACAGAGGACAACCGTATTAGGTTTAACATTTTTCGGAAAAATACCTTTTCTGATAATATCATCCCAGCTGACTCTACCACACCCCCAAGCCCACAAAATGGACTTCTTCCATTCTTGCATACACCGAGCGCTCGCCATTTCTCTTTCAGCAGACGCAATGGAGAACGAGTTAAAAACCCTAGAAGTTGTCGCCTATAGTAATGGATATAAACCAGAAATTGTGAGACAGCTCTTTAACAAGAAAAAAGGTAGAAAAACTGCGACCTCATCTACACTTGGTGTCGCACCAGAGGATATCTCCACTATCTTCATTTCTATTCCCTTCGTAGGCAAAGCATCCTATAAAATAGGGCGACTCTTAAAGAGCCACGGCTTTAAGATTGCATATTCTACGAATAACAGCCTCAAAAAGAACTTGGTCCACTCGGTAAAGAATACTAATGACAAATTATCTCGTTCTGGGGTGTACAAGATCACCTGTGGTGATTGCCCGAGTTATTACATCGGCCAGACAGGGAGAGCCCTCTCAGCTAGATATAAAGAACATACACCCACGAAAAGTGATGATGGCACGCGAGGCTCGACTTTTGCCGAGTACCTTGTTCAATTGGCCCATGCACTAAATAACACAGAGCTATTAAATTGCGAAGTTAAAGGCACTAGGCTTGACATTCTTGAGGAGTTGCAAATCTTTAAACACCTGTTGCTTGAAAAAGGAAACCTAATTAATGACCAGCTACAACTGGGAAATAACAACTTTTTCGAAGTTTTTCAACCTTTGCTTCACCGGCCCTGATGTTACGTTGCCTTTGCAGTCGCCGACGCCTGACTCCAATTTCTTTAGTCGAATACTAATGTATTCAAAATTGAGGAATAATTTTGCTAGTCCTTTTTTACGGGCTCCGAATCCGTTTATAGGGTTCTCGTTCTCCTCAGAAGTAAGTCCAGTTACACATTACGCCATAAACAGTTTTAATGGTCATATTAATCAAATTTATAACGTAAAGGTAGCTACCTTATGCATTTGTATTTCCACGCGCGCATGCCCATGACCATCAGCGGTGCTCTGTACATAGCTGCTCGCCGCGATTAGTTTCGGCGCAGCTCTCGCGGCCTACCGACCTCGTCCGCGCAGTGGGGTCTGATGTTTCTCCTCAGCTAAGTAATGTAGATTTATGACTGGGTACTATGGTGCTATAGTTTCATACTTGACATGGCCAAACTTTGACATACAGTAGTTTGGTGTCAATAGCTTCTGAAGAAGGCCAAATTACACTCCTGGAAATGGAAAAAAGAACACATTGACACCGGTGTGTCAGACCCACCATACTTGCTCCGGACACTGCGAGAGGGCTGTACAAGCAATGATCACACGCACGGCACAGCGGACACACCAGGAACCGCGGTGTTGGCCGTCGAATGGCGCTAGCTGCGCAGCATTTGTGCACCGCCGCCGTCAGTGTCAGCCAGTTTGCCGTGGCATACGGAGCTCCATCGCAGTCTTTAACACTGGTAGCATGCCGCGACAGCGTGGACGTGAACCGTATGTGCAGTTGACGGACTTTGAGCGAGGGCGTATAGTGGGCATGCGGGAGGCCGGGTGGACGTACCGCCGAATTGCTCAACACGTGGGGCGTGAGGTCTCCACAGTACATCGATATTGTCGCCAGTGGTCGGCGGAAGGTGCACGTGCCCGTCGACCTGGGACCGGACCGCAGCGACGCACGGATGCACGCCAAGACCGTAGGATCCTACGCAGTGCCGTAGGGGACCGCACCGCCACTTCCCAGCAAATTAGGGACACTGTTGCTCCTGGGGTATCGGCGAGGACCATTCGCACCCGTCTCCATGAAGCTGGGCTACGGTCCCGCACACCGTTAGGCCGTCTTCCGCTCACGCCCCAACATCGTGCAGCCCGCCTCCAGTGGTGTCGCGACAGGCGTGAATGGAAGGACTAATGGAGACGTGTCGTCTTCAGCGATGAGAGTCGCTTCTGCCTTGGTGCCAATGATGGTCGTATGCGTGTTTGGCGCCGTGCAGGTGAGCGCCACAATCAGGACTGCATACGACCGAGGCACACAGGGCCAACACCCGGCATTATGTTGTGGGGAGCGATCTCCTACACTGGCCGTACACCACTGGTGATCGTCGAGGGGACACTGAATAGTGCACGGTACATCCAAACCGTCATCGAACCCATCGTTCTACCATTCCTAGACCGGCAAGGGAACTTGCTGTTCCAACAGGACAATGCACGTCCGCATGTATCCCGTGCCACCCAACGTGCTCTAGAAGGTGTAAGTCAACTACCCTGGCCAGCAAGATCTCCGGATCTGTCCCCCATTGAGCATGTTTGGGACTGGATGAAGCGTCGTCTCACGCGGTCTGCACGTCCAGCACGAACGCTGGTCCAACTGAGGCGCCAGGTGGAAATGGCATGGCAAGCCGTTCCACAGGACTACATCCAGCATCTCTACGATCGTCTCCATGGGAGAATAGCAGTCTGCATTGCTGCGAAAGGTGGATATACACTGTACTAGTGCCGACATTGTGCATGCTCTGTTGCCTGTGTCTATGTGCCTGTGGTTCTGTCAGTGTGATCATGTGATGTATCTGACCCCAGGAATGTGTCAATAAAGTTTCCCCTTCCTGGGACAATGAATTCACGGTGTTCTTATTTCAATTTCCAGGAGTGTATTTTGGCTGAAACCTAGGTAAAGATTGGTTTCTGTTTGCAACTGAGGCTGGCGTGTTATATGTCTGCAGTATGAGCCCATTTGTCAGTACGATGTTACACCTCATCGGGACTGGATGCATGCCCTGATTGGGGTGGGAAGGTTGTCATGAAGTTGTTGTAGTCTCTCCTGAGGGAACCTGGTCTACTCCTATAGTAAATGGTCCTTGATTTCCTGGATCCTGGACGTCCCACACATGTTCTGTGGGGGACAGAGCTGGAGATCTTGCTGATCACGACAGTACCTCAGTATCTCTCAGACAGTTCCTAATACACGTGCAATGCATAGAAGAGGATTGTAATGTTGACAAATGGCAGCCAGCCGGGGTGGCCGAGAGGTTCTAGGCGCTACAGTCTGGAACCGTGCGACCGCTACACTCGCAGGTTTGAATCCTGCCTCGGGCATGGATGTGCGTGATGTCCTTAGGTTAGTTAGGTTTAAGTAGTTTAAAGTTCTAGGGGACTGCTGATCTCAGAAGTTAAGTCCCATAGTGCTCAGAGCCATTTGAACCATTTGGCAAATGGCACCACTATACTGTCGCATGGGAGGTAAACCTAAGGACGCAGGATGTCCGCGACGTACTCTTGTGCCATTAGAGTTCCCTCAGTTACTACCAGTTATGACCTGAAGTCACAGCCGACGGTTCCACTACACTATGTCGCCACGAGTAAAACAGTTGTGACTTTCGGAAACATTGTAACGATCGGATCTCTCCGCAGTTCGCCGCCATCCTCGCCTGAGATGGTCATCCACAGTGGTGCAGAACCACGACTCATTGAACGCAATGCGACGCCATTAATCAAATGGCTCTGAGCACTATGAGACTTAACATCTGAGGTCATCAGTCCCCTAGAACTTAGAACTACTTAAACCTAACTAACCTAAAGACATCACACACATCCATGCCCGAGGGAGGATTCGAACCTGCGGCCGTAGCGGTCGCGCGGTTCCAGACTGAAGCGCCTAGAACCGCTCGGCCACACCGGCCGACGCTATTAATCAGCAGTCCATGTTCCTAGGTCACGGCATCACTCCGAACGCAGCCGTTTCTGTTGTTGTGTTAACGGCATTCTACACATTGTGTGATAATTTCGTAGTCCGGTTGCTGCTAGTCTCCGACTGATGGAACAGGGTTATAGTGAATCCATTACTTACTCTCAGGTAGCAGGAGCAGATGTGGAGGGGTTACGGTATGGTTAGTGCACAGTCGACTCTCCCCTGTGGTGGTCAGACGAAGTCGTCTGGAACATTGACGAGTAGTAACCCTGCCTTCACGTTTCCATACAGCCAAAAATAAGACCACTGTCACATCCGAATACCTCACAGATCTGAATATGTCACGATTCGACCAGGCGGGGAAATGGAGAACCGCAATGAGGTCCTTTTCAAACCCTAGCAGCTGCTGATAAACCTGTTTTGCGAGTAGGTGGCATCTCCGCGTCCTTCACACTGATCAGTTAATATCTGAGGTTGTTCGAGCCCATTATATACTCCATCAGACTTGGTATCAACACTAAACACGAACAACACTAATTCACTTGGTTGGCCATTGTACCTCTGTCAGAGAGTTGCTACCTAAATCATTAAGATACCTGCCGATGGTATATACGTCTTCGAAATTACATTGACATCCGACTATGTTTTCATAGTGGTTCACTTTTCTTTGTCAGGCAGTGTAAGAGACGTGAAAAAAAAAGACACAAAATGGCAGCGTTGTCAATCTCACGTAAATACAGCCTAATACTTACATTCAGATAACATTTACGTAATATGTCACAAAAGTCGTAACATACAAACCACTCCACCAGACCACATGTCGAACTACTTGTAAATACTAACATGATCTGTATAAAATACGAACAGAATGTTCTGGAGTCTCCAGAAGTGATCAGAGGACAGGCTTACTTGCTAGCTGTTCAGTTGTCTGTCGGGGGTTGCGACTTGAAGACGCTCCAGACTTAGTGGCGAAACTGGGAGTTAACAAACAATTTAGTGTTTTTGCTTATGGATTAATGTATATAGAAAAGGATCCCGAATAGAAACAGTAGGCTAATTATGGTAGCTAATACTATGGATTTGTTGGCGGTTTTTTCAACTGATTCATTTTGGGCATGTCGCATGAGCAAAGCAGGTGAAAGCAGTGGAAGAAGATAGCAAGGTAGAACCTAACGATGATTACTGTGACATCTTGAGATATCACCATATTTAAATTTTTTCTAGTGATAATTTTCGTAATGGCCTGTGCTTTGTGTGTCATTTTTTGCCTTTCTCTCAAAGATAAAGAAGGAATTTACAAAAAGAATAATAAGCTTGTTATACTTGGCCTGTAAATAAATTACTTATAGTTCTCCATGTGACGAGAAAAGGTAAAGCCAAAGGGAATGTTTCAGCTGTCAATACTGATTTCAGTTAAATTTCATGTCATGTGAAGTATGACATGTACCGTTCAGGCACTCGTCAGGCGATAAAACGCTTTACATTTTATACGTAAATCCAGAGATAGTTTAGTTGTATGCATTCTTACACTGATCAGCCAAAACATTATGACCGTCGACCTACTATCGACGTAAACCCTTCCAGGCGATGACAGCATCACCTGGCGAGGAATGACTGCTAGTCAGACACACACACGGTGCATGTAGTATCAGTGCGCGTGCTATTCGTGTGTAGAATGGGGAAGGCGCTTTCTCTAGAGTTTTACCGTGGGCTGACTGTGATGGCCCGGAGGCTGGACACGAGCTTTACGTCAACTTCAAGACTTGTCGGGTGTTCGAGGAGTGCTTTGGTCAGGATATTCAACACGTGGCGAAACCAAGGTGAAACCACGTCCAGTCGTCGTGGTGTTGGGCGGTCACCTCTAATTACAGATGTCGGACCTCGTAGTCTGAGCAGACTGGTAAAAGACGACAGTCGGCGAACTGTGTCGGAGTTAACGTCAGACTTCATACTGGGCAGAGTACATGTAAGTCTGAACACACACTGTACCAAACACTCCTAACGATGGGCCTCCGCAGGCGACGACCCATATATGTCCCAGTGTTAACAACACGGTATCGGCAGCTACGACTGAAATGGGCACGTGATCATCGGCACTGGACGTTGATTCAGTGGCAGAGCGTTGAATGGTCTGATGTATTCCAATACCTTCTTCATCATGCCGATGGGAGGGCACGAATCCGGAGTCTTTCAGGGGAGCGGCTCCTTGACACCTATACTGCGGGACAGAGGTAAGCTGACGGCGGCTCCATTATGCTCTGGGGAACACTCAAGTGTGCATCCATGAGTCCAGTGGAGCTCGTGCAAGGCGCCATGACGCCCAACGAGTACCATACATTGATTGCAAACTACTTACGCCTCTTCATGACAATCTTGTTTCCCGACGGCAGTGGCATTTTTCAGCAAATAATGCTCGATGTCACAAGGCCAGGAGTAAGATGGAGTGGTTAGAGGAACGCAGTGGGGAGTTCTAATTGATGTACTGGCGCCACCAACTCGCTTGATCTGAACCTTGTCGAATACATCTACATCTACATCTACATTTATACTCCGCAAGCCACCCAACGGTTTGTGGCGGAGGGAACTTTACGTGCCACTGTCATTACCTCCCTTTTCTGTTTCAGTCGCGTATGGTTCGCGGGAAGAACGACTGCCGGAAAGCCTCCGTGCGCGCTCAAATCTCTCTAATTTTACATTCGTGATCTCCTCGGGAGGTATAAGTAGGGGGAAGCAATATATTCGATACCTCATCCAGAAACGCACCCTCTCGAAACCTGGCGAGCAAGCTACACCGCAATGCAGAGCGCCTCTCTTGCAGAGTCTGCCACTTGAGTTTGCTAAACATCTCCGTAACGCTATCACAGTTACCAAATAACCCTGTGACGAAACGCGCCGCTCTTCTTTGGCTCTTTTCTATCTCCTCCGTCAACCCGATCTGGTACGGATCCCACACTGATGAGCAATACTCAAGTATAGGTCGAACGAGTATTTTGTAAGCCACCTCCTTTGTTGGCTACATTTTCTAAGGACTCTCCCAATTAATCTTAACCTGGTACCCGCCTTACCAACAGTTAATTTTATATGATCATTCCACTTCAAATCGTTCCGCATGCATACTCCCAGATATTTTACAGAAGTAACTGCTACCAGTGTTTGTTCCGCTATCATATAATCATACAATAAAGGAGCCTTCTTTCTATGTATTCGCAATACATTACATTTGCCTATGTTAAGGGTCAGTTGCCACTCCCTGCACCAAGTGCCTATCCGCTGCAGATCTTCCTGCATTTCGCTGCAATTTTCTAATGCTGCAACTTAACTGTATACTACAGCATCATCCGCGAAAAGCCGCATGGAACTTCCGACACTATCTACTAGATCATTTATATATATATTGTGAAAAGCAATGGTCCCATAACAGTCCCCTGTGGCACGCCAGAGGTTACTTTAACGTCTGTAGACGTCTCTCCATTGAGAACAACATGCTGTGTTCTGTTTGCTAAAAACTCTTCAATTCAGCTACACAGCTGGTCTGATATTGGGATATGATGGAACGTGGCGTCGGAGCTCATCGCTCCCCTCCCCGGAATTTACGGGAATTGGGTCATTTGTGTGTGCCAACTCCCTCCAGCGAGTAAGTCTTCATTTCGACGCGTCGTCCCTCTTATCCGTGCCAAAGGTGGACATACGGCTATTAGGTAGGTGATTATAATGTTCTGGCTGGTCAGTGTAAATTAATAATTCGTTGCAATGTCTTATGTGCAACTGATATACAGCGTATGTGCAGAAGTGCGAGTATTTCGGACAGCGTCCAATGGCGTCAACAACCGGCACAAGTACACCAGGCATGATTAATACAGGTACCCTATGTCTGAGAGTGGCTCTTCTCTATCAGTGGACAACGCATGGACAGTCTGCCGTCACCGAGCAAGGGGGAGGGCTGAATGCATCCATTCACATTGGCGCACTGGGACACCAGCCCGCCTTACAGCTGATTACGTCAGAAAATCGCTTGCACAGGGCCGCTGGAGCTGCGACGCCATCCTGTATCGGACAAGTCTTCGGGTCCGGAAAACTGGCTGCCTGCGAGAATCGTCACCACTGGGAAGGTCCTTTCAGCCCACAAAGACCGTCTGCGAGCCTTGCGATCCTTAAGAACAGAACTGTCGCCCGGCTGTTACTCCACGGGTCTGCCACGTAAACTAGCGGATCCATTCCCTTTCTTTTCTGGCAGCTCAGAAGAACAAATTGTCCCACAAGTTAACACATTGTAAATAATGCCCATATATCCACGCAAGGCTTTCGAGCAGTGCGATGATCTTTTGAGTTTTCTGGAGCTACGCTTTCTGTCACTGCAAACCAAACTGCAGGGAAACGTTATGTCACCTTGCTTATCTGTTGGATAGTCTGTCAAGAAAATCCATTGTTGATGGTGCTCTCTCCCCAAAGTCACTGTGTCTGTGTCTCGAATTAATATGTGGGTGTGTGTGCCACCTGAATGAAACTTTCTGACACGAATGTTTCTGTACACAAACTATAACGTGGGACTGTGAAGTGGTTTATAGAGACAGGAAAAGACGTGAAGAAAGATACGTTATGAGAAATGATGGGCATCGCGCCAGTATTAATCAAATATTTGATTCTTTTATTACCGGAACGTTCTTAGAATAAACTTTGAGCGTTTAGATGTAGGATACACTCTTTGTAATAGACACTGGTTCAAATGGCTCTGAACACTATGCGACGTAACTTCTGAGGTCATCAGTCGCCTAGAACTTAGAACTAATTAAACCTAACTAACCTAAGGACATCACACACATCCATGTCCGAGGCAGGATTCGAAACTGCAACCGTAGCGGTCACGCGGTCCCAGACTGAAGCGCCTAGAACCGCACGGCCACACCGGCCGGCGTAATAGACACCACTGACGACATTAAATGAGTATTTTTAACAGTGCAAAATATGCACGAACAATTTTTTTCAAAAGGTAACTACTCACTGCACTTCATTACTGAAGCCATTCCTTCGTGTAAGAGTTGTTTTTGTTCAGTATGTTTTCAGTGACAAAATATGAAGCTTTGTTAGGTCTTTGGTAGACAGAAATATTTTCGGTAAGTCAGTTTCGTACAGTGAATGTTTATATTTTTGAAACTGTGACGTCGATAGTTACGATGTTACGACGTAGGTGCACGCTCTCGTTAAGGTGGAACTACGAGAGAAGACTAACTACGCCGACCACAGCGCCCCCTGGAAGACGCTGTGGAGCTGAGCGAGTGCCGTCTTGGTTTCTGGCCATTTTTCATCAAGAGCAGGCGGTCTGGAAATATCGCTTCTACTAGCCAGTGGAATAGCTTGCTATTGAGACTTTGTATTAGTTACGTTCAGTTAAAGTTTGGACAGCAACGAGTATTCATTAGTTTTGAGATTATACAGAAAGGTCATCCTAACTTCACAGGGTTAGACATGGACAACGGCTTCACACGTACGTGCTCATCCTAGCCAAAGTTATGTATGCATTTGATATTTACTTGTGTTTTTTGACTCTATTAAAAGTTTTAAAGTTACCTGCAGTACTGAAGTGCTTCACCTCTCCTGCTCCTACTCGTTTCCTTCACTCTCGGCCTACATTACAGAAGCAATTCACAGGAGCAGATACACGCACCGCCTATCCAAACGGGATACAAAAGAAACAATCATGATTTCGGCCAGGTATGAGGTTTAATTTTGTATTGTTTACGACACTTGTTTTCTTATAATGCACTGGTCATTCATACTATAAGTATCGTGTAAGAATGTCACTTTTTGTAAAAAAACTTTCGTTTTGGAATTTATCTTTATATAGCTTATTACACTTGTTTCAGATAATGCACTAGTCATTTGTACTACTGGTGTGGAGTTAGAATGTTACTTCTTTTAAAAAGTACTTTCCGTTATGAAATTTATCCTTAGATGTTTTATGGCACTTGTTTCCAAATAATACCCTGGTAATATGTACTATTAGTGTTGTTTGAGAATGTCACTTTTTGTAAAAAGAAGTACTTTCCATTTTGAAATTTATCCTTGCGTGGTTTATGATAACTAACTTCGGATAATACCCTGGTCATTTGTAGTGTTAGTATTCTGTAACAATGTCAGTTATTGTAGTGACTACTTTATGTTTTTGAAATATTTACGAGTTGAGATAGTCATGTGATTGTCCTTGTATTTCTATGGAAATTATCATCTGGTAATGTACTCGTCTTTCGGTATCTGTATTCTGTATGTACGTAATCTATAATTAGAATGTGGACCGGTAGTTTTAAGGTTTAAGTACGTACGGATGGATGGAAGGGCGAATATAACGAAAAGATAGTTCTAAAATCTGAAGAATGGATGTGTTTGACGCCTCTGAGGGTGTAGGATTTGGTGACATTAGTAATAGAGCACAATAATTAAAATGCTTGTGTGTCCTGGTGTAAGTCCACTTTGGAACACAACCTACGATCAGCTTGGAGACAGAAGTGATGACACTTTCTGAAGGACCCGATCATCATTTTGCAGGACAATGCTCAAGCACGTACAGTGCAAGCTGTTACTGATTTGTTTGACTGATGGGGCCGCTATGTGCTGTACGACCTACGGCACTCCCCTGACTTAAGCCCTCGTGAGTTCAGATCCATTTCTAAACTGAAGGAAACACTTCTCGGAATTCGCTTCAGAACTGCTACAAACAATAGACCGCGCCGCTCGAACTGTCAACACAACTGGCACTGCTAAGAGTATCCTACGACTTCCACATCGCTGGCAACGGGTTATACGCAATGATGGTGACTACTTTGAAGGTCAGAAAAACTTTGAAACACGTATCTATTTTGTACGAGCTGTAATTAAATAGTTGCCACTATTAAAGTTCCAACCCTCGTACGTTAAACTATTTTCTGAAGTCCGCAAAGTAGACCACGGTTTAGTTGTTCAGGTCCGTAGACGTTCTTTTCTAGAGCTGCCAACGAAATGCCTATTTGGATGTGCTCGTTTTCTGTTACCTGGATATTTTAATACATTCTGTAACATTAATGTGACGAAGGTCGGAGCAATTGTCTCTTGGAACTGCCCGAACCCAGAAACAGTGAGACTTCACTTCTGCATTCCACGAGTATTTCCTTCCCCTTGCCTGCAGATTCTAGCAACCGCTTGTGGGACGATATGGTGCTCAGTCGTTAATCTCACAAAGATCTTGAGTCAATAATCAGCGTATAACTCGGTTGCCCTGCGCCGCGGTGACATTGGGACACCCGAGGCGAGCGCTTTGGCGCCTCTGGAACCTATAGCATCGCCTGGGATCTCTGATGCCACTGCTCCCTCGGATTCGGACGCCCCTGCTGGTCGACACTTGCTTGACGGTGATTGGCGAACCGTGGCGGGGTCGCGAATCCCTGGGCAGACGGCGTAGTTGGCGCTGGGCGCAGGGCTGTACCCTTACGCCTCCGTAACATGTTTGAGGTACTGCCCACTGCTGAAAGTACTTCTGAGCCAGCAAGGGTGGACTCGCCTGTTGCGGCAGTGGCCGGTCTTCCTCAGAGGTCCGGACGAGCGCAGAGGGTGGGATTGCTTGTCATTGGGAGCTCCAATGTTAGGCGGGTGATGGAGCCCCTTAGGGATATGGCAGATAAGGAAAGGAAGAAAGCCAATGTGCACTCCGTGTACATACCGGGGGCAGTCATCCAAGGTGTGGAAAGGGTCATTCCGGATGCCATGAACGGTACAGGGTGCAGCCAACTGCAGGTGGTGGCTCATGTCGGCACTAATGATGTGTGTCGCTATGGATCGGAAGAGACTTCCCGGCGGCTATCTAAGTTGGTGAAGACTTCCAGTCTTGCTAGCGAGATGAATGCAGAGCTCACCATCTGCAGCATCGTCGACAGGACCGATTGCGGACCTTTAGCACAGAGCCGAGTGGAGGGTCTGAATCAAAGGCTTAGACTGTTCTGCGACCGTGTAGACTGCAGATTCCTCAACTTACGCCGTAGGGTGGCGGGGTTTCGTGTTCTGCTAAATAGGTCAGGTGTCCACTACACACCGGAGGCGGCTACACGCGTAGCAGGGGCTGTGTGGCGTGGACTGGGCGGTTTTTTAGATTTGACAGCCTCGGGAAAGATCAAAAAGGGCTCCACTCTCAAAGGGTACAGGGCAAAGAAAGGACGAGAATCGACCAAGCAACAGTCGGTATTGTAGTTGTAAATTGTCGTAGCTGTGTTGGAAAAGTACCAGAGCTTCAAGCGCTGATAGAAAGCACTGAAGCTGAAATCGTTATAGGAACAGAAAGCTGGCTAAAGCCGGAGATAAATTGTGCCGAAAGTTTTACAGAGGCGCAAACCGTGTTCAGTAAGGATAGATTAAATAAAGTAGGCGGTGGTGTGTCTGTGTCTGTTGGTAGTAGTTTATCTTGTAGTGAAGTTGAAATAGATATTTCCTGCGAAGTACCGAGGCACTATCGTGCCATGCCAAAATAATAATTGAATCCTTCTACCGACCCCCGACTCAGATAATACAATAGCTGAGCGGCTCAAAGAAAACTTGAATCTCATTACAAATACGTACCCCACTCATACAGTTATAGTTGGTGGACACTTCAATTTACCCTCGATTTCTTGGCGAAAATACATGTTCAGAGTCGGTGGAAGACAGAAAACATCTTCCGAAATTGTACTAAATTCTTTCTCTGAGAATTACTTTGAACAATTAGTTCATGAACCCACACGAATTTTAAATGGTTTCGCAAACACACTTGACCTCTTAGCCACAAATAATCCTGACCAAATAGAGAGCGTCATGACGGATACAGGGACTAGTGAACACAAGGTCATTGTAGCGAGGCTCAAAACCATATCAACCAAAACTACTAAAAATAAACGCAAAATATATCTATTTAAAATATCAGATAAAAATTCGATTCATGCCTTCCTGAGAGAGAGTCTCGATTACTTCCAAGCTAATTATGTAAGTGCAGACCATATATCTATCAAATTCAAAGATACAGTATCGACGGCATAGATAGATTCATACCGCATAAGTTAATAAGAGACGGGACTGATCCACCATGATACACAAAACACGTCGGAACACTGTTGCAGAAGCAAGGAAAAAGGCATGCCAGATTCAGAAGAACGCAAAATCCCCAAGACTAAGTTTCACGGAAGCTCTAAATTTAGTGCTGACGTCAATGCGAGATGCTTTTAATAGTTTCCAGTATGAAACATTGTCTCAAAATATCGTAGAAAACCCAAAGAGATTCTGGTCGTATGTAAAGTACACCAGTGCCAAAAAACAGTCAATACCGTCACTGCGCGATAGCGATGGAAATGTTACCGATGATGGTGTCACTAAAGCGGAGTTACTAAATACAGTTTTCCGTAATTCCTTCACGAAAGAAGACGAAGTAAGTATTGCAGAATTCGAAACCAGAAAAGCTGTTAGCATGACTGACATAAAAGTAGATGTCTTAGGTGTTGCGAAACAACTCAAATCACTTAAGAAAGGCAAGTCTTCCGGTCCAGATGGTATACCAATCAGGTTCCTTTCAGAGTATGCAGACACAATAACGCCTTTCTTAGCAATCATATACAACCGCTCACTTGACGAAAGATCTGTTCCTAAAGTCTGGAAAGTAGCACAGGTCACACCAATATTCAAGAAAGGAAATAGGAGTAACCCTTTGAATAACAGACCCATATCACTGACCTCAATTTGCAGTAGGATTTTTTAGCATATACTGTACGCGAACATTATGAATCACCTTGAAGAAAATGACTTATTGATATATAGCCAACACTGATTCAGAAAATATCGATCTTGTGCAACCCATGAAGTAATGAGTGCTGTCGACAAGGGATCTCTGATCGATTCCATATTCCTAGATTTCCAGAGGGCGTTTGATACCGTTCCTCACAAGTGACTATTAATCAAATTGCGTGCATATGGAGTATCGTCTCAGTTGTGTGACTGGATTCGTTATTTCCTCTCAGAGAGGTCACAGTTCGTAGTGATAGACGGTAAATCATCGAGTAGAACAGAAGTGGTATCTGGCGTTCCGCAAGGTAGTGTCATAGGCCCTCTGCTGTTCCTGATTTACATAAATGACCTAGGTGATAATCTGAGCAGCCCCATTAGATTGTTTGCAGATGACGCTGTAATTGACCGTCTAGTAAAATCATCAGATGATCAATTCCAATTACAAAATGATGTATGGAGAATGTCTGTATGGTGCGAAAAGTGGCAATTGGCACTAAACAAAGAAATTTGCGAGGACATCCACATGGGTAATAAAAGAAATCTGATGAATTTTGGGTATACAATAAAGTGCACAAATCTAAGGGCTGTCAATTCGACTGAATACCTAGGAATTACAATTACGAGCAACTTAAACTGGAAAGACCACATAGATAATATTGTGGGGAAGGCGAAACAAAGGCTGTGCTTTGGTGGTAGAAGACTTAGAAGATGCGACAAACGCATTAAAGAGGCAGCCTACATTTCACTTGTCCGTCCTCTGCTGGAATATTGCTGCGCGGTGTGGGATCCTTACCAGGTAGGATTGACGGAGGACATCGAAAAACTGCACAGAAGGGCAGCTCGTTTCGTGTAATCGCGCAATAGGGGTGAGAGTGTCACTGATATGATACGCGAGTTGGGGTGGCAGTCACTGAAATATTTTGTGGACACCCACCTACGTAAGGAGAAATGATCATCATAATAAAATAAGAGAAATCAGAGCTCGAACGGAAAGATTTAGGTGTTCCTTTTTCTCACGCGCCATTAGAGAGCGGAATGGTAGAGAAGTAGTATGAAAATGGTTCAATGAATCCTCTGCCAGGCACTTAAGTGTGAATTGCAGAGTAACCATGTAAGTGTTGATGTAGATGTGCGTATTTTGTAAGTAATTTTGTGTATGAGAAAAGGAAGTAATTCCGTGTGGCATATTGAGCAAATCGGTGACCAAAAAACTTGAGTGCATTAGACACCGATAAACTTAATAGTGTGGCGAGCATTTTCATTTAATAAGAATACCTGTTTACATTTCGGGAAATACGTTCCCATAAACATGCTAACGTGAATAAAAGGGTTTGTGCCTGACTGTGTTAGGATTAGCACGGGCTCGGCAGCGAACTTGTAATTCTCGACTCCAGAATATACCGAAATTTTGCAAGTATTTTCACATTTCATTCAAAATGAAGACCTTTTCCAGATTCTTAGAACAGTTGCGTTGTATGCAGCCTGATGCGAGTTGCAGTACGGTACGTTTCTGTTCGACTTTCCTACCGGCGATCTGCTGCAACGAGTTCACAGGTAGGTGCTGGTAAAAAGGACGAAAAGGAACCGCGCGGCCGCACTGTGTCTGCTTGTTACAAAATGTTCATCACTTGCTGTGCATCATTAGCAACATCTATCTCTTTGAATTGTTGTGCCATAGGTGAGATAATTTTAAACACATCAAGCCTGTCACAGTCTGCAGATGGTGAAGCTGTGACAGCTGCTAAGTGAAGGGGAATGAGAGCGCGCTGGCTGTTAAGCGGGGATCGTGGAGTGAGAGGTGGGCATCAGCCAGCCAGGGTGATTACATGCGCAACGGCAACGGGACGAGAGGGGTAGAGACGAGCCATTCAGCTACCAGGGCAGCTTCACTCGTAGCTTCGCCTCCAATGCGCTGCCGCTGTGTGGCTGCTACACACTGCTACATGAAACGACCGCTCCCGGCACATGTCCACCCTAATTACAGATGTGTCTCCTGACAGTATAAGATCTGATCGTTTTTGTGTAAATGAAATTGCAGTGATGTGGTGTGTCGATTTCCTGAGTATCAGCTACAGTGAAATTCCTTTCGGTAATATTCGCTTTTTTTCTGACATTCAGTGTGAATGTAATTCTCCGTTTATATCGTAATACAGCGTAATTATTTTCGGTAATACTCTCTCTTTTCCTGTCTAACCCTCCACATGAGTGCATCCCAACCCAAGCTAGAAGTGTGAACGTAATTGTAGTCAAACGTACATCCATATCATAATCTTGCAGTAACTGGGACATAAATTATCATATACTCATTGGCAAAATTCATGTCTTAGTAACACACATGATGTGAAATTGTTTGAAAAAAAACGCTCATTAAACAGTGTGATCTAACTTATAAGTAGTCCTATTCCGCATAGTATGAATTTTATAAATCTAGTGTGAATGAAACTGTCATAAACACACCGATATCACCATTTTGCAATAACTGGGTTTCAGAAATAATTATTAGCCACAGTAATTGGGTAATAACCAGCAAGATTGTAAGCTCTCAGTTTTTGCTTTCTCTACCTTCCATAGAACACAGATGATTGTATGGATGCCATGTTTCATAACACCTCTCACACAGCATTCTGTCACACTGACAACTCAGCTATGGAGGTGGACACATCATATACTGTTCTACATCATCACCTGAAAAGGGTTGTGGGGAGTCGGTGGTGTAGGGAGAGTGGGTGGGTAGGATGACCTTGACCTTGACCTTTAAGGGGGAGGGGGACCTGTTAGTCTAAATGATACCGAATACGCATTGGCCCTTTACTAAGGCCTAGTGGCAGTGTTTGGGCCAGCAATTAGCTGATGACGGTGTTAGGCGAAGCTGAAGCTGCTTCGGGCCACATAGGACTGCCTGTGGCATAAGACAGTGTTGGCCATAGTCTGAAATCCCAAAACTAGTCATTGTATGAATACAAGTTGAAGTCCTTTGTCCACCTATCTTGTGACAGGGCACTACGTCCACTGCCATGGCATGTGGAAATGCAGTCCACCAATGATCAGACTGGGATCTAGTTCCATGCAGTGGCAGCAATGCCAGCAATATTATAGAAACCAGCAGCAGGATTTCATAGGCAGCAAGCCTGCACACCACTCGACTAGATGCGCCGTCTAGAGAGATATTGTTGCTGTTACGTTCCTCCCCCTTTGGAAGATTTTGTCCATCAAATACCAGGCTGCTGCTAAACCTGTAAGCCACTTACAACAGTGGTTGTCAAACATTTTTGCTCAAGGGCCATTCCCGACACTGTGGGGAGGCACCTCATGCTGCGTACCCACTGATCGTAACATTAATTGGTAATCTACTACTGTTGTGATACTGGGACCAAATCCTACTGTCAGTGGCTGGTTATGACTAAGGACAGATACACAACCACAGGTCCAAACAATTTATTTTTAAAAAAGAATAAAAATATTTCTCTTTCCTTGGAATACAATAACACTTGGAGAATTTACCATATTATATTAACAGAACATTTTACTACCACAAATTCACTAGAATTAAGTTAACAAAGGATACTTCTACTACCAGCAGTTGCGTTTACCTTTTTTTTAAAAATGGAAAGAAACAACAAGGTAAGTTAGGCATATACAATTTACAATTAAGGTATTTATGTAGACTTTTAATTAAAGCTTAACCCTCCAAAATAAATTTCAAAATCACAATATTTAAAACACAATAGATAAAGAATTAAACCATGTAAGTATCTAGTCCGCAGTAGCTGCTCCTTAGTCAGAATTTTGGTTGGGAGCTGAAGAGATTGGAATGTATTACCTTCAGTTACCTTCACCAATAAGCAATCCGACCTATGGATATACCCATAAAGAACACGAACAAGACATTTTCCTTACTTAAGTGCAGTGTGTTCCGTGAAACACAACTAACTTAGAAACATTTCAAATGATTCGTTTGTACAGAGCCACAACACAGCTTTCGCAGTAGATATCTCCAACAAGTTGCACACCAGTAACTACTCGCCATTGCAATAACAAAGCCAGAAAGGGAAATCAATAATTTTTGGAAAATAGCAAATAACGCTATGAACATACAGGGTGTTCATTTTAAATGGAAATGTTGAAATATCTCGAAAACTACACATACTATCAAAAAAAGTTATAATTCCAATTTGTTTTCTCGGTGGGGCATCCAGCGGTACTATACCCGACCAGCCACCCCACTCGTTTCGTGGATGGTGGGAAGAAACTTTGAAATCTTCATTGGGAAGCCCCGTTTTTTTATTGCAGATTACGATTCTACAGGTCTGTACGCTACCATCAGACATAAAGGCGTACACACCCTTGTAAAAGAGCGAACGAGAGCGAGCTTTCTCTCGAAAACGCTCGGTATACAAGGCAAAAGCAGCCTTAACACTTCTCCTGCATTTACCGTAAATCAGGATCATTTCAATTTTTTCTTCTGTGGTTGCAACATTTATCGTCCACTTGCACGTCTGTTCTCCAAATGATAGGTAGTTGTGCAGGCAATAAACACTTAACAAGCATTTTAATGCTTAGGGTCACTATCTATTCTACGTCTGCACGATATGTGGGCTCTGGTCGCAGTGTACTCCCTGTTATGATACGTCGTAGTTCGCTACACGGCCACTGTGGAGCGTCAAGTAGTCTCCTATTTTACATGTCGGAGAAATACAATGTTCCGAATCGGTTTTTCGATTGGAAGTTATGAAATACTGGCCTGTCCTATCCTCGCAGCTTGGAGGTGGGGTCCTACGTGCCTCTGAATATTCAATGGCCATTCAGTAGCATGTAGTAAAGTCCGACTGCGTACCCATTTCTATTCCTCCGATTATAGCGCCATCTGTGATGAAACGAAGAAATGATTCAGACAAAAAGTATGTAGATTTTGCTATAGAATCGTAATCTGCAATAAAAAACCGGGGTTCCCATTGAAAATTTCACAGTTGCCCCCACATGCGGGGTGAGGTGGGGGGTCGAGGGTGGTATCACTGGATGTCCCCCTCGGAGACAAACAAATTGGAACTATAACTTTTTCCGATCCGATGTGTCGTTATCGAGATATTTCAATGTCTCCAGTTAGAATGAACAACCTATATATTTTTTATTTCATGTAGGTAAACATTATTCTAAATGCTAATAAGAGACCAATTTTTGTACAGTGTATATGTATTTAAGTATTAATGCGAGCCCTCTTCCGTAATTTCTTCATGGCAGCCTTTCAGTTCTTCTGCGCCTAAGACAATTAATCAGTGACTTAATTCCAAATTCTTGGCAGTTCATTGAACAGATACGAAAGCAGTACCTACTGAGAAACATATTTTGAAGACACAGATAAGTAGTGAGTGAAGTAATAAAGGTGAGATAGAAAAGAAATTCTATCTTACCATTATTACTTCATCGTTACCTTGGAGTAATCCAGGAAACTCCGGGTCATCCTCTGCTTTTTCTTCGATTTCTGCAACGGGCATGTTATTTTAGCTTTTCTCGAGATTCAGACATGTATTGGAACAGTTGATTTCTAAGGGGGAAAGGAAAAATGTTGACCTGACAGCGCTAACAACAGTGCTTGGAATGACTGAAATTTTTTCCGCTTTTCATTGTTCCCACGCATCTTCCCGAGTGTCAGTCTTTCCAAGAAAGCTTTGAGAGCCTCCAGAACAAGACGTTTATTTTCGTCCAAGAACAAATCTTTATGTGGGTAGTCATCCATGCCATATGATATCGATCATATCTATTCAAGAATTACCTCAGCCGCTAATCAAAGACTTTATTCCCGTTCTGATGAACCTCTTTCAATGAACCACGCATCTGTCAGTCTTATGGCCAGTATTTTTGAAACATATTACGGTATTCTGTTTGACCTTTGGTATAACAACTTCCCCATATGTTCCCAATAAATGATGTATTACAGTTTTTCTTTAAGGAGTGTAATTGGCTTTTGTCGGAGTCGTTAGCTGCTCGAATGAAAACCAACACCCCTTGACATTGCTTTCCAAAACAGTGAAAATGTCGTTCATAGCCCTCACATCATATTCAGCATGAGGGACAACCTTTTTCTGAAAAACATTTAGCAGGGTATTGACAGTCAGCAGCCACCATGTCTGTTATCGACTAGATCCTGTTGATAGCCGGCCGCGGTGGTCTAGCGGTTCAAGGCGCTCAGTCCGGAGCCGCGCGGCCGCTACGATCGCAGGTTCGAATCCTGCCTCGGGCATGGATGTATGTGATGTCCTTAGGTTAGTTAGGTTTAAGTAGTTCTAAGTTCTAGGGGACTGATGACCACAGATGTTAAGTCCCATAGTGCTCAGAGCCATTTGAACCATTTGAAACTGTTGATGTTTTGCTGCATTGAAGTCGTCTCCACGTAGCTGAGTTTGGTACATAACTGTATCTCGTTGCTTGACGTATCAAATTACGTTTGTGAGGAAGCAGTCGTTGCGTGCCCTAGCTTAATATTCAGAAATACCTGATCCACACACAAAACAATGTGTTTTGAAATAAAAATACTCAGACGATTATGTTAATTTTTCCGAAGATGTGCTTCAGGTGAGCAGCTATCATTCTCTCATTTGTGTAACTTTTCTGGGATGAAACATGTACACTAACATGCGATTTACCCGCCAAAACAGCTCCATTCCGATCATTTCGTTTTTACTAGCTTCACGACATGTTTTTATTCCATATTTCTTGACACTTTCACTGTACCCTTATTCAAACATTTTTCACAAATATAACACTTATCACTGGGCATTGCGACAGAGTTGTTGCATTGTATCGCAACAAAAGCACTCATAGAGGAAAGTAACTTCACGCTGCTGCAGAGAGAGAGAGAGAGAGAGAGAGAGAGAGAGAGGGAGAGAGAATAATGACACCACGACCGCGGCAAGTAAAAGTAAACGAACTGGGTAATGGCGGACCGGTGGGCGTTTAGGAAAGAAGACCTGCCGTCCCCCTCCCCCCCCCCCCCCCGTGATTTAATCAGGGGGAGTTCGAGATTACAAAGGACTCAAAGAAGGGCTTATTGTATGGCTTGAAAAGTAAACACGTTGAAAAGCAAGGAACTGCAAATGAAATAACTCACTTGAGGGAAATTGCGATATACTTTTTTCTGCTATTTTCCAAAACTTACTCATTTCCCCAACAATTCAGCACTCCTTTGCATGGAAACCATGCAGCGTGTAAAACAACGTAAGAGACAAATTGCAGGCAATTTTCTCCTCTTTATTTTACTACGGAACTACTTTTTGCGTAAAGAGCTTGCTTTGCAGGTTATAGGTAGGAAACCAATAAAAATAATATTGTAGTGTTTTTTGATAATTTCTGATGTTTGTGGAAAGAATTTTTGTTGGACGGATTCACATTCTTGTTCAGCAGTCCAAGAAACATAAAATAAACTGCTAGAAACAATGACACCAGAACTTCCCTCTTCGAGTCCATTTTGTGTACCATTTGGCCGGATTATTATCACTCTGTTCCACCAAGACACTTACGAACACAGGCGACTCATATACCACTTCTCAGCCGCCACAGTAGAGGGAGACAACCGTCCATGCAACTGCCTAGAAGTAACTAACTTTCCGCTTCACTCCACACAAAAACACAAACACCCTCTCCAGTCACAAGACTCCACTTCTCTGCTTCAGTGATCCCACTGAACGATGGTGATAGCCTTCGGAACACTACATACATTATTATGTTATGAGCCCCGAACAGACTAGCTACAATAAGGGCGCAGTACGTTGGCCGACGGCCTTCAAGTACTGCTCGTTAGAAGCAGGCACTCTTCGGAACACACCGTGTGAATTGTTCCCTGTTTCAGATTGCTGACATCTTCAGCGACTCAAAGTTATGGCACACGTATTGCCTGACGAAGTATTGTTGTGATATCTTTGTGAGCAGGTGATTAACTAATTAGTAACTTACATTTAGTACGTTCACGTCGGTGCTGATAAATGTTTTTCTGGCTATGAGGCGGCGCGCAATCATACTTCGCTTTATTTGGCAGCATTGCTTTTCGTGTTCCTCTTCCCGGGGTGGTGGTAGTATACAAACGCAAGAGGCTACAGCTTTAATACATTGTTGGCTCCGAGCACTATGGGACTAGGTCATCAGTCCCCTAGAACTTAGAACTACTTAAACCTAAGTAACCTAAGGACATCACACACATCCATGCCCGAGGCAGGTTGAAATGGCTCTGAGCACTATGGGACTCAACTTCTGAGGTCATTAGTCCCCTAGAACTTAGAACTAGTTAAACCTAACTAACCTAAGGACATCACACACATCCATGCCCGAGGCAGGATTCGAACCTGCGACCCTAGCGGTCGCGCTGTTCCAGACTGTAGCGCCTGAACCGCTCGGCCACCCAGGCCGGCAATACATTGATCGTCACTAAATTAACCACAAGTTATACGACATCTCATTTGCTGAGAAATCTCTCTTGCTGAAGGGTCACATGAAATAATCGTACTAACAGCGGTTCGTAGTTCCATACTGTTAGGTAAGTACCCTGGTAAGCCAGAATATTATGACCACCTACCTAGTAGCCAGTATGTCCACCTTCGGCACAGATAACAGTGGCGACGCGTCGTGGTATGGAACCAATGAGGCCTTGGTAGGCCGCTGGAGGGAGTTGGCACCACATCTGCACACACAACTCACCTAATTCCCACGAACTCCGAGGAGGGGGCGATGAGATCTGAAAAGCCACGTTCAATCACATCTCAGATGTGTTCTATCCCTTCAGATATGGTGAAGTGGGGAGGGGGGGGGGGAGGGGCATCAGATCAACTGGAACTCGCCACTGAGGTCCTCGAAGCACTTCATCACACTCCTCGGCTTGTAACATGGCGTATTATCTTCTTGAAAAATATCATTGCCGTCGGGAAACATGATCCTCTTGAAGGTGTGTACGTGTGCACTCTTTGACCGTTACTGTGCCTGGATCCATGGATGCCAACGTGAATTTTCCCCAGAGCGCAATGGAGCCGCCACCAACTTGTCTCGATTCCGCAGTACTGGTGTCAAGGGGCTTATTCCCCAGAAAGACGACGGAATTGCGCCCTCCCATAGGCGTGATGAAGAAGGTATCGTGATTCATCAGATCATGCAACGCTCTGACACTGCGCCAACATCTAGTGCCGGCTGTCATGTGCCCATTTCAGTCGTAGTTACCGATGTCGTGGTGTTAACATTGACACATGCATAGGTCATCCATCGGCTATGGAGGCCCATCGTGCCCTGTGTGTTCAGACACACTGATACTGTGCCCAGTATTAAAGCCTGATGTTAATTCCTCCACAGTTCGCAACCTGTCCTGTTTCACAAGTCTGCCAGGCTACAACGTCCGACATCTGTAATGAGGGGTGGCCAACACCACGACGTCTGGACGTGGTTTCACCTTGGTTTCGCCACGTATTGTAGACACTCACCACAGCACTCCTCGGACAACCAAAACGTATTGCAGTTTCCGAAATGCCCTTGCCGAGCATCTGGGCCTTCACAGTCTGCTCTCGGTCAAACTCAGATAGATTTCGCGGCTGCCCCATTCTACACACGGACAGCAAGCTGACTGATATTACATGCACAGTGCGTGTGTCTAACTGGCAGTCATTCCTCGCCAACTGACGCTGGCATCGCCTGGACGGGTTTATATCGATATCAGGTCGGTGGTCATATTGTTATGGCTCATCAGTGTACATTTCACGATAGTACACTGCTGGCCACCGTAAATGCAACACCCTGAAGGAAGCATCCGAATCAAGTGAAATTTACACCATGGGTTTGCAGCGATGAGATATGCAACTGATTAGAATTTCAGCGCAGACGCACATCACGCGCGCCTGTGGCGCCACCTCATAGCGCCATTTAAGGCTTGGCGATTTCGACGAGTGTACGTTCGGCACGTGTGTTTACCTTGTGGTTGTTTCACAAGACGATCAGTTATGCCTCGTAGACAACAGCGAACATCTTTTGATCAAGTATCCGAGTTCGACAGAGGAAGGATAGTGGCTTACCGAGATTGTGGATTATCATACAGAGATATCGCTAGTCGCGTTGGACGAAACCGAACAACTGTAATGCGGATATGTGACCGTTGGATGCAGGAGGGTACGACGGACCGACGTGGTCGATCGCATTCACCTCGGTGCACCACTGCACGTGCTGATAGGCAAATTGTGCGCGTGGCAGTGACGGATCGCTCAGTGACATCCAGAACCATAGCACAGCACATTGCGTCTGTAACGCATCATCCAGTGTCTGCGCGTACCATTCGACGCCGTTTACAGTAGAGTGGTCTGTCCGCAAGACGTCCATTGCTTCGTCTACCATTGACGCAGAACCACAGACGTCTCCGTCGCCAATGGTGTGATGACAGACGGATGTGGACGGCAGAATGGAATGACGTTGTCTTTACTGACGAGGCACGCTTCTGTCTGCAGCACCACGATGGTCGGATTCGAGTGTGGAGACACCGTGGAGAGAGGATGCTGGACAGCTGCATTATGCACCGCCACACTGGTCTTGCACCGGGTATTATGGTATGGGGCGGTATTGGATATTACTCTCGCACGCCTCTAGTACGCATTGCCGGTACTTTAAATAGCCGGCGCTACATATCCGAGGTGCTGGAGCCAGTTGTCCTTCCTTACCCTCAGGGCTCGGCCACAGCCATATTTCAACAGGATAATGCGCGACCACACGTGGCACGCATTGTCCAAAGGTTCTTCGTCAATAACCAGATTGAATTGCTTCCCTGGCCGGCTCGCTCTCCGGATCTTTCGCCGATAGAAAACATGTGGTCCATGGTTGCTCAACGAGTGACCCAGATTACATCCCCAGCTGCCACACCAGATGATCTTTGGCAACGTGTGGAAGCTGCTTGGGCTGCTGTACCCCAGGAACACATCCAACGTCTCTTTGACTCAATGCCGAGACGTGTGGCAGCGGTGATCTCCAACAATGGCGGCTACTCTGGCTACTGATTCTGGCAGGAACCACATGTCACAGACGTCTGTAAACGTAATCATTTGATACTTGGTCAACATATTATCTACAAAATAAATTTTGTTGTGCTACCTCTTGTCTTTCTTGGTGTTGCATTTACGGTGGCCAGCCGTGTATATTCATGCTAGCACAGTTGGGAGGCAGAGAAAGCCGAACAACCTGCACCTGAGTCTTATTTGCCGTTCGCGGAGAATCATGTTAGAGGCGGCACATTTATTGACTTACACCACTGGCAAAATAAACGGGCCAATATAGGGTGTGTAGCGTATTTCATTGCGTTAGTGCAATAGTATTCAAAGCCGTTAGTACGAAGAATTGCCACAAATAATCAAGAGATATTTTGATGGAGCGTCAAAACCAAGTGTATGCACTGTGTCTGTAGTTACTTGAAGAATTACACATCAAAAATTTATGCATCACCTCTGTTCCGAGAGTTCCGGAACCTGTACAGAAAATTGCGATAGAGATCAACATAAGCATCATTTCAGCCCTTTTTATTGCTCAGGAAAACCACACATTGCATGTTGTATCACCATACAGCGAGACCTTCAGAGTGGTGGTCCAGATAGCTGTACACACGGGTACCTCCAATACCTAACAGCACGTCCTCTTGCATTGATGCATGCCTGTATTCGTCGTGGCATACTATCCACAAGTTCACCAAGGCACTGTTGGTCCACATTGTCCCACCTCTCAATGGCGATTCGACGTAGATCCCTCAGAGGGGTTGGTGGATCACGTCATGCATATACAGCCCTTTTCAATCTATCCCAGGCATGTTCGATAGGGTTCATGTCTGCAGAACATGCTGACCACTCCAGTCGAGCGATGTTGTTATCCTGAATCAAGTCATTCACAACATATACACGATGGGGGCGCGAATTGTCGTCCATGAAACGAATGCCTCGCCAATATGCTGCTGATATGGTTACACTATCGGTCGAAGAATGGCATTCACGTATCGTTCAGCCGTTACGGCGCCTTCCATGACCACCAGCGGCGTACGTCGGCCCCACATAATGCCACCCCAAAACAGCAGGGAACCTCGACCTCTCTGCACTCGCTGGACAGTGTGTCTAAGGCGTTCAGCCTGATCGGGTTGCCTCAAAACACGTCTCCGAAGATTGTCTAGTTGAAGGCATATGCGACACTCATCGGTGAAGATAACGTGATGCCAATCCTGAGCGGTCTATTCGGCATGTTGTTGGGCCCATTTGTACCGCACTGCATGGTGTCGCGGTTGCAAAGATGGACATCGCCATTGACGTCGGGAGTGAAGATGTACATCATGCTGCCTAATGCGCACAGTTTGAGTCGTAACACGACGTCCTGTGGCTGCACAGAGAGCATTATTCAACATGGTGGCGTTGCTGTCAGGGTTGCTTCTAGCCATAATCCGTAAGTAGCGGCTATCCACTGCAGTAGTAGCCCTTGGGCGGCCTGAGCGAGGCATGTCATCGACAGTTCCTCTCTTTATCTCCTCCATATCCGAACAACATCGCTTTGGTTCACTCCGAGACGCTTGGACACTTCCCTTCCTGGCACAAAGCGGCAATGTGGGCGCGATCGAACCGCGGTATTGACCGTCTAGGCATGGTTGAACTACAGACAACACGAGCCTTGTACCTCCTTCCTGGTGGAATGACTGGAACTGATACGCTGTCGGACCCTCTCCGTCTAATAGGCGCTGCTCATACATAGTTGTTTATATCTTTGGGCGGATTTAGTGACATCTCTGAAGAGTCAAAGGGATTGTGTCTATGATACAATATCCACAGTAAACGTGTATCTTCAGGAGTTCTTGGAACCAGGGTGCTGCAAAACTTTTTTTTTTATGTGTATGTTCGTACCGCTTCATACTGCACCCTGAAATAATTTTCTTAGACCTCAACTAGGGTCCTCTTGAATGATCTATTCGCTGTTACAACTTCACACAACGTCACAAAACTCGTGACGTTTGTTTGTCCTAATGATCACTTGCGTCATTTAATAACATTCATGAATTCGTCAATATTGCAATATGTAGATGCCTCCGTTCGTAACGTTAATGATGACATTTTATGTAATATGAATGTGTACACCGTTTGGCACATTTTTATGACTGATAATGTAATTTATATTACTGTGTGACTAAAGTGACGAATTCATGGATTTTATTATTTGCCACCATTGAAGTTATATCGCCTAGAATAATGTTGTAAATGTGTTATTAACCTGATGAATGTTCTTTGGACCGAAGCTGGTAGTTCAATAAAAAATATTTTTCAGCTGCCCACCCTATCCTCCAGTTTATTTATGTATACAGACAATAATAACGTCCTATCACACTTCCCTGGGGCACTCCTAGCGATATCCTTGTCTCTGATGAACACTCGCCGTCGAGGACCACGTACTGGATTCTACAACTTAAAAAGTCTTCGAGCCACTCACATTCCTGGGAATATATTCCATATGCTCGCACATTCATTAATAGTCTGCAAAGAGGCGGCGCGTCAAACGCTTTCCGGAAATCTAGAAATATGGTATCTGCCTGTTTCCCTTCATCCATGTTTCGCAGGATATCACGTGAGAAAAGCGAAAGCAGAGTTTCGCATGAGCGATGCTTTTTAAAACTCGACTGATTCGTAGACACAACCTTTTCTGTCTCAAGGAAATTTAATACATCCAAACTGAGAATATACTCCAGAATTCTACAGGAAACCGATGTTATGGATATTCGTCTGTAAATATGTGGGTCGATTATTCCATCCATCTTATATACGGGAGTCACATGTGCTTATCCCTCTACATTGGGATTTTACTCTAGGCGAGAAACTCGTAAAACTCTGTAAAACCGAATTGCATTCCAGCCGGGTCTGGCGGCTTATTTGCTTTCAACCCTTTGAGTTGATTCTCTGCGCCAGGGATGCATGTTACTATGTCCTCCGTAGGAGAGTCTGTGTGATGGTCAAACTATGGTATGTCTGTACGATCCTCCTGTGCGAATGATTTCTTAAATGTGAAATGTAAAACTTCGGCTTTCCTTTTGCTATCTTTTCCTGCCTCAGCAGACTGGTCAACGGGTGACTGAATAGAAGCCTTAGGACCGCTTGACGATTCTACAAGGGACGAGAATTTTCTACGGTTCTTGCCAAGATCTTCTGCTAAGGTATGACGGCGGCAGTTGTATTCTTCGCGCGTCGATCTTTTCACAGCCGCACGAATTTCAACTACCTGTTGCCTCCCGTCATTTGCGCGTTCTCTTTTGAAGTGATACTGCAACAGCTTTTGCTTCCTCAGCATTTTCTGTATTTCGTTGTTAAACCACGGCATGTCTATTCCGTCCTTAATCCATTTATTTGGCACATACTTCTCCTGAACATGATGTACAATCTGTTTAAACTTTTCCCATAATTCCTCTACGTCGATCACACTGGAACTAAACGATGTCGATTCACTCTCTAAATGTGATGCTAACAACTACTTATCTACTGTTTCTATATTTATTTGGCACATACTTCTCCTGAACATGATATACAATCTGTTTAAACTTGTCCCAAAATTCCTCTACGTCCCTCACACTGGAACTAAACGATGTCGATTCACTGTCTAAGTATGATGCTAATAACTACTTATCTACTGTTTCTAGCAGAAACTCTCTCTCCTGGCCTTCACTGAGTCGCTGTATCTGCCATTTTCTTTGGGAGAGCATATTGCAGATGACTTCAAAGAGATTTTGAATGTAACCTCGTAAAAGTTCCCTGATCACAAGATCTGAGATGGAGGAGATTACAGTTTATAACGTCAATGGACCGGAAATATTATGCTTGTGTGTCAGTGCTAAGGGAACTGCAGTCAGTTTCGAGAAAACATATTTTGGAAAATTCAGAACTTTCCGTACGATACACTCTACGTAAGCGTTGTGATTGATAGACAAAAGGACAAACGGCAGAATGTGGAATGGGAGATACTGATAAGTTACGTATTCATTCAAATTACTGTTGCACCAGAATAATGAAAAATTGATGTAAGTAAAAGAAACTCATTTCGCTGATTCATGCCTTCTGTTGAAAAATCATGACTTTCTTAGCTTTTACTAACAAATTACTCTTCCTGGCAGATCCTTGGTGCTCACTTTGGCGTGCAAGTATAATCAGCGAGTGAAGAAAACTATTTGGATTAGTGGTACTATAGTTTATTGGTGTAAATCCTCATTTTTATGCCAGGAAATTTCTCCAATGTTGTTCAAATGTGGATCGAGAAGTGTGTTCTCATTAGCGTCACAATGGAGATATGATTTTTATTTTAGTCACTTTTCGCCTAGATAACTGTGGAAAACCATATAAAAAGCGAACACAGACTGGTGGCAGAGCGCTCTTAGAACGAGCTGGAATCGAACCCAGACGATCCTCATCTCCAGAGTCAGCTACGCAGAAAGCATACACGGTGGCCCGCTGCCACACCACAATGCTGGTTGTGTAATTTTTTAAAACCTACGGAAGTCCTCCCGCTGCCAGGAATCGATATATACATGTGGCTCGTTCAGTCCGTTGTTCTTGTAAAGTGCACATGCTCCTCGAAGAATGCACATTCCACAGAGCATTGTAAATGAAGCATCAATATACTTTTATAAAACTTTTCTCTCGAAATGTTTCATAGAGTGCACATCAGAATCCGAACTTATATAAGTCCTGGTAATGTCCTGCCCGTGTAGTGAAAATGGTTACCATTGACCATTACGTTTGTAGCCACTACTAGTTAGTGAGGATTAATTTATTGCGATTTAGACACCCTCCACCACGCAGCATTGGCACAAAGCACCCTCTGCCACGAAACATCGCTAGCAAAACACCGTCTGCGATGCAACATTTTTACAAGGCATACTTTACCACACAGCATGGGTAGGACGTACGGTGTGCCGCACACCATTGACATGAAGCACTCTGTGCCACCCAGCAATGGTACAAAATTCGGGAGAACGACGGTTCAAACCCGTCTCCGGCCATCCTGATTTAGGTTTTCCGTGATTTCCCTAAATCGCTTCAGGCAAATGCCGGGATGGTTCCTTTGAAAGGGCACGGCCGATTTCCTTCCCCATCCTTCCCTCACCCGAGCTTGCGCTCCGTCTCTAATGACCCCGTTGTCGACGGGACGTTAAAACACTAATCTCCTCCTGCAATGGTACAAATCACCGGGTCTGACACGCAACATAGGTACGAAGCATCCTTTCCCATGCAACAGTTGTATGATTGGATGAGTCCATGGTGTTCTGTCATTCACCACTAGATGACACTGGCGTAATCTTCATAGAGGTGGAGGGCTATTTCATCATAGCCAATTTACACGAAGTATTTGTAAATTATATCCAATAAGCTTCCTCGTGAATCGATCTATCTGTCTGTGAAATTGGAAATTTGTGGTAAGTTCCTATGGAACCAAACTGCTGAGGTCATTGGTCCCTAGGCTTACACACTACTTAACCTAACTTAAACCAACTTACGCTAAGGACAACACATACACCCATGCCCGAGGGAGGACTCGAACCTCCAACGGGGGCAGCCGCGAGAACCTTGGCAAGGTGCCTACACCGCACGACTACTCCGCTCGGCTGTCTGTGAAAATCCCTAGAGTAGTGCCTGAGGTTAGGGCGACCATACAGACAGAATTTTATAATTAAAGAAGAAGAAATATGGAAGATCTAGTATGTGTCTGGAGTTAATTTTTGGCATGCCAAAAAGAAAGAAAAAACATGTGAATAAAAATTAGGACGTAGCAAGACGGACTATTCTCATATGAACAAAACTACAGATTGTTAGTGTTACCTCTATCTAATGACGCGGAGACGGGTTTGAAATTCCTTGTTGCTGTCACCGATTTCCGTGTTACGTGCTTCACTAATCAGCGTTGTATATAAATTCGTGGAATGGGACCAACTGAGTGACTGAGCGCTGGCCGTCTGTTTCCTGCAGGCAGTGTATTCACAACACATATTAAACGCAACGGAGTATTCAGTGAACGCTGAATGCCTCATCTGGCTGAGGCCGAAAAAGTGTGCTCTAACAGCTCTAGGTAAACGGTTTTCCAAACATATACAGGACTGGGCATTGACCACTCGATAGTTGCCAGGTGGATTAGAAGAAAGGAAGCAGTTACTTCTGTAAAATATCTGGGAGTATGCGTGCGGAACGATTTGAAGTGGAATGATCATATAAAATTAATTGTTGGTAAGGCGGGTACCAGGTTGAGATTCATTGGGAGAGTGCTTAGAAAATGTAGTCCATCAACAAAGGAGGTGGCTTACAAAACACTCGTTCGACCTATACTTGAGTATTGCTCATCAGTGTGGGATCCGTACCAGATCGGGTTGACGGAGGAGATAGAGAAGATCCAAAGAAGAGCGGCGCGTTTCGTCACAGGGTTATTTGGTAACCGTGATAGCGTTACGGAGATGGTTAATACACTCAAGTGGCAGACTCTGCAAGAGAGGCGCTCTGCATCGCGGTGTAGCTTGCTCGCCAGGTTTCGAGAGGGTGCGTTTCTGGATGAGGTATCGAATATATTGCTTCCCCCTACTTATACCTCCCGAGGAGATCACGAATGTAAAATTAGAGAGATTATAGCGCGCACGGAGGCTTTCAGACAGTCGTTCTTCCCGCGAACCATACGCGACTGGAACAGGAAAGGGAGGTAATGACAGTGGCAAGTAAAGTGCCCTCCGCCACACACCGTTGGGTGGCTTGCGGAGTATAAATGTAGATGTAGAAGAGGTTGGTAACCGCAACAAATGGCCTCATTCTGTTTCTCACCGCAAAACAACAGCAACTGACGATCAGCGGATATTTCGTTTCAGTGCTCGACAAATTCAGTAAGCTTTTAGCCTCACTATTAGCATTAGGACTATCATTCGTCGTCTGAGAAAAGGTGGACTGAGACAAAGAATCACTGCTCTGAAAGAGACATCGCTGTTTTCTAGAGATAAGCCCGTCTTTCTTTTATGTCTGAAAATGTCTCCAGTTTTGGGGACGAGTCGTTTTCACCGACGAAAATATTTTCTGTACGGCATCGACAGGAAAAGTACTTTTTACTGGAAAAAAAGTTGCTAGGTGTAACCAAAGTATATTTACAGTTGCTACAGAAACGGCAGAGAACAGGTAACGGTATGGCCATAAGTATATAGACAGAAGGTTGTAGGAACTGGAAGGAAAACTTGATACCACAACTATGTTTCAGTTTTGAAGAACGTGGTGGTGCCTACTGTGACAGCGATATTTAGCTATGATCAAGTCATATTCGAACATGATCGCTCGCCCATCCGTATGTCAGGTGTGTTTACCTTATTGGAATGGACATCTAAAGGAGCTAAGACGAACTCCAGTGAGAGTATGTGAGCAGAAATTGTCAGAATAATAGAAAAACAAAACAGTCACTCACCGTCTACTCGTCGCCGCTTTCTGTTGGGTCTCATGGTGCTTGGAACGTGTTTCTTGAACGTCCAAAGTATGTGGCTAGATTTGTTGGCTCATTGCCCCTCAGACTTCCAGACGTCGTGGAAACAGAACGCGGCTATACGCGATTCTGAGCAGCGTTACCAGATGTGTTTTCTGTTTTTACTACGGGTTTAGTCAGGGATGGCTAAGCTGTGCTGCTTCGTAAGAAAGAATAAATGCATAAAGCTTCCTGAGAGATGCTGCAGTTTCATGAAAGTGCCACGAGTTTTCAATACGGCGACGAAATTATTTTTCTTTTATTACATTGAAAGCGTTCTCATTGTCTCATGGTTTGTCTTTTGTCATTAAAATCTGCGATTTAATTTTATTTTTATGTTTTTTTTTCAATCAAGGTTCGAAATATAAATGGAAATTTTTAAAATTTAGAAAATGCGATATTTTGAACAAACCTGAAGTAGTTATAGTACAGCTGAAGAAGTAAGTCGAAAAAGGCATTATGTAAAAATCAGGCTATTAAGATCAAATAAAATTTTTTTAAAAAGTTAAGAATTATTGTTGATGGTAAGAGGCAATAATCGATGTCATTTTTTTAAATCTGAGTTTTCGTTAATTTTCTTGTCAATGCTAGAATTGTAACTGTAAAATTTGCAATTTACATAACAGCGCAGAAATTTAGTACACAGTTCATAGACAGGAATATATTCACATTTTCTTTCATTTTCTTCTCACTGATGACTTAGAGTCGTCATTCTTAGTGCTGGTTTTAGCCAGCCCAGCCCTTGTGCCTCGGCCTGGCCCGCATAGGTTGTGGGATAGCTCGCCTATAGCTGACGCACTTCGCTGGTCCGTGCAACGTAGATTCGGTCCGACGGCCGTCGCTTGCCCAGCCTACCGGGCTATGCACTGTGGTTACTCACTGGTACAGCTTGTTCCGCATATTTGATGCATTACGTTCTTACACCACAGCGCAAGTGCAGGTCACCGCCCGTCTGTGTAACTTGCAGTATCGGATACTTCTTATGCTGGGCGTCAGCTGCAGTTGTCACCCTCGCCTTCTACATATTTGTCAACATCACCAGCGCCACTGGGTGTTATTTTATTTGTCCTTCGCCCTTATTTTTCCCATATTTGCTCGTGCTGAAAATCGTTCTTTCTTAGTTATTCCACCCCCCCCCCCTCTCACTCCATTTTCATTTACTGTTTGCCTCTTTGTTTCTTTTATAAACTTGTTACCACAAGCAACAACAAACCGAAAAGGGTGACGTTTGGATATTATATATTTTTTTCAGCTTCAGTGAAAGTAATTTATCACCCACGAGTCAAAAGAAAAACCCATTTGGCAACTGAATACATGACGTAACGACCCTTCCAAGAAGAGGAACAATATGGAGGGTGAAATTTCCTCGTTACATAGCAAAAGATTACACTGCAAAAATCCAACACAACTGCTGACATATGGGAGAGTAGGCAAGAAAGGGTTTCGAAGGCTCTTCTGTTCATCTCGATCTACGCTAGTAATCCCTGCAATAAGTGCGTCTGCAGAAAGAAATTTTAGCGGAGCAGGGTTGATTGTTAATGACTCATCAGTACACAAAACGTTAATGACCTGCTGATTCTGTATAACTTCTATTTGAATACGTAATTTTCAGTAGCACTTCACTGAAATGTTACAGACCTTGTTTTCTCACAAAAAATGTATGGTGTCAAACATTTCATTCTTTTTCTTTGTTTCTAGGAACAAAAGAGTGATTCTAACAGCCATGTGGTTCCACGAGGGGAACACTGATATTTCTTTTATAGTTGAACAAATGAGTGTACACAAATTGGTTTCCCAGCATATTACTTTCCATGATTCAGTTTCAATAAACCTTCGCTGGTCCCGGCGGAGGTTCGAGTCCTCCCTCGGGCATGGGAGTGTGTGTTTGTCCTCAGGATAATTTAGGTTAAGTAGTGTGTAAACTTAGGACTAATGACGTTAGCAGTTGAGTCCCATAAGATTTCACACACATTTGAACATTTGAATAAACCTTCAAGGAAAATCTAGTGATTACATTTGCCTAAATAGCTGCTCGTAAGAGATACCCATTTTTTCTATCACATGAACATCAAAATAAAGGTCTCAATTGTCTATTCATGCTACGTTACTGAATACTAGTACTGGACTTCCATTGTCCTCTATTGAATTTCCTAGCGTCTTAAAATACAGCATTTTAAGTAAAACCACTTTCGTCTACAGGACCTATGTATAGTTAAAAAATATAAAAACAAAGAAAATAACATGTTTTCAGTTAGTGTCAGCTTTCATTTAGTTACATCCTGTTACAGTATCTATACAGTTTATGATTATAGGTGCGTGTGCAGAATATAGTTATTGTGGATAGATTTTTGTAATTATGTGTCTTAATTTACAAAAAGGGCAAGTGAAACATACGTAGACGGAATTTAAGGCAGCCGGCAGCTGTGTCCGAGCGGTTCTAGGCGCTTCAGTCCGGAACCGTGCTGCTGCTACGGTCTCAGGTTCGAATCCTGCTTCGGGCATGGATGTGTGTGATGTACTTAGGTTAGGTATATTTGAGTAGTTCTAAGTCTAGGGGACTGATGACCTTAGATGTTAAGTCCCATCGTGCTTAGAGCCATTTGAACCACCAAACCTCTGCAACTAAGGAAAACATTTTTGAGTTCCTGAAATGCGTCTTGACACTCTTTGGTCCACACCGAAGGAACGTTTTTCCGACGCAAGCGATGCAATTGAGCCGCGATCTGAGCGGCATGCGGTATGAGCCGAGTGTAGTATGTCATCTTGGCTAGTTCTGACTGCGATTCAGACGCATTGCGAGGAACAGGCAGGTAGCGGATGCAAGCAAATGAGATTCGAGTGGGTGCACACCCTGAATGTTTAGCACATGACCTAAGTACTGTAGTCCAATTTGAAAGAAGTCACACTTTTCGAGACGACACTTCTGACAACACTCGAAAAAGAGTTCGCAAATTGCCAGTGCGTTCATCTAGTGTACGACCTGACTCGACAATATCAAGGTAGTTTGAACGAAATGACACTTTTGCAGTCAGCTGTTCCAAGTAACGTTGAAAACTGCCGGGTGCGGAAGCACTGCCGAAGGGCAAACGTAAATACTTGAACAGTCCAAGTGTTTCTTTACAACAAACACTTCCTGTGAATCATCATCCAATGGATTTTGCAAGTAGGCATCACGCAAATCTGTCTTAGAGAAATAACGTGCTGCACCAAGCGTATCCATAAGTTCCTCAGGGCGAGGTAAGGAATAAATGTCAACTACTGTCTGTGGATTGACTGTATAGTTGATGTCAAGACAAATGTGAATGCGACTAGATGGCTTAGTCAACAAAGCGAGAGGACTTGCCCATTGACTAGCCTGAATGGGAGGAGTTACAACATTATCTTGCAATTCTTTCAATTCACAGGCTTCTTTTCTCTTAAAGCAATTGGAACGAGGCGGGACGGAAAAACTTAGGCTGTCTTTCAATGTAACATATGCTACAAAATTATTTGCTTTTCCCATTCCTTCTGAAAGTAGTTCAGGAAAATCTTTAAGCAAGCTAGTTACACTGTCTTTTGCTTCAAAAGCGGACACTGAAAGTACATTTTCTTGTACGCTAAGTCCAAACAAATCAAATGCATATAAACCTTATATGTTCTCAGTGTCTTTTGATTTCAACACAGTAAAATTCACTGTCCTAGTGTGAGATTTGTATGTGGCAGTCAAACTACACTGTGAAGTCACTGGAATTTTTTCTCCATTTTAATCTGTGAGCTACTTGCTAGATTTAGAAAGGTGTGGCACGATTAAGCAAAGTGACTGGAGCACCTGTGTCTAACTGAAAGTTCAGACGACGGCCAGCATTTCGTAATGAGTCAAATAGTTAGTTAGAACGTCGCTGCACAGCACTAGGGCGGGAAGGAGGCACAATCTTAAACTTACTCGTGTCAGCACATGTTGTAGATGTTGGAAACAGTGTTCACTGCATGTGCACGAGCCTGATTTTTCTGGGAGCGGGCAAAATTGGTGTTTTTGTGCCGTTGCAAACAAAGTGCTTGGACATGACCTTTTTTCCACAAGTGTAACGCGTTGCATTACGTGATGGGCAATACTTTCTTTAATGGCGAGTAAACCATCTAGGGCAAGACATCACTAAATTCAAAGGCCTGTTTACATGTCTACGTGGCTGTCCGCTCGTTGTTGTGACTGCTTGGGGCGGTCGCGAATAAGACTTGACCCGACAAATCGAGACTTAGTCAAACTTAACGGCCACTATGGCGCCCGAATCATATAGCTCTAAGATTTGCAATACTGTGGGAAGTTATGGATCAGAACACTTTAAGATCTGTTCCCATATTCTAGTATCTGGGAGATTGAATGTTATTGGATCACGAATCATGAAATCACTGTAAAATTTGCCACAACTACACTTAAATATACACTTCCTAGTCATGGTTCAAATGGGTTCAAATGGCTCTGAGCACTATGGGACTTAACATATATGGTCATCAGTCCCCTAGAACTTAGAACTACTTAAACCTAACTAACCTAAGGACATCACACACAACACCCACCCATCACGAGGCAGAGAAAAAAAAGTCCTAGTCATGCCCGTTAATTTTGTGTACCATTGGCGGTACATCTGTTCCGGCATTTTCTGCAATCAAAAGAACTTATATTTAGCCGCAGCTACCTGGACTTACTGGTCATAGTATTGAGTTAATGCAGCGACCACTTGGTCATAGCTGAGTTCGTCGGGAGATGCGATTGGGAATAGTTTTTGTATTAAGGTGTTACACTTGGGACACCGCAATCGAAAGGAAGTATTGTAACTTTGCAATAACTTGAACACGATGAACTTGACAACGTGCTTGTAACTGGGTCAGGTATTCAATCAATACCTGTTCTGTGGCCTTAAATTTCCGGAACGGTTGTGAACTGGTCGGCGGCACTTGTTGGGCTGGTTGGTTGGTCCGTTGTGGTTGTGCGACCGACGCAGCCTGTGCAGCCAGTAGTTGTTGTACCGTCGTCAGCAAGGTTGCGATTCCCTGGTTCTGCAACTGAAAAGCTTGTGTTAGATCCATCACATGGGCCATCTGCGGCTGAGGCGCGGGGAATTCATGGTTTTTCACAAATACGTTATACGAAAAAGCAAGCAAAGCCTCTGAAAAGAGAAATTTGATTAGTTCTGTGGCTCCCCTTCTGGAATGTACACAAGAACACAACAACAAATTAGGAAATAGGAACACTTGAACACGATCATCCACGCAACGTAAAACACAAGAGAAGCGAACAAAATCTTCGCTCAACTCGATTAGCTTCGATCGCCACTGAATTATTCTCATTCGCCACTGTAGTACCCTCATCACCGCTGCAGAATCCTTGCCGCCACTATTGAGTCTGGTACTGCAAGGAAGCAAGGGCGAGTATGTTGTTATGGGTGGGCGGTATCCTCTTTCTACAACGCAAATGCACTCAAGGATTAATACGGTTCGTTATTTACTTGCACTGGAAACATTTACTTAACTGGTTCAAAATGGTTCAAATGGCTCTGAGCACTATGGGACTCAACATCTTAGGTCATAAGTCCCCTAGAACTTAGAACTACTTAAACCTAACTAACCTAAAGACAACACACACACCCATGCCCGAGGCAGGATTCGAACCTGCGACCGTAGCAGTCCCGCGGTTCCGGACTGCAGCGCCAGAACCGCTAGACCACCGCGGCCGGCAACTGGTATAGAGTCCATGTTCTGTGGTACAAGCTCGTCAGTAATAGTCCTCCTCCAGACGGTATCGTTAATTTTGTTATAGTCACTAATCTGGTCGCCATTTATTGTCATAGCCTGTGACCTGCTCTGTGAATGAATGACAGACGCCAAACTAGAATGAGTGAGTCAGTCGGTCAGTGGGCCGAGCGATGGGGTGAGCCATCCGGTCAGTGGTGGCGGCCTGAATACGTGCTGTCGAGAGGGCGTTGGCGGCGTGTTGCTTGTGGGTGTGTCTCTGGTCTCTCTCGTGATGGGCGCTCTTAATAGTCATGTACTAATCAATCTTCACTTCATCTTTGCCGACCAGTGTGCTGGCCACAGCTTAGGCCAGTGCTTGTGTTGTCGGTCATGGTGAGTACCATAACGACAGGAATGCTCATAGTGCTTGTGATGTTGGAGCAAGCCCATCTCCAGAAGCTTACTTCACTCCAGCATAGGAAGAGGCTATACTGATAAGTATCATGTAAGAAACATATGCAGATGTAAATAGCAATAATAATAATTCCCAGTACTAGCACGGAAAATCATTGGCGTTGGTATAGCCACATAGAGATTTCATCCTTTCATCAATCTTAGCACTTACCAGAATATTGGCTTTTAATATTGAATCCGCCTCACCATTAATATCGATCTCATTGTGAGCAGATGTTTCATAATTTGGATTAACGGATTTTAATACACTGCCAGAAAGATATATTAGTACACTTGGAAAGATAAAGTTGATTTCGATCTGATGACATCATATGCCACCTAGGGAATACTAGATGTTCTGATACTGGTTCCAGCAGTTTGTCAACAGATAGCATACTGGTGTAGTTACCAGAGTGCCATCTGTGTCTACCGTTTAATAAGGGGTGCTCACAGCCAGAAGGCTCAGTGTGATGCAAACATGTGAGACAAGCATGTGAACATCCTCACATCTGTAGATGAGATTATGGACATCCACGCAGCACAGACGCCCACCAGGATCGTCATATCGTAAGGTAGCAGTGGCAGATCGTACAGCTACCACAGCACAGACATGAGGGCGTGTGATTCCAGATGTGTCAACAGGAACTCTTGCAATCCAGTTACCAAAGTCGAGAGAAGTCAAGCTGAGAGATGTTACGCACTTAATTAAACGGTAGGCGCGTGAAACCGACGCACTATGAGCACTAAACCTCTAGCCCATATTCCACTCACACCACAGCATCAATGTGCACAGCTTGACTGGTGCCATCAGATGATCACTTGGAAGACAGAATGGTGCGGCGTGATCTTCAGCGATGGAATTAGGTTCTCCATATATGCTAGTGGTGGTTCCTTGTGCATACGATGTACACCTGGAGAGTGCTTTCTCTTAGAATGCATTCTTCCAAGACACACTGGCCCCACCCAAACTTTATTGTCTGGGATCCAATAAGCTACAACTCTCCTTCGCCTTTGGTGTTTCTGGGGGAGATGGTTCAAATGGTTCAAATGACTCTGAGCAATATGGGATTTAACATCTGAGGTCATCAGTCCCCTAGAACATAGAACTACTTAAACCTAACTAACCTAAGAACATCACACACATCCATGCCCGATCCAGGATTCGAACCTGCGACTGTAGCGGTCGCGCAGTTCCAGACTGAAGCACCTAGAACCGCTCGGCCACAGCGGCCGGCCTTGGGGAGATGCTAAACAGGTTTTGGTGTGAGGAGAATGTTAGTACACCTGTTTGTTGTCCCGTTCTTGTAACAGGAATGTGATGTGTTGTTCCAACAGGTTAAATGCTCTCCTACACACTATCCATGAAACAAAACGTGCTCTGCGTGATGTACAGCAGCCTCCCTGGTTAGCACACTCTCCACACTCGTCTCCAATAGAGCATGTGTTAGGTATTATGGGATGAGAAGTGACCTGTGTGACTCGTCAACCAACAACTCCTGCAGAACTACGTGAACAGGTTGAGCAGATGTGGCATAACGTATCCCAGGACAGTACTTTCCATCTATACGATCGACTGGATGCCAGAGTCAGCGTCTGCATTGCTGCCCGTGGAGGCTACACCATTTACTAATACATGTATTCAGCATAGGTCGATACCAGGAACCTCAGAACCACTTGTGCTATTGATCTGTAATCGAAATCATTTCATGCATTTCATAAGCACTGTTGCAATAATCAGTCTTAAGTAAACTGGAAACCTCTAAAAGCGTGTACTAATTTTTTTCAGCAGTGTATTTTATACACCTTGGCATAAGGATTGATCTCATTTGGAATGGGTGTGGCATGGATCCATTCTGCAGGTGGAATTGTGTGTATGGCGTCCACCATCATGGCAGCAATCTTGTTCAAGAATTCTGCAAGAAAGAAAAGCATTATGTTAAATGGCCACTGCATTATTGGTAATATTGTTATTATTATTACTATTATTATTATTGTTATTATTATTCATACTCATACAGAGAGAGAAAGAGAGATATAACTTTCACAAAATTCGCCTGTTAATTGTTCTGGAGGTGCGCCAAGGAGCCGTATTAGCGCTTCTAATTCACTATCATTTACTGATGGTGAGTGTATCCCCTTGAAACGGGCACACTTTCCTGATGTATCACAATCCTTTGCAGCGTTACTTTTCATCTTTCGGATGCTGTATACATCGAGGCGACAAAAGTCGTGGGATTGCGATATGCACATATACAGATGGCGGTAGTATCGTGTGCACAAGGTATAGAAGGACAGTGCATTAGCAGAGCTGCCATTTGTATTTAGGCCGCGCGGGACAGCCGCGTTGTCTTGGGTGCCTTGCCACGGTTCGAGCGGCTCCCTCTGTCGGGGGTTCGAGTCCTCCCTCGGTCATGGGTGTGCGTATTGTCCTTAGCGTAAGTTAGCTTGAGTTAGATTAAGTAGTGTATAGCCCTTGGGACCAATGACCTCAGCAGTTTGGTTCCACAGGAACTTACCACCACCACATTTGTATTTAGGTGATTCATGTGAAAAGGATTCCGACATGATTATGACCGCACGACGGTAATTAATAGACTTTTAACACGGGAGCTAACGGACTTTCCAGTTCGGAAATCATAATGGACTTCAATAATCCGAGCTACACAGTGTCAAGAGCGTGCCGAGAATACCAAATTTCAGGCATTGCCTCTCACCAGAGACAATGCAGTGGCCGACGGCCTTCACTTAACGAAAGAGAGTAGCGGCGTTTACGTAGAGATGTCGGTGCTAACAGACGAGCAACACTGCGTGAAATAACCTTAGGGATCAATGTGGAACGTACGACAAACGTATCCGTTACGACAGCGCTGCGAAATCTGGCGTTAATGGACTGTTGCCCTAGACGGCCGACACGAAAGCCTTCACTAATAGTATGACATCGCCTGGAGCGCATCTCCTGGGCTCGTGACCGTATCGATTGAACCCTAGATGACTGAAAATCGTGGTCTGGTCAGATGAGTTCCGATTTCAGTTGGTGAGAGCTGATGGTAGGGTTGGAGTGTGGTGCAGACCCCACTAATCCACGACCCGAAGTTGTCAACAAGGCAATGTGCAAGTGATGGTGGATCCTTAATGGTGTGGGCTGTGTTTGTGTGGAATGGACTGGGTCCTCTGGTCCAACTGAATTGATCATTGACTGAAAATGTTTATTTTCAGCTACTTGGGTCCATTTGCTGCTATTCATGGATTTCATGTTCCTGAACAACGATGCCATTTTCATGGATGACAATGAGCTAGTCAACGTGCCGCAATGTTTCGCGACTGCTTTGAAGAACAGTCTGGACAGTTCGAGCGAATGATGTGGCCCCCTATTGAACATTTATGGGAAATATTCGAGAGGTCAGTTCGTGCACAAAATGGTGCACTGACAACAATTTCGCAATTATGGACGGCTACAAAGGCGGAACTACTGAGTATTTAGCCCGTATCTCGTGGTCGTGCGCTAGCGTTCTCGCTTCCCACGCCCGGGTTCCCGGGTTCGATTCCCGGCGGGGTCAGGGATTTTCTCCGCCTCGTGATGGCTGGGTGTTGTGTGCTGTCCTTAGGTTAGTTAGGTTTAAGTAGTTCTAAGTTCTAGGGGACTTATGACCACAGCAGTTGAGTCCCATAGTGCTCAGAGCCATTTGAACCATTTTTGAACTCAGTATTTACGCAGGGGTCTTCCGGAGACTCTTTGTCCCCATGCCACGTCGAGTCGCTGCACTAAGTCGGGGAAAAGGAGGTCCGACACGATATTAGGAGATATCCCATGACTTACGCCACCTCAATGTATTTAGACCAGGTTTAGAGTAGTTAGGACTTGAAGAGATATGTAATGATGTTACCGCGTTATCACTGTCAGTGCTGCTCATTCATGTACACTAAACTATAGTATTGTATTGTATTGTATGTTAACTGGGGGCCTAGAAACGACGGAGAGGCTCCGTCCCCGCCGCAGCCGCAGTGGTCCACAACCCCACGGCGACTACCGCAGTCCACTTCACCCCTCCGCCGCCCCATACCGAACCCAGGGTTATTGTGTGGATCGGCCCCCGGTGGACTCCCCCCCCCCCCCCCCGGGGAACGTCTCACACCAGATGAGTGTAGCCCCTATGTTTGCGTGGTAGAGTAATGGTGGTGTACGCGTACGTGGAGAACTTGTTTGCTCAGCAATCCCCAACATAGTGTAGCTGCGGCGGCATGAGGGGAACCTGCCCGCATTCACCGAGGCAGATGAAAAACCGCCTAAAAACCATCCACAGACTGGCCGACTCACCGGACCTCGACACAAGTCCGCCGGGTGGATTCGTGCCGGGGACCAGGCGCTCCTTCCCATCCGGAAAGCCGTGCGTTAGACCGCACAGCTAACCGGGTGGACTTTACTATAGTTGTACGCACTGTTTGACTACTATTGCTGTGTAAATTTCATTTCGTTTATTAACAGAGCGTAGCGGTCATAAATAATAAAATATGTAGTCTTTTCCCTTCGGTTTCATGTTCCAGAAGTTAATGTGCTGTGTTTTTGAACTGAAAAGGGGCAACAATCGTGCCATTTTCCCGAACGTGTAGAGTAAATTCAGAAACTCTCTATCAACCTATGCCTCGGTCGTTAATACAGTACATTTGAGGGAATGAAACTGCATACCGTTTTCCTCCTATAAGACAGTTAATTAGTAGATTCAGTTGATCTACCGTGTAAAGAACGGCTTCGGTATGCGAAAGAGCGAAGGCAGATAACTGCATACTTACGACTCGACTTCCTCAACACACATAAGCCAGCAAGATAGTCTAGTGGTTAGCGCGTTATACACACATTCTGGAGGGCGATGGTTAAATCCGTGTCTTTCCCTCTTGCTTTAGGTTTCCCGTGGGTTCCCTAAATGACTCCAGCTCAATGTTGGGAGGGTTCCTTTGAAAGGGCGCGGAGCTTGTGCTCAGTCTCTGCTGACCTCAGTATCGACAAGACGTTAAAAATACCCTCCTTCCTTTTCCCGTCAGTCGACATCATGGAACTGTGTGATGTTGTACATTTCTGACGCAAAAAATTGCTGCCCCTTTGGCGAGTCTCTATGCAATATTTATTGCAGACTGGGTTGCTCTACATTACTCTGCGTATAATGACAGATATCTGTTACCTACTTAACCTACCGGTATAGAACGTCATATAATAACAATACAAATCTGATTAGTCGCTGTTAGAAATCTCGTAAGCGTACCACTAACTACTTAAGCATGTGAAAGAGTAGGGAATTCTTTTGTGTTAGCAGAAGAGCCAACACCGTGTTACGAGTGGAGGCCGAAATGCACGCGTTTTTGCTCACGCAGGCTGGCGTGAAGAGGGAAGAATTATACTGGCGTGAGGTCTGTAACATGACAAGGAGTGAGAAGTCAGGAGAGCTTCTGTAAAGTTTGGACGGTAGGAGACGAGGTACTGGCAGAAATAAAGCTGTGAGGACGGGGCGTGAGTCGTGCTTGGGTAGCTCAGTTGGTAGAGCACTTACCCGCGAAAGGCAAAGGTCCCGAGTTCGAGTCTCGGTCCGGCACACAGTTTTAATCTGCCAGGAAGTTTCAGTCTCTCCTTGTGAGCAAAAAATCGGCGAACCACCGGGTCCCCCCCGATCCGTGACTTTGACAAGGGCCATTGCGTAGCAACAAAACGCAGAACGGTAGCAAGGACAGGGTCGGCAGTTGTGGCTGTAGCTACACGACAAAAATCAATCGGAAACGTCATCGGTTTCCGAATCAATGAACATACAAGCAAGTTCGGAGGAATCGAATGCCCTATCGTCAGCAACAGCCAACCGGGACAACGCATCGGTGTTTCCGTGCTTACAAGGGAAACTCCCCATCGCAACCCCCTCAGATTTAGTTGGCACAGTGGATAGGCCTTGAAAAACTGAACACAGATCAACCGAGAAAACAGGAAGAAGTTGTGTGGAACTATGAAAAAAATTAGCAAAATATACAAACTGAGTAGTCCATGCGCAACATAGGCAACATCTAGGGCATGGTGAGCTCAGGAGCGACGTGGTCCTGTGGTTAGCGTGAGCGGCTGCGGAAGGAGGGGTCCTTGGTTCAAGTCTTCCCTCGAGTGACAAGTTTACTGTGTTTATTTTCGCAAAGTTATGATCTGTCCGTTCGTTCATTGATGTCTCTGTTCACTGTAATATGTTTAGTGTCTGTGTTTTGCGACCGCGCCGCAAAACCGAGCGATTAGTAGACGAAAGGACGTGCCTCTCCAATGGGAACCGAAAACATTTGATCGCAAGGTCATAGGTCAACCGATTCCTCCACAGGAAAACACGTCTGACATATTCCATACGACACTGGTGACGGCATGTGCGTCACATGACAGGAATATGTTGTCGACCCACCTAACTTGTACACTTGGTGCCCGCATCTCGTGGTCGTGCGGTAGCGTTCTCGCTTCCCACGCCCGGGTTCCCGGGTTCGATTCCCGGCGGGGTCAGGGATTTTCTCTGCCTCGTGATGGCTGGGTGTTGTGTGCTGTCCTTAGGTTAGTTAGGTTTAAGTAGTTCTAAGTTCTAGGGGACTTATGACCACAGCAGTTGAGTCCCATAGTGCTCAGAGCCATTTGAACCATTTGTACACTTGGTGAATGGGTAAAAAGATTCTTCTGCCTTGCCCGACTTAGGTTTTCTTATGGATGTGATAATCACTCCCAAAAAAGTGATGAAAACATAAACGTTTGTCACATAAACTGCAAGAAATGAATGCAACAGTTTCACAGTCGCTCAGTTTTCCCTGTGCTCTGTCAAAACATACGTTTTTGACGTTTTCATACAACGTCCCCATACTACGGCGCAGTTACCTCGCATCGGACGGACGGACGGACGGACAGACAGATAATAATTGTCTGAAAATAAAAAATTAAACTTTTCACTCGAGGGAAGACTTGAACTAACGACCTCTTAATTCGCAGCTCCTCACGCTAACCACGGGACCACAGCACTCCAGAGCTCACACTGTCCTAGATGTTGCATATGTTGTACATGGAGTACTCAGTTTGTATATTTTGCTTATTTTTCATAGTTCGACACAACTGCTTCCTGTTTTCTCGATTGATCTGTGTTCAGTTTTTCAAGGCCTATTCACTGTGCCAACTTATAACTAAATCTGAGGGGGGTGCGATGGGGAGGTTCCCTTGTTAGCAGTGGACCGATACAAGATATCGTAGCGGTACTGCGAGAGGAAAACAGACCAGCGAATGAATTTCTGCGCTGTACGTGGAGGTACAGGGTTGTTCGGATGAAAAAGCGATGTCAAAGGTTTGTGGTCTGTGTTGATGGTAAAGTGACGACCATACAAGAAATCATGAAACTTAGTAACACCAAATACGAGAGCCAATGCTTCTTTCTCGATCTGTGAATAATTTCTTTACGCAGACGAGAGCAATTTGGACGCAAAGGCAATACGGCGATCGTGCGAGCCATCTTTGTGCGCAAGCACAGCACCAATCCCGAAATCCGATGCATCCACCATCAACAAAAAGGGCTTCTGGGGATCGAATGGCGTAAGGCAAGTATTGGAAAGATACGCCGATTTCAACCGGCGAAAGGCGCGTTCGCATTCCGTCGTCCAGACGAACGGAACACCTTTACGGCGTAAGCGATGAAGCGGAGCTGAAATGGAAGAGGCATGCGGCACATATCTGTGATAACAATTGATTTTTCCCAGCACACTTTGTAGCTGTTTCACATTCTGTGGCGAAGGCAAGTCTTGTATGTCACGGAGGTGCGTCGGACTGGGATGTATGCCTTGGGCATTGAGTACATGTCCCAGGTATGGCAAGTCACTAGCAGAAAACACACATTCGTCCTTCCGTAAGCGAAGACCATTATGTCGCAAGACGTGAAATAATGTTCTGAGATTGGCTAAATGTTCTTCTTCTGTCTTTCCGGAGATCACAATATCGTCCAGCTAGTTTGCTGCAGTAGGGACCGACGCACAAACAGTTTTTAGATATTGCTGAAACAATGCAGGGGCGGATGCACACCCGAATGGCAGTCGTTTGAATTGATACAAACCAAGATGCGTGTTAACCACCAAAACGCGCTGGGATTTTTCGTCTACCGGTATTTGCAAGTACACATCTGCTAGGTCCAACTTCGAAAAATATTTGCCTGGGCACAGTTTGTCAAAAAGATCTTCCGCGCGGGGTAAAGGAAAAGTTACAATCACTAGTTGAGGATTCACTGTAGCCTTGAAGTCCACACAAAGTCTCAATTTTCTCGAAGGTTTTGGCAAAATTACTAAAGGTGATGCCCAGAGAGAAGCCTGCACACGTTCAATGACACCTTGTGATTCCAAATCGTGTAATGTTTTTGCGACCTCATCACGCAATGCGTGGGGAACATTGCGCGCTCTGCAAAATTTGGGTTGCGCGTTTACTTTCAGTTCCAAATGTGCTTTATAGTTCTTAGCGCAACCGAGGCCCGGTGCAAGAATGTTAGAAAATTCTTCACATAGACGAGAAACACTGTCTGAAGGCACAGTCTGGTTCACTGATAGGACCTGATTTACTATAGACAAGTTAAACAACTGAAATGAATCGAAACCAAACAAGTTCACTGCAGAAGAAGAACGAAGAACGTAAAATGACACAAGTTGTGTTTGTCCTTTGTATGTTGCAAGAAGGCTGCACTGTCCTAACACAGGGATCTCTTGACCTGAATAGCTAGTTAACTTAACATTTGCGGGACGCAACGGAGGTGTGCCCAGCAGTTTGTAAGTGTCTTGATTGATCAGTGAAACTGCATCTCCGGTATCGAGCTGGAATGGTATCACTTTGCCGTTAACGTCCAAGTCTACAAAACGTTTATTGTCCTGCTGACGACAAGAGCGACTGTCTCGTGCAACATGAACTGACACTGGTACAACATCAGTTGCGACTTGGCGGGAGTTCCGGCGATGTCGACGCACACTATTTGTGGGACGAACACAGTCACTGTTAGAGAGAGAGGCACTGGGTGGAGTGGAATTAACGACGTGAATTTCCATGGGCGAAGTTTCGCGAGCCTGAGTATCCTTGGATCGATTCCGATTCCGGCGCGAAGCAAGGGGCCTGGAATGGTTTGGAGTTTCCGATCTAAGATTTTTCTGGCAAGCACTCTGAACATGTCCTTTTTTATTACAGTAAAAGCAAATAGCTTGGCGTGACGGGCAATTCTCACACGAATGTTTAGTAGCGTACCGCGGGCATGATTTAAGCACTGCATTTGCTTGCCGGCGCAGCACACGTGGCTGCGAGCCTGGCGGCAGCGGCGCAGCCGGACGCGAGGGCTGTTTACTGCTCCGTGCAGCTCGCCCGGCGGGCCGGTTAATCTGTCACACGGCTGGCGAAGTTTCAAATGATTCCTGAGCAAAGTCAAGCGTGTCCTGCCGCTCCAATATGTCCATCACTTGTTGAAGGGAAGGATTTACTAGTTTCAAAATCTGTTCCCTTGTACGAACATCAGAAACGTTCTGTGCAATTGCATCACGTACCGTAGTATCTGAATATGGGAGTCCACATTGACACTCAGAAGCGATAAAATTCGGACAGTACATCTGGAGATTGTGGCGAAGCCATTACACAATGAAATCAGGGCAGACTCAACGATATATAGTTAAGAACACCATTTTTACTCCTCGTAGCCAATTCTGTGTTAGCAGAAGAGCCAACACCGTGTTACGAGTGGAGGCCGAAATGTACGCGTTTTAGCTCACACAGGCTGGCTTGAAGAGGGAAGAACTATACTGGCGTAAGGTCTGGAACATGACAAGGAATGAGAATTCAGAAAGCGGACATAATTAGTTTGATACTTAACTTTAATCCATTAATGATGAACGTCGCTCTTGACGGTACATGATTCAAAAAATTATCTGTTCAGAATACATTCTGGAAGAAAATCATTATAGTAACTGAATATGGCGCCTTGCTAGGTCGTAGAAAATGACGTAGCTGAAGGCTATGCTAAACTGTCTGCAAATGAGAGCGTATGTAGACAGTGAACCATCGCTAGCAAGGCGGCTGTACAACTGGGCGAGTGCTAGGGAGTCTCTCTAGACTAGACCTGCCGTGTGGCAGCGCTCGGTCTGCAATCACTGATAGGGGCGACACGCGGGTCCGACGTATACTAACGGACAGCGGCCGATTTAAAGGCTACCACCTAGCAAGTGTGGTGTCTGGCAGTGACACCACAAATTCCATTTGCTAAGTCAGCTTCAATCAAAATACGGTTGGGAAACAGAATAACAGTCTGACGGGCATTGTTAATTGACTGTTGTGATTTCATAATCTTTTTATTACATACTTTCTTTTGGATAACAGAGTTTGGCACGCTTTTGCTTAGCCGAGTTAATATGAATCCTAGACTGTACAGATAACCGAAAACCATGGATAATACAAGGCACACGAAATTTTGCGGAAAATTGCAATTTACTATATTCGCAGAACATGGTACATGTTAAGTTTCAATGTCCATCGCATTAATAACGCGTTACTCGCCAGTAAGTGAGGGCATATTTACAGAATCGCAATTACACTACATTTCGTATCACCCGCTTTCAATTCACTTTTAGGAAATATTTTCCCATTCTTTTTCGTTTCCGTTTTCCATTCATTTTTGTCCTGACGACTGTTCGCACTTTGGGAAGAGCCAAAACGTCGGTATAGTCAGATGAATTTTGTCCCTCATACTCTAACAACAGTTCAACCCATTTCATAACGGATACGTCTATCTCTCTCTTTTTCCATCGAACACACTTCGTTCACTATCTCCGTGTCAGTTTGGTCATCAAATCTCAGTTCATGAGCATAGCTGTTTTACCACTCATGAATTCACAACTAGATATTTGCATATTAAACGAAAATATTCGTTCTAGTAACAACAGATTACTTCAGGCTTCATTTTCTTTATTTGTCCAAAAATAGCCGAACTGTGCACAAATCATAAATTGCCGGTCTGACAATCTCCACCCGAATAATTGAGAGCTCTCTGTTCATTGATCATTTTTTTCTTATTTTAACATTTCATGTTAATAAAGTGATTAAACATAGATGGCTAATTCGGTTGCAAAAAATATGAAGCGAAGACTCAGTTGTGACATATTCGTAGCAACCATCGTGGTATTCTTGTAAGTGACTTCGGCAATATAAGGAAAATCAGTCGATTTCAGATGGCTGGACACAGATCTGAATTTCGCTCTTCACTGCCTTCAGTCTGCGTCTTGCGGTAAGGTGGCTATCGCCATGAAATATTTTGACCTTTGCATTATATTACACTATGTAGTATTAAGTTGCTTAAATTCACTGAGTATAATAACTAGTCAATGAAATATTTCAAATGCAGCAATCGAACGCTGTTAGAAATCACAGAGGGGCATTAAAAGGACACGCCGGACCGGAATCTGACACTCACCAGCTTCGCTCATTCAAGAATTTTCTGTGAAGAACCAGGCGGCACAGAAGCAGGACAATACATACCAGCGATCCACCAGCTAGAGGTACATTTTTCAGCAACGCGGGGTAGCTGCGAGGTCTCATGCACCTTGTACGGTTCGCGCGGCTCCCCCTGTCGGAGGTTCGAGTCCTTCCTCGGGCATGGGTGTGTGTATTGTCCTTAGGGTAAGTTAAAGTTAGATTAAGTAGTACATAAGCCTATGGACCGATGACCTCAGAAGTTTGGTTCCATAAGAACTTACCATCAATTTTTTACATTTTCGAGATCCCTGTCATACAACTAACATCATAAATACGTAGTAGTTTTTATGTATAAACAACTTCTTTTATTCACCAACAGAGTATAAGTACAGTTGCTAGACTGAAGAATTTGTCTGCCTATAGTCTTAATTATTTACATGTTATCTATATGGGTGTACGCTTGCACAGAACTCCAAGATATCACACAAAATTTTGGGTAGCGTATCGCCGCAGAGCTCTATGGTAAGTCTGGGGTTGTCATGTCCTTTGTGGCAGGTCGCGAATGCTGGAATGTTTGCTGGAGCTTGCGATTTAGAAGGGAATGGTCGAACTCGACACGTCGAAACCTACTCTGAAATATTTGTCACAGGAAGTATACATCGAAAAAAACGCAGTGCCAAAATTGTAACTGCTAAGATGCGCTGCAAGTATGGTAAAACAATGCTGAAGTTACTCCTTTTTGTCGCACGAAGAGTCGCTTATAACAACGATTTGTACTGCCCTTATTGCGTAGCATGCGCGTCGGCGAATAAGCAGACGCAGCTGTGAGAAGGGAACGTAGCGAGCATAGTGCGAAGTCCAAAGTGCACACACGCGAATTTTAAGCACTTAACCCATACCAAAAGTGTCTCAAATCATTAAATTTTTGAATAACTTGCAATTCATATCGACAGCTAAACTGTTTTAGACGTAATTGTTACATAAGACATGGTAGCCGCTAGGTCTCAGACGCCTTGTCACGGTCAGCGCGGCATGTGTGTTTTGTCCTTAGCGTAAGTTAGTTTAAGTGAGATTAAGTAGTGCATAAGCTTAGGGACCGATGAGTTCAGCAGTTTGGTCTCATAAGACCTTACTACAAATTTCCAAATTTACATAAGAGACTATAAAATCAGGGCAGTGTATGATGTAACATTACAGACTATTTACATCAATCGGGGCTTTCATTTGTTCACATGAACTTTTTGTAACAATTAATGTAGCACAGTTATTATGATAACTGGAGTATACGCAGGGCTGGCCCACGTCACTCCTGTTTTGGCACCACGCTTCCGCCCTACTGGTTGCCGCTACTTACACTCGCAGGCGCTCCTCCTTAAGAGACAAGAGTTATTCGTCTCGTCAGCACTTCCTTTGTTTTCATACGGTGCTGATTGTTGACATCCACTTGCACACCCTCCACGTCTTCCTGCAAAGAAATTTCAACCGTCTCCCTCTCACGGACCACGAACTCTGCCCGACGTACGCCCATCTACCAACTTTGAATCCTCCCCACCCTATCCACCCCTCCAACGGCTCCCTCCTTGTCCTGTACTCATACCACACCACCTCCTTTTCCCCTTCTCTATCACACTCCATTCTCTTTTCCTTTCAGATGTGTAGATCCCAGTCCCAGCTACCCCTCTCTTCCTCTCTCCCCAGCCACCCCTGTCTCGTCACCACCTCTTACCAGTTCTCACTCCTCATCACCACCATTCTCTGTTCTCCCTCCATACCTACCATTCTTTTCATCAACAATGTACCATCCCACGGCAGGTCATTTCCAGTTTTAGTGAAAGTGTACAGTGCTCTATTTCTAACGGTCACTGGCTCTTGTGTGGAGTTCATTGTTTTTCACATATTTAGTGTTCTTCAAAGGTTTTTCAAGTGTTTTTAACTGTGCTGTCTGTCTACATTTTCCCACTGTTTTGAAACTATTCATGATTACAACATTAATTCCTACATTCTCCCATTAACATCACATTTTAAAATAATTTCAAATTCATGATAAGTATGTCTTCTTATTTTGTGTTTAGCATCTAAGTTAGAGAATAATGTCCAAGGTTGAATAACATGCCTTTCTTCTACTGCTTTTTGTTTATATAACACTAGTTTTCGGCTTACTGGGCCATCTTCAGGAAACAGCTGACTAGTGTCTGAAAGATACACTAGTTCTTAGGTAACCAAAAATTATAAGCAAAGATACAGTCCACCTGCATTGAGTGTTGTGTATCAACCATGTTTCTTAATGTTGAAATTACAATTTACACAATGGAGAATGTTAAGCATCTTGAATAATTAAACTATACAATATTACAGGTTAAATTGTTGTAATGCTAAGTTTTGTGAGGTCTTGACATGGACTGAGAAATGTTAGACTGAGCACTCTTTATTTATGTTGTGATAAAATTTAACATTGTAAACTAAACTTTCGGCAATGGACAGTACTATATACAATCATTAAAATATACAATCTAGCAGTATTACAGGTTATAAGGTCATGATGTCATAGTTTGTGAGGTCGTGACATTGATTGAGAACTATGTAACAAACACTAGTAACTTAATTTTGTGCAACAAACATGTTTTACATTATAAATTACATTTTTATGTTATGGGCAATATTAAACGTAGTAGGTGGTTCAAATGCACAATGTTAAGGTATTATAAGTTATATTGTTGACGTTTATGGGGTAATCAAGGTAAGGAACACGAAATTATATTGTGTACTAATTCTGTTTAGCACTGTGAGTCATTGTGGCGGTTTGTGGGTATGTGGCTCGTTGACTGTATCGTGTGAAGTTTTAAAGTGGGGATCTGCTCAGCTGTAATTGATCATTTACAACCAGCTCGGTATTTTGAGTTAAATGTCGATTTACCTCAACTGCTTCTAACAGGCTTAGTTTTTTCCCTTTGTTGGCTATATCTAGTACTTCTGTGTGGACTTGGTATCTGTGTTCTTCCTTCGGAACATGTTAAGCAAAGGTAAAGTCTGACTTATGTAATCTCCATTGCGTTGGCGTTTTGAGGGATAACAAGAAATTTCGTCGCCACGACACCTACGAATTTCTCTACTGTATTACCAATTTATGTCATCTCTACATATTTACTTTAATTAAATTTCGTAATTTTTCGACTTCCTTTTCTGTATAGTTTTGTCAATCTGTGCAATCAGGGGGCATAGACTCATAAATCTCCCTTGGTAACTGTGCAATGATTGTCACGAGCAGTTCTAAATCTTTCGAACAGATTTCCTTTCATTTTTGCGAGTTCCATTTTGGAGCATATTTCTTACCTCATGTAAATCCTTCTTCCATTTATACAATTTACGTTCAGATTTTTTTGAAACGAAACTGGCTTTGCATACTACTTCATTTCAAGCACTTGCTGTCTCCATCGTTTACCCAAGTAATTTAAAGATTTTTCTTTGTACAATAAGCTATTACTGTACATGTTTTCTTTGGGCTTGGAAGGTAGTGTATTTTTTCTGGACTTTCATTAGCACAACATTCATCGTTCGAACCACAATTTATGGAACTTTCACAGTTATTTCCTGCTTCTCCAAATGTTTACAAAATTTCCAACGAAATGGCGACATCTTTTGAATGAATTTCCTCGAAACTAACTAATTAATAACACATTTGTAGGTCTTCAGGAGAGACACGTTATTGCGATCGCATGTGGCGTTCATAGAATTTCATGTTTGGAAGGTTTCAGACATTATTAGATTCCACATTACTGTGAAACTCTGGAACCTAATCAAACATATACAAACAAAACACAAGGAAAATTAATTTTGTCTCATCTAGCGATACCGCAGAGGAATTTGCTAATTATTATGGATCTTAAGTGAGTTGCAAACAATTCTCACAGAAAAACTATCAACGAACATGAGACTCGCTTTACAATTACGATCTCGTCGTGCTGTGTTTACCGATGTGCCGATACCCAAGGATATGTGTCTTCATTGTTGCACAAGCGCCGTCTGCTAAAATTACAGTAGAGGCGTATATTTTTTCAGCCACCTGGCCAGCTAAGGGTTTAGTAATTTTCAGCATTTTTTAAAAATACCTAAGCTGTCCCTTAGGAGCTAAAATTTTGACATTGTGTTTCTTTCGGTATATTCTTTCTCTGTAAAAAAGTTTCAGGGCAGGTGTTGACATATCGAATTGGACCACTCCCTTGTTAGAATGCAATTAGCAGTGGGAGTACCAGACATATTTTGCAGTATGATACCCTTTTATTTATTCATGTAGTTTGTCACAAACGGAGACCACATGTCAATTGCTTGGGGTGCAATGTAGGGAGGGAGTCAACTAACCATTTCTTTTTTTTATTCACCTATGTGTACGATGCTTCTTTTTTTATTCATCTATGTGTACGATGGACAGTGTCTTGAAAGGAGGATATAAGATGAACATCAACAAAAGCAAAACGAGGATAATGGATTGTCGTACAATTAAGTCAGGTGATGCTGTGGGAATTAGATTAGGAAATGAGACACTTAAAGTAGTAAAGGAGTTTTGCTATTTGGGGAGCAAAATAACTGATGATGGTCGAAGTAGAGAAGATATATAATGTAGACTGGCAATGGCAAGGAAAGCGTTTCTACAGAAGAGAAATTTGTTAACATCGAGTATAGATTTAAGTGTCAGGAAGTCGTTTCTGAAAGTATTTGTATGGAGTGTAGCCATGTAGGGGAGTGAAACATGGACGATAAATAGTTCGGACAGGAAGAGAATAGAAGCTTTCGAAATGTGGTGCTAGAGAAGAATGCTGAAGATTAGATTGGTAGATCACATAACTAATGAGGAGGTATTGAACAGAGTTGGGGAGAATAGGAGTTTGTGACACAACTTGACGAGAAGAAGGGATCGATTGGTAGGACATGTTCTGAGGCATCAAGGGATCACAAATTTAGCATTGGAGGGCAGCGTGGAGGTGAAAATCGTAGAGGGAGACCAAGAGATGAATACACTAAGCAGATTCAGAAGGATGTAGGTTGCAGTAGGTACTGGGAGATGAAGAAACTTGCACAGGATAGGGTAGCATGGAGATCTGCATCAAACCAGTCTCAGGACTGAACACCACAACAACAACATATGTGTACGATTCTTTCGGCGGACAGTGTAAGTAACAACGTGCCGCACAACTCAAGCTGTAACGGGTGTCCAGAGGCGAGGCGACCGGCGCCAGTGCAATGGAACTGTGACTGCTCCATTCGCCGTTCAATGACAGATAATGTTGCTGTGAGTTCTACCTGAAGGGGAGAAGACGTTACTTCCGGGAAACAAAGTCAAGAATATTTAGAGAACAGGAATTTGCGACGGGTTGCAGAATGTTCCTACTACCACTACCAATGCACATTTCTAGACGAGAGTTTGAAAGAAATCAGGTTTCGTGCAGAAGCATATGGACAGTCAGGTTTCCCACACTGTTAACAAGTGGAACAGAGATGGCTTTAAATGCTAGTTATAGTAGCAGTCCCGTCTTTGCTTCATAACAGTGTCTAAATCATGAGTCCATGAGTCCACTTTCAAATTAAATGTTCCATCTCTTTCTTACATACCACCAACCTTAATATATATATATATATATATATATATATATATATATATATATATATATATATATATATATGTGTGTGTGTGTGTGTGTTTAGGATAATATAGTTCATAAATTATTGGTCTTCCAAATTCAGCATTTGGATTAAATGAAGCAATAATATTAGTTTCTCTATGAAAATCTCCTTTAATATGCATACTTGGATTTTTCGACTGAATATATTTTCCTTAATTTTTTGAACTATATTGACCAAGGAATATCTATTGTTTATCCATCGCAATAAATTTATTATTTTTCAATGTAATATTTGAAGTTATAAAAGTTGAATAAAAAACAGTTACAGAATACTTTACTAGAGGGAGATATAAATAAAGAAATTAATAAAAAATACCAAAACAAAGAGTTAGAGGTACTTCAAATTTTTAAAATATTATTAGACATGATGATGCAGATTTAAATCATATTTGTCATTAGAGTCATTGGTGGTAATTTAAAGTTTGATGGTTTTAAAGACGTGTAGTAAATGTTGGAATGATCAATCTGGATTTTTTATGACAGACATGAATAGAAAACCGAATGAAGACAAGTTAAGAAATAAAATACAGAATTTCATAGCAATATAAATGTTAAACATTAACTGTTTAATTAATGTTTTTTCATCTCTAGTAAATGGTTGCAAAATATGATCATCCTAAAGGACTAAGTACAACATCATTATATGAACCAGAAGTTATTAAAAAAGCTAACCAAAATAGAAATAAAGCTGAAGAAGTGAAAGAAGAATCCAAGCTTTGGAAAAACAATCATGAACAGAATATGAAAAATATTAAAAGTAAGACCAACCAGTTATTGTTGCTATTGAACAAGTTTAACAAAAATGAAGTACTATGTGACAATGTTTTGGAAGCTATTGAAGAAAATAGCGAAGTTGAAAGACAAATGGTTCCTTATAATCAACATTATTTAGGAGAATTTAATGATATTCGACCAATTAAACAGTATGATGGTGGTAAAAGAGATTATAAATTAAGGCTAAGAGAAATACAAAATTTATTAACGAAATATGAAGAAGGGAGAAAAAGGATAGCTTGAAAAGATGAACAGGCTGTTAAAAAATAAATGTTAGTTAAAGGATGGCAGGATATATTAACCACAGGGAAGATAAGGTTATTGGATTAAGACCAGTTGGTACATTTAAATTTGTTAGTAAATATGTGTTTATGCAATTTTACTAGTAAAGAAAAATTAGATAATCACACATTAAGCTGCTCAGTTAACAAACCATTAAAAGTAGAAATGCCAGAGAAAGGATACTATGTAAGTGTTAAAAATTATCAACATGTGTAGAAAGTTTCATTCGTTATTTATGCTGATTTTAAAAGTTTCTATAGAAGTTGGATATCTGTCAACCAAATAAAGAAAATTCATATATAATGTAATACCAAAAACAGGGACCAAGTGTATTCTGTTATTATATTAAATATGTAAATGGACACTATAAACATCCTGTTGCTTATAGAGGACCAAACTGTCATAAAAATATTTTTGAATTTATAAAAATGAGGTTAAAGAAATTCGAAGAATTTATTCACAAGTTGAAGAAATGAAGACATTAGATCTTGAAGAACAATCAAGATATGCAAGATTGTATAAATGTACATTGTGTTACATTTATTATTCACTGAAAAATCATCATCATGATCATTTAACTGCAACATTTATAAATCTGTTATGTAAAAGAACTTGGTTATGATGAAAAAGAAACAATTTAATACCAAACAATGACAATAGATATATTAGTTTTTGTAATAGAACAGAACGTTTATGGCTTCTTAACTTGATAAACTTTCATCAAATTTTGAAAGAGATCAAATGAAAAACGTTAGAAAATTTTTCCCAGAAGAGTTATTTAGTTAAGTGATCAGTAAAAGTGGATATCCATGTAATTACATGAATTTTTGGAAAAAAAACTGAAGAGACATTATTACAAGGAAAAGAAGAATTTTACAGTAATCTGTGTGACCATGAATAAGTGATGAAGATTATAAATACGCAAAAATAGTTTGGAAAAAATTTAATATTAAAAATTTAGGTGAATATCATGATCTATATCTTAAAACTAATGCATTGTTATTGTCTGATGTATCTGAAAATTTTAGAAAAACTTATATAAAAGCATATGATTTAGATCCATTTTCGTATTTTACTGCTGCAAGATAATCTTGGGATGCAATGTTGAAAATGACAAAAGGTAAATTAGACTTATTTCTTGAAAAAGGAATAAGAGGAGGAATATCACACTGTTGTAAAAGGTACATTAAAGCTAACAATAAACATATGAAGTATTTTGATATTAAAAAGATACAGAATTATCTAGCATATTTAGATGAAAATAATTTATATGGGTATGGTATAAGTCAGTTTTTACCAAATGGAGGATATGAATGGGATATCCAGATTTTTTTGATTGTCAAAAATACAAGAAGTTTCAGATACTGCTAAAACTAGATGTATTTTAGAAGTAGATTTAGAGTATCTACAAAAACTACATGATTTACATCAACATTTACCATTAGCTCCTGAAAGTATTATTGTGCCTGGAAATAAACAAAGAAAATTGTTAACTACTTTGGAAACCAAAAATAAATACGTAGCTGATTATAAAAATCTTAAGCAGTATTTGTCATTAGGAATGAAGTTATGAAAAATATATAGTTTTAAAATTTAAACAATCTGACTGGTTGAAGAAGTATATAGATTTAAATACAGGAATCAGAAGTAAAGCCAAAAATGATTTTGATAAGGATTTCTATAAACTTGTGAATAATTCGGTCTTTGGCAAGACAATGGAAAATATTAGAAATAGAGTTGATATAAAATTAATGTCAGTTGGAGAAAAATGTGATAAATTAATAGCAAAGCCCAACTTTAAAGCAAGAACTATATTTAATAAAAATCTTGCTGCTATTCATATAAATAAGACAAAATTACATTTAATAAACCCATCTATGTTGGTATGAGTGTACTTGATTTTTCTAAAGAACTGGTGTATGATTTTCACTAGAGAATAATGTAACCAAAGTATGGAGTAAATATTGAATTGCATTATCAAGATACAGATAGTTATATCTATAATATACAAAACTGATGATTTTTATGAGGATATGAAATCGATGATTGATGAATTTGATACTAGTGATTATCCTGAAAATAATATTTCTGGTATTCCACAAGTTAGCAAGAAAGTTGTAGGAAAAATGAAAGATGAATGCAATGGAAAAATAAAGTAGTTATTTTGTGGTCTGAGAGCAAAAATGTATGCTTATTAAGTTTGTGATAAAACGGAGAAAAATACAGGGTGTCCATAAAGTCCATTTACAACCTTAAAATTTTGTTACAATGGCAGTTTTTTAAATATTTTAACAAAATTTCTTTTATTGGAATCACTGTTTACTACAGTTTTTATATATACTAAAATTTTGTATTTCAGATACTCTGTTGATGGAAGGAACTGAACCAATATAAAATGGCAACTCCTCAAGAGAAGGCACAATGTGTGTCCTAGTTTATTGAGACAAAAGCGGATGTTCAGACTCAACGGAACTTCAGAACGACTTATGGAAGAGATCCACCATCGCACCCTTCAATCCATGCATGGCACAAAAAAATTATGGAGACAGGGACAGTATTGGATAAAGGGAGGAGCGGGCGACGAAGAACATCCGAGGAAAACATCGATCGCGTTTTAAACGTCTTCACTCGTTCACCTACGAAGTCCATCCGCACTTCTGAGAGACATTTTCAACTACCACGTTCAACAGTGCATAAGGTCCTCCACAAGAACTTACGGCTGAACGCTTACAAAGTGCAACTGTTACAGACACTTGAGACAAATGACAACCCAAAAAAGGACAGAGTTTGCATTCAACATGCTGGAACGCCTTTCGGAGGATGAAGCATTCCTCAAGCAAGTTTGTTTCATTTACATGGCACATTTTCATGTTTCTGGGACATTAAACAGACACAATGTGAGAACCTGCGGATCTTAATACCCCCATGTGACTAGGGAGCTTCACCGCGATAGGACAGAAGTGAATGTGTGGTGTGGATTCATGTGCAACCGAATAATTGGTTCACTTTTGTTCAACGAGTCAACAATTACTGCAGATGTTTACCTCGACCTTCTGATCGAATATGTAGCACCACAACTGACTGAATTACAACGAACTGTTATCTGCCAGCAAGATGGTGCACCACCACATTGGTATTGCATGTTCGTCGGTTCCTCAATGAAACATTTCCAGGCAGATGGATTGGTAGGGATGGGCCAATCCCTTGGCCACCGCGTTCGCCAGATATCACTCCCTGGGACTTTTTTTATGGGGATATGTAAAAGATATCGTGTCTGAAACACAGATACGGGACACTGCTGACTTGAAGCAAAGGATTCGTAATGCCAGTGCCACCATTGATGACACTATGTTACAGCGAACATGCCAAGAAATCGAGTACCGCCTTGATGTGCTTCATGCAACTAAAAGCGCCCATATAGCGGTCTATTAAACACTGTAAAAATTTTATAAACACTGATTGCAATGAAATAAATGTTGGAAAAATATTTCAGCAACTGCGGTTGTAATAAAATTTTGAGGCTGTAAAAGGACTTTATGGACACCCTGTATGATGGAGTTAAGAAATGTATTGTCAAAAACAGAATACGTTTGGAGGGTTATAAAGATTTTTTGTTTAACAGTAGAGGACAGCGCAGAAGAATTAATATGACTCGAAGTGACAAACACGAAATATACATAGTTGAAACAAACAAGAAAGCATTGAGTCCTCATTATGACAAAAGATGTTTTGAAAAATAGAATAGATACATTACCATATGGACATTACAAATTATAATTATTATAAAAATTTCATACATTTACCATACTTCACTTTATATATTTTCTTATGTATTTATTCTATAAAAATATTATAATTCGTTTCCTTATGTTCACTTTTTCTGAGAAAAAATTGAGTTATACCTGAAAACTGGATTATAGTAGATTGCGTTGGTAGGTTCTAAATATGTTTTGACTCAAAAACGATGGAACATCGTGAGTGAGCTAGTGAGACAGGGCTGGGAACCTACCAACACAATCTACTTATGCAACCTAATGCAGGTAAAATTGACGAAATGTTCTTCAGTTTGTCTCAAACGTTTTAGAAATGTTTCTTTCGTTAGATGTACCTGTTATATGAAACTGTTACAATATTAGTTCAGTGTGTCATAATATCTGAGCACTTTTGTGAGGTAACTTAGCATACTTAATTTATAAATAAATAATTCTCTTGCCGTTATTGTAGTTGGGCGGAATGCAACGCCGAGTGACAGTAGAATGAGCGACTCGACATGGCAAGATACTGCATATGGATGTTTCGAAACCCAACTGGTCTCTATAGGTATGCATACACTTTTAGGCCGAAGATATCTGCAAAATTACTTTCCCGTTAACGCTCTTGCCTTTAAACTATGTGCAAATTTTCAAGCATGAGACCGAGTACCCTTAGAAACACGTCCACTTTAAAAATGGAGATTTGTAACTGTTTCGTAGATACAGCTGAATGTTTTCACTATTATGAATTTAAAGAAACAGATGTCTCCATTCACTGTAATTCAACAATTATTTGGTAAAGGTTGCGAATGTAAGAGGATATTTAATTTCGCATTCCCACAGAATACTCTTCTTTATGAGCTTCTCTTTAAGTGATTTTTCACTACTAAGAAGATGTGCGGACATTCCCTTGACAATTAGAACCTCTTTCAGCATATGTACGATTCATGACTGAGACACCAAATAGGCCAAAGAGTAAGGTGCAAAACAACGTCTGTCGAAAAAATCGAATTCGAATACCGATTGTGTAATTCTTATACACATCGTATGTGCCTATCACTCTGGAGCGGTGTAGTAGTTTAGTTGCAAGCGTTGCTGCCTCTGGATCATAGGGTCCCGAGTTCGATTCCCGGGAGGGTTGGGGATTTTCTCTGCCAGGGGACTGGGTGTTTGAGTTGTCCTCATCATTTCATTCTCATTATAGTTATCATCGTCATCACTCGTGACAGTGGCTATATTGGACTATGTAAAAAAATTGGACTGTGTAAAAATTGGGACTTTGTACGGGCGCTGTTGGCCGTGCAGTTGAGCGCCCCACAAGCCAAACATCATCTTCATCATTCTGGTACAGTGAAGGCTTAGCCGTAAACCATCTGACTTGTGCACTCAAAGTCGGTGTTCTGAGGTCACCTGTAGACATCTTTTTTCATTATCCAGTCATTTGAGTTAGTAAATTTTGTGTACTGTTTTATTTGGTACTTATAAATGTCTACACTATGTTTCTCAGAACCCCTGTTTGGAAATGGTTTATTTAGAAATATGATATGTTCGTGAAAGACATTTGAGTATATTTGTATTACGTAAAACATCAAAAGTTGCTGAATGCGATTTTCTGGAGAGCGGCAAAATTGCATTTTATGCTCTTCCCCGATATCATTCCTATGTCATGAACGCGTTGTAAGTTGTTGTAAGTTTCAAATTGGATAGAGTGGATGAGGGAACGTTGTATCAATCCCTGCAAATGCTCTCCTTCAACTTCAGCCGTCGCATAAGAGTAGGTGTCGACTTGTAAATGCGAGCGGTCAGCGTAAGAATCATTTAACCTCCAATTTTTTTTTTCATTTTCTTCTTGTTTTCACACAACGACTATTGCTACAAAGAGGAAAATCGAAGATTCAGATCTTAGACACAAAATTTTACTTCTTGCAAGTTACTCAGCATCTTCGATTACGCTGTTTACAATATCAAATTAATGACACTGCTGCTTGGTAAAATGTGTCAAATGGTGATTGAGGAGTCTGCTTTCTCAGGTTCCACGTGCCGGAGAGGATGGTAAGCCGATTTGGTGCTTGCTTAGTATGCGACAGGTCTAGCCTTCGACCGTCAGCAGCGGTTAACGTTTAAACTCCAGTAACATCTCCTTTACCTGCAGTGAAGTATTTCCGTCCCCTCCAATATTCATAATTTTCCTTAAACATGACGTCATCCCAGTCATGTCTGGAGTGAAATCGTATTAGATTAAACAATGACAGCGGCGAATGTCGCGGGCAATTACAATTCTTAAAGCACTCTACACAAAAAATGTAGGCTTTATTGAAAACTAAGAAACAAAATTACCATTAAGTGTTTGGATACGATGGAATCGTGAAGGTCAGAGTTATATCAGCTTGGCAGACTTAATAATTAGTTACAGCTGTGAGGTTTCACAATCGATTGTTGTCACAAGATAGATTTGGATACTTATATAGAGGAATTATGGAGAAGAAATGGGTTTAAGTTTGTACTCTTGTTCGAAAAATTACGAAAGTCGTTTCTCTGTTACGTGTGAGCTTCAGACGTGTTATTAATAAAACAAATAACCGCCGCAACCTCCAGCTCAGTGGTTTACTTACTTTACGTTCCGTTAGAACTGCTATTTTGAGTTCGAAACACGACGCCCGGTAGTGTAAATTATTATATTATGAACGTATCTGTAGGGGTAAGTGACGTCAGTGGTAACGCAGCTATTTTTCACCGATCAGCCAGAACATTACGACCAATGCCGACCGCGACGTTGGATGCCACTAGGTGGGGTTGCGGGCACGTGACGCGTAACAAAAAAATATGTAAGCGAAGCAGACGGGCCGGGGAATCACCCTATCGAAGCTATCGGCTGCAAATGGGGAAATAAGCGACTCTGATAAAGTTCACATTATTATTACGGAGAGCCTGTGAATGAGTAACTCGATAGCAGCGAATCTGGCCGAATGTTCATTTGCTACTATCGCGAACATCTACGTAAAGAGGTTGAGTCGTGTCACGGCTCTGCATTTTTAATTTACCCGCGAGATTATTTCACTTGTTTTCGCCGCAGCGGTAGGGGGCGTGATCGCTGGGCGCTGTTGGCGCTGGTGCGCGAAGCAACCGTTTTGGGAGGACGGCTCAGTCGGTATATGGCGACAGGACGGAAGCGGCGGGGAGTCAACTGGTGCCTGCCGACTAAGGACTGCGATGAGTGTGGCTGTTTGCGAGCGTGTGGGGAGGACGGAATGCTCTCTTGCTCAGCGTGGTTCTCCATGACCAGCTGTTGTTTGTTGGGCCTAGCACTCGAGTGTAATAGGAAACTGCATTGGTGTGGTTCTCGTCACCCGGCTAAGGCCGAAATTTTCATATACTTTTATTATATTTCATGATCATTACTTTAATATGGGGTTCGTGCTTGTAGCCAACATTTTGTGATTTGAAATACTTCAGAGAATATCATCATGTGCCAGGTGTCTACTGTGAATAAGTCTTAATTTGTTTCATAGTGTGTGGCACGGTATCCACTATCATCGATCATTTTATGAAAGTTCTGTCCAAATTATTATTACATTAGACTTCGTTAAAATTGGCGCGTTTAAATTGCAAATTTCCTAATTCTGTTAATAATCCTTGGGATAAACCTATCTATTTCTTGCTATTGCCATATTTGTGTATTAAGTTGTGTTTCTTCTCGAGACTGACTGAATTGGTTTTGGAACACGTGGGGGGGAGTATTTAAATGAAAACTTGCTAGATAACACAACCGTCGTGACATTGAAAACTTGACAGTGTTTACTCATGTCACCAGTCGTTAATGTTATTTCTGTCTTGTAGCTTACTTAACTGATATAAAATAATTTAGAAATTTTGAGTATTTGTCACGAAAGGTGAACTGATGTCACATCACATTGACATTTGTGTACGGTTCAGTTAAGCTTAAGTGAAATCATGAAGAGAAAAAAAAATGATTATCATTGCCACTTTTTTTTTTTTTTTTTTTTTTTTTTTTTTTAGCAGCCAGTAGGGAATTTGTTGCACTCTTGCAAAATTTTAAGGTTTGATTTAGATGTAGTACAAATCACAAGTTCAATATTTTTCTGGTGTAATTGTTAATATTTGTAATGTTGTACTATTTTACTAACAGTTCCTTTATGTAATGTTTCACAGTGGGGCTGCATGTTCTTCTAGAGAATGTTTAAAAAAAATTTTTATTGATAAAATTTCCTTTTAAACTGTTAATTGTATTAAGTTGTATGTATAACCAATTATTGTTAAATAATAAATTTCTGTCAACAAGGCTTGGACCAAACAAATGTGCCTACACCTTCCCCATACTGGCTCTGCTACCGTCTGTACATCACAGAGAGTGAAGGACAGTGTAAGTATCGCTAGGCGCTAAATGTTTGGACATCCACGACTCTTGACAGAACGTTGGGTTCTGAGGCTTGTCTGCTCTGTAAAGTAGGACTGCTAGTGAAATGTGGTGTCAGTGCCGAAAGAGCACAATGTTGGTGCACGCACAAGTGTTTCGGAGCACACTGTTCATCGTACATTGTTGAACGTAGAACTTCGCAGCTGACTTCCACCAACGTGTTCAAATGTTGACCCAACGACATCGTCAGTTACGATTGCAGTGGGCATGAGACCATCGGTATTCGACTGTCGATCAGTGGAAACATGTCGGTTCTTTGGGTGAATCACATTTTTACTGCACTAGGTCGCTGGTTGACTTCACAAACACCGTAATCTCGGTGAACGCGGCTGCGCAACGGATGCAGGCTGGTGGGAGCGGTATTATGCTACGGGAGACATTCTTCTGTGCTTGCATGGGACCTGTGGTAGTATCAAACACAATTCGACAGCGGCGAACCATGTGCACCCCCTCATGCTTAATGTCATCTCTGACGGACATGTCATGTATCATCGGTATAATTATCCGTGTCTCGGAGCCAGAACCGTGCTACAGTAGTTTGAGGAGCATTATTGTGAACTCACGTTCATGTCCCGTCGATCTAATTCGCCTGATGTATATCCTTTGGACCCCATCTGGGTCGTTATCCGGCGTCATCATCGCGTAAGAAAATCAGCGCCTTTTTATTTACGCGAATTACATGATCTATGCGTAGACATCTAATGCCACATACCTCCCCAAAGCTAACAAAAAATTGTCGGATCCGTGATTCAGTGATGCATTTCGTTCCAAAGACGGAGAAACAAGCTGTTAAACTGGTGGTCATAATGTTTATGCTCATCAGTGAATATTTATTAAATTTAGATTAGTATTTTAGCTTGGACGTCAACCAAAAATGTTGAAACCAGTGGATACGACAGTTAGAATGAAATGTTCACTCTCAAGCAAACAAGCAGCGATCCACCACGGCAAACAGAGTCGCCATTCTAGCGGCTGACATAGCTGGTGGGCGGAAACCGTCTCACGGCCATTCCGAATATTGTTGTCCACTATGGACACTTGTAATTCTGTCAGAGACAGCAAAGGGCTTGGAAGAGCAGTTGAACGGAATAGACAGTGCCTTGAAAGGAGGATATAAGATGAACATCAACAAAAGCAAAACGAGGATAATGGAATGTAGTCGAGTTAAGTCGGGTGATGATGAGGGAATTAGATTAGGAAATGAGACACTTAAAGTAGTAAAGGAGTTTTGCTATTTTTGGAGCAAAATAACTGATGATGGTCGAATAGAGAGGATATAAAATGTAGAGTTGCAATGGCAGGGAAAGCGTTTCTGAAGAAGAGAAATTTGTTAACACCGAGTATTGATTTGTCAGGAAGTCGTTTCTGAAAGTATTTGTATGGAGTGTAGCCATGTATTGAAGTAAAACATGGACGATAAATATTTTGGACAAGAAGAGAAAAGAAGCTTTCGAAATGTGGTGCTACAGAAGACTGCAGAAGATTAGATGGATAGATCACATAACTAATGTGAAGGTATTGAATAGAATTGGGGAGAAGAGGAGTTTGTGGCACAACTTGACTAGAAGAAGGGATCGGTTGGTAGGACATGTTATGAGGCATCAAGGGATTACCAATTTAGTATTGGAGGGCAGCGTGGAGGGTAAAAATCGTAGATGGAGACCAAGAGATGAATACACTAATCAGATTCAGAAGGATGTAGGTTGTAATAGTTATTCGGATATGAAGAGGCTTGCACAAGGTAGAGTAGCATGGAGAGCTGGATCAAACCAGTTTCAGGACTGAAGACCACAACAACAACATGGACACTAGTGACTCGAAACAAAGATTGTAAAATAGGATTCCGTTTGAGGTTTTGGAAGTTTCCCGGCGGATGTAAAATATTCTATCATTTTTCGGAAGTGTATCTGGGACATTATTAAATCGTTTATCGATATTTCGTCTGGCAACCTCTCAGCCATTCTCAAGGCGTGTCGTTTGCGAGATTTTTAACGCACTTTTCACTGTGGAGTAAACGTCCATACGTAGAAGGTAATACTGTTGGTACGTGAGCGTCAGTCACAGATAAAATTCTACGAGTCTAAGAGTAAACCAAAGCAAGCGCAGTATCAGAGAAGCCACGGCGTTTCCGAAGTACTTGCTTGATTACCGTGGGCGGCATAAGTTGGAATACCACACAGTGAACACCTAGATCAATATTTTCTTTGAAACCGCAAACGTGAAACGAGGGGTTCCGTGATTTGTCTAGCCTCGTTTCAGTTGAGCAGGTTGTCTGCTTATTGTATTTCCACAGCTTTCTTGACCACTGAATCTCAGTAGGATGATGCTCTGGCCGCTCTCTTAACTTCCCTGTAACCCATGGACTGACCAGTGGAAATACAGTGTTCAGCCACTGCAGAGTTGATGGGCTGTTGTAGGTGAATGTATCGTTGGCGTTCGATGCAACGTTCATTTCCTGTGCGTGCTGTTTGCCCTATGTACCTTTTACTACACTCGAAAGTAATTTAATATATACCAACCTTTCGTAAAAGTAAAACATTCTTCACAGATCCCTGAAGAGCCGCTGTCTCGGCCGCCAGTAGGAAGATGTGGTCAAGGAGACTTTAAATACTTGCTGCTAGTGATATATTCAAGAATTCCATGTGGTATGAGAACCTTTTCCATTGTAATGTATCAGAAATGTTTGACTAATGTGTTCACATGGCAGTATCTCAGCTCCTATTGGTGCCTTCCTTCACTGAAACTACGATAAAAGGGGTGACGAAGATAGTGAATCAGCTGCAAAGAGCTTAAAACACTGTGGGAAAAAATACGTGCAAGAAAGTTTGAAAAGCCATCTGTGAGGTCCACTTCACGTCACAGAAAGAAGTACATTTCACAGAGATTTTTGCTGCTACTGGCTATAGTGGTCGTAGGTCACTGTTTTCCTCTTGTCTTCGGTGTCATATAAGATACACTAAGTACAAATATAACTGAAGAATGTTTCCAGCATTGGGTCTCGTAGCCTGTTATTCTCTCTGCCAGACAGTAAAGCTTTGCAATTCAGTGTAATGAGTAGACCAGGATCCCCGCGAATATTGTAAAAAAAATTGCACCTAATAAAACCCTCCGTAAATTTTTAATATACGACCACTTCCTCTTTATATCACTCTAATAAGCCAATCCCAAAACTTCGGATATATGACTCCTCGTGATACACCGCAAATGTTTTTATATCGCCCGTCAAATGTGACTTGGCCAACTGCAAAAAGATTCCTCTGATCAGTTTTACGGCTGTTAAGAGCTTGTCTATAAACGCCAATACATCCTCCCCTGTTTTACCCAAGAAGTGAGAGACTAGGGTAACGGTATAGCATCTAGAACTGGCGATGAGATGATATACGAGTAGCTGTCCTCCCTTAGTTTATGCATGCCCTTTTTGTCTGCCATCTGATTCAGAAAAGTCTAAACTGCTTCTTCGGTGGTAAAACGCTCTACCCACAGTTCCATGATTCACTCGTTGCAAAGCCCATGTCTACAACAAAAGAAAAAATGCAATAGGAAAGGACGTAATACTAATACTACGACCACGCTTAATACTTCTAATCCTTACAGCTGAGCGCCAGCTGTGCACTATTCACACATTCTATGACATGGAGATACGGCATCCTACATCAATGACAAATTACTGCTAAAGAATGGGTGCAAGGGTCACTATGCAGTAACACATGACACTGCCCACTTATAACTGGATGGAAACTAGCATTGTGCCCTACCCCCCCTAAATTCTCGCAAATTAGTGTTTGAGACCACTTTCACCAGTCGAACCTTCCATTCAGCCCTACAGTCCAAACGGTTTGACATCATCAACCAATCACATTGAAAAAAGTAAAAACAAAACTCTTAGCTACGTCCCAGCACGCTGAAATGATGTTGCTGATCGGTATCCCACAACGTTTTTCGTCGGCACTGGCTTTCTTCTGGCACCGAATATAGTGGCATCACATCACAACAAATGCCAAAATGATCTTTTCTTGTCCAGGATGCTGACTGCAGGACGGAGGTTTATGTTTTTAAGCTGCCAGACAAATAACACACCTTCCATTGAATTCCTGAAACACTTCTGGTGAAATCGATATGTCACACGACGTAGTTCCGTGAAAAAATACGAAGTTTATTGATACGCAAAGCGAATAAACAGGCTGACATCTCATGAATATAGACAACTAACACTCGCACTAGGAACTGCACACAAGTAATTTTCCAGACCAGAGCTACGAGACGCAGTTCTGAGGAAAGGAGAATTTTACAATTTCAGCACCTGTCCCATGTTTGGCTGAAACCTTGATAGTGGAACATCCAGCGGACACAATGCAACGTCTTAGCCACTGCACAGGCCACTGGCAAAAAGCTGCCCTTGTCCCTGGAAGACACCTTTGGAAAGCCTTTCTGCAGGAAAATGGCTGGAGATGGCAGATAGACATCTGGAGAAATGGTTCAAATGGCTCTGAGCACTATGGGACTTAACATCGGTGGTCATCAGTCCCCTAGAACAACCATCTGCACGAACAGTTCGACGATGTTTGCAGCAGCATGGACTATCAGCTCGGAGACCTTGACTGCGGCTACCCTTGACGCTGCATCACAGACAGGAGCAACTGCGATGGTGTACTCAACGACGAACCTGGGTGCACGAATGGCAAAACGTCATTTTTTCGGATGAATCCTGGTTCTGTTTACAGCAGCATGATGGTCGCATCCGTGTTTGGCGACATCGCGGTGAACGCACATTGGAAGCGTGTATTCGTCATCGCCATACTGACGTATCACCCGGCGTGATGGTATGGGGTGCCATTGGTTACACGTCTCGGTCACCTCTTGTTCGCATTGACGGCACTTTGAACAGTGGACGTTATATTTCAGATATGTTACGACCCGTGGCTCTACCCTTCATTCGATGCCTGCTAAACCCTACATTTCAGCAGGATAATGCACGGCTGCATGTTGCAGGTCCTGTACAAACCTTTCTGGATACAGAAAATGTTGGACTGCTGCCCTGGCCAGTACATTCTCCAGATCTCTCATCAATTGAAAACGTCTGGCCAAAGGTGGACGAGCAACTGGCTCGTCACAATACGACAGTCACTACTCTTGATGAACTGTGATATCGTGTTGAAGCTACATGGGCAGCTATACCTGTACACGCCATCCAAGGGCTGTTTGACTCAATGCTTAGGCGTATCAAGGCTGTTATTACGGCCAGAGGTGGTTGTTCTGGGTACTGATTTCTCAGGGTCTATGCACCAAAATTGCGTGAAAATGTAAACATATGTCAGTTCTAGTATAATATATTTGTCCAATGAATACCCGTTTATCATCTGCGTTTTTTCTTGGTGTAGCAATTTTAATGGCCAGTAGTGTATTTATTTATAGATGATATTTGGAAAACAACTATTTGTGTGGATATCAAATTGTGACTTTGTGTTATGAAATGGTTGCAATTATTAAGTATTTTATTTAAGGAAAAACAAACTTAAAAATTGTGGGAAACGTCCTGGCTGTTGAACTTCATTTGTTCATTCAACATATAACACTTCAACAGCATTTACGTAGCTTACAAATTTGGTTTATTACTTATTATGCCCCAACAGAACAAATAGTCCTGTCACGGAAAAGCCACGTATAACACTTCTGTCTGCTATTGCTGTACCATAACCGTAAAGTTGTGGGCGGGTCGTAAAATAAAACTATCTTGTTAAAGCAATTATAGTACAAAGCAACAGAGCAGTGTTACCCTCCGAGAGGAAGTTTGTTATGTTAACCGTGTTGTACCTAACGGAGGTGGCTTATCGGAAATGAAAGTCAGAATTACGTAAATATTTGAACAGTAACAAACAAAATTTTGCCTATCTGCACTGTTTAACTGATAAAGAAAACGGTCGCCAGCCTAACTAGGCAAGAGAATGATTAACATTCTCATTCAAGAAAATAGTTATTCGTAACTTTAATGGATAAACACAACCTATACTTTGTCACTCGTGAGTGCAGTGAACTCTGACACAAACATATGTTTACGGTAAGATTGAAACTAACAGTTAGAGCAGCACAAACTATTTGCAAAATTATAACAAGTACCGAAAAACACTATCACTTTCAGGGCTTATACAAACTGAATGGTCTTTATAACGTTATTATTACTCTTCACTGCAGAATCATTAATTGGATATAGGTTAAGCCCCTCTCAGTTAAATACTTTACTATTTAAAACGAAAGGTAATTGGAATCCACTAACAGGTTGCTTCTCGCTATCATTTGAATAAAGAAATTATGGTTTTCATAATTAGTGGTCTTCCCATTACTTGTTACCCAGCACTAACACAATAGACAAACTGTGGATCCTGTTATATTATTAATATGCACTTCCAATACACAAGAGAGACAAACACTTAGCAAACCTGAGTATATAACTTTTCACAACTGCAGTTTTCCACTTTTACTACATTGAGAGACAAAATTAACATATGTAAGATACTGACTCACCTTCTGCGATTTACAACAGGCAGTAATGTGATCATTTACTAAGCAAAACTTTATAAGCCTCAGTCTTAAGAACTTTTAATTTGAAGCTGGCAACAACACATTAATAAGCAGTTTTACTAGGAAAATTATTTTCATCAAGCATCATTAACTTTAACTCACTCTCTTGCCATATTAACTTTAACTTTCTTTTTACTATGTTCAAGATGCATCAACTAGCAAAACATTGGGCTTTAATGTTCTTTCAGTAAGGACACTCGGATATCACTTTAGCTCAAACGGAGAGGAACCTGAGAGGTGTTATGATGAGGAGAAAAATCAAGGTAGGTACATAAATTCAGATATAAATTACCTTATATTTGAGCACACTAACACATCCATTAAGCTGATCCTTCACTGTACATCATTGTAGCATTCCGATGTAATGATTGCGCAATAAGGTGGCGATTGCATGTTGGCAGGTGGAATTGCAGGTAGAATTGCTGGACTCTGTCATTTCTTGGTGGCGATGATAGATACAAATTCCAGAATAGTTCCAGCTATTTATCCATCCATCCGAGGCATTGGAAAGTAGCAGAAAAGCCTCTCTCGGAACCAGCACAATATGCAATTTTTACATGGAAGTGGACAGTTTGGTAGCTCGTCCCCGACTGACTCTTGTTCCACCTTTTCTACTTAGGCCAACCACAATTTGCGCGCGCTACACAGTTCCGTTCCCTAGGGGAACCACAACAACTTTTACATACTGAATAACTAAGAACCCTAAGTGAGGATCAGCAGTTTACATAACAGCAACCAAATGCATTAAATAAAACAGAACATTGGCACATATTGGCATTTCTGCAAAAAATTATTCACACGGAAATTACAATTATATACAGTAAGTTTTGTTCCCTCCAAATGGGACAAAGAATTTAAATGACAGATACACTACATTGCATAGAATCAAATCATGACATCAAAGTTTGTACAAAGAAAGGAGTATACAAATTTGTGTTATCGATTCAATCAAACACATTTACAGAAGCCCAACGATGTAACATTAAATAAAACAAAAGGCAAAATAAATCAGTAGAGCGTTAGAGCTATGGTGTTACAAACACGTTTTCAGAAAATTTTACCTCGTGTAACACTACGAGTATTTCTAATTGTTCTAACAAATCATGTTTTCTATCATTATTTTCCGTGTGGGGTGCAGTTAGGCTGTTGTGGATGTTACTTAACCTGTCCATTGAGGTACAAATGCTTAACTACTAAAATTTGTCGATGTGTCTGAGCATGGAAGAAGCCGTCTATTCTTTGTAACGTATATGGGAAGTTTTCCTGTTTTAGATATGTAGAATGCAAGAAAAGTGGTTCTCTGTACTTTATATACTTCGCTGTGTTCTGTTGTTATTTTCGTGATACTGTGCCTAAGAACTTAAAGGACTTGAATGATATAAATCCAGCTTCCCGAATCATTCTCCAAGCTGTCGCGTTTCATCTGCATTAAACCATGAACATAATTCCATTGGAAGAGAATATTCATTTCGCATTTTGTGGTTTTCTTATTATTCTCGCTCATAAACAAAACATGATATAGCTCCAGAATGAGATTTTCACTCTGCAGCGGAGTGTGCGCTGATATGAAACTTCCTGGCAGATTAAAACTGTGTGCCCGACCGAGACTCGAACTCGGGACCTTTGCCTTTCGCGGGCAAGTGCTCTACCATCTGAGCTACCGAAGCACGACTCACGCCCGGTCCTCACAGCTTTACTTCTGCCAGTACCTCGTCTCCTACCTTCCAAACTTTACAAACATATGGGTCACAATTTTAGACGAACAGTTGGTAACAGGTAGGTTTTTTAAAGTAAAATACAGAACTTAGGTACATTTGAACATTTTATTCCGGTTGTTCCAATGCGATGCATGTATCTTTGTGAACTTATCATTTATGAGAAAGCATGCTGTTACAGCGTGATTACCTGTAAATACCATGTAGCATTCTCAAAACCGACGTTTTTAAGATTCCCGATTCTTGCGCACTTGTCTGCTATTGATGTACGGATTAGCCGCGACAACAGCTAAAACACCTACTTGGGCATCATCATTTGTTGCAGGTCGTGGTTGACGTTTCACATGGGGCTGAACACTTCCTGTTTCCTTAAATAACGTAACTATCCGGCGAACGGTCCGGACACTTGGATGATGTCCAGGATACCGAGCAGCATACATAGCACACGCCCGTTGGGCATTTTGATCACAATAGCCATACATCAACACGATATCGACCTTTCCGCAATTGGTAGAAGGTCCATTTTAACACGGGTAATGTATCACGATGCAAATACTGTCCGCAATGGTGGAATGTTACGTGACACCACGTACTTATACGTTTGTGACTATTATAGCGCCATCTGTCTCAATGCGAAAAAAGTGGTCCCACTAAAACATTCATATTTCTTTACGTACTACACGAATATGTAATAAAAAATGGGGGTTCCTATTTTAAAACAACCGCAGTTGATATCGTTTGACCTATGGCAGCGCCATCTAGTGGGCCAACCATAGCGCCATCTCGTTTCCCCCTTCAAGTTCTTTGTAGTTATTTCGTCTGATGCTTATTTCGTGAGATATTTGGCCCGGTCACTATCAATGGATGACCCTGTATAGTACTCTCGCTCCAGGATACATTGCCGACTATGTCCCGTCACGGGGTGTGCGGAAGGAAGTAGAACAGTAGATATCGCGACCTCTGGTGGCGCATTTGAGGCTGCCTAGTGACCGCCGATGGGAGTTTGCGTATACCGGCGAAGCTAACCCCTACTCGGTCTGGGGCCCGCTTTACAGGTCCGTTCCGCGGGTAGTCGGTGTTGCAAGCGCTCGGCGTAGAATCATTATTCCTCTCCCTCCGCCGCCCCTACCCCCTCCACATATGACAAGGGAGGGCACAGTGCATATCGACGCCCTGCGGACCTGCCAGGCCTGTGTCGGAGGGCGGGGTTACCGGCATGCTTGGGTCCGCGTCCATGGGAATTGCTGGCACTGATGGACGACCTGCCAGGCCTGTGTCGGAGGGCGGGGTTACCGGCATGCTTGGGTCCGCGTCCATGGGAATTGCTGGCACTGATGGACGATCAGCTGTGAAGGCTGGAGCCCCGAAAGCAGTGTCATGCCCGGGTGGAAGGGGCACCTCGGGCTCTGGGTGATTGGTAAGGCAGCTATCTGCAACAGGAAAGAAGGGTAAGTCACTGAAAGGAGGAGTCTCCCCACGGCGGCGCCGCAACTGATTAATATGTTTCTGACACACAGGGCCCATTAGTAAGGTATCCGCCGCCATGGAGACCCCAAGCAGGTGGGAGATAAAGCCTGGTGCTCAATGGGAACGATCTTTTGAATGGATCAATGCCTAAACTGGAGGAGAGACAGGGATGGAAGCAAATAAAAACAGTAAGGACCGGTGGGTCACGCATGTAAGCGCTCTGCTGGGGTAGAACCGTCTTGAGGAGTAAACTGGTAAGGCACCAAAAAGATCGATAGCACATTCTCCAACAGGTGGTGGAGAATTAATTTAGACAATCTGCGTTTTAAATGTGCGAACGAACCGTTCCACGCAGCCACTAGACGCGGGCTGGAATGGGACGGTGTGAAGTAGTTCTATGTCAGTTATGGGAGAAGAAAGCAAAAAAGTCTGCTGATGTAAACTGAGGCCCGTTATCAGTAAAAATGGTCTAAGGTCACCTTTCAATGGCAAGGTGCAACTGAGCACGTGAATGGTCTCACTGGTGGAAGTTTTGAACGTTTGCAAGAAGTAGGGAAAAGCAGTACCGGCGTCGACCATGATAACCGAGGAGTCCGAGAAATGACGCAGTGAAATCGATGTGGAGTTGGGACTAATGAGTCAAGGCATGGGTGTAAGAAAATAAATGGCGAGAGGGGGCTGCTTGCCTACTCTGACACGTGTGACAAGAAGTGACCCTCATGGTGCTGTATTTGTCCATGCCCCGCCAATAGACGTGTTGGTGTCACAGTCTCGAAGTGAACACCAGTGCCGTGAGGTCGACGACCATCATCCGTCCATTGCTGCTCTGGAGTACAAGGACCCCTTGGAGAGCGGATAATTCGTTTTAGCAGCAGTAGTAAGCTCAGAGCTCCGGGTGCGTCAACTGTCGGCGGTCGGCCGGCCTTCCGACGTGCGTCCAATGAAGAACTTCCCCCAGAATAAGGTCGGTGTCCGCGTGCTGGGCAACGAGCGTGGCGTTCAGTTGGAGGTTGGCGACTACTTCTTCTGTTGCAGCGTAAGTGGAAATACGTGTCGAGATCATAGCCGAAAGCCAGGTCCTGCACATGTCGTAAGTAAATCAGCATTAAATTGGTGAGAGGTGGAGCGATACTGAATATCGTACTTATAACTAGACAAGAAGAAGGCCCACCGCTGAAGGTGGCTAGTCGTTTTTATGGGGACAGAAGCGGCCATTTTAAAGAGCGGAAGTAAGGGTTTATGGTCTATTAGGACCGTGAACTTCGTGCCACAGACATAATCGTGGAATTTATTGACCCCAAAAATAATTGCCAACGCTTCATTCTTCAGTTTGACTATAGTTCCTCTGAGCGTTTCACAACGACTTAGACACAAAAGTGACGGTCTCTCCTACCATCCATAACCTGGGGCAAGATAGCGCTCAGGCCGTAATTGGAAGCATCGGGAACTAAGCTCAGAGGTCTGGATGGATCATTTACTGCCAGGCACGAGGGTTGGAGGAGAGCCTTCTTGAGTGCCTGGAAAGAATTGTCACTGCTGGACTACCAGAGCCATTTCAGATTCATGCCAAGTAGCCTGTGTAAGGGCTCGACCATGGCTGCCACATCAGAAATGAACCTCTGATAATAGTTTAATTGGCCCAGGACTGACTTTAGTTGACTAGTGTTGGAGAGAGGAGAAAGTTGTTCAACGGCGTCCACATATTAGGGCATCGGCCTGAACCCCACTGCACTGAACACTTGGCGTAAGTATTCCACTTTTTTGACAAAAAAAAACAGCATTTGTCCTTGTTGCTCTTACGGATGGCCTTTTGGTACACTGCAAACAGAGAACGAAGATTGTTAGCCAGGTCCTGCGAGTCTTTGCCTGTCATCTAAATAATTGTCTGTTCCTGGGGCCTCACATGTCAATTGTTCAAGAAATCGTCGAAAGACAGCAAGTGCTCTGGCTTCATCAAACGGTAACCGATTATACTGAAACAGTCTAAATGGCATATTAATGATGCGAAGCTGCTAGGAGGCGGCATCCAACGGAAGCTGTAGATAGGCCTGCTTGAGCTCGAATTTGGCGAAGACCTCTTAGCGACAAATAATCCTGAGTTAATAAAGAGCATCAAAACGTGTAATTTTTCGTCCTATCTATGTAATAATGTAGTTCTCAATTCGTTCGAGCAATCAATCATTCATGATATGAAACACAGTCGTAGCTCAGTCACTCAAAATGATTCAGAAATTTTACTTGTTAGAATGAAGTCAGGCGATGATTCTTCTTCTCTGGAGGCTCGTGCTTTGCGGCAGTCTGCTAATCTGTACAAATAAAATGCCTCGTAATTTTGGGAGCGTTGTATAATCAGTTGGGAAACCTCAGATCAAGCGGATATTTGGCTTTGATGAAGTTTAACCTTCCAAAGAAGTGATGGAGCTCTTGGATTATTAAATGCTGGTTCGTATCCAGTCTTTCGGAAGTTCCCTTCTGATTAACAACTACGCAATATATCGATGAATATCATTAATGCTCAAATGTCAAATACACACCTTTTGTATGAAGGAGCAATATATATGTATATTTCCCTTTTAATCGTACAATTTCGTCTCAGTTATCTTTTGCCATAAATCTCAATATTCAGATTACAATTCTTCAAACCAAGCTCAGGCTAATCGGCACGAAGACAATCTCGCAAGCTTTTTTTTCTAACAACCACCAGAGAGAGAACTACAAAGAATAATTATGTGCTCATGGCATAGCTATTGTATGAAACTACTTTGCGCATGGATTCTGCGAGTATGAAGATAGAAAATTAGTAAACGTCATTCAAGGGTAGAATTGTATCAGAATAATTCATCGAATACAAAGAGATATTACAAACGTATATAGGGATAAGTGAACACAGGGCTGTCGTAGCAAGATTTGATACTGTAACCCCAAGATCATCGAAAAATAAGCGAAAAATCTCCACTCCTTCCATATTAACGATATAAGTGTAGACCAAATGTGGCTTAAATTCAAGGAAATAGTATCGGCAACAATTGAGAGTTTTATACCAAATAAATCAACAAACGACGGACCTGATCCTCCTTCGTACACAAAATGTGTCAGAAAACTGTTGCAGAAACAACGAAAGAAACATTCCAAATTTAAAGAGACGCACAGTCTTGAAGATTGGGCATCTTTTACAGAAGCTAGAAATTTAGCGCGGACTTCAATGCGAGATGACTATAACATTTTCCACAACGAAACTTTGTCCCGAAACCTTGGAGAAAATCCAAAGGTATTCTGGTCGTATGTGAAGTATGCAAGCGGTAAGACACAATCAGTGCCTTCTCTGCGCGACAGCAATGGAGATACTATCTAAGACAGTGCTGCCAAAGCAGAGTTACTAAACACAGCCTTCCGAATTGCCTTCACAGAAGAAGACGAGGTAAATTTTGCAGAATTCGAATCAAGGACAGCTGCCAACCTGAGTAACGTAGAAGTAGATATCCTCAGAGTAGTGAAGCAGCTTAAATCACTTAATAAAAGCAAGTCTTCTGGTTGAGACTGTATACCAGCTAGGTTCCTTTCAGAGTATGCTGATTCAATAGTTCTATACTTAACAATGATATACAATCTTTCGCTCGAAGAAAGATCCGTACCCAAAAACTGGAAAGTTGCATAGATCACACCAATATTCAAGAAAGGTAAGAGGAGTAATTCATTAAATTGCAGGTCCTTATCATTGACGTCGATATGCAGTAGGATTATGTAACATATATTGTGTTCGAACATTATGAATTACCTCGAAGAAAACGGCCTATTGACACACGGTCAACACGGATTTAGAAAACATAGTTGTTGTGTAACACAACTAGCTCTTTACTCACATGAAGTGTTGATTGCTTTTGACAACGGATTTCAAATTTATTCCGTATTTCTGGATTTCCGGAAGGCCTTTGACACTGCAGCACAGAAGCGGCTTGTAGTGAAATTGCGTGCTTATGGAATATCGTCTCAGTTATGTGACTGGATTCGTGATTTAATGTCAGAGAGGTCACAGTTCCTAGTAATTAACGAAAAGTCATTGAGAAAAACAGAAGTAATTTCTGGCGTTCCCCTGGGTAGTGTTACAGGCCCGTTGCTGTTACTTATCTATATAAACGATTTGGGAGACAATCTGAGCAGCCGTCTTAGGTTTTTTGCAAGTGACGCTGTCGTTTATCGACTAGTAAAATCATCAGAAGATCAAAACATATTGAAAAACGATTTAGAAAAGATATCTGTATGGTGCAAAATACGATAATTAAATAACGAGAAGTCTGAGGTTATCCACATGAGTGCTAAAAGGAGTCCATTTAACTGCTGTTACACGATAAATCAGTCCAATCTAAAGGCCGTAAATTCAGCTAAGTGCCTAGGAATTACAGTTAAGAACAACTTAAATTGGAAGGAACACATAGAAAATTTTGTGGTTAAGGCTAACCAAATATTGAGTTTATTCGCACAACACTTAGAAAATGTAACAGATCTATAAGGAGACTGCTTGCACTACGCTTGTCCGTCCTCTTTTAGAATACTGCTGCGCGGTGTGGGATCCTTACCAGATAGGACTGACGGAGTATATCGAAAAAGTTCAAAGAAGAGCAGCACGTTTTGTATTATCGCAAAATAGGGGAGAGAGTGTTACTGAAATGATACAGGATCCAGGGATGGACATCATTAAAACAAAGGCGTTTTTCGTAGCGGAGGAATCTTCTCACGAAATTACAATCTCCAACTTTCTCCTCCAAATGCGAAAATATTTCGTTGACGCCGACCTACATAGGGAGAAACGATCACCGTGATAAAATAAAGGAAATCAGAGCTCATACAGAAAGATATAGATGTTCGCTCTTTCCGCGTGCTACACGAGATTTGAATAATAGAAAATTGTGAATGTGGTTCGATGAATCCTCTGCCAGCAACTTAAATGTGATTTGCAGAGTATCAGTGTAGATGAAGACACGTCCACCAGCCAGACGAGAGAGAATGTCCCGAAGGGCGAACGGTAAACTGCTGCGTTAAAGAACTTAGGCGTCACTGTGGGAAGAAGGACCACATGGGCTTGAAAGCCGACGATTCCCGTATTGGATTGCTTGATGACAAAGCCAAATTTTGTTATAAATTCCTGTCAGCAGAAATTATCCGTGATTGCCTGGACAGAAAGAGCAGAATCATGGAAGAGGAAAACTGGCCGCATATCGGAATAAGATCATTGTTATAAATGCGAAGAGGGATGCCGAATGGGCCTAAGGGCGGGGACGCACGTGCATTCCCGCATATACGACTCCCAGTCAATGATAGTTACAGACGAGCCACTATCGACATGAAGGTCAAGGGTACGTTGTTAATTGACAGTCAGGTGGAAATTGCTTTCTTGGAATATGGAAAGACCGTCTGGACCACGGAAAAGGTGGGAAAGACGCCGGCTGCGTCGTCATCCCCAGTATCAGACAGATCCAAATGTGTGGAATCAACCAACATCTTGGCGGAAGACTGGCACACCTCAGCTCTATGTCCCCCTTACCACAGGCAGTGAATTCTGCGCGCCGGTGGGGCATTGATGTCGCGTATGTTGGGAGGAAAACGTCGGCACGACGGAAACGGAAGTGGGCGACGACCAGCTGCAAAGTCGGGGAGTCGAAGCTGGTGCCCCGAACGGCTGCATATTCGTGGAGGAGGGCAGGACTGGTGCGTTGGTCGGGCGGCATACATAGAAGGTGGATCTTGGAGAGAGGCACTGGAACGTAATAACTGCTCTAAAGCCCGTATAACTAGAAGACATGTGTACAATGAAAGATCTTTTGGTTCCAACAGATCGGCACAGAGGGTGTCGCCTGGAGCACGAACGATTATTACGTAGCGCACCAGGGAAGCCGCATAGCACTGTTGACAGGTAGGATTCTGGCAGGCGAATCAGCAATCCTAGAATAACTCTTGAAGATGAGCAATCCATTCCCGGTATGACTAACCGGTGGCCTTGTAAAAGCTAAAAGATTTATGCCAGGCAGGGGTTAATTTGCTCTGTGCATTGAAGAACTAAGGAAGACTGATCTTCAGAGTGTCGTAAGAGAGAGCTTTGAGTTCCACCTCTGGGAGTAATTGCTGTATGAGGCGATGTATCTCAGGACCCGCAAACGCCAGGAGGTAGGCGGGCTGCTGCGTGTCCTCGGTGATGCTGTGGGCCACGAAGTGTTGCTCCATACGAGCCACGTACACCACTGCCCATTAAAATTGTTACACCAAGAAGAAATGCAGATGATAAACGGGTATTCATTGGACAAATATATTATACTAGAACTGACATGTGATTACATTTTCATGCAATTTGGGTTCATAGATCCTGAGAAATCAGTACCCAGAACAACCACCTCTGGCCGTAATAACAGCTTTGATATGCCTGGGCATTGAGTCAAACAGAGCTTGGATGGCGTGTACAGGTACAGCTGCCCATGCAGCTTCAACACGATACCAAGGTTCATCAAGAGTAGTGACTGGCGTATTGTGACGAGTCAGTTGCTCGGCCACCATTGAACAGACATTTTCAATTGGTGAGAGATCTCGATAATGTGCTGACCAGGGCAGCAGTCGAACATTTTCTGTATCCAGAAAGGCCCGTACAGGACCTGCAACATGCGGTCGTGCATTATCCTGCTGACATATGGGGTTTCGCAGGGATCGAATGAAGGGTAGAGCTACAGGACGTGACACATCTGAAATGTAACGTCCGCTGTTCAAAGTGCCGTCAATGCGAACAAGATGTGACCGAGACGTGTATCCAATGGCACCCCATACCATCACGCCGGGTGATACGCCAGTATGACGATGACGAATACACGCTTCCAATGTGCGTTCACCGCGATGTCGCCAAACACGGGTGCGACCATCATGATGCTGTAAACAGAACCTGGATTCATCCGAAAAAATGACGTTTTGCCATTCGTGCAACCAGGTTCGTCGTCGAGTACACCATCGCATGCTCTCCTGTCTGTGATGCAGCGTCAAGGGTAACCGCAGCCATGGTCTCCGAGCTGATAGTCCAAGCTGCTGCAAACGTCGTCGAACTGTTCGTGCAGATGGATGTTGTCTTGCAAACGTTCCCATTTGTTGATTCAGGGATCGAGACGTGGCTGCACGATCCGTTACAGCCATGCAGATAAGATGCCTGTCATCTCGACTGCTAGTGATACGTGGCCGTTGGGATCCAGCACGGCGTTCCGTATTACCCTCCTGATCGCATCGATTCCATATTCTGCTAACAGTCATTGGATGTCGACCAACTCGAGCATCGAGGTCGCGATACGATAAACCGCAATCGCGATAGGCTACAATCTGACCTTTATCAAAGTCGGAAACGTAATGGTACGCATTTCTCCTCCTTACACGAGGCATCACAACAACGTTTCACCAGGCAACGCCGGTCAACTGCTGTTTGTGTATGAGTAATCGGTTGGAAAGTTTTCTCATGTCAGCACGTTGTAGGTGTCGCGACCGGCGCCAACGTTGTGTGAATGCTCTGAAAAGCTAATCATTTGCATATCAGTGCATCTTCTTCCTGTCAGTTAAATTTCGCGTCTGTAGCACGTCACCTTCGTTGTGGAGCAATTTTAATGGCAAGTAGTGTATCTTGGTCCGAGGTTCCACCTTCTTGTCAAAATGTCGGAACGGCGAGGGAGACGTGCGGAAGTTCTTACCTAAGCTGTCAGTCTTGGCGAGGCGATGAGAGACCTCCGTAGGCGTGCCCGACAGCGACTCCAGGCCTTCGACGAGAAGTTGGTTAATTCGGTGCATCTGCTGGAGCAGAATTAACACCTTCTTGGGTGTGTCCATTGGTTCCACCATGCTTGACACACTATTACAATCGATAAAATGAACAGTACTCGCTGCCTATGGAGCACGCCTTCACACGTGACCATTATATTAAAGCTTCTTTGTCGCGACTGCTATGTCTACTGACTATGGACAGAAAAACAGTGTTACAAGTGCTTGTAAGGATTTTATTTTAAGTCTAACTGCCAACCAAGAAGATTATTCAGACATAAAATATGGCCCTCTTACCGTCACTTCTGAGGCACAAAATAAATAGTTTAAATCAGAAAATTATTCCAGTTCAAACACAACTTACTTTCACTGTGCAAGAGGGACGTTCAGGTTTGCCATAAAACTTAATCAACAAAAGAGTTACCCAGGTAAGCCTGGATGAGCACCATCGGAGAACACTTAACCGACTGGGATGCCGATGACGTGACGACTTCCAGGGGTCGACGTGACGGCGCCTCGGCTTCTACCAGGACGGCTCACTCCGGTGACTCGGTGCGGGCCTATGTAGTATGATCGCTCCAGGATACATTGCTGACTGTGTCCCGTCACGCCGTGTGCGGAAGAAAGTATGACCGCCGATATCTCGACCTCTGGTGTTGCATATAAGGCCGCCTAGTAGTGCATACACCGGAGAACAGGCAAAGCTAACCCCTAGTCGGTCCGGGACCCGCTTTACAAATCCGTTCCACGGGTTGGCGGTATTGCAGGCGCTCGGCGTAGACACATCAGGTATGAGTGCAGATGCTTTTATGCGTGGTACCTTCACATGAACAAACATCAGCGTGTTGGTTGTTTTTTTTTTTCCTCTGCGTCGAACAGTCTTCCCACAAACGTGTCACACAATTTACTACCGGACGTATTCTGCACTGCTGTAACTGCACTACTAAGTGGACTACGCCTGTCGTATAGATTGACCGTTCTGCATCCACGCGTCCAAACTTCAAGAACTGACCTGCTGCTAGTGATGGACAAAAGTTTGGTTTTAACAACCTTTTTTCGTTGAGTCGTTTTTTTTTTTCAGTCGAATGGAACAACCGAATGATATAAGTCACTGCGGCCATGTCGGCTATATAAATGTTTTGTACTCACTCCTGAGGAGTGAGTTGTTCCACTTAGTGTGAGACATAAAGTGGAATTATTTGAATGTTTTCAGTCAGGCTCTGGATCTGAGTGATTTCACTTACATACTCTTTCAGATTTCTCGGTTTTATGTGAGCCATGACTAGGGTTGTCAACATTTTTGGAGACAAATAAGTTATCTTATCTCTAGGAACCCCCCCCCCCCCCCCCCCCCCCCCCGTGAACCATGGACCTTGCCGTTGGTGGGGAGGATTGCGTGCCTCAGCGATACAGATGGCCGTACCGTAGGTGCAACCACAACGGAGGGGTATCTGTTGAGAGGCCAGACAAACATGTGGTTCCTGAAGAGGGGCAGCAGCCTTTTCAGTAGTTGCAGGGGCAACAGTCTGGATGGTTGACTGATCTGGCCTTGTAACATTAACCAGAACGGCCTTGCTGTGCTGGTACTGCGAACGGCTGAAAGCAAGGGGAAGCTACAGCCGTAATTTTTCCCGAGGACATGCATAAAACTGCATCAAACCAGTCTCAGGACTGAAGACCACAACAACAACAACATCTCTAGGAAGGACGAATAAAATGCACATTTCCAAAATAAATGTCTTTTACGTGCTTGACGTTAAGGCACTTTCCTACTGATAGAAGTTGTGAACATCAATGGATATGATGAGAGCCTCTGGGTATGAGCGTGTGGCGAAACAAGCACTGTATCAGTTCAACATAAAAATAATAACTACGTGAGCTCATTAAGCTACTTTTAATAGTTTTCGAGCAATTTACTGAAAACTAAATTTGGAATAAAAACGTCCTTATTTGTATATTAATACTATAAAGTTTTGGTTAGAGCACGTGATGAAACATATTAAATAATACAGCTATAACAAGTTTTAGGACCTTGATGTTAATAACAACCAATGCAAGGTCTCTTAAATTTATAGTTCAGAGGTCATGTTCTACTGCGAATTCCGTTCTAAAAATTCTAAAAGACAAAATTTTAATGCAGGCGAGCTAAACCTTTTTCTGTGATTTTAACCAAATTACCTACGTGCACGAAAAATTATTAAGATTCTAAATTGATTCATAATACTGCTATTAAGTATTGAGTGTCCGAGAAAGCGGCCGTTTAGAGACTGCTATTGTGTGCATAGGGTGGGTGACAGCAGGTATTCCCTTTACCGTCCACTGCGCCACATATATAAATACCGAGAGGGAAAAGAAGGCTTCACTTCGCACTCATCCACCGTAAGATCCTCGTTAGTCAAATGCCGGAGTGCGCGCTGCCTCGGATGATGTCAAAGACAGGCTGTTACAAAATGCTTATTTTCAGTAATAATAGAAAGTGAACTCGTGAGGACTGTACACAGTCCTGGATCGCTTAGATTTCGCAAAAGGAACTATTAGTGTGCCGCCCATAATTTTAACAAATCCGCATGGCAAGCGGTGACAATTATTTTCCACTTTTGTGGCGAGCATTTATTTTGATTAGCAGTAGTCAGAGCGAAAGATAATTTAGTAGGAACTTCCTGTAGAGGTTGTCTCTGAACTGCTCATAGTGCTGTTCAGGATAGAGAGATTTACTGTCAGTATGAACATAATGAATATTACAATGTTGTGCGTGGGAAACTTTACCAAATACATGTATCAATTAGAACTCAAAATCTTCATTTATAATCATAGTCCCGATCCCGTTGAGCAAATAGAGAACAGAAACATTTCTTTCAGTGGGCTGGACAAGAATGTGGACTTTCAGGTTGGGAAATATAGTCAGTATGTTCTCCATCGCTTTCTGGCTGACCACAGAAACAGTTGCCAGGCTCTCATAAAAGACGGAGGACAATATTTACAACAATTCCAATTTCCTCCAGTAAAGATTGAATATTAATATGTAAATCAACCCGCCGCACTCAAGCGGAATGCTAATACAAAAATTAATCCCCCCTCCCCTCCCCTCGGGCAGGTAGGTTAGAAAATTTGAAAAGAGAAATGGATAGGTTAAAGTTAGATATAGTGGGAATTAGTGAAGTTCGGTGGCAGGAGGAACAAGACTTCTGGTCAGGTGACTACAGGGTTATAAACACAAAGTCAAATAGGGGTAATGCAGGAGTAGGTTTAATAATGAATAGGAAAATAGGAACGCGGGTAAGCTACTACAAACAGCTTAGTGAACGCATTATTGTGGCCAAGATAGATACGAAGCCCACACCTACTACAGTAGTACAAGTTTATATGCGAACTAGCTCTGCAGATGATGAAGAAATTGAAGAAATGTATGATGAAATAAAAGAAATTATTCAGATAGTGAAGGGAGACGAAAATTTAATAGTCATGGGTGACTGGAATTCGAGTGTAGGAAAAGGGAGAGAAGGAGACGTAGTAGGTGAATATGGATTGGTGCTAAGAAATGAAAGAGGAAGCCGCCTGGTAGAATTTTGCACAGAGCACAACTTAATCATAGCTAACACTTGGTTTAAGAATCATGATAGAAGGTTGTATACATGGAAGAACCCTGGAAATACTAAAAGGTATCAGATAGATTATATAATGGTAAGACAGAGATTTAGGAACCCGGTTTTAAATTGTAAGACATTTCCAGGGGCAGATGTGGACTCTGACCACAATCTATTGGTTATGACCTGTAGATTAAAACTGAAGAAACTGCAAAAAGGTGGGAATTTAAGGAGGTGGGACCTGGATAAACTGAAAGAACCAGAGGTTGTACAGAGTTTCAGTGAGAGCATAAGGGAACAATTGACAGGAATGGGGGAAAGAAATACAGTAGAAGAAGAATGGGTAGCTTTGAGGGATGAAGTAGTGAAGGCAGCAGAGGATCAAGTAGGTAAAAAGACTAGGGCTAGTAGAAATCCTTGGGTAACAGAAGAAATATTGAATTTAATTGATGAAAGGAGAAAATATAAAAATGCAGTAAATGAAGCAGGCAAAAAGGAATACAAACGTCTCAAAAATGAGATCGACAGGAAGTGCAAAATGGCTAAGCAGGGATGGCTAGAGGACAAATGTAAGGATGTAGAGGCTTATCTCACTAGGGGTAAGATAGATACTGCCTACAGGAAAATTAAAGAGACCTTTGGAGATAAGAGAACCACTTGTATGAACATCAAGAGCTCAGATGGCAACCCAGTTCTAAGCAAAGAAGGGAAAGCAGAAAGGTGGAAGGAGTATATAGAGGGTCTATACAAGGTTGATGTACTTGAGGACAATATTATGGAAATGGAAGAGGATGTAGATGATGATGAAATGGGAGATACGATACTGCGTGAAGAGTTTGACAGAGCACTGAAAGACCTGAGTCGAAACAAGGTACCCGGAGTAGACAACATTCCATTGGAACTACTGACGGCCTTGGGAGAGCCAGTTTTGACAAAACTCTACCATCTGGTGAGCAAGATGTATGAAACAGGCGAAATACCCTCAGACTTCAAGAAGAATATAATAATTCCAATCCCAAAGAAAGCAGGTGTTGACAGATGTGAGAATTACCGAACAATCAGTTTAATAAGCCACAGCTGCAAAATACTAACACGAATTCTTTACAGACGAATGGAAAAACTAGTAGAAGCCGACCTCGGGGAAGATCAGTTTGGATTCCGTAGAAATACTGGAACACGTGAGGCAATACTGACCTTACGACTTATCTTAGAAGAAAGATTAAGGAAAGGTAAACCTACGTTTCTAGCATTTGTAGACTTAGAGAAAGCTTTTGACAATGTTGACTGGAATACTCGCTTTCAAATTTTAAAGGTGGCAGGGGTAAAATACAGGGAGCGAAAGGCTATTTACAATTTGTACAGAAACCAGATGGCAGTTATAAGAGTCGAGGGACATGAAAGGGGAGCAGTGGTTGGGAAGGGAGTAAGACAGGGTTGTAGCCTGTCCCCGATGTTATTCAATCTGTATATTGAGCAAGCAGTAAAGGAAACAAAAGAAAAATTCGGAGTAGGTATTAAAATCCATGGAGAAGAAATAAAAACTTTGAGGTTCGCCGATTACATTGTAATTCTGTCAGAGACAGCAAAGGACTTGGAAGAGCAGTTGAACGGAATGGATGGTGTCTTGAAGGGAGGATATAAGATGAACATCAACAAAAGCAAAACGAGGATAATGAAATGTAGTCGAATTAAGTCGGGTGATGTTGAGGGTATTAGATTAGGAAATGAGACACTTAAAGTAGTAAAGGAGTTTTGCTATTTGGGGAGCAAAATAACTGATGATGGTCGAAGTAGAGAGGATATAAAATGTAGACTGGCAATGGCAAGGAAAGCGTTTCTGAAGAAGAGAAATTTGTTAACATCGAGTATAGATTTAAGTGTCAGGAAGTCATTTCTGAAAGTATTTGTATGGAGTGTAGCCATGTATGGAAGTGAAACATGGACAGTAAATAGTTTGGACAAGAAGAGAATAGAAGCTTTCGAAATGTGGTGCTAGAGAAGAATGCTGAAGATTAGATGGGTAGATCACATAACTAATGAGGAGGTACTGAATAGGATTGGGGAGAAGAGGAGTTTGTGGCACAACTTGACCAGAAGAAGGGATCGGTTGGTAGGACATGTTCTGAGGCATTAAGGGATCACCAATTTAGTATTGGAGGGCAGCGTGGAGGGTAAAAATCGTAGGGGGAGACCAAGAGATGAATACACTAAGCAGATTCAGAAGGATGTAGGTTGCAGTAGGTACTGGGAGATCAAGAAGCTTGCACAGGATAGAGTAGCATGGAGAGCTGCATCAAACCAGTCTCAGGACTGAAGACCACAACAACAACAACAACCCCTCCCTCCCCCCCCCCCCCCGCGCACTTTCCTCAATCCTTCTCCTCCTCCTCCTCCAACAATGTGCGTACCTGCCACGCAGAACGGAGTGCACTCTGCACTGTGGTTACTGGAGTAGCCAGCGCTTGCTGCTAATAGAGGGCTGCACCCAGCAGACGATATGCACCGCCTCCCTGCAGCTCCTGCTGCTCTGACCGGCAGTACAGCTGGTGATCTAACATGTCACTCCCAGCTGGCCACACCGGTGCGAGCATGGGTGGTGTCCACACTGTTAGGCTTATCTGAGAAATTACAGTATCAATATACGAATGTCGGTAGTACTTCGCCATTCCAGTGGAATACTATACCTGCAACTTTTCAGAGGCTGTAAAACATAAAGAGGTTTGTGCCTATGAGTACGATTTATACTTACGTAACCAGTAACATGACTTTCCGCACAATATATTTATCATTCAGACAAATACATGGCTGAGTAAGCATTTAAGGGCTAGATTAAAACGGTTTTCTATTAATGGACGCCATCATATCTTTTCATACAAACAATCTCTAAAATTTTGCCGATGTTCCTTTTTTCCTAAGGCAATTTTTATGCTCAAATCATCAGCTGCATTAGTTACGCGTTATATGCATCAGGAACAACTTAATCCACAGCAATACTTTAGTTTTAAATGATGAAAAGAAGAATTGAGGTGATCAGTATATAATTAAATGGATATGTGTAATGCTTATCTTAGTTTTGGCACACTCACCGCGATGTCTTGTAGGGTTAGTTTCAGCAGTAGATGTACCGGGGTTGTGTACCATTGTTTTAGTAGTTAAACTAATAAAAATACTACAGACTGGTTCCGCCCACAAGAATGAATGGAAAGCTCAGTCAACTAAAACACTGAAAACTGGTTTCAGCTGAATGAACGAATGCATGGTTCCGTAGACAGGGTGTATAAGAAATATGTATGCCATAAATTGCAGGACACATTCCTCACACATAGACGAAGAAATTATGTTTTATCTACATGGGTCTGAAAACGCTTTGCTTCCATGTTACAACTCATTTTTTCCAGCTCATTAACTCTGGGAAACATACAACAACAGAGCGTTAGAATCATGAGGAACATGCAATCTTGGCGACGTCTGGTTACGTTGTACACCGCCAGTGCTTTGTTTTACATGTCCTTGTTGACGTGCGACGTAATTCATTGTTTGTTTACAGGTAACATTCACTGTTCCAACGTCCATTACGACCTTTACAACCACATGGGTTACTGAAGAGAGCTAATCACAGTCTTGGCTCGTACAACGGCAGTGTACACAAATGCAGAGATGGTAGATGCCCATTTGATGTATGGATTAGCTGACGGGATTGGCTCTCGCCCTCAAAGTTTGTACCGGGTGAGGTTTTCGGGACGGAGGCGCTCCGACAAGTAAGCGTTTGAAGCCATTGATCGTCTGCTGAGGAAACATGGGGCATCTAGGCCTGATACTCGTAACCGGATGAGGCCTAGAAGGACGAGGACATCGCAACGAGAGGCGGCAATTCTTCATGCAGTTGGCGACGATTCTAGTCTCAGTACAGGGCATGAGCTGCAACATTGAATGTTAATGGCATGACTGTCTTGCGAGTGTTACACGAAGATCAACTGTATTCATAGCATTTACAGCGTGTGCAGGCACTATCAGCAGCTGATTTTCCTGCACGGGTACTGTTCTGCGAATGGTTCATTCAACAACGTGTCAACCCTAATTTTATTGAAACGGTGCTGTCCACAGATGAGACATCGTTTCAAAGAAGTCAGATTGTAAATTTTCACAATCGGCATGTATGGTCGGACGTCAGTCCTCACGCAACTGTTGAAATAAGTAGACAACAAAGATTTTCCGTCAGTGTTTTGGCCGGCATTGTTGGCGACTGTTTGGTAGGTCCTCACTTTCTTCCACCCAGGCTCAACAGACAAAGTTATCATAATTTATTAGAGAATGTTCAACCTGATCAGTTAGCATATATGCCAAGCTGTGTGACAAACTATTTACTACATGCACGATGGAATACACTTTAGTGTTAATATCCGTCATCTTCTAAATAACAGATTCGGTAACGGATAGATAGGCAGATATGGACAAATTGCCTGACCTCCACGCTCTCTGGACCCAAACCCACAGGACTCTTACTTGTGGGAGCATTTGAAAGCTCTTGTGTTTGGAACCCCAATACAAGATGTTCAGAGCCTTCGTGCCCGTGTTATGGAAGGCTGCGGAACTATACGCAATACTTCAGGGATACGTCACCGCATCCGAGATTCGAGATTCACTCCGACGGCAGGTTCATGCACGTATCGCCACCCATGCAGGCCATATTAAGTATCTCCATGTGATATGTTGGTGCGTTCTGTTAGTGTGTGTTTCCCATGATAAATGAGTTAGCGAAAATGAGCTGAAACATGGAAAAAAAGCTTTTCCAGATCTATGTTCACATAACATAACTTCTTCTTCTACGTGTGAGGAAGGTGTACTGCAATTTGTGCAGTACATTTTTATTACACCCTGTATAGAACGGTTTCAGCAAAAAAGAAATGCTCACCACCTCCCGCGGTGCATCACTGCTCGAGCCTGGTATACACTGAAATAGCAAGCGGCCAAGGGGCGGACGCCAATTCCGCAATTCAGAAACGGACGAATTCTGCAAATTGACTTTCAGGTAGAAGAGCGTGTGCATATACCATAATGAAGGAAACTCTCAAAGTCAAAAATAATTAATGCAGAGTAATGAAATTCCGAGAATACATTTGTCTATGTTAGATATTAAGTGGTTACACTGCAAGATCACAGGTTAATGTAAGCGCGAGATAAACCACTTCAAATGTATTGAGTGGAAGAATACAAACGTGCATGCATTATGTTGTACAGGTGCCGGATTCCAGTTTGAGGGATGGAGTTTCATGCCTGTTGCACTTGGTCGGTCAATACAGGGACGGTTAATGCTGGTTGTCGATAACGCTACGACTGTCATCTGATGAAGTCCCATATGTGCTCGACTGGAGACATCTGGTGATAGAGCAGGCCAAGGCAATGTGTCGATACTCTGTAGACACTCTGCAGACATTATTGGGTTACAACAGCGGCATGTGAGTGAACGTTATCCTGCTAGAACCCCCCTCTAGAATGCTGTCCATGAATGGCAGCACAGCAGGTCGAATCATCAGACTGACGTACAAATTGGCTCTCAACTGGCCTGCTCCTCACAAACACACGGCCATGCCTGGCAACGAGGCAGAACCAGCTTTCACCGGAAAATACAACAAACGTCCAGCTGCCCTCCAATGGGCTCTTGCTTGATACTATTGAAATCTCAAACGTTGGTGGTTTGGGGTCAGTGGAATGCACGCCACAGGGTGACTGGCTCGGGGCTATCCTTGAAGTGATCGATTTGTAACAGTTCATTCTGTCACTGTGATGTCAACTGCTGCTCAAATTGTTTCTGCAGAGGCAGTACGATGCGCCAGAGTCACACGCCGAACACGATTCTCTTCGCTCCCGGTAGTGCCATGTGGCCATCTGGAGCCCGGTCTTCTTGACATATCGTGACCACCGCAGCCAGCAATCAAGTACAGTGGCTACATTCCAGCAAGGTCTTTCTGTAGAATCGCGGAAGGAACATTCAGCTTCTCGTAGCGCTATTACATGGTCTCATTCAAACTCAGCGAGGTACTAATACTGGTGCCTTTGTCGCCTTAAAGGTATTCTTGACTAATATCAACTCTCCACGTTCCATCTCATAGGTAAGTAACGCTCACGACCGTTACAGAGTGTATTTAAATCAAACCTGAATTGCACCCTCATAGTGGCTCTACTAGCACCACTCTTATACGACTGGTTCGAAATTTTCAAAGACATCATCTTTCAGATCCAGAAACACGCCTACAACTTTCGTATACGTTCGTTTCGTTTCTTGGCGTTGCGATTTTTTTCCCGTCGTTGTATATTTGAACAGACGAATTCTCTGCGCTTTGGAGAGCGCCAGACGCGTGTGTGAATTTTCATCATCGCTTTAACGCTTTGTTTGAATCGGCTCAACCTAACATTTCAATTCTTTTGAGTAATTTAAGAAGAGAAACCTCTTACTTTCGCCTAAATATTATCGACTCTGGTTACGCACCAAAAACTGACCTGAAAACCAATGAAACACCAGTAGTCATTCAGAAGAAAACAGTACAGTGGCAGAATCGTGAAATAGAGAAATTGTAGTTACTGAAGTGGGCTTCGTAGAAAACTTAAGTGTTATAATTAGCTTAAAAATAACTTCTGAGTTAAAGAAGTTGCAATTGAAGCTCTCTGTTATAAATTTTCTTTTCTTCAAATGGTTCAAATGGCTCTGAGCACTATGGGACTCAACATCTTAGGTCATAAGTCCCCTAGTTCTTAGAACTACTTAAACCTAACTAACCTAAGGACATCACACACACCCATGACCGAGGCAGGATTCGAATCTGCGATCGTAGCAGTCCCGCGGTTCCGGACTGTAGCGCCAGAACCGCACGGCCACCGCGGCCGGCTTTCTTTTCTTCATACACTTTTTCGTCTTACTACTGCTAGTTATGGCATTTAGGATAACAATGTCCCTTCTTTATATTTTTCAATAGACATGAAATAGGTTAATACTGCTACACTCCTGCATCAATGATTACTGACATGTTGCGGGAAGCGTTGAAGAGTAAATGACAGATCAGCTGCCAGTTGCGGTGCTCGTGTACACGCGGTAGGAGCAGTTCTGGACACGTCGCGGAGTTTGGGTCTCGAACAGGTAAAAGTTGCGGAGTTCTTGTGAGCCAGCAGGTGCACCCCTGTCCCCAAAGCGACTTTGATGAAGCACATGGCGCCCTGGTCTGCTCTTTGTTGGTGACTCCTCTCAGATCTCATCAGTTGTGCCAGTACGTTCCACAGACTGTTGTCGTTGATAGCATGCTGAATACATTAATAGATGTGATAGGAATTAGTTACAGATTCATCAAAGCTCATTATACAGCATTATACAAAATAACAAAATACAATAATAACAGTAATAGAAATTAGAACAAAAATGACAATAAAACCATAATAATAAAGCACCAGAACTTTCGGAAGCGCTCACTAGATCGTTCCTTCTTTTCTATTTGGTATCTGTCGTGACGTGTACTGGTATGGCCAGCCATGAGTTACACAAGCAAGATTTAAGGGAACCACGAGAAAACTTATAATATAGTCTGGGTGACCAGTAAATCAAATTTACAGCTAAGTTATTTACTACTATGCCTATGCATGAAGGTCGTGTTATCCTACGACCATTAAGTTAGCGATTAATCACTGCTTGATTTTATGCTCACACAAGAAAGAGAACAGTGCGCTAAAATTGTCGGATTACACCATGCGAAGGGAGAAATCGACGGCTGTGAAGAGAAAAGATCGGCTTTTAACGCTAACTGTTAATATTTGGCCCAATCCACTTTCGATTCCAGCATCTGTACTCTCGTAGTATGAAACAGATTCGTTTGCTTTTGCGAAAAATTTCTTGCTTTATTTACGGTTTATATGTCACGTTTTCAACTGCGCCAACCAGCAAGCAGGACCGGCAAGAATCGTAAAGTAGGAGGGAAATCATTACCCACGATATTCAGCAAAAGAGATTCAGCAAAATTTCCGACAACGAGGTCATCAGAGACGGAGCACAAGCTCTGACTGATGAAGGAAATAGGCCATGTCTCTCTCAAGAGAAAGCGTCCGGCATTTGCCTTAAGCGGTTTAAAAAAAAAACTACGAGACGAGAATCTGAACTACTGTTCTCCTGAATGTAGATCCAGTAACGTATCACTGCATCACCCCACTCAGTATGATGGCTGGTATACTACACACTGAGCGTAATAGAGTGTGGCTGTTTGTATACACACACTATGATTGTTTTGGCTGCTCGTAAAAGACAACGTGAACGGTCATGCCGAGGTGGCAGTTCGCCGGCAGCAACGGTGGTGAGCAGTTTTTCAGCGGTGTTCTTCGGCCCACCTTGCTCGTGGCTCGGCGAATTTGTGCACTTTGCTATCTGAAACAGTTTGAGCAGTAAGAAATGCCATGATGTCTCAGCCAAGTAGGAAACATACTTTGAAGTCCACTTTCGATGGAAATTACGTTAGACCGACTTACTTTGAGCTTGAAAAGTACCTAAAAAAGAATTGAAACTCAGTTTTGACAATATTATTGGAATCCATATGTCGATTATCATCAGTGTTTGTTTTGTTAAACTGAAGAATGCAGAACTTCGTGACAACGTAGTACAATTGTGTGAAGGCAATGTTAGTGTTCCACATGCTAGATTCGCTATCAGGACTATCAGAAATTTTTTGTTGCCGTTTGAAGTGCATGCTGAGTATATTTATGCAGTGGTCTCAAGTTATGGCAAAGTCGTAAGTACTACTACCAAAAAATGGTCCAGTGTTCACAGTTTCCCGCCGGCCGAAGTGGCCGCGCGGTTCCGGCGCTGCAGTCTGGAACCGCGAGACCGCTACGGTCGCAGGTTCGAATCCTGCCTCGGGCATGGATGTGTGTGATGTCCTTAGGTTAGTTAGGTTTAACTAATTCTAAGTTCTAGGGGACTAATGACCTCAGCAGTTGAGTCCCATAGTGCTCAGAGCCATTTGAACCATTTCACAGTTTCCCTGTGCTGAACGGCGTGCTACAGTTAAAAGTTGATACGCAACGACATAAATGTGTGCGGATATTGAGCCATAGATGGGCAACCTAGAACTTGCGCTGGATGCGCTGGTACGGCTCACATGTGCGCCCAATGTACACAGAGACGCATGGCTCAGCTGCCGGCCGGCGAAGCAGTATTATACGCGTCGACGACCACTATATAGCTAACTTAGACGAAGGCTTCTACTGGACAGAAATCGCCCACTCCGATTGCAGCAACTATCCCGACTGACAATCTTCGTGAAAGAGTCATTCCGATGTCGGCACAAGTATTGCGGAGGTGTCCTAGACCAGACCGGAACCGAGAGAACCTGTGATGCATGCTCTAATCGCTAACGTCCCAGTAAACACTAATGTAGCGGCTGTCACTGGACAAGAACCACCCACCCCGAATATGAGATCACTCACGAATGGCAGTGTAAGTGGACTGACATTCCAATGGAAACCACCGACATAGCGGCGGTGAGGTGGGCTGTAGGGTACGGGGGGAGGGATATACTAGGCCACGCCACAACTGACAGAGCCTGTGACAAAAGTTCCGATCACCAACATCCCAGGTAAATCTATAGTTTCTGAAAAAGCATATGCTGACGGTAACATTTCTGATCAGGTCCAGGTAACTGCGGCGGACACTTCAGGGACTCCAACAAAAAGCCGTTCACCTCGAAACATAAAGACCGAAGGCTTGCGCAACAAGGAGCTGAGCAAACTGCTGCGCTAATGCTCGCAAAAGTTAAACAAGAAGCTAATAAAATCAGTGAAGTGTGTGTGGGAATCTCTTCCCAAAATTCACCAGTACCAGTCATCAAAAATGCCTCTGCTAAACTGAGCCAAACTGCAAGTGTAACCTTAAGGAGGATACTGAACAGACCCCTCGTGACTTTGGACAAACTGCTAGTAATCATTGGCTGAAGGGAACTCGGCAGACGAACCAATCGAGGACGAAGAGCTGAACAAAATATCGGCACCTACTGACAACGCAAAGACTGACTCGACGAAGGATCTAGTAGGCAGTGAAGGAGTGACTAATTCATCAGGCAGTGGGATGCGGCTAAGTGTCAGATACGTATTAAAATTGTCAAACATTGGCTGTCAGTGGTGAGAGCTCCAAAATCAACAAAGCTCATAAAATCTTGATCCACTTTAAGCCAGCCGAACTTTAGCCTTGAAGATAAGCAGTATTAGAAGTTAACTGAAGTTACTCACTTCTCTGGGTAAATAATTAATAACAAAGGACAGGACATTAAAATTGCTACACCACGAAGGTGACGTGTTACAGACGTGAAATTTAACCGACAGGATGAAGATGCAGAGGTAAGCAAATGATTAGCTTTTCAGAGCATTCACACAAGGTTAGCGCCGGTGGCGACACCAACAACGTGCTGACATGAGAAAAGTTTCCAACCGATTTCTCACACACAAACAGCAGTTGACCGGCTTTGCCTGGTGAAAAGTTGTTATGATGCCACATGTATGGAGGACAAATGCGTACCATCACGTTTCCGACTTTGATAAAGGTCGGATTGTAGCCTATCGCGATTGCGGTTTATCGTGTCGCGACATTGCAGCTCGCCTTGGTCGAGATCCAATGACTGTTAGCAGAATATGGAATCGATGGGTTCAGGAGGGTAATACGGAACGCCGTGCTGGATCCCAACGGCCTCGTGTCACTAGCAGTCGAGATGACAGGCATCTTATCCGCATGGCTGTAACGGATCGTGCAGCCACGTCTCGATCCCTGAGTCAACAGATGGGGACTTTTACAAGACGACAACCATCTGCACGAACACTTCGATGACGTTTGCAGCAGCATGGACTATCAGCTCGGAGACCATGGCTGCGGTTACCCTTGACGCTGCATAACAGACAGGAGCGCCTGCGATGGTGTACTCAACGACGAACCTGGGTGCACGAATGGCAAAACGTCATTTTTTTCGGATGAATCCTGGTTCTGTTTACAGCATAATGATGGTCGCATCCGTGTTTGGCGACATCGCGGTGAACGCACATTGGAAGCGTGTATTCGTCATCGTCATACTGGCGTATCACCCGGCGTGATGGTATGTGGTGCCATTGGTTACATGTCTCGGTCACCTCTTGCTCGCATTGACGGCACTTTGAACAGTGGACGTTACATTTCAGATGTGTTAGGACCCGTGGCTCTACCCTTCATTCGATGCCTACTAAACCCTACATTTCAGCAGGATAATGCACGACTGCATGTTGCAGGTCCTGTACAGGCCTTTCTGGATACAGAAAATGTTCGACTGCTGCCCTGGCCAGCACATTCTCAGATCTCTCATCAATTGAAAACGTCTGGCCAGTGGTGGACGAGCAACTGGCTCGTCACAATACGACAGTCACTACTCTTGATGAACTGTGGTATCGTGTTGAAGCTACATGGGCAGCTGTACCTGTACATGCCATCCAAGCTCTGTTTGACGCAATGACCAGGCGTATCAAGGCCGTTATTACGGCCAGAGGTGGTTGTTCTGGGTATTGATTTATCAGGATCTATTCACCCAATGTGCGTGAAAATGTAATCACATGTCAGTTCTGGTATAATGTATTTGTCCAATGAATACCCGTTTATCATCTGCATTTTTTCTTGGTGTAGCAATTTTATTGGCCAGTACTATATATATATATATATATATATATATATATATATATATATATATATATATATATATATATATATATATATATTAGCCTGAGAAGTGAGTAACTGCAGATTTGGCTCACAATATCACATACACAGCATACACATTATAAATTACATTAATTCCTGGTAAACGTCGTGGTACAGTCTGTACATTCAGGCACTCAACACAGTCCATATATCACAACTTCTTACACCGTAACATTTGCGTCTTACTTATAACGGGATATTCGCTTCTTGCAGAAACTGGGCAGCACTGACAGTCCGTTGTGGTCAGCTGTCGAAACAGGTCCGTCATAAATGTAGGTTGAGGAATTCCAGCTATGATCAAGTCCTTAAGAAACTTGCGGCGTTGTCTGTCATAGCGTGAACATCCTAGTATCACATGGTTGAGGCGATCTTCGCAGTAGGATGATGGCTGAACTTTCAGCCTATAAAGATGTAAGGGGTAACAGCCGCGACCAAGCCGGATGCGTGTTATGATAGTGGCATGACGTCTAGATAACTCGATTTGGGAGAATCAAATTTTTCGCGGAATACTCAGCTGTACTACGGCACAAGGTCTTCCTCTGGACTGCTGTGAGATCTCCAACGTATTCTTGATGAATCTTTTACTTCACGCCAGCAAAAAAATCTGTACGGTTGGCCATTAGTCATACTTTGTTTTACCAGGTGGTCCGCTATCTCGCTACATGAGATACTACAGAGTCCCTCGATCTATAATAACTGGTCACGTTTATGTTGACTTTCACACTGATAGAGTAACTTAATTACATCGAGTACACGACGGTTAGTATTGGAGCCCCATTGCTGCTTTTTCAGGTTTACCAGTACACTCCTCGGATCTGTGACAACAACGATGTCGTTGGACTGATTTGCCGCATATTGAAGGGCTTCCTTAACTGCAAGGTTCATGCAATCAAATGGGAAATGTCAGTAGATGTAGTGCAAGTTCGATCCGACCGTCTGGACTGATAGAAGATCGTGTGCTGGTAGTTTAGTACATCACATTCCAGACTAGATGCAGGAAGCAAGAGTCTTTTAGGACGAAGGGTATCACACGTCATTGCTGCCTGACACTTTGAACTAGGATGGGTACCCTCCTCCTTCTAATCCTATCGACGTAGCTGTTGTCCTCAGTGAAGCAGTTAAGACTGTGGAGAAGAGGATGAACAGTTTGGGCTGCTCTACTATGGATACATTTCTGAGCCAATGTAGTACTCCTGAATTTAAGAGGCATCTCTATTGCTTCCACCAAATGAGCATTAAAAGGTACATAATTCATTGCCCCAAGACACATGCGTTTAGCACGGTACTGTACTATTGATCTGGCTTAGTAGAGATGTCGAAGCATTGCCATATAACGCGCGCCCATAATCTAGTGTAGACCGTATCATGCCACATTATAGAGTGAGTAGGCTCCCCACCATAAGTGACATACCTAACGTAGGATACTGAGTGATCGACCGACCTCGGAAATCAAATATTCCATAGGACTTGACTGAGTTACTTATTGGAATAGTAAAAGCCCTAATCATATCTCGGGCGTTGTTGTCGTCCATCTCTGCCTTGTAAAGACAACCGCCGAAGATTTAGTATTTGCCAGATTCAGTCCAGTTCTGTACGTCAACCAATATAGTTCATACGTCGCTCGATCAAACCACCTTAGTATCATCCTCAAGATGAGAGAAATCATGTACATGCAGATGTCATCGGGGTACATAAGGATTTTCATTGAAGGTCCAAAAATTGTGCTACGGTCTGACGAGTACACTGCATAAAGAATAGGACTTAGGATGGAGCCTTGCGGAAGTCCTCTGCAGACCAGACGCAGTCTATTCAAAACATTGTCCTGTTGTGTAACATAGATTATACGTTGCTCTAGTAGAGAATAAAGGTTGAGGGTAACGAGCTCTGGCACACCCGTTGACTGGAGCTTCCGTATCAGGACGTTCACGTCTGCACTGTCGTAAGCCCCGAAAACATCGAAAACCAGTGCCGTCAAGTAACCATTAGAGGCATAAATACATTCTATGTCGCTACCTAAGAGACTTAGGTTGACTATGGTGCCTCTTCCTTTTCAAAACCCGTATTGAGAGCGGGGCAGAGGGGAGTATCTCTCAAACCACCACTCCATAAGGCGCTTCATGATCCTTTCTAATGTTTTAAATATGCAAGAAGAAAGAGCGATGGGCCGGTATTAAGTGCCCAAATCGGGGTCTTCCCCGGGCTTAAGTATGGGAACAATTACGTAAGTGCGCCAATCGTCCAGCAAGTTGCCTGGTTCCCATAAATGATTGTAGATGACGAGCAATATGTGTAAGGCTTCGTCCGGTTAATTGGCCAGCGCTTTAGAGTTCTATCGTCATACCCCGGAGCATAATTGCTGGTACCTTTTAAGATGTTCGCCGTTCTGAGAACTGGAATGGAGTCAGTAAGGATTGCGTCGATCCCAGGGGCGAAGGAGAAGAAGCATTCGAGTTTGGCAGTAATTTAGGGATGACCGACGAGGGCTCGATGATTTTTGAGAAGTCATCCAGCCAGACTTGTAAACCTTTACTCAACGGGGAACTGTTTTGGAATTAGACATGTAAACCTTTACTCAACGGGGAACTGTTTCGGAATTTAGCGTATAGTGGACCAATCAATAACTGAGTTTCTTTGGTGAGTGTCTCACAAAACTGTTTCCAAGACTGTTTTTTCGCTGTTACAGTAAATAGCAAGTATGGGAAGGTGAATGTCCACGAGTTATAGAGAACCCGATTGTTAACCGTTTTTAACGGCTATTTCTATATATCTCTAAAGAAGAAAGCAATCGATACTTCCAAAAAAGCAGTCGATAGATATTTTGAAGCCCTACAGCTTTGGAATTCAACATTTTTTGATCTCAGCTATAATTTTTTACTTATTTTTTAAAAAAATCGTTTTTTGCAATTTCGCGAAATTATTTGCCGTATTGAGGGTTTTTTTTGTTTGTTTTTAGATCCTATGGGACCAAACTGCTGAGGTCATCGGTCCCTAAGCTCACACACAACTTAATCTAAATTAAACTAACTTACGACAAGCACAATACCCACACCCATGCCCGAGGGTGGACTCGAACCTCCGTCAGGGGGAACCCCCGTGGACCGTGACAGCGTGCCTGAGACCAAGCGGCCACCCCGCGCGACGGATTAAGCTTCAGGAAAAGGAAACTCTATTTAAAATTTGATTCCCTACACGTTCATATTTTTGTTTTCAGGTAATAGTTATTGCAAATGTGTCACTAGGCGGTCACAGAAATCCTGGATTATACTCCTCTCGGAGAGCACCAATGGGGCCGCCGAGTTTAACATCCCCATCCGATGGACGGATCATCAACATTGTCCCATGTCCTCACTTCATGAGACGTTTGGAATTTAATCCAGAACATTGATGCAAAGACTGGTAATCAGAGATTTTATGCCGCCACTGCTCCTATCCCCTCTGCCGTAGAGGGAAGGGGAAAATGGTCAATAGCACGCGGCGTATTCAAACGGTCAGCCATCCAAAGTACTGATCACGACCGACTGTGCTTAACTTCGGTTATCTGACGGTAATCCATGTAACCATCTCTTTTTTTTCTTTTATTTCTTCACCCCAAATGGGACGGCATATTTTTTATTGATCATCTTGTAATCCGTAAATTAGGAATTTTAAAACAAGTATAATAGTAAAAAATTATAATTTAAAAATTACTGGAAAATACCTGAGAATCGTAAAATCAATAAGACTCCATTCTTCCTTATGCTTGCTGCCAACATATAGCCAAAACCCTTCCTTGCATTTCGTATCTGCTGTCAGGATGTAATGAATCGTATGCCTCTTGAGCTAACTGACGGCATTTCGTTTCGTGTTGGGGTATGCGACTCCATCCGAGTGCAAAACGTATGCTGATACGATGCTGTTTGGTGCGGTCCTGGATATGCAAACTAACTTCTCCCTTTGCCAGATGTCCTTTACCTTTGCACGCCGGCCGCGGTGGTCTAGCGGTTCTAGGCGCTCAGTCCGGAGCCGCGCGACTGCTACGGTCGCAGGTTCGAATCCTGCCTCGGGCATGGCTGTGTGTGATGTCCTTAGGTTAGTTAGGTTTAAGTAGTTCTAAGTTCTAGGGGACTGATGACCATAGATGTTAAGTCCCATAGTGCTCAGAGCCTTTACCTTTGCACACATTAATCTGTGTTCCTTAGTATCCATTAAGCTACGAAAAGCATACGGATAGGACTTTGCTATGTGGATGGCGTCAAGTTAGGAGTTGGTTGAAATTTCCGTATGCAGGGCCTTGTACCACGTCGCTTTCACATCCGAAGATACGTTCCGGTGACTAACGTTGTTTTCAAATCTCCTTCCAGTGGTAGTACGGGCATATCTTTTCCATCATATTTCTGTTCTCATCTTGTATTAATTTGTGATGTATACTGAACAGTCAAAGAAATTGGTACACCTGCCCAATATCGTGTAGGGATCCCGTGGGCACGCAGAGGTGCCCAACACGACGTGGTGTGTAATCGACTAATGCCGCGGGAAGTGACACCATGAATCCTGGAGGGCTCTCCGTAAATTCATAAGACTACGAGAGGTGCAGAGCTTTTCTGAACAGCACATTGCTAGGCATCCCAGATATGCTCAATAATGTTCATATTTGGGGAGTTTGGTGGCCAGAGGAAGTGTTTAAACTTAGAAGAGTGTTCCTGGAGCCACTCTGTAGCAATTATGGACGTGTGGGGTGTGGCATAGTCCTGTTGGAATTGCTGAAGTCCGTCGGGATGCACTATGGACATGAACGGATGTAGATGATCAGGCAGGATGCTTATGTACGCGTCAGCTGTCACAGACGTATCTAGACGTATCAGGGGTCCCATATCACCCCAACTGCACAAGCAACCCACCATTACAGCCTTCCACCAGTTTGAACAGTACCCTGCTGACATGTACAATACAATTTGAAACGAGACTCGTCCTACCTGGCAACATGTTTTCAGTCATCAACAGTCCAATGTCGGTGTTGACGCGCCCAGACGAGGCGTGAAGCATGGTATTGCGCAGTCATCAAGGGTACACTACTGGGCCTTCGGCTCCGGAAGCCCATTTTGATGATGTTTCGTTGAATGGTTCGCACGCTGACACTTGTTGATGGCCCAGCATTGAAATGTGCAGCAGTTAGCGGAAGGGTTGCAATTTCATCACGTTGAATGATTCTCTTCATCAGTCGTCGTTGGTCCCTTTCTTGCAGGATCTTTTTCCGGCCTCAGCGATGTCGAAGATTTGATGTTTTAGCAGATCACTGATATTCACGGTACACTAGTGAAATGGTTGTACGGGAAAATCCCCTCTTCATCGCTAACTCGGAGATGCTGTGTCCCATCGCCCGTGGGCCGACTATAATACCATGTTCAAACTCACTTAAATTTTGATAACCTGCAATTGTAGCAGCAGTAATCGATCTAACAACTACGCCAGACGCTTGTTGTCTTATATAAGCGTTGCTGACCGCAGAGTCGTATTCTGCCTGTTTACGTATTTCTGTATTTGAATACACATGCCTATACCAGTTTCTTTGGCGCTTCGGTGCATGTATTTTACTTTTGTCATACTTTTAGCCGAGGAATTCATTTGTATGTAGCTAAATTTCATTAAATGTGCTTAAAACAATAAAAACCGCTTGGAATACACTGCACATCAATGAGCGTGTACAGAGCAACACAAGTGATTTCATTCAGTAAATGGGCCGTTAAACTATTGGGCGACTTTGTCTACAACGTGAAGGTGTTACACACGTATAAAGCTTGCGATTTAAATGTGACGTCGGTGAGGTCTAGTTCACCATTTTCTGCCATAGAGGGAGACCGTCAAATTTCACTTCCAATATATGAATATTTTAGTTGGACTACTTTTTTCGCCTTGTGACAGATGGCGCTGTAATAATCACAAACATATGGCTCACAATTTTAGACGAACAGTTGGTAACAGGTAGGTTTTTTTAATTAAAATACAGAACGTAGGTACGTTTGAACATTTTATTTCGGTTGTTCCAATGTGATACATGTACCTTTGCGAACTTATCATTTCTGAGAACACATGCTGTTACAACGTGATTACCTGTAAATACCGCATTAATGCAATAAATGCTCAAAATGATGCCCGTCAACCTCAATGCATTTGGCAATACGTGTAACGACATTCCTCTCAACAGAGAGTGGTTCGCCTTTCTTAATGTTCGCACATTGATTAGCAATGCGCTGCTGTCAGGCGTTGTCGATGGATCACGATAGCAAATATCATTCAACTTTCCCCACAGAAAGAAATCCGGGGACATAAGATCCGGTGGACTTGCGGGCCATGGTGCTTCGACGATCAATCCACCTGTCATGAAATATGATATTCAATACCGCTTCAACCGCACTCGAGCTATGTGCCGGACATACATCATGTAGGAAGTACATCGCCATTCTGTCATGCAATGAAACATCTTGTAGTAACATCGGTAGAACATTACGTAGGAAATCAGCATGTATTGCACCATTTAGATTGCCATCGATAAAATGGGGGCCAATTATCCTTCCTCCCATAATGCCGCACCATACATTAACCCACCATGGTCACTGATGTTCCACTTGTCGCAGCCATCTTGGATTTTCCGTTGCCCAATAGTGCATATCATGCCGGTTTACGTTACCGCTGTTGGTGAATGACGCTTCGTCGCTAAATAGAACGCGTGCAAAAAATATGTCATCGTCCCATAATTTCTCTTGTGCCCCTGGCAGAACTGTACACGACGTTCAAAGTCGTCGCCATGCAATTCCTGGTGCATAGAAATATGGTACGGATGCAATCGTACCGACGTTTTTGAGATTCCCGATTCTCGCGCAATTTGTCTGCTACTGATGTGCGGATTAGCCGCGACAGCACCTAAAACACCTACTAGGGCATCATCATTTGTTGCAGGTCGTGGTTGACATTTCACATGTGGCTGAACATTTCCTGTTTCCTTAAATAACGTAACTATCGAGCGAACGATCCGGACACTTGGATGATGTCGTCCAGGATACCGAGCAGCATACATAGCACACGCCCCTTGGGCACTTTGATCACAATAGCCATACATCAACACGATATCGACCATTTCCGCAATTGGTAAACGGTCCATTTTAACACGGGTAATGTGTCACGAAGCAAATACCGCCCGCACTGGCGGAATGTTACGTGATACCACGAACTTATACGTTTGTGACTATTACAGCGCCATCTATCACAAAGCGAAAAAAAGTGGTCCAACTGAAACATTCATATTTCTTTACGTACAACACGAATATGTAATAAAAAATGGGGGTTCATATTTTAAAAACCGCAGTTGATATCCGTTTGAACTATGGCAGTGCCATCTAGCGGGCCAGCCATAATGCCAGCTGGTTTCCCCCTTTAAGCTAGACGAGTTTCGTTCGTTGTAGTTTTTTCGTTTGATGCTTATTTCCTGAGATATTTGTCCCGGTCACTATCACTGGGCAACCCTGTATACCATATTTACACTACTGCTGAGACCAGCGAGTCCGTAGGTGATTTCGAGAGAGATAAAAATCGATATAGATAACTTATTTTTCCACTAAGAATTTCGTATTGAATACGTCTTATTGTTTCAGCATATATCCAGTGGGTAATTCATGAAGCTGAGTGGCAACAGCTGCAGCAGTCGCAGCAACAACAGGGGTTGCAGCTGCAACAGCAGCAGCAACTGCAAAAACAACAGTGGCCGCAGCTGCAGCAGGAGCAACAGCAACAGCAGTGCCGTCAGCTGCACCAGCAGCCGCAACTGCAACACCAACAACAGTGGCTGCAGCTGCAGTGGCAGCAACAGCAACAACAGTGCCATCAGCTGCACCAGCAGCAGCAACTGCAACACTAACAACAGTGGCTGCAGCTGCAGCAGGAGCAACAGCAACAGCAGTGCCGTCAGCTGCACCAGCAGCAGCAACTGCAACACCAACAACAGTGGCTGCAGCTGTAGCGGCAGCAACAGCAACAACAGTGCCATCAGCTGCACCAGCAGCAGCAACTGCAACACCAACAACAGTGGCTGCAGCTGCAGCGGCAGCAACAGCAACAACAGTGCCATCAGCTGCACCAGCAGCAGCAACTGCAACACCAACAACAGTGGCTGCAGCTGCAGCGGCAGCAACAGCAACAACAGTGCCATCAGCTGCACCAGCAGCAGCAACTGCAACACCAACAACAGTGGCTGCAGCTGCAGCAGCAGCAGCAGTAGCAGCACCAATATTACTGTAAGCAGTATATATGCCATTCATGGTATGTGTAATGTATTGTGACCAACGAGTGTGAGTTTGTTCTAGATGATTTAGAGGGAGCGAAATCGATAAATATTACGTTTTCACTAATAATTTAGTATTCCTGCAATACACGTCGTGTATACATTGTATCTTTCTACAAAAATTCAACGTTTACATAATATGTTGGAGCTTGTGTTGTTGTTGTACATGATTTCGAGGATCAAAAACGATAAAAACGTTCTTCTTTTCTTTCACTATGGATTTCGTATACTACTGTGTATACGTAATTAATCTGTGTCGTTTGTGTGATGTGGTGTATATTCTTTGTTGTTGTAGATGATTTCCTGACATACGCAGAAGTGGGTCAGGAGGGTGTACGTGCTGGAGATATCCAGGCGCCATCGCAGATCTCGTGTAAGTGTATATTCTAAAAAAAGAAATATGTATACATTTTGTTTCCTATTGTTCCTGTGTGTGTGTGTTTTGTTATTATTAGATAATTATGCTTCAGGTGATATATGGGGTATGAATCGATAGACCCTCCCCAATTCAGGCGAGGGCGAAATGCCACAGTGGGTGGATCAGATGGAGAGAGACCTTCGTCATCGTGAGGAGATGAGGGAGATATCAAGGAGTCATAGCGAAACAGGTAAAATATATATAATCTGCTTACAAACAATTAGTATCCTTTCTTTCCTTGCAGTAGCAGTGAAATCAGGCGATGTCTAGAACGTTGTATTTTTTTTTTTCATTGTTCTACAGCGGTCGAGACAGGTGAACAACTCCCACAATACGCCGTGGCTGGGGTACCCGGGGCGGTGAAGACTATAACATGTAAACGAGGTCCTGTGAGGCGCGCTTCGCCGGCAAGAGCGCCGCTAGTCGCCCAGCGGGAAGCCGCTGCTGCCGCCGCCCACGCCGCTGCCACTGCCGCCACCCCCGCCGCCCCCGCCGCCGCCGCTGCCGCCGCTCCGGGTCCCCACCCTGCCCCGGCCGTCACAGCATCGCTTTGGCGTCCACGGACCGCCCTCTCGCAGCTGCTCGATTCGCCGGTGTCTCCTGCTGCGCCGTCGCGTGAGGTACGGTGCGCGCCCGTTTCCACCTCGCCAGATCCATCAAACAGTTCTAGTGTCAGTAATAGAGACCAGGATCCTGTGGCTAGTGGCAGTTCCCTCCCCCGTTCTTTTAGTGAAGGACATCAGGTCAGTGATACCATACCGCAGTTGCAGTACTCGGTGATTGCCGACGCCTTTGAGGAGCACATGTGACTGAGTGATACTAGATACGCAAATCTCGTTCATTAGGATCGAGAACCCGGCAGGAGGGTACCTCGATCCTATTGGATTTCTAAGCGCGTGCCTTTCTGTCGTGGAAACAGAGCTCCTCAAGGTAGTCAATGATCCGCGGTATCCCACCATTAAATGCAGTGCTGCGCTTTGCACTGAATTATCGCACCCCCATTCCCTCCACCAAAGTTGAGTCTGGCCTTTAAGAGACGAGTATTCATTATCTTTGAGGGGAAAATGGTGTTATAATGCAGAGCACATAAATCGCCGAGCGGTTTCGAAAATCCACCTTTAGTGGTATATTGGGCCGGTTTTCAGAGATGGAAGTGAAAGTGTCAGCTAAAGCACTCAGCATAATTGTACACCTGGACATCCATACACATGTCTATGATATGGTAAATGGACGGTCAAGCTATATCAAGCTCCCTAAAGATATAGTTAATAAGTATGCATGCATTAATGTCGAAAATAGACATGATCAAGCTTGTTTTGCATGGTCAATCCTGGCTTCCGAGAAAAATTACCCAGAAAAACCACAACGCACGTCCCAATATGGTAATACCTTGACATCCATAAGTGTTATAACTTTGATGGTATAGAGTTCCACGTCAAGATCCAGGACACACCTAAATTTGAGGCCCAGAATACCGGCATTTCGGTTCATGTTTATGGCCTGGAGAAAAAGAAAACAAGTCAGTTGAGCAAGACAAGCATATCGTCGTCGGCTCCCTCCATTTCTCAAAATTTGCCGGTGAGGGCGAGCTGCATGTAAACATGCTGCTCTTCTCTGAAGGTGATAATTATCACTATGTCCCGACACCTTTACAGCCAATATGATGCCCGTTTGTAGTATACGCCGGCTTTGAATGCCTCCTCGCGCCTTGTGGTGAGCATTTTTAAACTTTATGAATTTGGTTTCCTCAGTAGGCACAACAACACTTACCGGATCCTTGGAGGTACTGTCTACTAGATGTATAGCTCATAACTCCTGTGATGAAAAGTAATTCAGACACCTTAAACAAATATGATTTTTACACTTATAATTATCGAAAATACCAAAAGGTTTCGTGGAAGTGGTGAAATGGATAAACCGAAAATACTCTAGGGTTTTATAAATTGTAGTTAAATTCTTTATTCATCGACAAATACGTAATGGCGGGACACTTTCTTGGAGTGCGAAAACGACACCCAGCTAGCGCATGTGTGTATGTATCAGAATTCTTTCATACACCTATAATTGATAGTCAGAAATGTTATGCTGCTGCTTGAACGTGAAGGTATCGTGGCTTATGTCTCGACATACGTTTCTGTTAAGTAATCAAACTACTATTCACGTAAAAACAAAAAAAGATTGCGTGTATCTAGTCGTAACGGAAGGATAGATGGGATGTGGTGAATTGTGATTTGAATGCATTGAGGAGTATATCCGATCGTAAGTGGTGATAGATTCATTTCGTAAACAGCTGCACAAAATAGCAATGCAAGTGTTCAACTGTGCCTGCTATAGTGTACAAACAGGACGGGGAACATGGCTGTAACAATACGCCCCCTCATCGGCACCCCTAAGCGGACTCTAGCATTTTCATAGTTGCTCTATTGGTGTGATATGGATACAGTACAGTACAGTTGCTCTATTGGTGTGATATGGATACAGTACACCAACCTTTGTCGGTGATGCCTTCCAAGAGGTACGTCCGCGGGTGCGGTATTCATTATCAGAGCACAGTTCCGGTCGTCTGTCCGTCATAGCACGTGTCTGAGAGAATCTTGGCAACACCTTCCAGAAGCGCTGAATCAACGACTTTGTCAGATAATTTCGTAGGACTGAGGGAATCCAATAGGATGCTGCGAATTAAAAAAAAAAAAGTACCCCATAAGTGTGAAGAATCGATTTAATTAATTTGTATAAATTTCTTAAAACAATGTAGTGTTAGCGGTGCAGTAGTTAAGGGGAGGCTGTGTGTGAGTGGGTGACATGGAGCAGAACAGCAGGTTAAGTGCAGAACACTAAGTTAATTTGAATAATTTTTATGTCAAATGCAGTACAATAGTTTAAGGGTGTGGTTGACACAGAAGGATGCGCCAGAAATGGTGTTCAAAAGCATGTGAAATTCGAAAAGTGTACCAGAAAATGGTGGGAGGAGATATCTAATTACTTAATTTCGCATCAAAGGCGGTACAATAGTTTATGTGTGGCGGCCCGAACATTAGGTTAAGACACCCTGAGTACAGTGCCGAACACTACGTTATGCAACATGTTTGTCCCTTGTAATTGCTTCTTGCAAGACCTAGATGTTTCCAAACAGCAGAGAATGACGAGCAAGAGAAATCCAACCCCCACAAACAGATTTTTTTACAAATAAACAATATACCCTTTCCAATTATAACATAAATTGTCTAAATTGTTTACACAATATTCCATACAGAGCAATCGATTTCCCTCCAAATGAGCGATCAACTGAGTCTTTTTCTCGCTATTTTTCGGGTAGGGGGAGAGGGTGGGAGGGGAGGGGGCTTATCAGAGGGGAGGGGGAGTTTAATTAAATGATCAACTTAATTAAGTAGTCAATCAACTAATAGTAGTTATAGGGCCCAATCCAATAACTAAAATGGTTCAAATGGCTCTGAGCACTATGTGACTTAACATCTGTGGTCATCAGTCCCCTAGAACTTAGAACTACTTAAACCTAACTAACCTAAGGACATCACACACATCCATGCCCGAGGCAGGATTCAAACCTGCGACCGTAGCAGTCTCGCGGTTCCGGACTGAGCGCCTAGAACCACGAGACCACCGCGGCCGGCAATCCAATAACTCAGATATGAAAGTGTACCTCTAGCAGCAAGGGTGGCGGGGGGTTTGGGGGGGGGGAGGGTGTGGGAGCGAGGGAACGATTGGTTAAGGGAGGTGACATGGAAAAGCACTTAACAGAACAATAGGTTAAGTACCTGTCAATCAAAGGAGAACAGTTGGTGTGCCTCCTGAGTGCATACATACCCCTGATGTAGGCAACCCACACTAACAAAATGGCCCAGCACTCCCTTCCTGAGGGGGGACAGGAGTGGAAGGGGGTGGGGGTGGGGGGGAACAATAGGTTAACTGCAGTGACATGGAAAACCACTTAACAGAACAATAGGCTAAGGACCTGTCAATCAAAGTAGAACAATAGGCTAAGTACCAGTCAATCAAAAGAGAGCAGTAGGTTTTCCCCTGAGTGCATAGCTGCACCTGATGTAGGCAACCCACACTAACAAAATGGCCTAGCACACCTGTAGCTCCCCTACTGTGGTTGACCATGTCAAAAGCCTTTTCACAATCTACTGACATTGTTGCAAATCTCAGTTTTCGGAAGTCTTCTGTAGCTGTAATGTCCCTATTACCACACGCGGTGTCGAGGATTGGTCTGTCCCTGCCTTTACTAGTTTGATAGGCTCCGATAAATTCATTTATTACCCTCTTGAGCCTTTGTGCAAGGACGCAGGCCACTACTTTCTAGTCATTGTTTAGCAGTGGCACATTTTGTGGTTTTTTTGAGTTAAGCACAACCATTTCTTCCAAGAAATCTTTTGGGATTTACAGATCAGAAGACATAAGTTCGTTACATACTTTAGGTATCAGTTGCATCTGGTAGACCCGGTAAAACTCTGCAGGAATTCCATCTGGACCAGGCGATTTGTTTTTCGGATTGAGTACTATTGCACCTTCATTGATCTCCTCTGTGAGACTGTGAGATGCTGTAACGCCAAGTTTCCCTCGGAAATTTGGTAACAGTTTGGACCGTGCACTGTTATCAGCAGCACTGTGGAACCCAAGTTATGCAAAATGTCTGCATATTCCTTCTTTAATTTCCCGTTTAGTTGTCAAAACAATTCTGCCATTCGTTTAAACTTCTGTAAAAATTTACCATTGCACCCTCTTCATTTCGCGTTTAACGTTAAAAACTGATGTTTCTTCACGAAAAACATTGTCCTGCCTCCTCGAGCGAACTTTGTGTCCTTTTGGTTGTTTGAGATTCAGAACCAAAATTTTTGTTTTTATTGTCTTGACCTGGACATAATTCCCGATCGCTGATGCATCTAGTTTATGGAGACCCGCTATCACTGGTAACAAAATTCAACCGTTTCCTTATACCAACAACCTTTTTTGTGCGAATAATCCATTAAGATTTTTCTTAATTTACGTATGGCACATTGAAGCCACCATTTCAAAGGAGAGTCATAAGGAGTAAAGTTCCCCTCACAATCCTCTCACGTGTTGCTAACCCACTTGCGACATGCAGTATCTTTGGGGGGCATGGTCCGAGAATCTCGTCGGCCGCAGTTCGTTTGCATCACCCTGTTCAAGTTGTCAGATACACAGATCCTATATAAATGGCAGGATGCGGTGGTCGTTATAAAATAACGCCAAACGCGTTGCTGTTTTTAAGCTCCGACGTGTCAGACAGTCTAAACTCTTTCACTATGTACGCTAACTTTATGGACATGCTAAAATTGGGTGCATAATCTTTGGGATTTAGAACACTTTTGAATCCTCCCGCAATTATTCTTGAAGCAAGGCAGAGTCGATATCTGTGTCATATAAAATATCTTTCAGGCTGTCTAACTTCAGTGAGTATTCAATGCCGAGACTCCGGGGCGTTAACTTCCTTGTAATCGCGGAGTGTTGTTTATTTCGATTTGCGTATCTAGTATCACTCAGTCACTTGTGCTCGTGCTACGTGTATGAAGAAGACCTAAATACACTACTGGCCATTAAAATTGCTACACCACGAAGATGACGTGCTACAGACGCGATATTTAACCGACAGGAAGAAGATGCTGTTATTTTCAAATGATTAGCTTTTCAGAGCATTCACACAAGGTTGACGCCGGTGGCGACACCTACAACGTGCTGACATGAGGAAAGTTTCTAACCGATTTCTCATGCACAAACAGCAGTTGACCGGGGTTGCCTGGTGAAACGTTATTGTGATGCCTCGTGTAAGGAGGAGAAATGCGTACCATCACGTATCCGACTTTGATAAAGGTCGGATTGTCGCTATCGCGATTGCGGTTTATCGTACCGCGACATTGCTGCTCGCGTTGGTCGAGATCCAATGACTGTTAGCAGAATATGGAATCGGTGGGTTCAGGAGGGTAATACGGAACGCCGTGCTGGATCCCAACGGCCTCGTATCACTAGCAGTCGAGATGACAGGCATCTTATCCGCATGGCTGTAACGAATCGTGCAGCCACGTCTCGATCCCCAAGTCAACAGATGGGGACGTTTGCAAGACAACAACCATCTGCACGAACAGTTCGACGAGGTTTGCAGCAGCATGGACTACCAGCTCGGAGATCATGGCTGCGGTTACCCTTGACGCTGCATCACAGACAAGAGCGCTTGCGATGGTGTACTCAACAACGAACCTGGGTGCACGAATGGGAAAACGTCATTTTTTCGGATGAATCCAGGCTCTGTTTACAGCATCATGATGGCCTCATCCGTGTTTGGCGACATCGCGGTGAACGCACATTGGAAGCGTGTATTCGTCATCGCCATACAGGCGTATCACCCGGGGTCATAGTATGGGGTGCCATTAGTTACACGTCACGGTCACCTCTTGTTCGCATTGACGGCACTTTGAACAGTGGACGTTACATTTCAGATATGTTACGACCCGTGGCTCTACCCTTCATTCGATCCTTCCGAAACCCTACATTTCAGCAGGATACAGAAAATGTTCGACTGTTGCCCTGGCCAGCACATTCTCCTAATCTCTCACCAATTGAATTCGTCTGGTCAATGGTGGCCGAGCAACTGGCTCGTCACAATACGCCAGTCACTACTCTTGATGAACTGTGTTATCGAGTTGAAGCTGTATTGGCAGCTGTACCTGTACACGCCATCCAAGCTCTGTTTGACTCAATGCCCAGGCATATCAAGGCCATTATTACGGCCGGAGGTGGTTGTTCTGGGTACTGATTTCTCAGGATCCATGCACCCAAACTGCGTGAAAATAAAAGCACATGTCTGTTCTAGTATAGTATATTTGTCGAATGAATACCCGTTTATCATCTGCATTCCTTCTTAGTGTAGCAATTTTAATGGCCAGTAGTGTACATCTTGTTGTGACACGCTAATAGGAGCCACGTGAAGTTATTCTAAACATGGACAGCGGGCCCTACGGGGAAGGCGGCTACGGGGCCCTTTGCCGGCGGCCTTGCGTTATTCGACGGCAGACCAGCATCCACTACACTCAGCGGTCGCGAACACCACGGAAGTTCTCAATAATTATTCCACCAATGATACCATCACGTCATTGGGTACTGGTGCTTCGGGTACCGTACAGAAACGGACACTGGAGCATGAGAAAGTAATGAAGAGTGGCAAACGTGGAGCAGTACAACAACCAAACAAGGGAAGTAGCCACCTTATGTCAGCAATGTTGAGATAAAGCTGTTCCATTAGAGAGCCTCACAGCTGTAGACCAATCCCTGAATCTGCACTTGCCAAGATCTTCTAGTGTTACATCAATTCGTTATGCAAACAATGCTGTTCCATCCGGTCCAAGTCACGTCATCAAGCACCAGGATGTAATCAAATGTTGAAATGTGTGTGAAATCTTACGGGTCTTGACTGCTAAGGCCATCAGTCCCTAAGCTTACACGCTAATTAACCTAAATTATCCTAAGGACAAACACACACACCCATGCCTGAGGGAGGACTCGAACCTCCGCCGGGAGCAGCCGCACAGTCCATGACTGCAGCGCCCCTGACCGCTCGGCTAATCCCGCGCGGCGGGTGTAATCAGAAAAGTTGACACCAGCTTATATGAGGGAGAACTCCTGAGTCATTGCTTCACTCTATACCGCCTTGCATGTCAGGCGCATATCAAAAAATGTGATGAAGGACGCAGTTACTACTACCGCACCATTTGGCACGTGTGTGGTTCAGTTTGATTCGCAAGTACTACTAGACTTTGTTTTAATTTACGGGATGCATTGCCCGGTGGATATGTATATCCCTTCTGTGCGGCAATGTTATAACTGTCTCAGATTTCATCATGTAAGCAGCCAGTGTCGCTCTGCCATAAGATGCGCCAAATGTGGTGGAAGTAAAAAAAGTACTTGTACGAAAAATTAAAAAAAAATTGTTATTTTTCAAGAGGCATTGATTTTTGAAAAAAAAAGCCCTACCCGATATTTGGCTATTTCTTCTCACAGCGGATGGCCCTGCAGTAACTCTTTTAGCCTTACTTTCTTTGCAAAGAATTGTGATACCACACTATGAAATAATTTTTACAATTTTATTAATTGCAAGAATTAAAAAGACTCCGAAAAACTTTCAGTTTTACTGGGCGTGGTTTTTTAGCTGACTATATTAATTTTTATTTTATGAAAACAACTTTTAAGGAAAGAAAGCGTTGCAATTTAAAAACTAATATTCTACGACGTTTTGGAGCCGGTATTACATAGCTCTTTCTTCTTTTCTTTTTAACTTGCGCAGTTAACATCTTACATGCGATGCGCTTGATGGAGGTTAATATTGAATACTTACATTTTCAAGAAAAGAACTCTTGGAGAAGTTTCATTGATTTTTAGTATTAGAATCTGAGTAATGAAGGCGTGCAAGCGCGGAGTGTGTGTGCTGGAGCGGAATGGATGCAAAATCTTTGATATCTCAGCGCATTCGGTTGTTTTCTCCGTAGGAATCAGGAAACGTCCCGTCATTAAAAGCCTCCGGCCCGCGACTCCAGGATCGTCAGTAGCAACATATAGCACCTCAGTCCTGTCTACAAGCGAACTATAGCCCAGAACTGAATTTGTTTTGTGAATAATTTACGAAATAGTGATCAGTGTATTATAGAACGTATGTAGACTACAAGCGACTATTTTTGTAGCTTTTGGTGAGTATTAATGTTTTGAAATAAGGACTCGGGGTAGTATATATAGACTATAAATACATGATTTTCTACACAAGTAAATTGTACATGGATACTTACTACTCGAAAATCCTCTACACATACTTTTCATTAGTTTACTCCACTGCTAAACTATACTGAATAGTATAATCCATTGTTATACATTGTAGAGCAATAAAAAGCCGGAATACCAAGGATTATGCAAGCACGTGTCATTTGGCATCATATAATATTATTTCTTGAAAATGTAAGTATCCAGTATTTACTTCTACCAACATCAGGGCTGTGAAAAGTTAAATGCGCCCAAGTTATCACGGATCCAGAAGGTCATTAATCTCTTTTCAATTCGTGTAAAAAGGTCGGCAGTTTATTTCTTTAAAAGTTGTTTTCGTAAGATAAAAATTAAGACGGTTAGCTAAAACAACACACCCAACAAAACTGCAAGTTTTACGAAGTCTTGTTTTGATCCTTACAATTAATAAAATCATAAAAATTATTTAATAGCTTGGTACCTTAACTCTTTGTCAAGTAAGGCCTCATAGCGTTACTGTAGGGCCATCCGCTGAGAAAATCTAGCCAACTATCGGAAACGTCTTTTATTTAAAAAAATTAACATATCTCAAAAAATTTATATTTTTTTATGTTTCAAACAAAAACTATTTTTGTTACCGCGAGCGGTACTATCAGCAAATATCAAATATGGGAACGTGAATGTCAACGAATTACAGAGAACCCGATCATTAACTGTTTTTAACTATTATTTCGATACATCTCCAAGCGTAAGAAAGCAATCGATACTTAAAAAGCAATCGAAAGATCTTTTTAAACCTTACAACTATCACATTTGACATTGTTCGATCCAAGATACAGTCTTTTACTTATTTTGGCATGTTCGCAATCTTGGATCGAGGGTTCATAAAAAATAAACTCTATTTAAAATACAATTTCCTACGTGCTCATATTTTTTGTTTTCAGGTAATAATTTTTGCAATCACACCTCCCTAATAGCGTAGTAAGCTATTTGCCAGCGCCTGATTTCATTCTCTCCTCTCATCATGTGCAACTAACTCCAACATGACACTATGCTCCACACACACACACACACACACATACACACACACACACACACACACACACACACACACACATGCATACATTAGAGTCATCTTCATTACTTAACATATATACGTCTGTACACAGTTCTCATACTTCGCGAAGGAAAGGCGCATGTGTGCGCGGAGGATAGAATAAACCTTTGTAATTAGGCGACTGAACCTTTCTTCGGGATCTCCCAGCCATTCATACCACACGACTTTACTTCACTCTACAGAAGAAATTGTAAAAGCCACATACAGATTCAGTAACAATTCATAGCAGTTACGTAATACTTCTCTAAAGAAAATAATGATACATGAATGTAGTCTCAGTTGCGAATACGAACAACCATCAGCTCTGGAAGGGAATGACGACAGTTAAAATTTCTGCCGGACCGAGAACCGAATTCGGACGTCTTGTCTTACGCCAGCGATCGCCTTAACCGCTTTATTCTTTTTCTTTTTTGATTTCATTTTGTTCATAATTGTTCGATCGGTATCTTCGGGGCGGATGTCCCATGACACTCCTTAAAGTTCATCAGTGATCTGTTCACTCACATTTTTTATTACATAGGGCAGATAACCCTCTGACCAAACACGCTGAACTACTGTGCCGGCCCGCATCTCGTGGTCGTGCCTGTAGCGTTGTCGCTTCCCACGCCCGGGTTCCCGGGTTCGATTCCCGGCGGGGTCAGGGATTTTCTCTGCCTCGTGATGGCTGGGTGTTGTGTGCTGTCCTTAGGTTAGTTAGGTTTAAGTAGTTCTAAGTTCTAGGGGACTGATGACCATAGATGTTAAGTCCCATAGTGCTCAGAGCCATTTGAACCATTTTCTACTGTGCCGGCAGTTGCCGCTTTCGCTAGCCGTGCACGACTCACGGCCAGACCCAGACTTTCATATGTCATGATTCCTGCGTCACAATCTGTACTCGTACACACATTATGTAATTCCTGTACAGGTGACGTCATTTTAATTGAAAGTCACTGCCTGTTGTTAGCGGATAAATAAGATATTGCAGTGCCTGTGTTGTTGAGAAGAACAGTGCAATGTTCGTCCAGACATGCATCCATAGATTCTTCTTCTTAACAACACACGCATTGCAACATCGTAAAATAATAATAGACAAAACAAACGGAAACAAGTTGCTGGTAAGACATGTTCTGTGGTCACTACGAAAAATGTTTAGCCAAAGATAACCTTTCTAACCCTTAGAAAATGGTTCAAATGGCTCTGAGCACTATGAGACTTAACTTCTGAGGTCATCAGACCCCTAGAACTTAGAATTACTTAAACCTAACTAACCTAAGGACATAACACACATCCATGCCCGACACAGGATTCGAACCTGCGACCCTAGCGGTCGCGCGGTTCGACTGTAGCGCCAAGAACTGCTCGGCCACCCCGTCCAGCAAACCCCTTGCACCCTATCATCAAATAACGTTGTGCGCCTATGCTCTATGTGAAACAAGCTCAAAGGGAGAGAAAGAGAGAGAGAGAGAGAGAAAGAGAGAGAGAGACAGAGGGAGAAATTTATCATTCTGAACTTTATTACAATCGGTTAATCGAATCCACTTGGCTAGGAGCAAGATTTCAGACACGTTACCTACAGCAGTAACAGTGGGCTCAAAAGTGGAGCAGCGGCACATTTTAGGTACTGGAGCTCCGATAAGCGACTGACTGACTGACTGGTTGAATCACTCACTAGAAATGACCCCAACCATTAGCAGTGCGAGTATCTAATCTATTCTACATCTACATATATACTCCACAGGCCACCATACGGTTCATGGTGGAGGGTACTTTAACCACTGTTAGTTACGTTCCATTCGCAAAGAGAACGAGAGAAACACGATTGTCTACATGCTTCCGTACGAGCCCTGATACCCCTTGTCTTGTATTCGTGGCCCTTCCGCAAGATGTATGTTGATGGCAGTAGAACCATTCAGTAATCTATCCCAAATGTTAGTTCTCTACACTCTCTCAAGAATGTTTCGCGCAAAGAACGTCTTCTTCGCACCAGGGATTCCCATTTGAGTTCACGGAGCATTTCTGTAGTAGTCGTGTACTGATCTAATCTATCGGTAACAAATCGAGAATGACGTCTCTGAATTGATTTAATGTTTACCTTTAATCCGATATGATGGGGAGCAGTACACAAGAATGGGAGCACAAGTGTTCTGTACGCTGTCTCCTTTGTACAATTTAATAGGATTCTCTTAGTAAGTCCAAGTTTACCATTCGCATTCCCTAAACCGATCTTAAGTGCTCGTTCCACTTCTTGTCGTTCAGCAACTTTATGCCTTAGATATTTAATCGTAGTGACGGTGTCAAGCAGTACACCACCATTCCAGAGTTACAGGATTGCATTAACTCACATTTTCCCACATTAAGATCAACTTGTCGTTCGTCACAGCAAATAGATATTCTGTCCAAGATATGCTGTGACCCCCTACAGTCACTGAATGACGATACTTTCCCGTACAATACAGTGTCATCAGCAAGGAAACGCAGATTGCTCCTCACCCTATCCATCAAATCCGTGTCAGATCGCCTGTGTGTATACATAAGGAGGACAGTGCTATCATACATACCTGAGGCGTTGCTGACGATACATGCGTCTCTGAACATTCGCCGTCCAAGGTTCAAAATGGCTCTGAGCACTATGGGACTTAACATTTGAGTTCATCAGTCCCCTAGAACTTAGAACTACTTAAACCTAACTAACCTAAGGACAGCACACACAGCCATGCCCGAGGCAGGATTCGAACCTGCGAGAGTAGCGGTCGCGCGGTTCCGGAATGAAGCACCTAGAACCGCTCGACCACAGCGGCCGGCCCGTGCAGTGGCACTGCGGCGCAGGGAGAGAGGGCTTGGTTTCGCCAGCGCCTCTCGTTCGTCGTTGCAAAATCAAGCGAAACATCGTCAATTTCCGTTGTATCGCTGTGAAGTGCCGACTTTACCATGGCATCGCGATACCGAAAGATGTTCATTTAGACACTATGTTCATAATTTGGAAGAGTGGAGATACACACAGTCTCACTATGCTGATCTCTAATCTCTCACCACCACACAATGTGCGACATAGACTTACCGGTAATGTAACTCCCGCTGATAAAAAGCTGGTATAGCTAAAAGCAGATACGTCTACAGGGTCAGAATGAATCCCTGTCAGACACTATACGGAATTTGCAGCAAAGTTAGTCCCCATTTTAACCATGCTATGCCGTAGATCCCTTGAACAAAAAACTGTGCCCAGTATATGAAAGAAAGTACATTTCAAATCCATCTACAAGAAAAGGTAGCATATGTGATCCTCAACACTCCCGTACAGTCTGGTTGCTGTCCATTTGTTGTAGAATCTAGAACATATTTTGAGGCAAAGATATGTAGATATAGCTTGGCAACCAGGTATATCTAGGCAACCAGCATAGATTGCAATGATCGAAACATTCGAAACATAACTATTTTACTGAACCTGGCAAGATTAGGGCTATCATGCCATCTCTTACATTTAACCAGGCGGATGAAACACCTTGCTTTGTAGCAAGGGTTCTAGGAAAATGACGGGGTATCTAGCAGAATACTGAAGTATTGTTCCACGTATGTTAGCTCAGTACTTAGCCATATCTGTAACTTTTCCTTTAGGAGTGGTCGGTTTCCTGACCGATTAAAGTACTCGGTAGTGAAGCCACTTTATAAAAAGGGAGACAGGGATAATGTTGACAATTATAGACCTATTTCTATGCCATCGGTGTTTGCTAAAGTTATCGAGAGGGTTGTATATACACTCCTGGAAATTGAAATAAGAACACCGTGAATTCATTGTCCCAGGAAGGGGAAACTTTATTGACACATTCCTGGGGTCAGATACATCACATGATCACACTGACAGAACCACAGGCACATAGACACAGGCAACAGAGCATGCACAATGTCGGCACTAGTACAGTGTATATCCATCTTTCGCAGCAATGCAGGCTGCTATTCTCCCATGGAGACGATCGTAGAGATGCTGGATGTAGTCCTGTGGAACGGCTTGCCATGCCATTTCCACCTGGCGCCTCAGTTGGACCAGCGTTCGTGCTGGACGTGCAGACCGCGTGAGACGACGCTTCTTCCAGTCCCAAACATGCTCAATGGGGGACAGATCCGGAGATCTTGCTGGCCAGGGTAGTTGACTTACACCTTCTAGAGCACGTTGGGTGGCACGGGATACATGCGGACGTGTATTGTCCTGTTGGAACAGCAAGTTCCCTTGCCGGTCTAGGAATGGTAGAACGATGGGTTCGATGACGGTTTGGATGTACCGTGCACTATTCAGTGTCCCCTCGACGATCACCAGTGGTGTACGGCCAGTGTAGGAGATCGCTCCCCACACCATGATGCCGGGTGTTGGCCCTGTGTGCCTCGGTCGTATGCAGTCCTGATTGTGGCGCTCACCTGCACGGCGCCAAACACGCATACGACCATCATTGGCACCAAGGCAGAAGCGACTCTCATCGCTGAAGACGACACGTCTCCATTCGTCCCTCCATTCACGCCTGTCGCGACACCACTGGAGGCGGGCTGCACGATGTTGGGGCGTGAGCGGAAGACGGCCTAACGGTGTGCGGGACCGTAGCCCAGCTTCATGGAGACGGTTGCGAATGGTCCTCGCCGATACCCCAGGAGCGACAGTGTCCCTAATTTGCTGGGAAGTGGCGGTGCGGTCCCCTACGGCACTGCGTAGGATCCTACGGTCTTGGCGTGCATCCGTGCGTCGCTGCGGTCCGGTCCCAGGTCGACGGGCACGTGCACCTTCCGCCGACCACTGGCGACAACATCGATGTACTGTGGAGACCTCACGCCCCACGTGTTGAGCAATTCGGCGGTACGTCCACCCGGCCTCCCGCATGCCCACTATACGCCCTCGCTCAAAGTCCGTCAACTGCACATACGGTTCACGTCCACGCTGTCGCGGCATGCTACCAGTGTTAAAGACTGCGATGGAGCTCCGTATGCCACGGCAAACTGGCTGACACTGACGGCGGCGGTGCACAAATGCTGCGCAGCTAGCGCCATTCGACGGCCAACACCGCGGTTCCTGGTGTGTCCGCTGTGCCGTGCGTGTGATCATTGCTTGTACAGCCCTCTCGCAGTGTCCGGAGCAAGTATGGTGTGTCTGACACACCGGTGTCAATGTGTTCTTTTTTCCATTTCCAGGAGTGTACAAGGTTACTGCAGCATTTAAATTCACATAATTTGCTGTCAAATGTACAGTTTGGTTTTAGAAATGGCTTAACAACTGAAAATGCTATAGTCTCTTTTTCTCTGTGAGGTTTTGGACGGATTAAATAAAAGGTTGCGAACGTTAGGTGTTTTCTTTGATTTAACGAAGGCTTTTGACTGTGTTGACCACAAAATATTACTGCAGAAGTTGGAACATTATGGAGTAAGGGGAGTAGCTTACAATTGGTTCGCCTCCTACTTTAAGAACAGAAAGCAGAAGGTAATCCTCCGCAATATTGAGAGTGGTAATGATGTTCAGTCCCAATGGGGCACTGGTAAATGGGGCGTTCCCCAAGGGTCGGTGCTGGGGCCACTGCTGTTTCTTATTTATATAAATGATATGCCTTCTAGTATTACAGGTGATTCAAAAATATTTCTGTTTGCTGATGACACCACCTTGGTAGTGAAGGATCTTGTGTGTAATATTGAAACATTATCAAATAATGTAGTTCATGATATAAGTTCGTGGCTTGTGGAAAATAATTTGATGCTAAATCACAGTAAGACTCAGTTTTTACAGTTTCTAACTCACAATTCAACAAGAACTGACATTTTAATCAGACAGATTGGGCATGTTATAAGCGAGACGGAACAGTTCAAGTTCCTAGGCGTACGGATAGATAGTAAGCTGTTGTGGAAAGCCCATGTTCAGGATCTTGTTCAGAAACTAAATGCCGCTTTATTTACCATTAGAACAGTATCTGAAATAAGTGACATTTCAACACGAAAAGTAGTATACTTCGCATATTTTCATACGCTTATGTCATATGGTATTATTTTTGGGGTAATTCTTCTGATTCAAAAAGGGTATTTTTGGCTCAAAAACGGGCTGTTCGAGCTATGTATGGTGTAAGTTCGAAAACCTCTTGTCGACCCCTATTCAATAGTCTGGGAATTTTGACATTGCCCTCACAGTATGTATTTTCTTTAATGTCGTTTGTTGTTAGCAATATTAGCTTATTCCCAAGAGTTAGCAGCTTTCACTCAGTTAATACTAGGCAGAAATCAAATCTGCTTGTGGTATGCACTTCCTTGACTCTTGTGCAGAAAGGAGTGCAGTATTCTGCTGCATCCATTTTCAATAAGCTACCACAAGAACTCAAAAATCTTAGCAGTAGCCCAAACACTTTTAAGTCTAAACTGAAGAGTTTCCTCATGGCTCACTCCTTCTATTCTGTCGAGGAGCTCCTGGAAGAGCTAAAAAATTAAGCAAATTCCAGTGTTACATTCTTGATTTTCTTTATTTAAACTAACGACTTGTCGCCTGAATATGTTTCTTATATTTCATTTCATCTGTTTCTACAATCGTGTTATAATTTCATGTATTGACTCGTTCCATGACCATGGAGACTTCTCCTAAATGTGGTCCCACGGAACAATAAATAAATAAATAAATAAAAAAAATCAAGTGAATCTCTAAAAGAATTCGCAAAAAGATTCAGTGTGACGAAAAGCAGGGCATCTTTCCAGCTACTGGAGACTTGATCGAGCAGGTATGACAAAAGATATCGAACGAATTCAGAGATGTCATGCTAAAATCGTAAAAGGTCGGTATAAACCGTATGACGGTGCAATAGAGATATTCGGGAATCTTAAATAAGAATACTTGGAAGAAAGGCGACTTAGTTCTATAAAATTAAACAACCTATATTCGACGAAGACTTTGCAGCCACTATGCTGCAGCAGCGTATACTGGCGTGGAGGTGAAGAAATTGGATTATGGTATGTAAAGGGCCATACAAACAGTAATTTTTTTCTCACTCAATACACAAATATGATAGGGAAGTAAAACGGTAATATTGGTGCGGAATACCCTCCGCCATGTACAATACATTGGCTTTCTGAAAGCACACCAGCGTCTGAAGACGCATAAGGTAAGCGCGGAGTGTGTATGTAGGTGTAGATGTAGGTCGCCCGAAGGCACAAACAATTACTTGCTGTTCTATCCCCCTGTCCATGCCGAGCTTCTTTCTTATATGCAATGGCCTTGATTCCGACGCGACATTAAGGTCTAGCATATCACTCCGTGCACCTGAAGCCACATTGTGAGATGAATACACCGGCCAGATCGAATATTCGCCTATGTTGTTCCTCCCCTGTTTTGTGTTCTTGATAATAGAATTTTCCTGCTGCTGAGATGTTGGTTTCTTCTATTACGCCAGCTTCTCATATTTTCTCCGCTGTATTCTCCGCGCAGCTCCGGGCACGTGTTTGTCTCTAAAATCTTTGAGGTATTGTGCAGGAGGAAGCGCCTCTGTGTCTGGGCTTCATGTTCCCGGCGCCAGACGTCACCTGAGGCGCCGTCGGCTGTCGGTGGCAGAGACGCCGGTACCGCCGGCGGCCGCGACCGGATAAGGTTTCTGCACGTGATGGCGGACTTGCAGGCTTCCGCGTTGGTGCAGCCAATAGCAGACTCTCAGTCGCTTGCCACCTGGGACCGCCTCCTCGCACTGCTTTCTTTGTGCTTTTCCTCTTGTCGGCAAGTTTCTAGTATGCAGGTTCCTTTACTAAAAGAAAATTCAGAATTAGCAAAAGCGAAGCGATTTATCTTCATTTTGTCGCTTATTAAGTATTGATTATTGCTATTAGAAACAGACTAATAGCAACGACACATCTACAGATTGAATATTCCCGAAAAGAAAACGCAGGGTTAAAAACAGATCTGCAAAATTTGCTCATGTGAATATAAAATATAAGCATAACTTTCCTGAAATGTTATCAGAACCTGAATCGCTGACGATAGTACACCTGTTTAAAAAAGTTTTTATTGTATTTGACTGTAATGCAAAATGTTTCAAAAATGGTTCAAATGGCTCTGAGCACTATGCGACTTAGCTTCTGAGGTCATCAGTCGCCTAGAACTTAGAACTAATTAAACCTAACTAACCTAAGGACATCACACACATCCATGCCCGAGGCAGGATTCGAACCTGCGACCGTAGCGGTCGCTCGGCTCCAGACTGTAGCGCCTAGAAGCGCACGGCCACTCCGGCCGGCAAATTGTTTCAAATCAGTTACTCCGAACTATTTGTTGTCTAGGTAGGCTTAACAGAGGGAGGAAGGACTGTTGAAGAGAGTTCGAGAACAGGAGACAAATTATGAACAGTATCATATTTTTTCCCGAGTCTTGGGTGAAATTACTGGTTTGTGACCTTTTGGTAGAGATATATATATTTATAATTATATGATTTGTCAAAAACCTAAATTTGTGCCTCAAACAGAAAATATTGATAAGTAAGTATTTATATTACATATCATCAACAAAAGTCCTTTGACGTGACAGTAAATACCTAGGAGAAAAATGACTCCGTAAATGAAAAAGGTGACCAGAAACGACAGGTGCACCAAACTGCAGAAGACTTGCCATCTTTGGAGGTTTATATACAAATCGACACCACTTTCCCTCAGCCTTAAACTCCATTGTTACAACACCGTTGTCAAACCTCCAGTACTATATTTTTATTGATTTATGTAATGGAAATGAGCGTTTGGCGTCATTGGCCGGGAGGCCCCTTGTGGGGCAGGACCGGCCGCCTTGGTGCAGCTCTTATTACCGCCACATTGGGCGACCTGCACGCCGGATGAGGATGAAATGATGATGAAGACAGCACAATACCCAGTCCCTGAGTAGAGAAAATCCCAGACCCAGCCGGGAATCGAACCCGGGCCCGTAGGAAGGCAATCAGTCACGCTGACCACTCAGCTATCGAGACGGACTATTGATTTATGTAGACGTTCAATATGTATTTCCATAACAGGTCATGTTTGCAACGTTTATTGAATTTATTACGTTTTATAAGTGATTACAAAATTGTGTTTCAGTATAATAATAATAATGATATTAATAATAATGTAAGTAATAATAATGTAAGTAATGATGATATTATGATTTAGCAACAATATTAACTGAGAAAATATATAGACTGTAATCGCTAAAGGTAAAGCAAATAGAAGTTTGAAAAGAACAATAAATAGTAGATAAAATTTAACAGTAAGCCATTTTAAAAATGATTATTAATTAGACGACTAAGGCCAGAGAGGAAGCGTAAGAGTGAATACCAACACCTTATTCATTGAAGCTCCAAAGATACTGGTACAGGCATGCGTATTCAAATACAGAGATATGTAAACAGCCAGAATACGGTGCTGCGATTGGCAACACCTATATAAGAGAATAAGTGTCTAGGGTAGTTGTTAGACCGGTTACTGCTGCTACAATAGCAGGTTATCAAGATTTAAGTGAGTTTGAACGTGGTGTTATAGTTGGCACACGAGCGGTGGGACACAGTATCTCTGAGATAGAGAAGAAGATGAAGTGGGGATTTTCCCGTACGACCATTTCACGGATGTACCGTGAATATCAGGAATCCTGTAAAACATCAAATCTCGGACATCGCTGCGGCCAGAAAAGGATCCTGCAAGAATGGGACCAATGACGATTGATGAGAATCGTTCAGCGTGACAGTAGTGCAACCCTTCCCCAAACTGCTGTAGATTTCAATGCTGGGCCATCAACAAGTGTCAGCTTGCGAACCATTTAACGAAACGTCATCGATATGGGCTTTCCGAGCGGAAGGCCTTCTCATGTACCCTTGATGACTGCACGACACAAAGTTTACGCTTCGCCTGGGCCTGTCAACACCGACAATGGACTGTTGATGACAAGGAAACATGTTGCCTGATCGGACGAGTCTCATTTCCAATTGTATCGTGTAGATGGACATGTACGGGAATGTAGACAACCTCAAGAATCCATGGACCCTACATGTCAACAGGGGAATGTTCAAGCTGGTGGATGCTCTGTAATGGTGTGGGGCGTGTGCTGTTGGAGTGATATTGGACCCCTGATACGTTTAGATAATCAGGTGCCTTGTACGTAAGCATCCTGTCTGGTCAACTGCATGCATTCATGTCCATTGTGCATTCCGACGGACTTGGGCAATTCCAACAGGGCAATACGACACTCCACATGTCCATAATTGCTGCAGAGTGGCTCCAGAAATACTCTTCTGAGTTTAAACACTTCCGATGGCCACCAAACTCCTCAGACATAAACATGATTGAACATATCTGGGATGTCTTGCAATGTGTAGTTCAGAAGAGAACTGCACCCCTCGCACTCTTACGGATTTATTGACAGCCCTGCAGGATTCATGGTGTCAGTCCCCTCCGGCACTACTTTACACATTAGTCGAGTACACGCCACGTCGAGTTTCGGCACTTCTGCGAGATCAGGGGGGCTCTACACGATATTTGGCAGGTATACCAGTTTCTTTGGCTCTTCAGTTTAAATGTTATCGTTCTACCTCTACCGTAACCATTAACTTTTTGTGTTAGAAGATCAGGACTGCTTATAGCATTACATTATGCTTCATATGTTACTCACTTTCTGTACTGTATACCCCCAATTCCCGAACGTCGTTACCGAGCGAGGTGGCGCAGTGGTTAGACACTGGACTCGCATTCGGGAGGACGACGGTTCAATCCCGCGTCCGGCCATCCTGATTTAGGTTTTCCGTGATTTCCCTAAATCGCTCCAGGCAAATGCCGGGATGGTTCCTTTCAAAGGGCACGGCCGACTTCCTTCCGTAATCCGATGATACCGATGACCTCGCTGTCTGGTCTCCTTCCCCCAACCAACCAACCAACCCGAACGTCGTTAGGAACGAATAACTCAGGAAAGGGGTGAGTTTGCGAGTGTCTTAATATATGACGTAAATGATTGCGTTGACATACAAGCTAACATTTTTTGCACTGCCAATAGATCGTAGACATTAGTATCTGACATAAATTTTTAGTTAACATGTCTACTAGTTACTGAGAAAAAGGGGTCTTCATCGACTGACAGACATTGAGAAAATTTTTTTTCGTGAAAGATAACTACAAATTAACAATTTTTCGATTTTTCTTTTAGCTATGCTGTGAAGCCTTGTTTACTGGTAGATTTCATGTTTCTATGTCAACCATATAGGTTTTGAAGAGTGAGTTTGTGAGAGCACAAATATGTAACAAAAATGGCCGTATCTTTTAACTGCACTGACTTAAAAGTTCACGTTTTCAACACCAAGAGACCAAGGTCCTTGGTATGTGGCATAAATTTAAACTTGATACGTGTACCAGTTCCTGAGAAAACTGGTTTTTAACAGTGACACAGACAGACAACAAAGCGATCTTATATCGATTCCGTTTTTACCGACTAAGGAACGAAACCCTAAAAAAGTAATCTATGCATAACTAAAGGAATCGCAATCTTGCGTTTAGCTTTGGTAGGTCTTGCTACAATGAGGTTGTGGTAATTAATCAGTGTATCCGTCGTAATGATCGCTATTTGCTCAGGACTATTTGTTGCTAAGAGGTTGAGTATATTTTTGCAATCATTTACACTTCGAGTGGGCTCCTGAAGTATTTGTTCAAAACAATTTTCAGAGAAAGCGTTTAGTACGATTTCACACGATGTTTTATGCCTACCACTAATTTCTCAAAACATTAAGTAATTAAAAGTAGCACCAACACCCTTCACTGAAACTGACAGCATTACAATAATTCGAAGAAACAAAACCTCATAAATATTGTGTTGATGGAGTTTCAAACAAAATTCAGAAAAACTTGTTCTAAATTAATAAGAAATGTCCTTAGATATCACTGGCACAGGGAATGTTTCCAGACATTAAAATCTGCAATTTTTAAACCTCTTTGCTAGAAAAGTGACTAGAAAGACGTATTATCGTCCAAATACCTCACGGACATTTTTTTCCAAAATATCATAAGAGTAATTGCTCGAGAGTAGTCCCACATTTAAGAAGAAATAATGTACTATCTTTGGATGCTAGGAGGTTTGCTGGACTGAGAATCCTGTCTGAACATTCACTCACCAGATTTGCAAGTCTTAAATAATCAAATATCGGCAATTTTGTTTTTTGTCATTCGGATTGACATGTGCTTGTGTAGTTCATGTTACAATTTTAGAGAAAGTTAAGTTTTATGACACTGAAGGCTTTACACACAACTGGTTACAACCGTACTTGACACACAAAATTTAAAACGTTTTGCTGAATAATTCAAACAATGGTGGAACGATGGAAAACATTAGTGACTGAGCAGAAATCACAAAGGGACACTCACAAAGCTGAATTTTGGGTCCACTCCTATGCCATATATATGTGAAAAATTCTGGGTTAACTCGTCACTTACAAACAAAGAGTTGATTGCACAGAAGTGAGGAGTAAGAATTGTGTATGGTGTTCACCCACGTTCGTCATATATGTACCTCTTCAAGGAGTTAGGCATTTTAACCTCAGAATCAGGATACATGCATTCGGTTGTGAAATTCGTCATAAATAATCCATAACAATCTGAGAAGCATAGAGCTGTTCATACCTAAGATTATAAAGGGAAAAATGATACTATTATCCATTATTAAAGTTGGCACAGGAAGGAATTCAGTATCATTATGTAATTATTTGCACAACAATACAATGGTTGGATAGGTAGTAACGCTACTGTTGAATCTATTCTAAAATCATTTCCCCTGGTCAACTCCTATTCCAACGACGAATTTTTATTTAAAAACTGATAGCTTGTAAGAAACTTAATTTTTAAGTGTCGCTGTACGAGTAAGACTAAAAATAATATATTCATTAATGTTAACACTAATTACTAATTAAACTGATTCGTTCCACGTCATTTCGATAAAGGAATCGCTCAAATGATCTGTGGAACATGTAACTAACTAACAAGTCTAGTTAGGAAAGACCTTGAACAATTTGAAATCGAATACAATGACATTCACGTGAGCGATCAGAACATCAGACTCTCTCCAGTCATTAACAACGGTACAAGCGAGTCCTGGTACTGGAGTGGAAGCTCGCCAGGATTAGCAAATACTTGTTCCTGTTTAGGTCTGAATGGAAAATAATAATAAATGAATGCAAAGTGTAAGTTGAAAAGTTTACGAACTTTATATGTTTGAGAGTAATTAATGTAGCTCAGACCAGAATTAAAATCTGTGACTGAACTGCCAACTTCTTTGCATTTTAAGATCATTGTATTGTATAGTGAGAGACAAGTTTGACCTGTTTTGGCAGCATAATCCCAAGATTAGTTCTGTTGTGCATAGTTAAATACTATAAACGTGTATAAATATGTGAAACACGCATGAGTGCTATTTTGAACGATTCTGTTTTATCGCTAACACGTGATGGTCCTTACTTTTCTTGTCACTTTACTGGTTGCAAAACACAGACACAAATGCAGGTAAAACACCTACAAGGAAATCTACATGTGTATGGTAGCAGTGCTACGGATTTAAATAAATTGTACTAACGCCAACTACTATTGTTATGTATGTGCTGTTTATCAGTTAGTTATCATAAAGCTATCAGTTAAGGAAGTAATGATAATAATAATAATAATAATAATAAAATAATAATAATTCATAGTAATGAAAAATTGGAAAACCACACTTAATATCCAAACAAATTCAAATAATATCACATCACAGCCAATACAGATTAAGCGTGGAATATACCAAGGAGATTCATTAAGTCATTTCTGGTTCTGCCTTGCTCTGAACCCACTATCCTACATGCTAAATAATACAAATTATGGATACAATATTACTGGAACATACCCACACAAAATTACACATTTGCTATACATGGATGATCTAAAACTACTGGCAGCAACAAAGCAACAACTCAACCAATTACTAAAGATAACAGAAGTATTCAGCAATGATATAAATATGGCTTTTGGAACAGACAAATGTAAGAAAAATAGCATAGTCAAGGGAAAATACACTAAACAAGAAGATTACATATTGGATAACCACAGCGACTGCATAGAAGCGATGGAAAAAACAGATGCCTATAAATATCTAGGATACAGACAAAAAATAGGAATAGATAATACAAATATTAAAGAAGAACTAAAAGAAAAATATAGACAAAGACTAACAAAAATACTGAAAACAGAATTGAGAGCAAGAAACAAGACAAAAACTATAAATACTTATGCTATACCAATATTGACCTACTCATTTGGAGTAGTGAAATGGAGTAACACAGACCTAGAAGCACTCAATACACTTACACGATCACAATGCCACAAATATACACTCCTGGAAATTGAAATAAGAACACCGTGAATTCATTGTCCCAGGAAGGGGAAACTTTATTGACACATTCCTGGGGTCAGATACATCACATGATCACACTGACAGAACCACAGGCACATAGACACAGGCAACAGAGCATGCACAATGTCGGCACTAGTACAGTGTATATCCACCTTTCGCAGCAATGCAGGCTGCTATTCTCCCATGGAGACGATCGTAGAGATGCTGGATGTAGTCCTGTGGAACGGCTTGCCATGCCATTTCCACCTGGCGCCTCAGTTGGACCAGCGTTCGTGCTGGACGTGCAGACCGCGTGAGACGACGCTTCATCCAGTCCCAAACATGCTCAATGGGGGACAGATCCGGAGATCTTGCTGGCCAGGGTAGTTGACTTACACCTTCTAGAGCACGTTGGGTGGCACGGGATACATGCGGACGTGCATTGTCCTGTTGGAACAGCAAGTTTCCTTGCCGGTCTAGGAATGGTAGAACGATGGGTTCGATGACGGTTTGGATGTACCGTGCACTATTCAGTGTCCCCTCGACGATCACCAGTGGTGTACGGCCAGTGTAGGAGATCGCTCCCCACACCATGATGCCGGGTGTTGGCCCTGTGTGCCTCGGTCGTATGCAGTCCTGATTGTGGCGCTCACATGCACGGCGCCAAACACGCATACGACCATCATTGGCACCAACGCAGAAGCGACTCTCATCGCTGAAGACGACACGTCTCCATTCGTCCCTCCATTCACGCCTGTCGCGACACCACTGGAGGCGGGCTGCACGATGTTGGGGCGTGAGCGGAAGACGGCCTAACGGTGTGCGGGACCGTAGCCCAGCTTCATGGAGACGGTTGCGAATGGTCCTCGCCGATACCCCAGGAGCAACAGTGTCCCTAATTTGCTGGGAAATGGCGGTGCGGTCCCCTACGGCACTGCGTAGGATCCTACGGTCTTGGCGTGCATCCGTGCGTCGCTGCGGTCCGGTCCCAGGTCGACGGGCACGTGCACCTTCCGCCGACCACTGGCGACAACATCGATGTACTGTGGAGACCTCACGCCCCACGTGTTGAGCAATTCGGCGGTACGTCCACCCGGCCTCCCGCATGCCCACTATACGCCCTCGCTCAAAGTCCGTCAACTGCACATACGGTTCACGTCCACGCTGTCGCGGCATGCTACCAGTGTTAAAGACTGCGATGGAGCTCCGTATGCCACGGCAAACTGGCTGACACTGACGGCGGCGGTGCACAAATGCTGCGCAGCTAGCGCCATTCGACGGCCAACACCGCGGTTCCTGGTGTGTCCGCTGTGCCGTGCGTGTGATCATTGCTTGTACAGTCCTCTCGCAGTGTCCGGAGCAAGTATGGTGGGTCTGACACACCGGTGTCAATGTGTTCTTTTTTCCATTTCCAGGAGTGTAGAATACATCACATACATTCAGCAACAGAAAGATTCACATTAAGCAGAAAGGAAGGAGGAAGGGGATTAATCGATATAAGAAACTTACATTATGGACAGGTAGACAATTTAAGAAAATTCTTTCTAGAACGAGCAGAAACTAGCAAAATACACAAAGCAATCACTCATATAAATACATCGGCTACACCACTGCAATTTCATAACCACTTCTACAACGCTTTGGATCACATAACATCAACAGATACGAAGAAAGTAAATTGGAAAAAGAAAACACTACATGGCAAGCACCTGTATCAACAGGAGAAAAAATTGAAAAATGCATCCAACTGGCTGAGGAAGTCAAGGACATGTGGCATCAGGATAAAGTTGACATCATACCAATTATACTATCAACTACAGGAGTCATATCACACAATATTCACCGGTACATCAATGCAATACAGCTACATCTAAACTTATATATACAACTACAGAAATCCGTAACTATTGATACATGTTCAATTACCCGAAAGTTCCTAAATGCAATATAACATATACCGTGCAGTTAAAAGGAAGTCACGATTGATCAAGATCCGCGTCACTTTCCATTTTTGACCAGACATAACGTCTGAGAAAAGAAAGAAATAATAATAATCATATAATAGCAGGACGCAAATCGCAAGCCTGGAGACTCAGTGTGAAACTGATGAGGAATGTATTGAGTGCTTTGCCAAAAAACCAGGACTCATCCGGCCTAGGTGACAGAATCCTATAAAGGTCTCTTGCTAAGGTGACAGCGACGACCTTAACGGTAGTGAAGACAGAGAGAATGGATCTCGGTGCGGCGGAACCAGCAGAAGGAGCGACCTATTTTACAAAATCCACTTAGTGCCTGACCCGGATCATGCGGCAACGTGATCGGCTTCTGTTCGCTAGAGGTGCGGCCGGAACTTAAAATTCTGGAGCTAACCCCTCCAGTCTTAACCACTGAGATTTTTTTTACTAGGTCAACGAGATTACTCCAGGAGCTAACAAATCCTCCGCCATCAGTGGCGTAACTGGTCTACATCTGCATCTACATCCAAATACGTACTCTGCACGCCACTGTGAAGTGTGTGGCAGGGGGTACTTAGCATGGTAGCACGTGTTAGTGTTTCTTCTTGACCCAACCGCGTATGGAGAACCGGAAGAAGAACTGCTTAAATACCTCTGTGCGTGCTGTAATTAGTCTCATTTTGTTTTCATGTTTGCTAGCAGAGTGATACTTAGGTGCTGAATAATATCTCTAAATTTCTCACTTAATACTGATTCTTGAAATTTTGTAAATAAGCTTTCGTAGGATAAGCGTCTGTCTTCATAGGTCAGCCAATTCAGGTTCTCCAACATTCTAGCGTCGCTCTTCAATGAGCGAAATTAACCTGTGACCATTCGTGCCGCCCTAGTTTGTGTACGTTGAGCGTCACTTGTTAGTCCTATCTGGTATGAACACCCACACTTGAAAATTATTCTAAGATTAGACGCAGAAGTGAACAGTGTTTCGTTATTCAACAGAGAGTAGTAGACAGCAGTTATGACTGACATGTCAACTGTGTGCATATAAGTCTAACTTTGTGAATGGCGATGAAACGTGGTAAATTTAATTTTTACGGAAGAAGTCACTTCATTGCAAGGAGAGCCATTATTTACAGAGCCGTGGATAAGGATGCGGGAGGGTTGTTTACCAGTAAGCCAACTCAGACTTAATATTGGACATCGGCAATACAGTGAGCTACTCTACAGTTAAGTACCTTAGATTTCGTAAAGTCACACAGATGAGAAAATGTATAAATTAGAACTATTGGCACAAAAGTCTTTTTTAAGAAATTATTATTTATACTTCACAACAATAGTTCCCTATCACTAAATTCACAACATAATATCACCATTATTATATCGTTAATGAATTTTTTTTCCATTTTTACGAATTTTGATCCTGTGTTTGCTGTGGTTCTGTAATACCGCCATGTTTTTGCTCTGTATTATGCAAATGAAGCACTGTTAGGCCTTATTGAATTCGCTGACCTCACCTACCTCAACCTTAAATAAATCGTATTCTCTAATTTGCAACATTTTTTTCAAATACACTTTAAAGTGGATTGCTTTTGCTATGTGTGATGGCACTCATGTTGGTTGTAACAGGACATTTGACATCGTATCGGCTTCCGATCCACATTCCTTAATGTTATAAAATACGATAGGCACATTACAGGATACTACTTTTTTTCTTTTTTGTGAAGAGCAAGTTACCAGTCTTTGCAACGTTTTGAGATTTTATCCAGATCTAACTGAATCTTTCTGCAGCTTTATAAAATAGTACTTCCTAATGGATCATCAGCGAAAATTATGAATGTTGTATGCCAGGTCATTAATACACAACATGAACACCAAGAGTCCCAACACACATCGTTGGGGCGGGACTGAAGTTACTTCTACTTCTGTCGTTAACCCTCGATCAAAGACAACATACAACGTCCTATCTACCAAGAAATCATCAAGACAGCCCCAAACTTTGATTCATACGCCACGTAACTGTATTTTTGCAAGTAAATTTTGGAATAATAGCGAGTGAAATGCTGTTTGGAATGCAAGAATTGCTGCATCTAACCGATTGCCTTCACCTATACCTTTGAGGATGTCCTGTGAAAAATCGCAGATTGGGTTGCGCATGATCGATGTTTTCGGAATCCACGCAGGTTTTCATGGGAGAAGTCATTCTACTCGAGGTACCGTGTTATGTGTGGGATCAGAATCATAAGGACATAAATGAGAATGGACGGCAGTTTTATGGATCATACCTGTTACCCTTCTTGTAGATTGTTGTGACCTGTGCTTTCTTCCAATCAATAAGCACAGTTAGCTGTTGATGAGATCTGTGATACATATTGGTTAAAATGTAGCTACCTCCGCTGAAAATCGTCTATAGAATATGACAGCGATCCCATCTGGATCTGGCGCAACAATAGCTGCTTATCAGTGCTACTAACACTGATATACCATCCATCTTAACAGTAGTGTGAGATGTAAACAGCGCCAGTACAGTGTCATCTTCCTTAATAAAGGAACATGTGGAAGTGGAGTTCTGTATTTCTGATTTTACTTTGCTACCTTCAATTTCAGTTCCTGTGTCATCCATAAGTGTGTGGTCACAAACTTTGGCACTTCTAACATCCTTTACACTTGACTAGAGTTTCTTTAAGTTTCATGGAAATATTTCGATAATGTTCTTCTACAACAGTAATTGAAAATTGCGTTGGTCTCTTGACAGCTCAACGCGTTTCATTCACCATCTATATATGGCCCTATGCTTTGTTTTAGATCTACAGCATTATGCAGAAGTCGCTGCTTCCTTACTTCCTTTACGGTATTGTATACAATAGAGAGACCCTCCCATGACGAACCGTTCTACTAGTTACTTATCTATACAATACCCGGTCAACTATTCTTCTAAACGTGAGCCACAGTTCTTCTACAAGCTTCTCTTCAGAGCTAAATACTTCGAGTTTGTTGTTGAAATACAACAGAGACTTTATCTAACGTACTGAACATGTAAATTTTGCTTATTTCAGCTGCTTTTTGTATTTTAGTAAACATTGCTGCTACGGTTTCCTCACGGTCGGTGAAACCAGTATGAACATCCTCAACGAAGTCACGTATATTTGTTACCAGTAGGTGTAAAATGTTTCCAAAATGAGTGTGCTAGGTAGTTTTCAGAGAATGTATTTAGTATTGTTTCGCAGGAAGTCTTGTCACGCACGCTAGTTACAAAATTTTAATTATTCCAAACGATTGTTGGATTATTGAAATATCCTCCAGTGATGACAGTGTGATCGGTGAACATCCGGAATAACAAACTAAAGTTATCGTCAGCAGAAAAATACAATTACAACTTCATGCCACCCTTTGTATTAAGTCTTGCCGAAGCACGCCGCTTCAGTTTTGATATTTGTGGATTTGAGTTTTCTGTCTGCCTGTCCTTTCGATGTACCCTTAGATTTGCCCCAAAAATCTCACTGTTGTCAGTTCCGAGTTTTAGTCAGCTTTATGTATTTGGTATCCACTAGACAACAAATGTTAACTTTTTGTTTTTCACATAGGCCAAAATAGTTGATTTATATGAATATGTGTGTACTGAAGTTGAAAAATTAAAAATACAGGTTAGTTCTGACATGGAAGCTATTGAAATTTTTATGTTCTTAAGTATAATAATTTGCCGTAGTCTAACAAGCGTAGTACTACCCAAGAGACATTTACTTACCAAAAATTTGGCATTGGTTTTGGGGTTAATTCGATGCACTGTCACAAATATCGAGTTCATTGTTCTGGAATAGTTCTAATTTTTTAAATACAGTGTAGAAATTTATATTTTTCTGAATATTTATACAATTTAAGTGGTGCTTTATTCGTATATCACATTATTTTTGTCAGATAGGCGCTAGTTTTTCACAAGTTTGGTGATGTGTGTCACTGAAATATATGAAGAGCGTAAAATTGTAAAGTCTAACCTAAACCTCACAAAGCATGTGCAAAAATAAATCAAAGTGCTTCAGACTAATTACATGAAAAGTTACAGTGGTCAGTACTGCTATTTGTAATATAAATCCTTAGCACGACTGCCCATTCTCAAATGTAGCAACAGTACTTCGTGTACCTACCTTGCAGTCCCAGAAGCATACCGCTGACTTTTAAATCAGCACATATGAACCATTGGTGCCTTTCATAGTCGATGCTGCGTAAAATATCTCTCATCATGATGGAACTTTGCCGGCCGCGGTGGTCTAGCGGTTCTAGGCGCTCAGTCCGGAACCGCGCGACTGCTACGGTCGCAGGTTCGAATCCTGCCTCGGGCATGGATGTGTGTGATGTCCTTAGGTTAGTTAGGTGTAAGTAGTTCTAAGTTCTAGGGGACTGATGACCACAGATGTTAAGTCCCATAGTGCTGAGAGCCATTTGAACCATGATGGAACTTTCCTTTGCTACGGCTGCATATGCTACTGTGATGGATGAAAGTACGTTGTCATTATGTAACAGTACGGCTTTAAAACTAGTTTTCGAACCATCTATGAAAAGTCTCCAATCATCAGCTGGCCGGTGTGGCCGAGCGGTTCTAGTCGCTACGGTCGCAGGTTCGAATCCTGCCTCGGGCGTGGATGTGTGTGATGTCCTTAGGTTAGTTGGGTTGAAGTAGTTCTAAGTTCTAGGGGACTGATGACCTCAGATGTTAAGTCCCATAGTACTCAGAACCGTTTGAACCATCTCCAATCATCCTGTTTGTATAAAGATCGTAAGTTCTTGCATCAAACTTACATAATACCTACAGTATGTCATTACATTTGTTGTGTTGAAGAACCTTTATAGTGGCTTCTGACGTTGACGAAAAGTAGATACTCAGGTTGTATCTTCCAGAAGATTCAACTTCATGAAACGAGAAGCTAATAGTCAGACTTTATGTTTTGGAATGTCGAAGTCTCTAAGATCACTGAGCTTACTTAGCGTGATTTTGCACATTTCACTAGATGATGATGGTGTAATTGTGAGAACGTTAGACGTGGGAGGATGGTATGTATCTGACTCGTCTTCATATACACTGTCACTATAAAAGTTTATTCTTATGGCTACTGGAGGATCTGGAACTGGAAGACTCACTCAACGAGGGACTGATTACATCGCACTTGGTATGTTAGGATACGGTATGATGCTCTTCTATTTCTTGTTAAATCCTTTATTGAGTGGAAGTACCAACCAGAAGTAACAATCTGTTAAGTGGTTTGCACGTTCAAGCAAAGCGGCCGGCACTGCAGAATGCATGGAAACTTCCTCCTTTCATCCATGCATTCAGAGTTGATGAACATGTCGTACGACAAACGTGAGGAGTCTATGTTTTCGAGCAGGGGAAATATTAGTGGTTAACGTCCTATCGACAACGAGGTCATTGGAGTCGGAGCATAAGCTCGGATTGGGGAAGGACGGGGAAGGAAATCAGTCGTGCCCTTTCAAAGGAGCCATCCCGGCATTTGTCTGAAGCGCTTAAGGAAAACCTAAATCAGAATAGCCGGACGCAGGTTTGAACCGTCGTCCTCCCGAATGCGAGTCCAGTGTGCTAGCCACTGCGCCACCTCGCTCGGTGCTTTCGATTGATCCCCTATAAGGCACCCGAAATATAGGAAATAAGGTTTTTTTTTTTTTAAATTGCTTGTGACAATGTTCGCTGCCTTTGTTCACAAATTTGATCTCTATACATGTAGCAGAAATATTTGGGGTCATTAACGCATCTGTGGAGCACAAAAGCAGTTTTGAATCCACACAGTACCTCAGACACTCACGTAAAAGTCACAGTACACAATGGAGCAATCTGGAACGCAATCGGTCTCAGACCATGTAAGCAATTAACAAAACATTGACGTAATATGCGTGTTCACCAATCGTTATTACCTGAGGTTTTGTTCAAGGTCGTCGCCTCGTATTACAATGTGGGTATCTTACAACTGCGTGAAACACAGCATCCACACATTATTTTAGTAGCATTCCAAATATAACAAGAAAAAGAGAGCTAAAAACAGAAATAAGGACGTAACAGACATAACAGATAAAACATGAACTAAAAAAAAACATTGAACGGAGTTCCACTATTTTTTAAGAGTGCTTCAAACTCTGTGACTTTGATGCCAACGCTTTAGAACTTGACTACTAGGATATTAATATTCTCATTGAATCTTACCGTAGTACTTTAAGGTTGCCTACAACTGTCATTATCTGACATGAACCAGAGACGCCAAAGCTAAGATACTGTTGTGCGTACTCCTCTCCTAGTCATGCAAAAGTTGTTACCCAACCTTCGAAGTCTCTGCTTCAAGCCTTCTAGTCGACACAGTGTCAGTTTATTGCATTCTGGGTAAACTAGGTTGCGACGTTACACAAATCAGGGAAAAATAGAAGACTTAGAAGCAGAAAGGTACAAAACCGAAACTTTATTTGTCAATATCTCATTCCTAAAGCTAGAGAAGCAAATTAGAAGGAACACATAATAAAGGAACACATAATAAAGAAAAATTAAAATTGAACCCTGCGAGAAACGAGATTGAAAAATGAGGGCATCATGCTTGCATTTTGGAAATTACAGGTCATTCAGAAGTAAAACAGACCAAAGAAGTCTTAAAATCTCACCTCATCTGTAGGATGAATACATAGTTCCACAAGACAGTCTTCGTTCCATAACCAAAATATAATGTGCGAACAACAGATTAACGAGAATTTTAATGAAATGTGCGAGTAAAATTTACTGTACAGGCTATAAAATGACCCCTTTGAAGCGCTGAATCGGACGACGGCAAATCCGGATGGAGTGCCGTCCCCCCACCCAGACGTGGGCTGAAGGAGTTAGTTTGCTGGTTGGTTAGATGACTGGAATCGTATATCAAAGCATCAGCAAAACATCCCCAGTTGTAATAGGTCTCTATTTATATCGATTAAAAGAATGGAGCTGTAGTCACGGGGAAGGTTGCTGGTCTTGGTGATATACGAGACAACGGGTACAGGACATGTCAGCGTCAGCATTTCACTCGCCCAGCAGGCAATGCGTGTGGTAAACTACAGCTGTTGACGTCTGTGCAGCGGCAGAATCCTGGCGCAAGCGCCGTACTGTCAGCTGGGGGAGGACTGTGATACATCCTTATGGATTGGCTGCCCCTTGGCCACAGCGGCAAAGCACTGGGCAGTGCTTAAGACGTGGTACCAGGCATAACCAAAGATGATGGCATGCGTCCACCCCAGGCAAAGGTGAGCGACTATATTGGCCTGCAAAAGTCAGACGACAGTGAGAGCCTACATGGGCAGCAGGTTGGCCCAGAATCGAACTCATGGAGCATCAGGGAGGTGGCCAGCAACAGCAGGAAGTCACCTAGGGGGTAATCCTGTGGAGTGGAGGCCACAAGTTGACTGTATGCAGTCCGAGGCACAGGCGGGGGCCTAAAGCTACTGGTGGCAAAGTCAGAGAAAGGATGTATCAATTTGTACTTTTGTAAGACGTTGTGGTCTCCTGACCATTGCTTACATATTACGCCCTCACAATCATATTCCGCACATCAAGACGCTTCATTCGAACCCAAACCCGATAAGATAACGTCAATGTTGTATGAATTCATGTAAACGATATGCAAATAACTAATAAATCGCAAGTGCGCACCGTGGTTGAAATACTCGGGGCTGGCGTACACACATACATTCCAGACACGACGGTCACAGGAGCTTTTAGTTCGAGAGGGGCAACCGCTCGCCAGGAGGCCAGTCCCAACCCATCTATGTCGGCAGATGGCCACCCGTGGAGCGGACAGTGTTTGCCCGAGGGAAAGGAGGGCCGACCCTGTGTTCGGCTAAAAAAGCAAATTCCGCTACATCGTGTGGGAGCGGCCAGCCTACGCATTCTTTACACATAGCACGCAGTTTCAGAGATTTTCACAGGGAGACAGTAAACGCCAAACGCCGATACTACAGATTTCCGGATTGGTCGCCTTAAACGAAATGTCATTCTCCCGTTTTAGAAGATCAATGCTGATTGGCAGACGATATTTCTGACGCCTTGAGCTGAAGGAGTAATGGATGAGACCGAAAGATATACCCCTTCACGTCTGGCGTGGAGAGGCACCATTCCGTTGTCGCTCTTGGAGTGAGGAACAAGTCTCTCCTCAGTACTTCACTGGGAGAGCACCTCTGTCGAGGGCGAATCGAAGTGCGACTCTCTATGTTGAGTCCTTGGAATTAAGCATTGTTCATTGTGTTGGCCAACACACTTATTGTGTGATGTGAACGGACAGAGTTATAGTTAAAGACGACATTGCGGTGGACTGGTTATCTGACCGGTGTACCACGCCAATAGTTAGACTAGGGGCCAATAGGAATCCTTGACTTCATCAAGGCATAGGAAGAGTTTGATTGGCGAAGGCCAATCCAGATAGAACGAGAGTTATCTTATTTGTCAGCAGCGAGCGGCGCAGACAGCAGTCATCGCAGCTTACGGTATTGTGCGCTACAGCTATTGTGAGCCCCCCATTTCCTACACAACAGTACACTTCACTGCATTTCACACACGACAGCCTCGACCGTACCTAGCAACATTCTAAAGGATAATTATTCAAGTTGAGTAGGTGCGCCTCTCAGCCATTCTGTCATGTCAATTAAATTTTGTATAGAAACTTCATTATCGAATCCTATCCTTGAGAGGTAACTTCACATTCCAAAAAGAACCAGGATATAACTTGTTCAATTCATAACTAAAAGTGCCATTGTGATTTCTCAGAATTTTTGGAAAATAAATAATAATTTTCGTTAGTTTCATGTTTTTCTTACACTAACTAGCACTACTCCAGTACCCAAGTATCCCACTAGTTAGGTAAGAAATTTTGTGAATTTTTGTGTCATTTCCTTACAGCGGACGACTCCAGAAGATATTTATTGCTGAAAGTTTTTCAGGTATTTCTCTTTAGAACGTTAGGAACGTCTGTCTGACTTCTGTAGTAGTGTGGAGGTGTAAATTGCATCTTGCAGGAGCCACAGGGTAAAGGGTACATCTCAGATTAATCCGTTGCGCAGAATAACAGAATAGCAGATCAACCTCACGCTCACAGACTTTCAAGTGGTCTCCGTCTCTGCTGCCATAAACTGCGGCACAAAGCACACTGTACATACCTGGATGCTACTAGATATAACGAGTATCTGAGAATAAGGGGCTGATAGGATTTTGAGGTTATATATGTGAGCTGGCTGGTTAGTGGCAGCACTTCCGCCCCAGAACTTACAGCAGAGTGCAGGGCAAGGCATCTCCATTGGGTGGTGATGACGCCATTCGCCTGGTTTTCTTGTTTCGTCAGCTCGTCCAGATGTCGTGCCACAGCTGTAAGATTTCACAATTTTGGCATTCAGTGGTGCTGACCGTCGTCTTCGATATTGTCAGTGTCCTGAATGAGTGATCTTACCCCCTGAATTCGGCTTCTTATTACTTTCAGGCAGATGTCCCTTCCCTCTCTATGACGTCATCCTGCTCATCGAAGAAGGAACAGTTCATTGCCCCATCAAAGTTGTGGCCCAGCGTTCCTCCCTCCTTTGAAAAAATATGGTGTCCAGATTGTGACTTATATATATTGTTGCGTTCTTGGAAAAAAGAATCATGACACATGTTTCACAGGTCAACATAAAAATACATTATTCTCCATTTTTCAATTTTTCCATACCGTACTTTAACGTAAATTGGCTCTCTATTAGTCTAAATGCTATTTTAAATCACCACATAGCAAAGTACTAAAATAAAATAAAACTATGGAACAAATCGTTTAACAAACCATCCTACAGAAAATGGCTCCACTCAATTAATTTCTCGTGTTAGGAATTTCTTCATGTTTGTCAGGTAACTTCTTAAATCGCTGCTTAAGAACATCATTCATGACTTTGTCTTTGAAATGAAAATCTCTCTTATGTTTTTCAGAAAACACATTCTTAAAACTGTGCTCGTACAAAATCTACATATTTCATTTCAACAAACCGTATATTGATCGGTATTTCCACTTATTTCCTTTACTTAAAAGTTAATTAAAAACTGACAAATTCTTGCACTCCTATGTTTACTTGTACTTTTGCTCACGAAAACCAACTTTCCTGTGCGCTTCGATAGTTTATCATGTGAAGCGAATGCTAATTATTTTGTACGCAGTTTGTGTTTCTACCCTCATGGCAGGAGAACCTTACGATGGTGCATCACTGGAAGCAGTCTCTTCCGGCTAAAACAATGTCCCTCTAAGTTCGATGGTGCGCTGCGAAAAAAACGGATTCACGACCTCTGACATTCTATACCTATAATACCACAAGTATCGCCAACTTTTTTCTGACCTTAGGGCACAGGTTCATGAAAGGATTCAGCCTTGTTGGCCCAATCAGTAGCTTTTGCAAGCATGTTTCTCATTATTCCCCTTCCTTCCTCCCCCCATCTGAGGACGAGGAGGTGCAAACAGCGGTGACGATAAATCTTCGTCCTTTAAAATTTACTTCCCTCACACTGCCCAAGCAGATCCAGTTAGACGCCTCGAATTTATCAAAACTCATCCCGCTAATCTCCGCCCCCGGTAGATGAGTGGTCAGCGCGACAGAATGTTAATCCTAAGGGCCCGGGTTCGATTCCCGGCTGGGTCGGAGATTTTCTCCGCTCAGCGACTGGATGTTGTGTTGTCCTCATTTCATCCCCATCGACATGCAAGACGCCGAAGTGGCGTCAAATCGAAAGACTTGCACCTGGCGAGCGGTCTACCCGACGGGAGGCCCTAGTCACACGACACTTAAATTTTATTTCTCCCACTAATAAAATCAGCACACCAAACATCCAAGATCATACGAATAGTCATTTCAGGCACTCAAACATAACAACAGGAAATGTTCTCAGTCCCTCCGATTACATGAAACTGGTACTGACTGAGCAGAAGGCAATTTGTGGTCTGACAAATTACGCTGCTTCCATCTCACAGGCTGTAAATAGTCCATTCCTATCCTTAAACAGAAACAAATCAGCTGGTCCTTATAATTTCACAAAGCTGCACTTGCAGGTTCCGATGGCAATCAGTTCTCCCTAGTATTTTCATCTACAGGAACAGACGAGGCACGAAAAATCAACATGTTCACTCACTACACTCGTATTGTGGAAGCTACAAACCAGATCTGGCGCTGACGTCGCAGCTGGAGCGTCCTCTCGACGAGTGGCAGCCACCCACGTTGAAAAACTTCAGACAGCAAAATGTAGGGATGTCAGGAACCAATTGTCGAAGTTTCAGCGACCACTTCTGACTGGAAAACGTAGGAGTCATTACTGAAGCACTGCTGTGGCAGGTAAATCAGCTGACCATACGCGGGTTGCCCAGAAAGTAATGCACCGCATTTTTTTCTCTGCCGTAAACAATGCTACGAATGCGAAACAGTACGTAAGTATTATTTGATGTCTCCAGAGTGAACGCGCCAAGTTTCCGTCACTTCCGACACGTAGCGTAACTGCAGGACAGTTTCAAAATGGCATCTGTAGGTGATGTACGTTGAAGCAACGTGCCGTCATTGAATTTCTCACTGCACAGAAAAAAACTGTGGAGGATATTCACAAACGCTTGTGCAAATTCTATGGAGCATCTGCTGTAGACAGACGTAAAGTTAGTCGCTGGGCACGTAGGGTGAGGTCATCAGAAGGCGGTTCGGCGGGACTCCACGATTTGCAGCGGCCGGGCAGACCGTCCATGGCTGTCACATCTGACATGTTGCAGCGACCTGATGTTGTTATTCGCGAGGACAGATGCATTACGACTAGGCAGTTCTTCCACTCGTGGAAGACATTTTGAGGACGCTGAGGAGGTGATCCACACACTGAAGCACTGGCTCCGTCAGCAGGACTAGGATTGGTACCGACAGAGCATACACGCCCTTGTTTCGCTTTGGAGAAAGTCCTTAGAACGAGATGGAGATAACGCGGAAAAACAGGGTGTGTAGATAAAACATTACTCTTTCGTGTGTGTAATTCGCATTATGTTCAGTAAAGAATTGTTGAAGAAAAAAATGCGGTGCATTACTTTCTGGGCAACCTTCGTAAATCAAAATGGAGCCCCGTCTCAACCTCTCGATGTGGACTGCGGGTATGGTGCTGACTGTAATCGTACTGCAAATCGTTAGTAACGCTCCGGGTTAGGTTAGTAATTAATGTCCGTTACAAGGATGGAACTGTAGTTAGAGAGAAACTTGTGGACCTCAGTGACGTAGGTTGCACTGGTGTATGTGGGAAGACTCAACTACTGACGTCCACAAGGCTGGAGATGCCTGACACAAGTGCCATACCATCGTAGAGGTATGACTGTGGCAGTTCCTCGTACCTTGGCTGCCACATCGCCAATGCGGAAAAAAAACTAAATAGAAGGTGTTCAAACTGTGGTACATGGAATGACCGAAAATGATGGCTGGGAACAGCAGGAAGTCACTCAGCAAGTCTCTCAGGGGAGCAGAGGCCCCAAATTGACTGCATGCGGACTTTAGCTCACCTTGTAGCTTGTGCTTGCAAGTGGTCCCCATCTCAGCTGGCACTGATTGCATCGCACAGCGTACGTTACACACTTGCATACTGCTACATATAAAATTCCTACTGGTGTGTTTGGAAGTATTATTCAGTTTCACTTATTTGCCTGAGGCAGGTTGTCTTTTTTTTGTCTAATTAATATTGAGGTTCCTTTCTTAATTACCAAGAACATATTATTTACATTTATTTACATTATTATGAGCTGGCTGGTTAGTATTTCTGGAAAGACAGCACTCACACCCAAAAAGTTGTAGCAGGTTGAAATAGTAGGGCGTTGAGTGGCGATGAAATCATCTGTCCCATAATTTTTTGATTAGTCAACTCCTCCAGAAGCAAGCACTGCCGAAGCTGTAATGTCTCACAACTTCGCCTTTGAGGCATGTTACTGGCGCTTCCGCCTACTCAGCGTCCTGAATCAGTGCTCTTGCACTCTGAATACGCCATCTTAGTTAACAGTGCTTGGACTTGAGGCAGACGACTGCTTCCCTCTCTATGATATCGCTATGCTGATCGATGCCGGAACAGCTCACAGCCCCACTAAAAGAGGGAAGACTTAGGAAAAACACTGGTATGTTCTCTGAGCACACAAGGACCAGTCAAAACGTAAAAGACATTGAATTATGTGGAAATTTGAACCTCAAATTTATGTCAACTTTTTCCAGGACAAATCCTAAAAAGAATTGCCCAGCATCCAACAAAAATAGAGGTGAATCATATCCCAATCTACTATCCATATCACAACGATATTCTAAACATTCAAATATTAAAAGGATGAAATACTGATTGAGATCACTACCTAAGCTGATTGAAACTAAAATTAAAGGTAAGGTCACACTATAGGTTATTCAAAACATGGAATAGTAGTAAATCATAAATATAAAAATAATATTTTCTTGGTTACTAAGAAAGGAACCTCAATATTAATTAGACAAACAAAAATACAACATGGGAACACGCAGATAAGTGAAACTGAAGAATACTTCCAAAAACACCAGTAGGAATTTTTATAAAACATTTCAAATGAAGCAAACTAGGTAACAGCCCCAGAACCTCAGCAGCAAAAAGGACATGGACGTTCGGCAATTACACTTAATACATTATTCTGGGACATTATGCTGTGATCAGGTGAGTTTCTGCTGAAACTAAACAAGGCATTCAAATCATGAAGTAGTAACTAATCAAAAATGTACATAATACGTTCGTGGAACTAAAAAGCAAGTATAAAACAGGTTTCAATTAGAAATTTATCCACCCGTGGCATAATAACCTGAAATATTTGAATAAGTGTGGCATTCTCAGCCGTAAAAATTTACATTTTACAAGCTGTACTCAACAACCAAGAAAACAGTAGCGAACTTTGTAAATACTTCGAAAAGCTTCTAAATTACTCTGAGCTCACAGAAAGATTTTTACCAGAAATTCCCCTAAAATCAACCCAGATTCATAGGAGCCAAATGAAGATGAAACTCCCAGGCAAATTAAATGACTAAAAAATAAATAAAGCGTGTGGTGAAGACAGATTTGTTACAGAGCTCCTAAACTTAGCTGGCCCAATAACCTGAAATGAGACTGCACTGATAGTGAAAACAGTTTGCGATCTGATAAAATTCCTGGTGCTCGAGGAATACATTACTTAAAAAGGGAGAAATAATTGGTGTTATCATCATAGAAGGATTTCCCTTCCACCTGCCACTTCCAAAATTCTGTATCAATGTGTCCTGGAACAAGCATGAAAACGACCTGAATGCATGAAATTTGGGAACATAGTGGATGATGGACTCTCCATTGCTTTTCAGCTGTGTCTTACAAAATGTAGTCCAGGAGGGGCGAAAACTAAAACTGGAGCTAAAACTTGACGAAACAGTATATTAGGAGAAACCAGTATTACGATAGACTGTACAGCTTTTGCAGACGACCTGGACGTTCTATTTCAGGACACCCAAAAAGTGAAAACACAAATAGAAATTTTTACAGAAACATTAGGTTTCCAAGTATGCCTGCCGTTTCAGTGTCCTCAAAATATTCCCGTGTGTATGAAATCTGACGCACGAAAAACAGCAATGGGATCTGAGTACTGTTAACGAAATATGAGGTAGTGATCAAACAATAAAGTGGCCTTCAACGTAAGTAAAATTAAGCATCGAAGTCCTTCAGTGGTCCTAATATCACCTGTCAGTTTGTCATTCCTTATAGGAGATGGTGGTAGGTTTCTATGGACCAAACCGCTGAGGTCATCGGTCCGTAGGCTTACAAACTACTTAATCTAACTTATGCTAAGGACAACACACACACACACCCATGCCCGAGGGAGGACTCGAGCCTCTGACCGGGGTAACCGCCCGAACCGTGGCAAGGCGCCTGAGACCACGTGGCTACCCCGCGCGGCCTCCTTATAGGAGAGGCCCGTTAAGGCAGACGTAACCGCACAGTGCATGATCTAATACCTAACCAATGGAAAATAATTCATTTAAAAGCGAAGTCTCTAACTATCCTTCTCTGAAACATGTCTTCAATACCACTGTCACTCGCTCTTACCTTCACTGAACGTTTGTCACAATTCAGGAAAATAATACTGATGCTGAAGGCAGTTTCTAGAAATGCTGTCTCTGACGAGAGCACATCAGTACATATTTCTAATAGATTGCACGTGAACGTCTTGCATATAAGACCAAAACTTAAATAAGTACATGTGCAAAAAAACATTAATGACAGGAAGACTGAAAAATGATTTCGTCAGGAAACTAATGCATGCGAGATCTGAATCTCAAATCAGTTATTATTACGAAATGAGACACTAAAGCTCATAAATAACAATATATAATGGTCCCTCATAACCTCGGTGCTATACAGAATCAGCTATTTACAAAAGACAGAAAAATAACTCCATATTCTTGATAAAACACGTGTAGCATTTAACCGTAGAGCATTAAAAGGGGAAAAGTGTTACATAGCTACTAAACCATCATAAATTGTGCTACTTCAAATTTATTCAAAAAAAGTCATAACGTATGGGTTAAACATTAGTTAATAATTGAATAGCCCAGATGCAAACGCCGCTAAGTGTGTTTTTTTTGTCAATGTTGAGATGAGTGCACTGCCGTATGGACTTTTTCAGCGCCTACACGATGGAATAGGTTTCAGAGTGTAAAACCCCCAATAAACCGTTGAAAATGGCTGTAGAAAATTGTGTTCGGTTACAAAAGCTGATAACTGCAGGTTACCTCCCGGTGCAAAACCCGCTAAATGTTCAATGTTTCCTAAACCCGCCAAGTTCAATAGGCATGGCGGTCGCCGTGCCATATTCGGATGCAAAGCACGCCAACTGACATCAGACTTACCAGTCTAGACATTAAAAGGTAGATCTCAGTTTGTTAGGATTGGGAGAGATATTTTTCGTATTCAGAGCTAGGTTGGCCACTCTGTAGCGAACCCGTACGCAACAGTGAAGCTCTTGCTGCCTCGAAATATACACCGGTAACCGCACTTCAGCTGATCAGCAGGATGTGTGTTGACGTATTTGCGCGAGTTTTTTGAAGAAAGTGAGTGATTTTGTGAACGAAGTGGGAGTAATTAAAACAATAGTAATTCTGCAAGAAATCGACCCCGTAGTAATAGTTGAAAATGAGCAGAACGAGAGCGAGGGCGACGGTCCCTCCAGGAAAAGGAAGCGGCTTCCTGATCAGTGGAAAAGAAATATTTCGAAAACAGAAAGATAAGAACAAGAAAAGTATTCATAAAGCAATGTTATGCAATGAAAATTGTTATGATATACGCTGATGGCTTAGTGAAAGTAACTGGTTAAGGCATTTCAAGACAAAAAAAGTCACGAAAAAGAAAAACCAAAAGATTTGTGTAGTTTGTGGAGAGCCTTTCTACAATTTTGAAGCTGGAGAGGGGAAGAGAGTACAGCGTCCTGAAGAGGGGAAAAAATTTCAACAAAGGAAACTGCCCAATACCATTCACAACACGTTTAGAGACATACAAAAGCTTTTGGAGTTCCACATTGGTGAAGACAGGCTGACCAACGACAAACTCAAATTCTTCAAATGTTAAAATGTCTGTGAATTCCTAAAGGAGCAAACTGCTGAGGTCATCGGTCCCTAAGACTTACACTATACTTAAACTAACTTACGCTAAGGACAACACACACACCCACGCCCGAGGGAGGACTCGAACCTCCGGCGGGAGGGACCGCGTAATCCGTGACATGGCGCCCCTAACCGGCGGCCCCATATTCTTCACCGAGGTGTCAGACGAGCAGGAAAGCACTCTTAGAATCGCTCCTGCCGCTGCCAACCCTCAGAACGAGGAAGAAGCCAGAAGCGATTTTCAGTTGATGGACAGTATTGGGGTCAGTCGGTCTCATTTGAACGCGGTTTTCAGCCAATTTAATTTTCTAGAACTTTTTGTCGCTGTTTTAACTAAGATGCAACTTTCGGCCAAATTTATCATTTTCTAATATTTTATCGAGGTTTTAGTATGATGCATCTTGGAACTTCTTTCATTTTCTACAGTATCTGGTGATGTCGAAAGCACGATGATGTATTAAAAAAAAGAAAAAGCTAATGATGAACATTCATTTCCGTTCTCTTTTTGACGTTTTGCCATTCGTGCACCCAGGTTCGTAGTTGAGTACACCATCGCAGGCGCTCCTGTCTGTGATGCAGCGTCAAGGGTAACCGCAGCCACGGTCTCCGAGCTGATAGTTCCTGCTGCTACAAACGTCGTCGAACTGTTCATGCAGATGGTTGTTGTCTTGCAAACGTACCCATCTGTTGACTCAGGGATCGAGACGTGGCTGCACGACCCGTTACAGCCATGCGGATAAGATGCCTGTCATCTCGACTGCTAGTGATACGAGGCCGTTGGGATCCAGCACGGCGTTCCGTATTACCCTACTGAAGCCACCGATTCCATATTCTGCTAACAGGCATTTGATCTTGACCAACGCAAGCAGCAATGTCGCGATACGACAAACCGCAATCGCGATATGCTACAATCCTACCTTTATCAAAGTCGGAAACGTAATGGTATGCATTTCTCCTCCTTACACGAGACCTCACAACAACGTTTCACCAGGCAGCGCCGGTCAACTGCTGTTTGTGTATGAGAAATCGGTTGAAAACTTTCCTCATGTCAGCACGTTGTAGTTGTCGCCATCGGCGCCAACCTTGTGTGAATGCTCTGAAAAGCTAATCATTTGCATATCACAGCATCTTATTCATGTCGGTTAAGTTTCGCGTCTATAGCACGTCATCTTCGTGGTGTAGCAATTTTAATGGCCAGTAGTGTATTATTGGACGTTAATAATCAGTGTGTCCACCCTCCTCCATTACGAAGACTTCAAGTCTTCTGGGAACACTTTCAATGAAATGTGCAAATGTCACCTCCGTATGTTGACATTTGGTGAGTGTCTCTAACATCTCCCTTTTATTTATTCTGGCTGCTGCGCTAGTATTAGTCTTAGTCGCAGGAAAGTGGAAATTCTATTAAAAGTCAATGAACGCATGGTTGGACGATGGAATCAGGGGCCGCTGGCAGAATGTTGAAACAGTCGACAGCTAACAGGCCAGGAAATGCAAACATGGCACACGTGAGCGCGGTGCTGCGACAGCGCTATTGCGCGCACGAATTGCTTAGTGTGAAGCAACAACGAGGCAGCAAACCGCAGCGTTGCTTGAAGTTATTGCGATATGAGGCGAAGAAGTAGGTCAGAGCCAGGTCGAGACTTGTAGATGTCTGACGTTTGGGAATTTATCTCTACCATAGTTTTTGTCTCTCTCTGACACTATGTGAGAGGCGAGGGCAAAGGCACTTTAAATAGTGAGGTACTTTTACCTTATCACAAGGTGTTGGCTCTTAGCACTATAGGACTTAACTTCTGAGGTCATCAGTCCCCTAGAACGTAGAGCTACTTAAACCTAACTAACCTAAGGACATCACACACATCCATGCCCGAGGCAGGATTCTAAACTGCGACCGTAGCGGTCGCGCTGTTCCAGACTGTAGCGTCTAGAGCCGCTCGGCCACTCCGGCCGGCAGATCAGGTTCACATCGCATATTTTAACACTAATCTTTATGTCTTCTTCGTAAAATTCGCCTTCCACGTAGACAATCCGTTATTTAAACGCAGCAGTAAGGTTTCCTTCCGCCATAGAGATGTGTTAGTTTGTACAGTACTTCTCGACAATGCTACTGTTGAATATACTCATGCCTGGGTTTTCAATCAGGCGCCGGAAGTAGCTGATAAATATCTGAAGGATGTGTTGGTTAAATTAAGTGATGTTAAGGGCATTCGCTGGGAACGTTGGTCGAGACAACATCTCCGTCAATGCAATCTGGACATTCCGTCCAGATGCGTATTAAACAGAACATTCCGTCACATCTTCAGATTTATGCTGCTTAAAGTGGGTAAGTGGGGACATGCTCCTTACGTAATGAGTAAGATCACCAAAGTCTCAGTTGTCTGAAGCAGTTTCCGTTTTTCAAAAATACTCTTCAACAGTGATATAAATTGACGGTAGCAGATCTTGTTCCGCCTGGTGCTGATTTTAGTAGCAATCTACAGCCCGATTTGAGTTTGAGCGCGGGCAGTTTTTCCCCATTAAAACTGACGACGGATTGTGCGCCGTCTACTCACCGTGCCGAATCTCAGGTGCGACAACGTAAGCGACGTCTCACCCGGGACACAGGTGTATCCGATCTGGAATCCCCTGTGTTACCCCCTCCTGCATCAAATGTCTCTCCTGGTGATACAAATTATGTAGTAGTCTCACGTCCCCCCGTGGCGGCTGTCGGGACGGCGGATTCGGGTGTTCGTTCAGCCTTTGGCGTGGACCTTATTGAGTGGACCTAGAACCGCTCGGCCACACCGGCTGGCTGGCACAAGGTGTGCTAGGCCAGTCGAGCGTCGGGACAGACCTGTGCTAGTCCACGCTTATAGGGGCCAGTCTGGCAGCAATGTTGTAAATATTCTATGTAAATCTTACTTTACTTCTATATACTTGTTTGGGCTGTATTCTGCCTCCAGGCGCACAACACCGGGGCGCGACGGAACGGTAGCCGGGTACTTGGAGGTCGCAATGTCAGCCAGAAGGAGGGCAGTGGCAGCGGTCTGCAGCATCCAGGACGGGCCACATTCGCTTTCCACCTGGAGTACCGGGGTCCGGGCGAGGCGTGCACTACGGGGGGCGTGGCAGCGCCGGAGCAGCGCCAGAGACAGCAGTGGGGGTTGCCATCCAGCAAACAACACTAAAGGCAAGTTAGGGCACAGCGTCCAGGAGGGCGCGGGTTCGAGGCCGGTCCTGTCCTGCGAGCAGCAGCGGCCGAGGGCCACGGGTGACCAGTATATCCATCTTCGTCCCACGGTCGGACAGAGCAGGCCAAACGGGGCGAAGGGCGGCGAGGACCGGGGACTATAGCAGTCTCCGAAATAGCGCGCAGCGGCGCGGCACCAGCCGCTACGCCGCAGCAGGCGAGGGTGACCGGGAGAGCGCAGCTGAGTTCCAGCTGAGCGGCCTTGCAGACAGCAGCAGCGGTGTCGACATACCAGGAGTTGCCGAGCCGGCTGGACCCGTGGCACAGCACGCGGGCGGTTACCGGCACTGCGCAGCACTCATCAAAGTACTGTAAATTATGAGAATAAAGTAATGCCACTAAATACCTGTTGTGTACATAGTTCCGCGTAGTCAGCGCGTACACAGCTTTCCCACTAGAGCGCGCCCCGCTAAGCACAACAGCGCAGGCGCAGCGCTCGTCCGTCTCCGCACTACGAGATGGCGCTGTCTTAGAGACGGACCAAATTCTGCTTCCGCCGATCCGCGTATTAATATGTAACGTAGCCAATGAGATTGCTGCTAATGTAGAACCTTTTCTCATCGCGGATCACACTCGCGCAGTGATACCTGAACGCGCGAGGTATTATAACGAGTGTACAGACCTCCGATTAGTCAGTCTGCATTAGTCTGCATCAGTCTGCATTAGTCTGCAGTCAAGTTTCAGTCTGCGCCTAATAAGATTACCATATTCCTGTACATAACCATGAAGAGAAATATATAGACACTTTCTCAAGTATCAGAGATATGTGAGATTAAGATTAACGTACCAAGACCAAAGGAACTTCAGATTGTCAATTGTAAACAGCATCCAGAATCAAGTTACGTAATATCTATGATTTTTATTATTTTAATAAATATATGTGAAAATTAATCAAGTTCTGTTTGAAGTTGGTCACCGTCAATCTGCTACTCTAAGCGTGCAAGTGGCATTTCTATCGTCTGACCTAACGGTAGAAGATAAACACGCCACGATAAGACCACGAGACATATTGCTGACACTCGCCTACTTCGTTAGAGCGACAAGTCAAATACTCTGATGGTGTGTGTACCGAAGGTCTTACAGTACGCACACCACAATACCGCTCTATCAAGAATGAAATTTTCACTCTACAGCGGAGTGTGCGCTGATATGAAACTTCCTGGCAGATTAAAACTGTGTGCCGGACCCAGACTCGAACTCGGGTCCTTTGCCTTTCGCGGGCAAGTGCTCTAACCAACTGAGGTTAGGAAGGTAGGAGACGAGGTACTGGCGGAATTAAAGCTGTGAGGACGGGGCGTGAGTCGTGCTTGGGTAGCTCAGTTGGTTAGAGCACTTGTCCGCGAAAGGCAAAGGACCCGAGTTCGAGTCTCGGTCTGGCACACAGTTTTAATCTGCCAGGAAGTCTCACCGCTGTATCACTCTGCACTGCCCCTGACGTTCTTGAACTTGCTCGGCCTACTGACCATAGACGGCGGTGGGTCCCAGATTCAGCTCGGCCATCTGGAGTCCCAGGTTCGACGATCCCGACACCCCCGCAACATAAAATTCTTCTTCATTGATTATTACCCTTCTCCATTGGTTTTACAGAGGTATTATCAACCATATATTATTAATTTTATGACATAGGCCTTTATGACGATAATCTGTTGCATGTGACTGACTTTGAACACTGGGTCCTCCCATAATATGTTATGTATGTCATGACTTGAATTCAGTGAGTAAATTTTTCACTACGAATTATTTGTTTTTCTGCATGATTGTTTTTCCACTTACGTCCAGACTGGCACCTGAAGATGCAGCTGTAAGCGCTGTGAAACCGGTAGTGCCTAAGAATAAAAGTATTTTGCAGCTGAAGCGGTTTTGTTTCCCGACATCATTTATTGTGGCTGTCGTCACCCATAATATAATTTTTTTGTAGAAAAAAGAGACAGTGAAGAAATCCAAAAGATTCTCATTTAGTTTTTAGCAAGGTGGGAACATTATGATTTTTTTCGTTGAAATTTTAACCCGTCTGTACAAATAAACATCAAAAAGAAGCCAAAAAAGAACAAGAGAAAGAAGACGGGCAGTATTTAAACCGGTACCACCAGCGTGGTATCCATGAACTTTATCCTCTGTGTTACACTCGCTTTTCCGAAACACAACTACCGTTATTGGTATAGGAGTCGCATGTTTTCTCGAAAACTAGGGGCCGTCGCATGAAACGCCAATGGCCAGTTACGTAGGACAGGTCATTCTACAACATATCTAAGACTCATCGATATCCGTGATTAACAGCCCTGAAGGTCCCCTTGTAAGACACAGAGTGGGCCGAAGTTCCAGATCACACTTTTTCCTGAAGCCCACTCGACAAAAATGTGTTAAAAATGGTCGTAGCAGTTTCAGTTACATTTGAAATATCAAAACTTTTGGGGAAATAAACATCAACATTGTGTACATGAAACGTACTCGCTGCTGCGAATATGGGCAACCATCAGTTGTATAATGGAATGACGATAGTGAAAATTTGTGCTGGACTGAGACTCGAACCCAGATTTCACGCTTATCGCGTGCAGTCACTTTAACCACTTTGGCTATCTGTGTACAACTCACAGCGAGACCCAAATTTCCATATGTATGCGTTCCTGCGTCACAACCTGTAAGCAATGGGATGATGGCTGTATGAGAACACTTTGATATGAAATTGATATGCAAATTAATTAAATTGATCAATTAATTACCCCACCCCCACCCCCACACCCACTCCCACATAACGTCATGCGTTTTCCCCAGCCGGCAAAGACTCCCTCTCCCCTCCCTGTCCCCCTCCCCCATCTGACCTATTGGCAGGAATTTTGGCACAAATTGTGAAGTTTAGCGGGAAATTTAAAAAATGCTCAGAATTTGAAAAATGGAAGGAAATTGTTAGTCTCAAGGCTTTGATGACGTCCCACCTTTTCCCCACTCGGGAACTGATGGGAAATTGGAAATGGCGGTGCCATTTCCGGGAATCGAACCCTAGTGTTACTGGGTGGAAAGCACAAGTGCACCCCCTACACAGAGAAACTGTCCTGATGCAGGAGAGGAAAGGTAGATTATTGTGCTTTATTTATTTTGTGTGAGAAACTGAAATAAGGATCGGTTGCAATAACATAATTAATTATAAATCTCAGGCCTAATGACACCTCAATGTGCAAAGCACTATGCAAGATACGCCTAAAATCGCAATACAGTTCAAATATTGATGATGCCATACAACTGACATTATCCTGCTGGGAAAAACATTCACAATACTACTCGAAACTAGTGGCAGAAGAACTCGAATTCTGCATAGGATGATCCTCTCACCTACAAGCTGGAGTAGAGGGTACTATATTTTTGGTTGGAAATGTGTTCATCTGACAGGATGCTAGTGTTGGACAGAGAGGAGTTTAATATGTGTATTGCATGCAAGCATTCAGCTAATGACTGAGTCTATCGGTGTTTGACATCACAGTTCTCTACAGATGACTCCCACTGCACTACTCGACAGTTATCCTACAGCCCTGGCGCTCGAAATTCAGAAACTCTGATACACTCTACCACAGCTGATGGAAATTGATTCACTGTTCTAATTACACATCCAAATTATCGCGAAAATACCAGCACTCGTAAACAAAGCGACACATCTACTGGGGATTGAGAAAATCATCATAATAACACAACTACCACGAAAGCCTGACCACAAAAGATTGCACCAGGAGAGAGGGGCGGCAGCTGCACGTGTGTTCTCCTCGATGTGTGGTCATGAACTACCAAAATTAGTGCCGCTCTCACCTCCCCCTTACCCCCCTCATCACTCCCTCTCCTCACTGCAGTTATGGATAAAGGCCTGTTCTATCCTGTAGCTTACGGTGCACAAAGAGATCCATCTGGTGGCAGAGAGATCCTGTCTCCGGACAGTGGAGATTAGTCACAGATAGTCAAAAGACACCAAAACAGGATGCTTCCTGCAATCTGTTGCCGGCCGGAGTGGCCGAGCGGTTCTAGGCACTACAGTCTGGAACCGCGAGACCGCTGCGGTCGCAGCTTCGAATCATGCCTCGTTCATGGATGTGTGTGATGTCCCTAGGTTAGTTACGTTTAAGTAGTTCTAAGTTCTAGGGACTGATGACCTCAGACGTTGAGTCCCATAGTGCTCAGAGCCATTTGACCCAGTTTTGCAATCTGTTAAATGTATTTATCGGAAATACTGCCCCCTCCTCCCATCATTCTGGAAAACTCTCCAGATTGCCTTTTTAAATGTCTGCTGCTTGAGAAAGAGGCAGTTGCTACCGCATCTACATGCAGCCATGCAATCTGCCCCAAGACAAAGGTGTGGCAGGCCTTTGCTGCAGATCCAGGTAGTCCTACGGTCAGCCCCATCGATGACGACATACACAAGAGCCCGCAATGTCAGCGGGCTAAAGAAATGAGGTACGTGACAGCTACCCCAGGTGCACGTCTTTTGTCTAAAAGTGCAGGTACGGCCCCTATGAGACACGCCCACATGCATCCAGTAGCTCTGTCTGCAGCACACGCTGTTCGGAAAGGGAGGACATTTCGCTGTTAACAATTGCGTTCAACGTCAGTGCATCTATTGTAAGCGGGAATATATTTTAAAAAAGTGTAATCGCAACAATAATAAAAAACAGTACTTGTTCCACAAAGTAAGTGCCGTACATTTTCTTTTATTTTTATGAGCAAAATTGGTATAGTTTTTTTACGGTTGACTGCAGGATGCAGCTCACTTCTATCCCTCCCCGTGCCTCCTGTCAGTTTGTGGCTTCCAAGAATGTGAAAAATGGAAAAACTACAGGACTGTGGCCAATTATAGGTGACGAAACTGCAGAGCTCCGTGCTCTATAGCGATACACCTCACAGTTGTATTAAGTTATCTCACCCTGTGCAATATCAAACACACTTCCACTATTTTGCTGAAAAAATTGCCAATCACTGTAGAATGCTATCGTTATTTCGAAACTGACATCAGAGTAAAGAGAGGCGGGAATTGAAACTACAAAGAGAAAAAATATCTATGTAAAGCGATTCTTTTCAGTTTGATGTACAAAATTGCGCGTTTTCAGAGCATCCCTGGCGTTCGAATCAGTTTCTGTAAACAAATTGTCTTGCATGTGTGGATTACAGACATTTTATATACTTCAAATAACATTTCAGAACACAGTCATTCACGCTATTTGCTCACGTGTCGCAAAAGCACGATCATTTTACATTTGACAACAAGAAGCTATAATTGAAGAGGAAACTGTTCTTTTGCACACTATGGCAGGTCCCATTTTACCAGTGCAGTGGTATTTCGTGCTGGCATTTACGAAACGTGAAAAACAAATTGTGAGAGCTCGCCTTGTGGTACAACTTCCTGATGTCACCTAGTAGAGAACCCTGTAGGGTTCCATCGATACATCAAACCAGCTACCATGTGTGTGCTGACATCTGACATTATTGCTTCATAACTCGCCTTTAGGGACCCATTCGTAAGGTTTCTGTCATACAGCTGACCATCATTCGCAACTGCAGCAGATTCTTGTGCTGTAGTTCCGAAAGCAATTTGGTCATCACAGAACAGTCTATTTTATGCAATCTACTCACATTTCGTTAAAAACACAATCATTTCTAGATTCAAAAATGAGTTATAAATCAAGTGGTGTCTATTTTGTAATTAGAGGTTATGAAGTATGAAACAAGACAGGACATGCAGTAATACATAGTTTCAAACACACAATCATTACGATAACAATAGTTACAGTCACAATTCGATGAGAATAGATAAGTTGATTTGAGAGCATTCTGCATGTTCAAATTACGAACTGTCATGCACAAGGGCACTAAATTCATTATAGATGTATGGCTCTGAGCACTATGGGACTTAAAATCTGAGGTCATCAGTTCCCTAGAACTTAGAACTACTTAAACTTAACTAACCTAAGGACATCACACACATCCATCCCCGAGGCAGGATTAGAACCTGCAAATGTAGCGGTCGCACGGTTCCAGACTGAAGCGCCTAGAAACGCTCGGCCACACCGGCCGCCTTAGATGTATGATATACCGATACAGATCACCATCGATACAGTCAATTATTACATTCAAGAGCACTCCTCACCTTTATTTGGTAACATCCATAGTAGGTAACAAAAACTATGAACTATCTGCTTCCAAACATTAACCAGCCATACCACTCCTTTTAATAGAATCTCCCATAAGATTTTACCGCATCTATATCCAGATATAACGAAAAAAAATATTGTGTGCATGTTGATATCAAGGATATTATATACATATGTAATATTGGAGCAGAGGCCAGTGATCTAAGTCACTTGCACATTCCCGTGTAAAGTTTTGTCGCCTGTACTGGAGAAAGACCATACCCCAGAAACTATCAGTCACAAGAAAGAGCTCCTGTGTTGTTCATTCATAAGCAGTTTGATACACTGTTTTCAGCTATAAAACATTCAATCAGTGTATGACTACAGCTTTGTACATTGCCAAAGATTTTGTTTTCTACCATGACTTCGAGGTCTGTGTCAGGTGCTAAACCGATACTAACACGTATCGATTCATTGACTCTCAAAGAAAGCAGGACATTGCATGGTGTAAACTATGCAGCTTCCGCAACACACGAGATAATACGAATAAAACACAGACGCAATGTTTCTCATTGACAAAACTGTGAACGACATCGCAACACATGGAAACTGGAAGAGTTTGGGCATTGTAGAGCATTTCCACCAGCTATCCAAATGTGATGACCTATACAGCTAGTCTCATCTTCCAAAGTGACAGAATAGCAGATGTCTCAGTGTTCCATTTCGAAGAGCATAGTTTCCTCATTTAGCAGTTATGTACATGATCACTGTTCCAGCGCTGACCATAGCAGGAAGCTGTTGTTCACAACATGAACAGGGTAGAAGAAATAAAAGGAGGTACTGTTATCTTACTGGTGAAAAAAAAGGATGTGGAGGGCATTGCAGTATATGGAAGTGTGATGAGTCTGCAGCACTGAGGAATGCCTCCACAAACAACTGTCTGAAGGTGATGACCTTTTACATTTAATCACATGTTCCACAATGACAAGTACCTGATGTTCAGTGTTCTGCCAACCCTGTCTCCATCCCAAACTAGTGGTCTCACTCAATCATTATGCGATAGTGCAATCAGTCTTAGCAATTTTGTCAGTTCCGTAATTTCAACACCAGCCAATGAAACAGCTGAATGGCTGCCAATTTTTGTATCATTGCTAAACCACTCCTCCACTACCTTGCAAGTATCATGTACTAGACTGCGAATGCAGAAGATGAATGTGCAGTACATCCATTCGGTCATGCATGCCAAATTATATCAGACAGTGTCTTATAACGATGCAGTTGGGTTATCTACGTATTTGTAGCACATCGATCACAAAGTGGAATTTATTATTACGACTGGCCATCTTTCCCTATGTGGATGGGAGTCACATAGTATTCTCACATTCATAAGATAAAGCCAGAGATTGAAAGGTGTCCTCGCATTATGCTTGACCAACCCTTTCTGCAACACAGTCACTGATGAAATCTGCAACTGACCTGAAGTAGGAGGGTACTATACCACCTACTTACCATATCGTTTGAAGGATCAGAGAGAGCTGAGTCCATAACTGCCATTCAGCGAAGACTGTTCCACACCAATCTTACTCATGGCACCTATCCAAGTGCACAAGACCTCTCCAGATACGTGCATGGCGAGAAGCGTGGCACTCCTTATCGGTGTGTAGTAGACATACGAGTGTTGTGGTGATATAAGAGATGGTTAAAAAGAAATGCACACTTTATGTATGATGGAACTCTAGAGAGGAGAAGTTTGAAATATTTTATGTAAATCAACTGTGCTGTCAAATCTCTAGCATTACGCCAGTGTCTGGAGTCAGTATCAGCATTATATTAGTAAGAGAGAAATGATCGTTGGGTATAAACACACACACACACACACACACACACACACACACACACACACACACACACTCCAAAGGCTATATGATTCTGCACCTAAAACCGCTATATTGTTCATGCCATATGGTTTCCGAAGTATTTGTCGTGCAGAATGCAACGTTCTGAATACCCTAATGAAGGGCATATGTGTCCAACGTCTGACATACAAACACCCTGCAAGTTTACTACCCCAGTCACTATAGTGACAAACTTTTAGATGATAAAACTACTTCATTCTACACTGCTATGGTGTCCTGGGAAGTGTACAAGCTGTTCCTCTCTACGAAGGTGCCGGCCGCGGTGGCCGAGCGGTTCTAGGTCCTTCAGTCCGGAACCGCGCGACTGCTACAGTCCCAGGTTCGAATCCTGCCTCGAGCATGGATGTGTGTGATGTCCTTAGGTTAGTTAGATTTAAGCAGTTCTAAGTCTAGGGGACTGATGACCTCAGATGTTAAGTCCCATAGTGCTCAGAGCCATTTGAACCATTTCACTACGAAGGTATCGGCAGTGTATATCTGCTGCTTCAACTGCCTATAAATCACCTAGAATGAAGTCGGTAGGCTGCTGTTCTGTCTCTTAGGAAATTGGCAAATTTTGTAGGTCTTTTTAAGTCGGAAACATACGTACCCTCAATCACATTTCCATTGTCAATCATGCTTATCAGTAGTAGTAGCGGTTTTGATGAATGTGGCCATGTCTCACAAGGAAATAGAGTGAAGAGAAAAACAACATGAAGATTTTTTGTAGTTGCAAGGGAATAAGCACCATGATCAGTAGCCAGAGGAGATGTAACGATCTTATTACCGCTTACAGAAGCATCGGCACGACCCTGTAGCCTTCCTCTTGCACACAAATGCCATGGTCTGATGTTAGGTTGTTTTGCTCTTGTGCATGTTAATGTAACAATTTCGTCCTAACACTATGTCTCTACAGTACACCCTCCTCACTCTATTAAGGCAGCTATATGTGAAATCAATCCACAATCCTGGAGAACACGTTAGCTTAAGGCTGATAAACAGGCTTAAGCCTGATTGACATATTGATTCTTCTGCTTAATGCTTACAGAACAACACTGCTAGTGAGAACCAATCGTAATTCGGTAATATCTGTACTGGACTGTACATGTGAGAACACAGTCCTGGATTGGGATACATATGTTTTGCCTACTTTAATATAGCGTTTCTGTGTAATACTTACATCGAATTTGTTGAAGTGTGTGTTATGAAAACCCACAAAGATTAAATGGGGAGGGGGAATGTTAGAACTAAATGCAGACACAGCATAATTTTTAAGCATTTTGCTGTCTTCTGTGTCCAGGTACCCCTAAACCACCTCAACTGCCAGCATTAAATGGTTTTTTCTCTACGTTTTATGTATTCTCAGTCAATTTACGTAATGTTTTTCGCGATGTTACGTGGAGATCTGTTACTTAGCACTGTGGAACATCGGATTAAAAGTAGAGGTCTTCACCTTCAGAAAGTGGTTTGGTAATGTTCCTCAATTCTGCAGACTCATCCTATTCCCACATGTCTCCCACATTCTTTTCTTTCACTAGTAAGATAACAGTACCTCTTTTTATTTCTACTACCCTGTTCGCTTTGTGAACAGCTCCTTCTGGCGATGTTCAGCAGTAAAACAGTGATCACGTATATGACTGCAAAATGAGGAAACAATGCTCCTTGAAATTGAACACTGAATCATCTGTTGCCCCATGACTGTGGAAGACGAAATTAATTCTGTAGGTCATCACCTTTTGGTAGCTATTGTAAACGCTCTACAATGCCCCAGACTCTTCCAGTTTCCATGTGTTGCGATGTCTTTCACATTTTTGTCAACGAGAAACATCGCCTCTGTGTTTAATTTCTACCATCTTGTGTGTTGTAGGAGCTGCAGAGTTACACCATGCGATTCCAGCTTTATGTGAGAGACAGTGAATCGAAATGTGTTAATATCGGTTTAGCACCTGACACAGACCTTGAAGTCATGGTAGGAAAACAAAATTTTGGAAATTTTTGATAAGGTGCTGTGGGACCAAACTGCTGAGGTAATCGGTCCCTAGGCTTACGTTAAGAACAACACAGACACACACACACACACAGACACACACACGCATGCTCGAGGGAGGATCGAACCTTCGACGGGAGGACCAGAACGAACCATGTCAAGGCGCCATAGAAGACGCAGCTACCCCGCACGGCACAAAAAAGTTTCAGTCACACACTGCTTAGATATGTTACAGCTGAAAACAGTGCATCAGACTAATTATGAATGAACAACACAGGAATTATTTCTTGTGACTGATAGTGTCTCGGATATAATCTGTCTCTAGTACAGGTAACAAAACTTTACACAGGTCTGTGCAAGCGACTTTGATCGCTGACCTCCTGCTCCAATGGACCAATACATACACAGGGTGAAAAATATTTAAACCGACAAACTCTGGGAGGTTGTAGGGGGCATCAAAACAAATATTTTTCCCTAATGTCATTTTTTCCTATGAGGATTATTTAAACCGGTGGAGGCCGTATTACGCTATTCAGTTGTTAGAGGCCGTATTACGCTCTTCAGTTGTAGAAAACTGCTGTTCACCAGCGTAGTAGTGCACTGTCTCTGTTTACCAATGAAGCGATACACCTGGAGTGAGTACACTGATACGGTTGGTGCGTACTAGGTAGCGCACCACAACGGACAAGCTACACAGCGGGTTTATCAACAATAAAGTCCTAATCGCCGTATCCCGCATCATACGACCTTTACTGCTGTGTACCAACGTCTGCGTGAGACCGGGTCATTTTGCAGATTACCTGGACAGGGACGCCGTCGCATGGTAAGAACGCTGTCTTGCAGCATGTGAAGGGGCATCCTTCAATCAGCACTCGTGCAATTACACGTAACATGGGGACGAATCAGACGAATGTAAGAACAGTCCTTCGAGAGCAATTGTTACGTCCATTTCACTTACAGCGTGTCCACAACCTGGAACCAGTTGATTATCCAGAGCACAGTTTTCGCAGTGGTACCTGGAACAGTGTGAAATGCATCCTACATTTCCATCCTCTGTGTTGTTTACAGAGGAAGCAACGATCGAGCGTGATGGAGTCTTCAACATGCACAATTAGCATGTTTGGAGTGAGGGTAACCCACATGTCACAGCTACTAACGCTCATCAAGTGTGGTTCTTCGTCAACGTGTGGGCCGGTGTTGTTGGGGACTGTTTAATTGGGCCGTATCTGCTACATAGGCCATTAAATGGCAGACACTATTGGAATTTTCTCGCCAGAGCATTGCCAAAATTACTGGAAAACGTCCCGCTCCCAACAAGACAATGCATGTGGTTCCAACATGACGGGGCGTCGGCACATTTCGGTCATCGTGTGCGTCGATTTCTGGACCGACGGTTCCCAGAAACGTGGATTGGCAGAGGCAGAGTGGTTGTTGGTTTAATTAATTTGCCGCCAGAGAAATCTTCCTCTGCCGGTTTAAATACTCCTCATAGGAAAAAAAGACTTTAGCGAAAAATATTTGTTTTGATGTCTCCTACAACCTCCCAGAGTTTGTCGGTTTAAATACTTTTCACCCTCTATATGTAATATGCTCGATGTCACCTACACACAGTGTTTGTTTTTCGATATATCGGAAGAGAGATTCAGTATAATCTTATAAGAGTGTCTGTGGGATCGCTGGGTAATGTTTGAATGCAGATGGTTCATAGTTTTTGTTACCTACTATGGATGTTACAAAATAACAATGAGAAGTGGTCTTCAATGTAATGATTGACTGTATCGATGCTGATCTGTATCGGTATTTCATACACTGAAATGAACGTAAGTGCCCTCGTGCATGACAGTTTGTAATTTGAGCATGCAAAATGCTCTGAAACTGTACCGATTTCGTCCATAAAACTAGTAGATATTGACTTATCTATTCTCACGAAATTATGACTGTTTTTATTATTATCTTAACGATTGTGTGTTTAAAACTATGTATTACTGCATGTCCTGTGTTGTTTCATATTTCATAACCTCTAATCATAAAATAGACACCAGTGGACTACAGCTCATTGTGGAACTTATAAATGATAGTGTTTTTTTCCGACATGTGAGTAGACAGCGTAAAATAGACTGTTCTGTGATGGCCAAATTGCTTACGAAACTACAACGCAAGAATCTGCTGCAATTATGAATGATAGTCAGCTGGATGACAGAAACATTACACACAGTTCGTTAGAGCTATGGAGCTATGGAGCAAAAATGTCAGATGACAGCACACATACGCTACCTGGTTTCGATGTATCGTTGGAATCTTACAGAGATCTCCACCAGGTGACATTAGGAGGTTCTATTACAAGGCATGTTCTCCCAATTTGTTTTTTATGTTTTGTAAATGACAGCACAAAATACCAATGCACTGGTAAAATGGGACCTGCCATGGTGTACAAAACAACAACATCGTCTTGAATTATAAACTCTTGTTGTCGAACATCAAATGAATGTGCTTTTGCGACATGTGAGCAAATGGCATTAAAGGCTGCATTCTGTAATGTTATTTCACTTCTCTGAAATGTTTGTAATACAGATTTGCATGACAATTTATTTAGAGACACTGATTTGAGCGTTGGGGTTGCTCTCAAACCACATAATTTTGTCCATCAAACTGAAAGAATTCGCTTAACATAGATTTTTTTTTATAGTTTCATTTCTCGCTTTTTCTTCACTCTGATGACAGTTTCGAAATAACGAAGGAATTCTACAGTGATCGATAGCTTTTGCAGCAAAATAGTGGAAGTGTTTTCGATTTACACAGGGTGGGCTTGTATAGGAGAGGTGAGATAAGTTAATGTATCTGTCAGAGGTGTCGCTATAGAGCACAGACCTCTGCAGTTTGGACATCTGTAATTGGCGGCAGTGCTGTAGTGTTTTATCGCATTGTTGGATGCCACAAAATCAGGGGAGATTGCGGGAGAGAGAGATACGAACTGTATCCTGCAGTCAAACATAAATACAACACCGATTTTACTCATAAAACTAAAAGGAAATGGACTGCTTCTAGTTTTGTGGAAACATGACGATTATTATCGTTGCGATTGTGCTTTTTTTTAAAAAAAATATATGTTCGCTTGTACTTGGTGCATTGACGTTAACTAAACCTGTTACAGTGAAATGTCTCTCCTCGCTGAACACTTTGCGCCAGCGGAAGCAATCGGTTGCAGCAGGGACAGTGCGGCACAGCAGCAGATTTATACAAATAACTCATGGTCTGGGTAGCTGTCATTTATCTAGCTTTGTTCCGTGGCCCACCTGTGTTGCCTTCCATTGTGAATTTTGACATCCATAGCACTGACTGCCTGGACCTCTTGGACCTCCAGCCATGCCTGCCTGTTGGGGAGATTGTGTGGTGGCAGGCCATAGGCTGTGGACTCAGCTATGACAGTTGGCAGCGTGTGGTGGATAGTGGTGGCAGCTTTCTGTGACCCAACCAGCAAACATTATAAAAAGAAATCTGGAGAGTTCTCTGGAATTTCGTTGTTGCTCCAGCAGGATGTGTGTGTGTGTGGGGGGGGGGCGGGGGGGGAGGGGGGGCAGTCTTTCTGAGGAAAATTCTTAACGAAGTGCATGAAGCGTCCATCTGTGACTGATGTTTACAGCCCAGAGACAGTATATCACTGCCACCAAATGGATCTCTTTGTGAACCACCAGTGACATTATAGAACACGACTGTCCCTACATATGGTGAGGAAAGGGAGGGACGGGGGGTGGTATGGGGGAGGTAAGATTAGCTCTAAGCTTCTCCTGGTGTGAACTTTTGGGTTGGTTTTTGCAGTAGTTGGGTTATTACAATGGTTTTTCACAACCCCCAGTGTTGCATTATGACCCACTGTTTATGAGTGATGGTTTTTTATGACAATTTCGGTGTGTCAAAACAATAGTAAAGCGTTTTGCAACAGTTGTAGTAGTGTGTATTGACCTTCCTGAATTACAGGCACCATGGGTGTCGGGTGATTGTCGAGCAATGCAGCAGGAGGCTTCTGTAGCGAACTCCGATGCCAAACAGTGACAGACATAGTTCTCTGATGTTTGTTTACACATAATACACTTATTGAACTCCTCTCTGTTCAACATCTGCATCTCATCAGTTGAACAAATTACCTGCCAAAAATATAGATAGTGCTATCCACTCCAGCCTTATTCCTGCCAGCTTGTAGATGAAGGGATCATCCTACGTAGAGGTTTAGTTCGTCTGCCACTAATTTCGAGAACTACTGTGAATTTATTTTCCAAGTAGGATAACACCAGTTCTATGACATCGTCAGTTTTTGAGCTGTACTGCAAGTTTAGGTGCTTCTTGTGTAGCGCTATGCATTCAGTTGGTGTAATTAGGCCCAATCTTTATGACTAATTATTTAATTAGGAACGGTGTTTACTTCAATTTCCCATCCAAAATGAATAAAGTACAATAAAGTATCCTTCCTCTCCTGCATCCTGATAGTTTCCCTGTGTTCGGGGGTGCACTTGGGCTTTTCACCCAGAAGGACTGGGGTTTGAGTCCCAGAAAGGGTACCGCCATTTTCAAACTACCGCCAGTTCCCGAGTAGAGGGTGCGGTGGGATGTCCATACAGCCCAGGGACAAAAAAAATCCCGCCATATTTTTTTAATTTCCTACTAAAATACGAAATTCCCACCAAAATTCGAAACTCGTGACAATGGAGTTAAATTGCATATATCACTTTGATATAAAAAATGCATCCATGCCACCATCACCCTACTACTGCTGTACTGATACACACAGTAAGTAATTTTCGTGCACGGGAGGACATTTTAACTAAAAGTCTAGTCCTGGTATCGGTGAATACATATTATAGTGCAGTGACTGTGTTAAGAAGAACTATACAGTGTCCTTTCGGACACGTATGCGCATCATCATTTCCTTATAGAGCTGATGGTTATTGTTATTGGTAACTGTGAATACATTCCATGTATTTCACAATGGCGGCTATCGCTGGGCCGGCCGGAGTGGCCGTGCGGTTCTAGGCGATACATTCTGGAGCCTAGCGACCGCTACGGTCGCAGGTTCGAATCCTGCCTCGGGCATGGATGTGTGTGATGTCCTTAGGTTAGTTAGGTTTAGTGGTTCTAAGTTCTAGGTGACTGATGACCTCAGAAGTTAAGTCGCATAGTGCTCAGAGCTATTTGAACCATCTGCAATCGCTGCAGTGCCTGTACCTTCAGACATGCATGCACGCCTGAAGGAAAATTGCATTGTAATTCGAAATAACAGAGGCACTGCAATACCGATTTGTCCACCGACACCGGGCAAGAGACTTTCATGTAAAATGTCTCACCTGTATGGGAATGTACATAATGGATCTACCAGTGCAGGTTGTAGACACATGGTTGACGACAATGGAAGTTTGGGTGTGTCTGTGGGTCATACCCGGATTGCCAAATGGAAGGCGATCGCGATAAGCGGGAAAATTAGGATTCGGGTGTGGTCCGACACAAATTTTCATTGCTATCATACCATTATAAAGCTGATGGTCGTCCATATTCGCAACTGCAAGTGCATTTCATGTGTTTCGTAACGGCTGAAGGCGCCGCAGTTCATGCACGTCCGAGGGAACATTGTATCGTAATTCGGAATAACATAGGCACTGCGATATCGAACCTTGTGATACTAGGCAGTCTGATTCTCTGGGCAAAAGTGTTTCAGTCAGACTAAGCCTTAATATCGATAGCCACTGAAGACAGACAGTTGTGGTGCCTCGCCAGAGAAGGGGTAATCTATCTGGAGACTGACCGACAGCGGAAGAACGGCGTCGAGGTCCAGATGACCTGGGACTCTTGAGCGAGAAGCTTAAGGGCCTTTGTGACAGGAACAAACGAATATGGTGTTAAGCTGCATCCTTCCTGGCGACTCAGGGAATGGCGACTTGGATATTTCTTAAGAATATGTTGATTTAAAGCACGACAGAAATCGGCACTGGCTGAATGGCTGACGCAGCAACTTGAGGCGATTTGAAACGCCGGCGAGCTCGCATAACCTACGCTAGCCGCTAATAACGGTATTCCGGTCGCTTGCAAACAAGAATATAGGGATTTTAAAAGCGCCGTCGAAGAGGATGGCGCCCTGCAAACAAGACTGGCAAGGTGAAGCTACCGAGCGTTGATCTCTAATTGAGGGGATTTGTAAATTGAGCCGAAAACGATGGCAAGGAAAATCAGCGCCCTGAGTAACTGAAATTTTGTTTTTTTTGATGTGTTGGTACACATTGTGTAATAGCATAAGAGGCAACTACATCTGGGGATAAGCTCTGTTTATAAAACTTCTTGATATAGGACTGATTCGTGTATTTTATTCAAATGTACGAGGGACGTTCAATAAGTAATGCAACACATTTTTTCTGAAAACAGGGTGGTTCTTTTCATTATTCCAAAACAACATATTATTCCTCATTCTTTTGGCTATATAATGCTATTTTTCAACATAGTCTCCTTTCAATGCAACGACCTTAACGGTATTTTTCTGGAAGGCCTGTGTGCTAGCATGGTACCACTATACTAGACTACGTTGGAGCCAATGTCTTTCTACATCAATAACGTCTCCATCATCCACCTACTGCTTTCGACGGACCGTTTCCTTCATTGGGTCAAACAGATGGAAGTTGGAAGGCATGAGATCCGGACTGTAGCGTGCAGAGCAAGAACTCACCTTTGAGTACCCCCAACTTATGTGTCAGCACTACCAACAGAGACGTCCAGTTGAACAGCGAGTTGTTTGAATGTGATCCTTTGATCACTTCGAATGAGAGCGTCCGAGCTTTCCAACATTACAAGAGTAACAGCTGTGTGCGGCTGGTCGGCACGCGAGAGATCACGCAGGTTTGCGCGACCTTGTTGCGATAATGATAGACGCCTCGCCCACCGACTAACCGTACTTTTGGTCACTGCCAGGTCTCCGTAAACATACTGAAAGCGCCTATGAATATCTGCGGTGATATAGTTTTCCAGTAAAACAAACTCAGTGACAGTTCTCTGCTTGAAATACATATACACTCCTGGAAATGGAAAAAAGAACACATTGACACCGGTGTGTCAGACCCACCATACTTGCTCCGGACACTGCGAGAGGGCTGTACAAGCAATGATCACACGCACGGCACAGCGGACACACCAGGAACCGCGGTGTTGGCCGTCGAATGGCGCTAGCTGCGCAGCATATGTGCACCGCCGCCGTCAGTGTCAGCCAGTTTGCCGTGGCATACGGAGCTCCATCGCAGTCTTTAACACTGGTAGCATGCCGCGACAGTGTGGACGTGAACCGTATGTGCAGTTGACGGACTCTGAGCGAGGGCGTATAGTGGGCATGCGGGAGGCCGGGTGGACGTACCGCCGAATTGCTCAACACGTGGGGCGTGAGGTCTCCACAGTACATCGATGTTGTCGCCAGTGGTCGGCGGAAGGTGCACGTGCCCGTCGACCTGGGACCGGACCGCAGCGACGCACGGATGCACGCCAAGACCGTAGGATCCTACGCAGTGCCGTAGGTGAACGCACCGCCACTTCCCAGCAAATTAGGGACACTGTTGCTCCTGGGGTATCGGCGACGACCATTCGCAACCGTCTCCATGAAGCTGGGCTACGGTCCCGCACACCGTTAGGCCGTCTTCCGCTCAAGCCCCAACATCGTGCAGCCCGCCTCCAGTGGTGTCGCGACAGGCGTGAATGGAGGGACGAATGGAGACGTGTCGTCTTCAGCGATGAGAGTCGCTTCTGCTTTGGTGCCAATGATGGTCGTATGCGTGTTTGGCGCCGTGCAGGTGAGCGCCACAATCAGGACTGCATACGACCGGGGCACACAGGGCCAACACCCGGCATCATGGTGTGGGGAGCGATCTCCTACACTGGCCGTACACCACTGGTGATCGTCGAGGGGACACTGAATAGTGCACGGTACATCCAAACCGTCATCGAACCCATCGTTCTACCATTCCTAGACCGGCAAGAGAACTTGCTGTTCCAACAGGACAATGCACGTCCGCATGTATCCCGTGCCACCCAACGTGCTCTAGAAGGTGTACGTCAACTACCCTGGCCAGCAAGATCTCCGGATCTGTCCCCCATTGAGCATGTTTGGGACTGGATGAAGCGTCGTCTCACGCGGTCTGCACGTCGAGCACGAACGCTGGTCCAACTGAGGCGCCAGGTGGAAATGGCATGGCAAGCCGTTCCACAGGACTACATCCAGCATCTCTACGATCGTCTCCATGGGAGAATAGCAGCCTGCATTGCTGCGAAAGGTGGATATACACTGTACTAGTGCCGACATTGTGCATGCTCTGTTGCCTGTGTCTATGTGCCTGTGGTTCTGTCAGTGTGATCATGTCATGTATCTGACCCCAGGAATGTGTCAATAAAGTTTCCCCTTCCTGGGACAATGAATTCACGGTGTTCTTATTTCAATTTCCAGGAGTGTATTTATTTATTTATTTACACGTCAAGTTTCGTAGGACCAAATCGAGAAGCAAATCACCAAGGTCATGGAACGTGTCAGTACATGAAATTACAACATAAAAGTAATAACAGATAAAAATAAAATGTTTATGAACCCGAAAAAAATCAAGCCATAAATTTAAGTAAACGCTATCAACAACACAACAACAATCAGCTTAATATTTCAAGAAACTCTTCAACAGAATAGGAGTGAGCCATGAGGAAACTCTTCAGTTTCGATTTCAAAGCGTGTGGATTACTGCTAAGATTTTTGAATTCTAGTGGTAGCTTAATGAAAATGGATACAGCAGTATACTGCACACCTTTCTGCACAAGAGTTAAGGTTCAAATGGTTCAAATGACTCTGAGCACTATGGGACTTAACTTCTGAGGTCATCAGTCCTGTAGAACTTAGAACTGCTTAAACCTAACTAACCTAAGGACATCACACACATCCATGCCCGAGGCAGGATTCGAACCTGCGACCGTAGCGATCGCGCGGTTCCAGACTGTAGCGCCCAGAACCGCTCTGCCACTCCGGCCAACAAGAATTAAGGAAGTCCGATCCAAATGCAGGTTTGATTTCTGCCAAATATTAACCGAGTGAAAGCTACTTATTCTTGGGAATAAGCTAATGTTGTTAACAAGAAATGACAGTAACGAATATATATATATATATATATATATATATATATATATATATATATATATATATATTTTTTGAGAAGCCAATGTCAAAATACCCAGACTCCTGAACAGGTGTCGACAAGAGGTTCGCGAACTTACACCACTTATTGCGTGAATCACCCGTTTCTGAGCCAAAAATATTTTTTTAGAACGGGAAGAGTTACCCCAAAATATAATACCATACGACATAAGCGAATGAAAATAAGCAAAGTACACTAATTTTCGTGGCGAACGATCAGTCACTTCAGGTAAAAATGGCAGCATTAAGTTTTTGAAGATCCTGGGCGTGGGCTTTCCACGGCAGTTTACTATCTATCTGAACCTTTAGAAATTAGAACTCTTCAGTTTCACTAATCATATGCCCATTCTGTCAAATTAAAACGTCAGACTTTGTTGAATTGTCTGTTGGGAACTCTAAAAACTGCGTCTTACTGTGATTTAGCGTTAGATTATTTTCGGCAATCCATGAACTTATGTCATGAACTGCACTATTTGAAACCGAGAATATATTTCACAAAAATCCTTTACTACCAAGCTAGCATCATCAGCAAACATAAAGATTTTAGAGTTAGCCGTAATACCAGAGGGCATATCATTTATATAAATAAGGAACAGAAGTGGCCCCAACATTGATCCCCGCGGCATCCCTCACTTGACTGTACCCCACTCAGACCCCCACATCACAGCCATTCTCAACACTATGACTAATGACCTTTCACTGTCCGTTGCTGAAGTAAAAGGTGAACCAATTATGAGCTCTCCCCCCCCCTCCCCCGTTCCGTAATGGTCCAACTTCTGGAGCAATGTTTTATGATCAACACAATCAAACGCCTTAGTTAAACAAAAAAAAAAAAAAAATATGCTTAGCGTTCGAAGCCTTTTGTTTAACCCATCCAGTACCTCACACATAAAAGAGAGTATAGCATTTTCAGTTGTTAAGTGACATCTAAAACTGAACTGTACATTTGATAGCAAATGTGATTTAAAACGATCAATTATCCTTATATACACAGCCTTTTCAATAACTTTAGCAAAAACGCTGATGGCATAGAAATGGGTCTGAAATTGTCTACATTATCCCTTTCTCCCTTTCTATAAAGCGGTTTTACTACTGAGTACTTAAATCGTTCAGTAAACTGACCATTCCTAAAGGAAAAATTACAAATATGGCTAAATACAGGGCTAACATGTGCAACACAGTACTTTAATATTCTGATAGGCACTCCATTATAACCATGACAGTCCTTAGTCTTCAGAGATTTAATTATTGACTGAATCTCCCTCTTTTCTGAATCACAGAGGAGTATTTCAGACATCAATCTCGGAAAGGCATGTGCCATGAGAGTTACATGATCCCCTGTAGAAACTAAATTTTTGTTTAATTCAGAGCAATGCTCAGAAAATGATTGTTAAATACTGTACATATATCTGATTTATCTCTAACAGAAATATTTTTACTACGAATTGACTTTATATCTTCGACCTTGTGCTATTGACGAGACACTTCCTTCACAACTGACCATTAATTTAATTAATTTAATTAATTCAATTTTATCCTGTGAATTAGCTATTGTACTTGCATACCACATACTCTTTGCCTTCCTAATAACATTTTTAAGCACCTTACAGTACTGTTTGTAATGGGCTACTGTAGTTTGATTGTGACTACTTCTAATATTTTGATATAATTCCCTCTTTGTTCTACGTGATATCCTTATTCCACTAGTCAGCCAACCAGGCTGTCTTTTACTGCTAGTACCCCCTTTAGAACGTTCTAATGGAAAGCAACTCTCAAAGAGCATGACAAAAGTGTTAAGGAAAGTATTATATTTATCATCTATGTTATTGGCACTAGAAACATCCTTCCACTCTTGTTCTTTGACGAGGTTTAAAAACTCTCTGTTGCCGTTTGATTAGTTTTCCTACATAGTTTGTAATTACATGTGACCTTACTTTGAGAACAAAAGCCTTTTAGTGTTAAAATTTGTGCATCATGATCTGAAAGGCCATTCACCGTTTTGCTGACAGAATGCCCATCTAATAATGTAGACTGAATAAAAATGTTGTCTGTGGCTGTGCTACTGATTCCCTGCACCCTACTTGGAGAAAAACATTGTCTGCATCATATCATATGAATTTAGGAGATCTACCAACTTCCTTTTCCTTGTACCATCATATACAAAATTAGTATTGAAGTCACTACATATAACTTATTTCTGGTACTTCCTATACAGTGAATCAAGAACCCTCTCTAGCTTGAGCAGAAATGCTCTGAAGTCAGAGGTATGGGATCTATAAATAACAACAGTAAGAAATTTAGTTTCAATAAATTCAACTGCCCTTGCGCACCATTCAGATATCTGTCCAGCGCAGTGCCGTGTTACGTTTATGAACTCAAATGGAATACTGTTTTTTACGTACATGGCCACTCACCCACCCTGCAAGGAAATTCTTCATAAAGATCTGGGGTAGAGATGCCTTTTTTCAGACTACGTATTGTGCCACCACATAACAGTACTTTATGAAACTATACGGGCAGAAGCGGGAATATTCCACGATGTTGCACAACAAATGCCGTATTTTTTCAGCCGAGATCTGACGAGAAAGAAAATTGGTTGCAATACTTGTTAAACGCCCCTCGCATAAACCAGTTTCCTATGCTGTCATAATTTTTTGTATTATGGGCGATCTGGCGTCATGTTCATTCAGAGATGGGTTAGCTTTATCTGTTGTCGCCTGCTTCAGTTTCGTTGGTTAAGAAATGGGCATCTGCATTTATGGGTTGCCCTGATTCTATTGAAAACGATCCACATAATGAACGTTGCAAAAGTATTAATTATTTGCAAGCTTTACAAACTTTATGGTAACGGCCGTGCCGCGGTGGATACGCCGGTTCCCGTCCGATCACCGAAGTTAAGCGCTGTCGGGCGTGGCCGGCCCTTGGATGGGTGACCATCTGGGCCGCCATGCGCTGCTGCCATTTTTCGTGGTACACTCAGCCTCGTGATGCCAATTGAGGAGCTACTTGACCGAATAGTAACGGCTCCGGTCAAAGAAAACCATCATAACGACCGGGGGAGCGGTGTGCTGACCACACGCCCCTCCTATCCGCATCCTTATCTTAGGATGACACGGCGGTCGGATGGTACCGATGGGACACTTGTGGCCTGAAGACGGAGTGCGTTTACACACAATAAGTACTACTTGTTATGAGCGTTTGCCGAAAATAAATGGGAAAATGAATATCTCACCAATTTATAATGCGGCTGCGACTTGGGTGAAAAACTTAGGGCTAGAAAAAGTACTGTAATCAAAGCAGTGGGTGGAAAAGTGTGGCTCTGAATAAAATGAAGGGTGAATTTGACTTCATCACCTTAAAAGGCTTTGAGCATAGGTTTCTGGGATAAAAAAAAATTCGCTGGATGATTACCATAAAAAATGTAATACAGTAGCTAATGGGTATTATGCAAATCCTTAGGAACAACGACGTAAAAAATCAGGCGAGAAGAAGCTTGCATTGCAAAAGAGAAAATCATGATTTATTACTATTATTTATTTATTGCGTGTTACTTTGATCCCAATACCAAGGAGCTGCTAGGATATGGAACGACTCAGTATTATCACAATATTTACAATAAACTAGAGCACAATATGGGTGCTTCATGATAAAAAGCACAGCAACTAATGTTACATCATACTACACGAATAGAAAAATAATATTTATACACAATGTGAGTCACTAATGTTAGGAATAGTCCACATTTATGCATGCATTAAATGGCTCATTCAGCTACATAATAATGCATCTGCTCAGACACATACTCTACTGGCCATTAAAATTGCTACGCCACGAAGATGACGTGCTACAGACGCGAAATTTAACCGACAGGAAGAAGATGCTGTGATATGCAAATGATTAGATTTTCAGAGCATTCACACAAGCTTGGCGCCGGTGGCGACACCTACAACGTGCTGACATGAGGAAAGTTTCCAACCGATTTCTCATACACAAACAGCAGCTGACCGGCGTTGCCTGGTGAAACGTTGTTGTGATGCCTCGTGTAAGGAGGAGAAATGCGTACCATCACGTTTCTGACTTTGATAAAGGTCGGATTGTAGCCTATCGCGATTGCAGCTTATCGTATCGCGACATTGCTGCCCGCGTTGGTCGAGATACAATGACTGTTTGCAGAATATGGAATCGGTGGATTCAGGAGGGTAATACGGAACGCCGTGCTGGATCCCAACGGCCTCGTGTCACTAGCAGTGACATGACAGGCATCTTATCCGCATGGCTGTAACGGGTCGTGAAGCCACCTCTCGATCGCTGTCAGCAGATGGGGACGTTTGCAAGACAATAACCATCGGCACGAACAGTTCGACGACGTTTGCAACAGCATGGCTGGCTCTGAGCACTATGGGACTCAACTGCTGTGGTCATCAGTCCCCTAGAACGTAGAACTACTTAAACCTAACTAACCTAAGGACATCACACACATCCATGCCCGAGGCAGGATTCGAACCTGCGGCCGTAGCAGTCGCACGGTTCCGGACTGCACGCCTAGAACCACGAGACCACCGCGGCCGCCACAGGCAGCAGCATGGACTATCAGTTCGGAGACCATGGCTGCGGTTACCCTTGACGCTGCATCACAGACAGGAGCGCCTGCGATGATGTACTCAACGACGAAGCTGGGTGCACGAATGGCAAAACGTCATTTTTTCGGATGAATCCAGGTTCTCTTTACAGCATCATGATGGTCGCATCCGTGTTTGGCGACATCGCGGTGAACGCACATTGGAAGCGTGTATTCGTCATCACCATACTGGCGTATCACCCGGCGTGATGGTATGGGGTGCGATTGGTTACACGTCTCGGTCACCTCTTGTTCGCATTGACGGCACTTTGATCAGTGGACGTTCCATTTCAGATGTGTTACGACCCGTGGCTCTACCCTCCATTCGATTCCTGCGAAACCCTACATTTCATCAGAATAATGCACGACCTCATGTTGCAGGTCCTGCACAAGCCTTTCTGGATACAGAAAATGTTCGATTGCTGCCCTGGCCAGCACATTCTCCAGATCTCTCACCAACTGAAAATGTCTGGCCAATGGTGGCCGAGCAACTGGCTCGTCACAATACGCCAGTCACTACTCTTGATGAACTGTGGTATCGTGTCGAAGCTGCATGGGCAGCTGTACTTGTACACGTCATCCAATCTCTGTTTGACTCAATGCCCAGGCGTATCAAGGCCATTATTATGGCCAGAGGTGGTTGTTCTGGGTACTGATTTCTGAGGATCTGTGCACCCAAATTGCGTAAAAATTTAATCACATGTCAGTTCGAGTATAATATATTTGTCCAATACCCGTTCGTCTTCTGCATTTCTTCATGGTGTAGCAATTTTTATGGCCAGTAGTGTAGTTGGACCTAAAAGAATTCGGATTTTTTAAGTGCAAGTTGTTCAAATATGCAACCTATCTACCAGATTTGGCACGCGCTGGCCTCCACCTAATCGCACACAGAAAGAAATGTTTGACTGAAAAATGCATTTCATTCCAATAAAAAGGTTACGGTAGCTTTATATGATATTTACCAGACTTTACAATTTGTAGGTCGAAGGTTACAGTTTTCATCTTTCTAAAGTGGACTTTGTCGAAAATAATTGTGCGTTTGATCTAAAGGGGGAAAATACATTTCTTTACACTGCCAATCCGATACGTTCTCATCCTGTCTGTTTATTTACCTTCCCTCCTAGAACGTTCTATGCAAACGAGAAAAAACCGGCACGTGTAAGGCTTGTTCGCGCTGGGGTCTCTGAGGGGATAAACGAAGAAGGGTCAGCGGGCGCATACTTGCAGACAGGTGGCGGTGGCGGGGGGGCTAACACGTGTAGCGTGTTTACTCGTCTCACTCGCTGTGCAAACGAGTCTGCCGGAAAAACGAGATGCGTCCCAGGGGAGTATCGGGAGACGCGTGTGCGCCGCGCCGTGTTTGTCTGGCGCCGCTACACCCCTCCCCCCGCCACCTCATATCGACCAGTACAGACAGCCAGCGGTCGGCCGCCCATCGTTTCGGCGGAGCCGCGATTCCAGATGCGAGCCACCACCTGCCTCCCGTTATCTGCGCCGCCCTATCGATCTCTCTTCGATGTCGATAGTCGCACTCCATTTAATTTTAATGTCTCTGGTCAAGCGGCGTCCGCGAGAGTGCGTCATCAGACTCTGCATCGATCGCCTGTGCTTTTAGTCGACAAATATGCAATACTGTAAGGGGAATACACATTGAGTTCTGCCATTCCATGAGACATAGTGATAGCGTTTGTAGCGACGACATTTTGTTGTTGTTATATTGGCTATAAGCACACAGACCAAAAAAATAATCAGTCACAGGTACAGGGCCGCCCATAGAGGGCGGGTGTTGACGGGGGCGGGGGGGGGGGGGGGAGGAGGGGGGGAGGGTGAGGGAATGGTGACAGTTACTCCCTAGTAAAAATTAACTCTGGAACCGGACTTTTATGAGCTAAAATATCACAAAATTAACACTAAAATGATCTGAAAATATGGATAAAATGACGTAAAAACGGTACAATGAACTAGAGCAATGAAAATTTTTGTAGAAGGTTGTAACTGAAGTTACATAACAGATAATTAATTTAAATCACTGAAAAACCTCATTCTTTGAAGAAGTACGAAAATTGTACAACCACCATTGAGCTATTGTAGTGTATGACTGTCCGCCCCGGGAGCTGAGCGGCGCCGGCACGGTAGCTCAGCGTGTTCGGTCAGAGGGTTACGTGCCCTCTGTAATAAAATAAACTGAGTTAATCGATCAATAACGAACTTAAACGGTTGTCTTACGACGTCCGCCCCTAGCAGATGCAACGAACAAAAGCGAAGAAAACGAGATTAAAGGAAAGAAGAGCAGTTAGCGCAACAGAAAGTCAGTCCTAAGGGCCCGGGTTCGATTCCCAGCTGGGTCGGAGATTTTCTCTGCTCAGGGACTAGATGTTGTGTTGTGCTAATCATCATCGTTTCATCCCTATCTACGCGCAAGTCGCCCAAGTGGCGTCAAATCGAAAGACTTACACCTGGCGAACGGTCTACCCGATGGGAGGCCCCAGGCACACGATATTTATTTAGTGTATGACTGCCAGCATACAGAGGTTCTCGACATTAAGGCAAAATCTGTTGATGGACAATACACGCTTGTAGTTGGAAAATCTTCCAAAATTTCCTGAAACAGCTGGAATTGGCGCTTTGACGATTTCCTTTCGTTCTAAAAACGGATCTAAATTTTGACACGCAAATATCGATATTTTACAAATGGACAGTACATTTGGTACAATATTCGTACAAAATATCGATATTTTTGTTTCACTACCAACCTGGTAAAATTTAACAGCAGTAAGTGAGGCGACAAAGACAATATGCAGATGAACCATTAATCTATTTTCAGTGTGTACGATTGCATCCTTTAGCAATATTCTCATGTTTTTCGTAAAGGCACACGCATTGTTCTTTCTTGGCAACATTAAAGAAGTAAATGTTGTGTCGTAAATGAACGTAAAAAAAAGATAAATTGTTAAAATAAAATCATCTTTGGAAAATGACAAATAAAATTTACATTTATATAATCATAATATTCGGGATTTTAGGACTTGTCAACAATGCGTGGCTCAAAAGGAATGGATAATTACATGTCAACCAATTCCTGAAATTACGATAAACTGAAATGAAACTGCCAATCGATTGAGTGACGAACGTAATACGTATGGGTGTGGTCCACACCAACACACATAGTCCACAAGCTACCGTATGTTGCATGGTAGAAGGTGCCTTTTTGCACAGCTAGTCATTCCCTTTCCCTATCCGCTCGCAAATGGAGCGAGGGAAAAACGACTGTCTGTGTCTCCGTATGAGCTTTAATTCCTCTTATGCTGTTCTTGCGGTCCACATGCGGGATGTACACTAGCGGCTGCAGTCACTCGCAGATGACGATTCTCTAAATTTTCTGAAGAGTGTTTCGCGAAAAGAGCGTTGTCCTTCCTCCAGGGATTCCTATTTGAGTTCACGAAGCATCTCTGTAATACCTGTGTGTTGATCGAAGCTATCAGTAACAAATCTAATGGCATTCTTCTGGACTTCTTCGATGCTTTCCTTTAATTCAGTACGCAAGTAGTACTCAAGCAGTACTCAAGAACGGGTTGAGGTATTGTTCTATAAGCGTTTTCCTTTATAGATGGTCTAAAGCAGTACTCATGAATGGGCTGAGTTATTGTTATATAAGCAGTCTCCTTTATAGATGGGCTAGCCTTTTATATACACTACCGGCCATTAAAATTGTTACACCAAGAAGAAATGAAGATGATTAACGGGTATTCATTGGACAAATATATTATACTAGAACTGACATGTGATTACATTTTCACGCAGTTTGGGTGCATAGATCCTGAGAAATCAGTACCCAGAACAACCACCTCTGGCCGTATTATCGGCCTTGATACAACTCGGCATTGAGTCAAACGGGGCTTGGATGGCGTGTACAGGTACAGCTGCCCATGCAGCTTCAACCCGATACCACAGTTCATCAAGAGTAGATAGTGGCGTATTATGACGAGCCAGTTGCTCGGCCACCATTGACCAGACGTTTTCAATTAGTGAGAGATCTGGAAAATGTGCTGGCCAGGGCAGCAGTCGAACATTTTCTGTATCCAGAAAGGCCCGTACAAGACCTGCAACACACGGTCGTGCATTATCCTGCTGAAATGTAGGGTTTCGCAGGGATCGAATGAAGGATAGAGCCACGGGTCGTAACGCATCTGAAATGTAACGTCCACTGCTCAAAGTGCCGTCAATGAGAACAAGAGGTGACCGAGACGTGTAACCATACCATCACGCCGAGTGATACGCCAGTATGGCGATGACGAATACACGCTTCCAATGTGCATTCACCGCGATGACGCCAAACTCGGATGCGACCATCATGATGCTGTAAAGAGAACCTGGATTCATCCGAAAAAGTGACGTTTTATCATTCGTGCACCCAGGATCGTCGTTGCGTACACCATCGCAGGCGTTTCTGTATTTGATGCAGCGTCAAGGGTAACCGCAGCCATGGTCTCCGAGCTGATAGTCCATGCTGCTGCAAACGTCGTCGAACTGTTCGTGCCGATGGTTATTGTCTTGCAAACGTCCCAATCTGCTGACTCAGCGATCGAGAGGTGGCTTCACGATCCGTTACAGCCATGCGGATAAGATGCCTGTCATCTCACTGCCAGTGACACGAGGCCGTTGGGATCCAGCACTGCGTTCCATATTACCCTCCTGAATCCACCGATTCCATATTCTGCTAACAGTCATTGGATCTCGACCAAGGCGAACAGCTATGTCGCGATATGATAAGCCGCAATCGCGATAGGCTACAATCCGCCGATTCCATATTCTACTAACAGTCATTGGATCTCGACCAAGACGAACAGCTATGTCGCGATTCGATAAGCCGCAATCGCGATAGGCTACAATCCGAACTTTATCAAAGTCGGAAACATGATGGTACGCATTTCTCCTCCTTACACGAGGCATCACAACAACGTTTCACCAGACAATGCCGGTCAGCTGCTGTTTGTGTATGAGAAATCGGTTGGAAACTTTCCTCATGTCAGCACATTGTATGTGTCGCCACCGGCGCCAAGCTTGTGTGAATGCTCTGAAAAGCTGATCATTTGCATATCACAGCATCTTCTTCCTGTCTGTTAAATTGCGCGTCTTTAGCACGTCATCTTCATGATGCAGCAATTTGAATGGCCAGTAGTGTAACTGTCCCAATAAACCGTAACTAGGTGCACACGTCTTAATAAACCTCAAATGGCTATTGGCGTAACAAAACAGTTGCATGACAAAACACACTTGACAAAAGCTCAGTCCTTAAAAATTCAAATAACGTGTAACAACTGTCTAGCGTTAAAGATAATTAGGATTTTGTGTTGTATTTCTTTTCATTTGCCGGAGGGTGTTCACTTGTACTGTGTGGCTAGCAGTCGGTACTTGCTTGTAGAACTGGGAAGTAGTCTTCATTGGAACAAATGCTAACCTACACAATCTGACAGTAGATGACACTCATTGAGTAACTGTAGTTCTATAATCATCATTTAATTAATTTCATATTAACTAATGGAAATAAGCACCACATTTGTGCAGAAAAGTCCTTATAATTTTCTGTCGCGAATCTCAGCTGACTGGTACAACAAGAGAGTTGTCGGCAATTAATCAATTTGTCTCTAAATTTGTTTCATAATCAACAATGAGAGGTAAGTGAGGAATGGTGCATGAATGTGATTTTCTTAGAATACTGTGCTTAGTGACGTGTAAGAACATAGTGAATAGAGTGAAAAAATTACTAATATTCGTAAGTGTTTTGTACTTAAAAGGAAATGAAAACAAAAAATAAAACTCAGGCATTCGAAAAATATAGTACCTGCAATGAAATATTACAAGAACTGGGAGAGTCAAACTAAAATATCTGCATTAAAAAATCGAGTAATTTTACTGATGGAGAAGATATATACCTACGCAGTACCTCTGCTGGCTTGAAGTGCTTTGATGAAAAAGGTAGTTGTCTTCTGGTCAGTGTTCACGATATTGTAAACTGCATCTAAAGAAAAGGAGATGGACGATTCCCTTAAGTATAAGATTTTACTGAGTCTCTGGCAACCATGCAAAACTTATAATTTCGGGAATGACGTAGAAGGCATAAAGAGAAGATATCAGTTGGAATCATACTGCTGCGCGGTATGAGATCCTTAACACATGGGACTGATGGGGGACATCTACAAACTTCAAACAGAGGCAGCTCGTTTTGTACGAGTGCGTGCTGAAAATCAATGCCTCCGAAATTTTATGTGATGACTCTTAAAGTTTTTTAGACAAAAGAAACGTTATTAACATGATAAGTCTTTATTTTTCACGTCTACGTATCTGCAATCCTCAGCAGCTATAAGACTCCGAAGTGTAGCGGGTAACACCGCTGTGTACGTATACTTCAAACTGACGTCTGCAATAAATCCATGGTTTGATGACTCTAAAGCAATTACAAGTGCACTTTCTAAATTGTGTGTGCTTTTCCGGCCACGTCAACGTAGCACATTCATATGCTATCCACTTATCAATTTCAAAAAGTTTCACTAGTCTGCAAAAGTGCATATAAATTTTGAATGGCGTCAAGATACAGCAGAGAGGTCAAGTAATTTTATTAATGTTAAATCAAACCCAACTAAGATAATAGAAGCACTCACCAATACGAATCTTAAGAAATTAGCATCATGTAATCGCGCTAATTTTATTAATGTTAAATCAAACCCAACTAAGATAATAGAAGCACTCGGCAATACGAATCTTAAGAAATTAGCATCATGTAATCGCGCTACGTTAAAATCAGTTGTTTCTTGTGTATTGTTTCATGCATTAATTGAGATGCCATTAAGAGGAAAAACCAATTAAAATGCTTTTTTTTTGATTATTTATTGCAGTTCGGAGTGGAGTTTGCTGACGAAACGTTGCGAAAATGCCATCAGTATTACTTTTCGAACCCGAAACGATTTAGATCCTGCAATAAAATGCAAAGTTTCAAGATTTGCTTTTTCCTACATGTTTTGTGAACACACTGTAGTTTCCACATAAATCGATTTGAAAATCGATGTTGAAGCTGGTGTTAATTGTTCAAAAGCACCAAATGTGGGAAATTTCACTCATGTGAAATTTCCAGTGGCAGAATAGGACTTACGATGGTACCAACCGAAAATAATATCAACTGCGAAAACAGTAAAACCTGCAAATGAAAAAACCAGGTTTTACTATATTTATACTGTTAGATTGTTTATACCATTTACGAGGCACTAAAAGTTCACTGCATAAACGAATTGGAGAGAATGATGAGCACATAACGATGCCCTCAAAATTTAAAAATCACGTGTATGGGGAAATGTTTTGCCCCCTTTGACACGTAAACCTGCAGGAGGCATCACGTTCATAACGTGTAAAATCACCCATAGCTTCTATCTGGGGAGGAAGTTTCTTTAGGAGAACCGTATTCGGATAAAACCACTCATTGGTAATTACATCCCCGTAGAGCTATCAGATTGCCGGGTTATTGATTGCTACTTATCACTCGCTGTTCCAAATATCTCGGATATTTAGTGTGAAATTAAGATCGGATATTTTACCGGACCATTTCAAGTGCGATACGATTCCTGGATACTAGTGAAACCAGGATCGTATAAGTGAAGACTTGTGAACACGGCTGTTGCCGTCAGAGAGGACGGGAGTGTCCACAGCATACTCAGTATGAAGGTGTAAAAGAGAAGGGAACACTCATTACCACCAATGTTTAATAAAACATCCTGGTTTATGTCATTTGTTTGCTGCAGTACTGCTGCGCGGTATGAGATCCTTAACACATGGGACTGATGGGGGACATCTACAAACTTCAAACAGAGGCAGCTCGTTTTGTACGAGTGCGTGCTGAAAATTAATGCCTCCGAAATTTTATGTGAAGACTCTTCAAGTTTTTTAGACAAAAGAAACGTTATTAACATGATAAGTCTTTATTTTTCACGTCTACGTATCTGCAATCCTCAGCAGCTATAGGACTCCGAAGTGTAGCGGGTAACACCGCTGTGTACGTATACTTCAAACTGACGTCTGCAATAAAAGTGCGTGCCAATCAGAGCAGTTTCTTCTGGCGAAAGACCAGAGTATCGCAGATATTCATAGATACCAGCAGAATGTCTACGGAGACATGGTAACGAGCAAAAGCACGGTGAGTCGCTGGGCGAGGCGTCTGTCATCGTTCAAACAGTCGTGCACACCTGTCCGATTTCCCGCGTGCTGGCGGGTGGCACACAGCTGTGACTCCTGCAGTCTTGGAACGTGCGGACACTCTCATCCGAGGTGATCGACGGATCACAATCAAAAACCTCACTAAACCTCACTGCTCAGCTGAACGTCTCTGTTGGTTGTACTGATGTATTCGTCCATCAGTTGCGGTACTCAAAGGCGTGTGCTAGCTGAACTGCTCTTCCTCATCCACCATACAGCCCGGATCCCACACATTCCGTCTTCCATCTTTTTGGATTAATGAAGAACGTTCTGCGCGGGCAGCAGTACATGGATGATGGAGAGATTGAAACTTCCTGGCAGATTAAAACTGTGTACCCGACCGAGACTCGAACTCGGGACCTTTGCCTTTCGCGGGCAAGTGCTCTACCAACTGAGCTACCGAAAGACGACTCATGCCCGGTACTCACAGCTTTACTTCTGCCAGTACCTCGTCTCCTACCTTCCAAACTTTACAGAAGCTCTCCCGCGAACCTTGCAGAACCAGCACTCCTGAAAGAAAGGATATTGCGGAGACATGGCTTAGCCACAGCCTAGGGGATGTTTCCAGAATGAGATTTTCACTCTGCAGCGGAGTGAGCGCTGATATGTAACTTCCTGGCAGATTAAAACTGTGTGCCCGACCGAGAAAGGAAGTTTCATATCAGCGCTCACTCCGCTGCAGAGTGAAAATCTCATTCTGGAAACATCCACCAGGCTGTGGCTAAGCCGCAATATCCTTTCTTTCAGGAGTGCTAGTTCTGCAAGGTTCGCGGGAGAGCTTCTGTAAAGTTTGGAAGGTAGGAGACGAGATACTGGCAGAAGTAAAGCTGTGAGTACCGGCCGTGAGTCGTGCTTCGGTAGCTCAGTCGGTAGAGCACTTGCCCGCGAAAGGCAAAGGTCCCGAGTTCGAGTCTCGGTCGGGCACACAGTTTTAATCTGCCAGGAAGTTTCATATCAGCGCTCACTCCGCTGCAGAGTGAAAATCTCATTCTGATGGAGAGGTTATTTATTGTGCAACAAGACATTGGCTCCGACATCGACCAACAGAGGGGGCATACAGACCCTAGCAGGAAGGTGGCATCAGATTGTCGCACTGAATGGCGATTATGTTCAAAAGTAGGGTTTTGCAGAGAAAAGAGTGGGGAAAGATGTAGTGTATTGGAATCCTGAACAAAACCAACATTCATTCAGAAAAAAGTGTGTTGCATTGCTTACTGAACGCTCCTCGTATTTAAGTGCATGAGAAACAGCATAGTGTAATCGAATATCGAACTCGAAGAGTTTGTCCCCATATGGAGCACCCTTTCCTTCAGCATTGCTTTGCCAGACCATACCCCAGCGATGCGACATCTGCAACAGCCCGATGCCTTGGGTTCACTGCCGTCGACCATCGCCCATACGGTCCGGACTTGGCACCATCCAATTTTCTTCTTTTTCCAAAACTTGAAGACCACCTTCGAGGACTTCACTTGAAGCGGTGCAAGCACAGGTGAGGTAGTGGCTCCGTAAACAAAGTCAAATACTCTACAGTGCCGATAGAAACAAACTCGTTTCTTGTTGGGAGATATGTGTTCGTCAACAGGGTAACTATGATGAGAAATAAATATGTAGACATGAAGATTAAAGATATGGATTGTTAATAATGTTTGTATTACTTATTAAGCTCAAAGAGTTTTCATACAAAACATCTCGAGACATTACTTTTCAGCATGCCCTCGTATTATCGCGAAACGTAGGGGAGAGTGTGACGAATATGATCCGCGAGTTGGGGTAGAGGTCATTGAAACATAGGCGTCACTCGTTCTGGCGAGAATTTTTCACATGATTTCAGACGCCAGATTTCTCCTCTGAAAGTGAAAATACGAGGGTTGGAACTTAAATAGTGGCAACTATTTATTCACAACCGATACAAAAGAGTTATATGTTTGCACCTGTTACTGTCCTTCAAAGTAGTCACCAGCGTTGTGTAGGACCCGTTGCCAGCGATGTGGAAGGCGTAGTATACCGTTAGCAGAGCCTGTTCTATTGATGGTCTCAATGGAGCGGTCTAAAGTTATGGTGATTCTCCTGTAAGTAGGCTGTTTAAGTTTTTATGTTGGTAACGCCACATAGCGCTCTATATGACAATCACTGACTGTGCTGTTTGCATTGTTGGAATATTTGCTATTGTAGTGTTGGGCAGTTGGATATGAACAGCGCGTAGCGTTGCGCAGTTGGAGATGAGCCGCCAGCAGTGGTGGATGTGGAGAGAGATGACAGAATTTTGAGAGCGGACGATCTGGACGTGTGTATATCAGAAAGAGTAAATTTGTAATACTGTACATCATGAACTGATATATATATATATATATATATATATATATATATATATATATATATATATATATATGACATTTGAACATTATTAAGGTAAGTACATTGTTTGTTCTCTATCAAAATCTTTCATTTGCTAACTATGCCTATCAGTAGTTAGTGCCTTCAGTAGTTAGAATCTTTTATTTAGCTGACAGTATTGGCACTCGCTGTATTGCAGTAGTTGGAGTAACGAAGATTTTTGTGAGGTAAGTGATTCATGAAAGGTATAGGTAATTGTTAGTGAGGGCCATACTTTTGTAGGGATTATTGAAAGTCAGATCGCGTTGCACTAAAAAATATTGTGTGTCAGTTTAGTGTTGATCAGAATAAGTAAAGAGAGTATGTCTGAGAACGTTCAGTTCTGCTCAGCTGTTTGAAAATCAAATGACGTAAGAGGTTTATCAGCACTGTAGTTCATAAATTTTTCTAAGGGGGTGTTTCACTCCTAACTCATTACAGCGGTGACACTTTCTGCGCAACCCACCCATCATTTTGCACGACAATGCGCGGGCGCATACAGCGAAATTGGAAATTTGTGCTAAGTTCGTGTGGGAGCAAACTGCTGAGGTCATCGGTCCCTAGGCTTACACACTACTTAATCTAACTTAAACTAACATACACTAAGGACAACACAAACACCCCTGCCCAAGGGAAGACTCGAACCTCCGACGGGGGGAGCCGCGCTAACCGTGGCAAGGCGCGTAAGACCGCACGGCTACCCCGCGCATACAGCGCAAGCTGTGGCTGCTCTGTTCGGTCGACGGGAATGGGAAGTACTACATCATCCACCATACTCCCTGGACTTAAGTGTATGTGACTTTGATTTGATTCCGAAAGTGAAGGAACCACTTCGTGGCATTCGCTTCAGAACTGTTCCAGAGATTCGACAGGAAGTAGGCCGCTCCATTCGCACCATCAACAGAACAGGCTCTGATAACGGTATACTGCGCCTTCCACATTGCTGGCAACGGGTTCTACACAACGCCGGTAACTACTTTGAAAGGCAGTAACAGGTGCAAACATGTAACTCTTTTGTATCGGTTGCGAATAAATAGTTGTCCCTATTTAAGTTCCAACCCTCGCACTTCATCGACACCCGCCTACATAGACAGAAATTAACATTACAATAAAATATGTGAAATCAAAGTTCGCAAGGAAAGATTTATATGCTCATTTTTTCCGCATGCTATTCGAGAGTGAATGGCCGATATACAGGGTGTTACAAAAAGGTACGGCCAAACTTTCAGGAAACATTCCTCACATGCAAATAAAGAAAAGATGTTATGTGGACATGTGTCCGGAAACGCTTAATTTCCATGTTAGAGCTCATTTTAGTTTCGTCACCTACGCTTCCACCTACGCTCAATGGAGCACGTTATCATGATTTCATACGGGATACTCTACCTGTGCTGCTAGAACATGTGCCTTTACAAGTACGACACACATGTGGTTCATGCACGATGGAGCTCCTGCACATTTCAGCCGAAGTGTTCGTATGCTTCTCAACAACAGATTCGGTGACCGATGGATTGGTAGAGGCGGACCAATTCCATGGCCTCCACGCTCACCTGACCTCAACGCTCTTGACTTTCATTTATGGGGGCATTGGAAAGCTCTTGTCTACGCAACCCCGGTACCAAATGTAGAGACTCTTCGTGCTCGTATTGTGGACGGCTGTGATACAATACGCCATTCTCCAGGGCTGCATCAGCGCATCAGGGATTCCATGAGACGGAGGGTGGATGCACGTATCCGCGCTAACGGAGGACATTCTGAACATTTCCTGTAACAAAGTGTTTGAAGTCACACTGGTACATTCTGTTGCTGTGTGTTTCCATTCCACGATTAATGTGATTTGAAGAGAAGTAATAAAATGAGCTCTAACATGGAAAGTACGCGTTTCCGGACACATGTCCACATAACATATTTTCTTTCTTTGTGTGTGAGGAATGTTTCCTGAAAGTTTGGCCGTACCTTTTTGTAACACCCTGTATAGTCTGGTAGTGGTTCTGTGAACCCTCTGCCGAACACTTGCCTATGAACTGCAGGGTTGTAATGTAGACGTAGATACAGATGTAGACATTGTAACATGAATGGCTAGGCTGATGCAGCGGTACTAAGAATACTCCGAGTGCATGGCAGAACCATTTCCAGTCTCCTCTACACTCTCCACACACTGCGGGTTAAACGCCTCATTGGGCTGTTGGTACTTTATACCTCTCGAATGATTTTAAATGACGGCAAATAGAGACTAGTCAAGCACACTAGACGTCTCCAGTCAAATACTGTCCATTTTCTGTGCTGTGTGGCCAACTGAAGACGTACGTTCACTGTCAGTAGCAATTCCTATCGGGTTTAGAATTGACTGCCACTGATAAAGCATGACAGACGATTCCGTTCCCTGTCAGTTAGGACCTTCCAAGGCCACTTTTCTGACGTCATGTTACATAGCTGTGTTTGGATTATACCCGTTGGACAGTCCGCGTTGATACACCAACAAATCTGGCGATTGCATTTACGGTTTGGTCATGGGCACATCCAAACACTGTAGCTCCTATTCACCATCGTGTCACGCCTCCGCGCCAACAAGTCTCAGTGCGCCCTACAACCAGGATCTCACACCTTCCGACTTTCATCCGTTTAGCCCAATGAGGTCTGCACTCTGCAGGAAGCCGTACGTGGATGATGAGGAGGTTATTGATGCACCAATGCGTTGGCTCCGACATTGACCAGTAGAGAAGTACCATGCTGGCATACAGGGCCTCCCGGTAAGGTGACGTAGCGCGGGATTAGCCGAGCGGTCTTGGCGCTGCAGCCATGGACTGTGCGGCTGATCCCGGCGGAGGTTCGAGTCCTCCCTCGGGCATGGGTGTGTGTGTTTGTCCTTAGGGTAATTTAGGTTAAGTAGTGCGTAAGCTTAGGGATTGATGACCTTAGCAGTTAAGTCCCATAAGCTTTCACACACATCTGAACATCTAAGGTGACGTAAGGCCGTGTCATTGAACGGAGGTAATGTTGAGAAACTGGGTTTTGTAACCAAAAGACTGTGGAATAATACGATGTGTTGGAATCGTGAATAAAGCCAACGTGCTTACTAAAAAAATGTGTTTCATTAATTATTGAACGCCCTTTGTATTTTGGGCGGTGAATTGTGGTCACGTAATAATGTAAGTAAAGTGTTCAATTGATCATCTACGTAAATTTTTATATACGTCTTTTTAAAGTATTCCTGTTGTATACTATTCGCTCAAGTGGATAAACTGAACTATATTTATAAACTCTTTTATTTCAGATGGATTATCATCAGAGGAAGTTCATCCAAAGTTGCTGATTTTTGTTACTACGACGGCGTGCTGAAATGTGATACCTCCGAATATTTTATGTGAAAACGCATAAAGCTTTTTAAATAAAACAAACTTTATTAACATTCTATATCTTTAGTTTTTATGTCTGCATCTTTATTTTTCAACGGAGTCACTCTGGCGATGAGAACATTTCTCCGAACGAGAGGCCATTTTGTTGATAGAGCTACAATCCCATCTCTGCTTACGTCGCTTCATCACGTTCAAAGTGAGTCCTCGAAGATGTTCTTTAAATTTAGGAAGCATATTAAAATCGGAGGGGGTGGAGGATGACCGATGGCAGTGAACCCGAGGCGTCGAATTTTTGCAGATGTCACAATGATCGTGTGTGTTCTGGAGTTGTCATGCTGAAGGAGAGGATCTGGACGGACTCTTCGAACTGCTGCTTTCAGTTTTCTGAGCTGTTTCTAACGCACCAACATAGCTCGTTACAAAAGGCCAGGTTACATTCTACAATATGGAGCCCTCTAACGGCGGAGGGTTGCAGCTTGCAGCCGTATTGTGGCGAGCCAGTTGCTCGGCCACCATTGATCATACGTTTTCAATTAGAGAGAGATCTGGAGAGTGTGCTCGCCAGGGTAGCAGTCGAACATTTTCTGTGTCCAGAAAGGCCCGTACAGGACCTGCACCATGCGGTCGTGCATTATCCTGCTGAAATGTAGGGTTTCGCAGGGATCGAATAAACGGTAGAGCCACGGGTCGTAACACATCTGAAATGTAACGTCCACTGTTCAAAGTGCCGTCAATGCGAAGAAGAGGTGACCGAGACGTGTAACCAATGGCACCCCATACCATCACGCCGGGTGATACGCCTGTATGGCGATGACGAATACACGCTTCTAATGTGCGTTCACCGCGATGTCGCCAAACACGGATGCGACCGTCATGATGCTGTAAACAGAACCTGGATTCATCCGAATAAATGACGTTTTGCCATTCGTGCACCCAGGTTCGTCGTTGAGTACACCATCGCAGGAGCTCCTGTCTGTGATGCAGGGTAACCGCAGCCATGGTCTCCGAGCTGATAGTCCATGCTGCTGCAAACGTCGTCGAACTGTTCGTGCAGATGGTTGTTGTCTTGCATACGTCCCCATCTGTTGACTCAGGGATCGAGACGTGGCTACACGATCCGATACAGTTATGCGGATAAGATGCCTGTCATCTGGAGTGCTAGTGATACGAGGCCGTTGGGATCCAGCACGGCGTTCCGTATTACCCTCCTGAACCCACCGATTCCATATTCTGCTAACAATCATTGGATCTCGACCAACGCGAGCAGCAATGTCACGATACGGTAAACCGCAATCGCGATAGGCTACAATCCGACCTTTATCAAAGTCGGAAACGTGATGGTACGCCTTTCTCCTCCTTACACGAGGCATCACAACAACGTTTCACCAGGCAACGCCGGTCAACTGCTGTTTGTGTTTGGGAAATCGGTTGGAAACTTTCCTCATATCAGCACGTTGTAGGTGTCGCCACCGGCGCCAACCTTGTGTGAATGCTCTGAAAAGCATATCATAGCATCTTCTTCCTGTCTGTTAAATTTCGCGTCTGTTGCACGTCATCTTCGTGGCGTAGCAATTTTATTGGCCAGTAGTGTAACTCCACAACCGATATTTAGAATAGAGTAAAAATACCGAGGCATTATTGTCAGCCCGCCCTCGTATTTTGCTTCTGTATTTTTAAGAGCTAGGTTATGTACAGTTGACGTCAAACGTGGCGATAGCTCTCTGGAAAATGATCCGCGAGGAGGATGTTTCAAAAGTGCGACCGCAGTCGGGTATTCCCAGAAAAAGGCACGATATGGAATACAAATCTCGATCTGTGAAAAATATTTAATATAGAATGCGCCGTAAGAGTATCAGCAGACATAGAACGACTCATTTTACGTAAACTGTGTGGAACCTTTGTGGCAGACGCGAGGTGCATATTTTAGATGAACACGAGTTGTAAATACAGAAATGACTGTGTTTCGACTGTTTAAAAAAGGAAATCAACAGATTTGTAACTGTAGATGCTTTATGTGTCAATATTTCATATTTCATACCAGGGATGAAACGATACACTATGCTGCATTTTAAAACTTTTGCAACGATATTGTATGATTGTAAAATGATATTTCTTTTACATTCTGAAATCCTATTTTGGGCAGTCGACATATTCGCCGAAATTGCTGATTCATGATCCGTCAGCAGATTTTGGGCGGTGTCATATTATACTTTTGCTTGTCACACTGAAGGCCAGTTTCCGCACGTGGCAAGGTCACACAAGGAATGGTGAGAGGGGAGGGGTGGGTAGGGGAGAGTAGGGGAGCGACGGTGATGCGGAGGTCGTTCAGTATGAATCGAGCTACCTCATTCAGTACGAATCACTCGAGACCAATGAATGCTCTGTTATGAATGGACCCACTGATTAATTTTTGTAATAAAATTTTTAAAAACAAAAATTATACTCATGTCGAGCTATGGGAAATATGAGATATAGGTGACGCCGAAATAATATCAGCAGACGGAGAACGACACATTTTGCATCGAGAATAAGCTGTGTGAAACCTTTGCACCAGAGCCGAGACACATGTTTTAGTGTCGACGAGGACATCAGCGCCGCACTAACGCTACGCGCCGTTGGCGCGGGAGTTTTCGCCAGTGTCTGTGGCGTCGCACATGAGTTAAACTTGTGCACATTGTTAATCACATTGCCTAGAACCCACGAAACATTATTACTATATGCGCCAAATTTTATATAATGCACGTACCGAAAAATACCGACAAACCTTAGGGACAAGTTCCTTACACCAAAACAAGACAAAAAAGTCTATAAAACCTTAAAAGATATGAGGAGCTGTTCAGCGGAAGAGGTATATTGATCACTAGTGAAGATGAACAAGTGCGCATAGGTCTTAAATTATGTATTTTAAACCCCATATTTATGACACTTTTTTTCCTGTTTTTGTCAATACTTTCTCTCCCCTAAATACGGAAAGCAAAGACCTTACCGTAGAAGAGATATGTTAGTGATCTTACCTCTTCAAATACGCATTTTAGAGGCCATGTTTAGAAGACATATTACACTTCTTCATGTATAGGGAACCTGTCCCTAAGGATTGTCAGCGTTTCTTTGGGACACTCCAACAAAACACCAGCAATCTTTAGTGACAGGGTCCTTATACAGTAATAGGTAAAAAATGTGATGTTCAAAATTTCTCCGAGCACTACGGTACTTAACATCTACGGTCATCAGTCCCCTAGAACTATTTAAACCTAACTAACCTGAGGACATCACACAACACCTAGTCATCACGAGGCAGAGAAAATCCCTGACCCTGCCGGGAATCGAATATATATATATATATATATATATATATATATATATATATATATATATATATATATATATATATATATATATATATATATGTGAAGGTGGTCTGATCCTTTGTCCACTTCATGTCAGGGCTGTCATTCTTAATACATCTCGGCTTCAAATATATTTTACCCATGGCCTTGCCGCACATACACGTCGTGATTTTTCTGCAAGCGTAGCGTCGCAAGATTTTTGCTAACTCATATGCAGACTATTCCCCTGACGTCTGACAGCGCTTGTACGCAGACAGACAGAGAGAGAGAATCTTTTTGTAAGCACTGCCTCGCTCTGCCGGGCATGATTTTGCGAACACATCCAGATTATCCTCGGTGACGCGCCCTGCAAAAGCTTGTCGACTGTGATTAAACTTGCTTGCATTTTTAATTATGTTACTAGGAACGCCTGGAACATCATGCACTATATTTGCATTATCGACTAGTCCAAACAATACCAGAGGCAGAACAAGCGTAATTATGCAGCCTCAAACCGCTAAAACTTGCCCCGCAAACATTGCTGAAACGGAAAGTGCTATTGATGTGTAGTTTTCGCAGAGCGGATTGGTAGACAGGGACTCGTATGTTTAACCAATAAACAGACTGTAATAATACTTAGAAAGTGTAGTTTTTCTGCAAACATAAACCTTTTTAAACAGAACAATGCCTGTTGACACTAACAGACTAAAAGCAGATTAAATTAGAATGTCTGTGGTGTGTTGTAGGATTCTAGAGCGAGTCGTTTACGAGATATCGTATTTTGAAAAGTTCTCGCACTGACAATAGTACAAAACTTGTGGTGGCACACACTAAAGGACAACGCAAGTGTATACACTATTTACGTGGATTCTGACAAGTAACGAGACAATTGACCATCTCAGGTTGTGTCCAAAACTACCGCCGCCAGCGGCAATAAACGCTTCCAGTCTGGTATGGAATGACTGCTGCACACATACTAGCATTTCACCGGAGATGTCAGAGCAGGCTGCAGTAATATACCAGTGCATATCATCGGGTGTAGTTGGTATCACCTTATAGACAGTGTCACATCGAGAGATCGGGCCAGCCTTGGTACAGGTCTTCTGCGTCCAGTCCAACGATTTGGAAACATTTCGTGGAGACATGCTGTAGTACTTCATGTTCTATGGGTTGGTCAGCTATCATGTTGGTACCACAGGTTCCTCTTAGTATGCGGAGGAAAGTCTTCTAGTATCCGTGGAAGATGGTCTGTTAGGAGGCTGCTATATTTTTGCACGTTCAGTGTACCTTCTATGAAACACGGGCCTATGAGGTGATGGTTGACTATCCCACACCATATGTTTGCATTCCGTGGACACTGACGTTCCACCTGACGAAGCCAACGGTAAATGTCAACAGACTAATAGTGCATGTTTCGGCGGTTTACCTGGCCATGATTGGTAAATGTGGCTTCATCGCTATACAAGATACATGATATGGTTCAAATCGCTCTGAGCACTATAGGACTCAACATCTGAGGTCGTCAGTCCCCTATAACTTAGAACTACTTAAACGTAAATAACCTGAGGACATCACACACAACCATGCCGGAGGAAGGATTCGAACCTGCGACCGTAGCGGTCGCGCGGTTCCAGACTGAAGCGCCTAGAACCGCTAAGCCACATCGGCCGGCAGATACATGATACATGTGGAGTATGCTGTTATAATGCCAATGTACAAAAGTAAACACTATTCTCATAATCGTTTCCACGCAGCTCTTGTTGGACATATACACACATCAAAAAAAGTTTTGCATCACCTCGGTTGCGAGAGTTCCGGAACATGTACAGAAAATTGGAATATAGATCAACATAAACATCATTTCCACCTTTTAATTGCCCATGAAAAACACACATTCTATGTTGTAAAATCATACAGCGAGACATTCAGAAGTGGTGGTCCAGACTGCTGTACACACCCGTTCGTCTCATACCCAGTAGCACGTCCTCTTACATTGATGCATGCCTCTGTTCGTCGTCGCACATTATCCACAAGTTCATCAAGGCACTATTGGTCCAGATTGTCCCACTCCTCAGCGGCGATTCGGCGTGGATCCCTCATAGTGGTTGGTGGGTCACGTCGTCCATAACCAGCCCTTTTCAATCTATTCCAGACATATTTGGTAGGGTTCATATCTGGAGAATATGCTGACCACTCTAGTCAAGCGGTGTCGTTATCCTGAAAGAAGTCATTCACGAGATGTGCACGATGGGGGCGCGAATTGTCGTCCATGAACACGAATGCCTCGCCAATATGCTGCCGATATGGCTGCGCTATTTGTCGGAGGATGGCATTCACGTATCGTACAGTCGTTACGGTGCCTTCCATGACCACCAGCAGGGTACATCGGCCCCACATAATGCCACCCCGAAACAGCAGGGAACCTCCACCTTGCTGCACCCGCTGGACAGTGTGTCTAAGGCGTTGACCCTAACCGGGTTGCCTCCGAACACGTCTCCGACGATTGTGTGGTTGAAGGCATATGCGACACTCATCGGTGAAGAGAACGTGATGCCAATCATGAACGGTCCATTCGGCATGTTGTTGGGCCCATCTGTACCGCGCTGTATGGTGTCGTGGTTGCAAAGATGGACCTCGCCATGGACGTCGGGAGTGAAGTTGCGCATCATGCAGCCTATTTCGCGCAGTTTGGGTCGTAACACGACGTCTTGTGGCTGCACGAAAAGCATTATTCAACACGGTGGTGTTGCTGTCAGGGTTTCTCCGAGCCATAATCCGTAGGTAGCGGTCATCCACTGCAGTAGTAGCCCTTGGGCGGCCTAAGCGAGGCATGTCATTGACAGTTCCTGTCTCTCTGTATTCTTCCATATCCGAACAGCATCGCTTTGGTTCACTCCGAGATGCCTGGACACTTTCCTTGTTGAGAGCCCTTCCTGGCACATAATAGCAATGCGGACGCTATTAAACCGTGGTACTGACCATCTAGGCACGGCTGAACTACAGACAACACGAGCCGTGTACCTCTTTCCTGGTGGAATGACTGGAACTGATCGGCTGTCGGACCCAGTCGGTCTAACAGGCGCTGCTCATGTATGGTTGTTTACAACTTTGGGCTTCTTTAGTGACATCTCTGAACAGTCCAAGGGACTGTGTCTGAGATATAATATCCATAGCCAACGTTGTGTTTCAATGAATGGCACACTGTGATACATTTTTGAATATGACTTTAGGAGAGGAAATGAATTGCAGAATAAAAAATACAGGGTGCCATTTAAAGTAGTCATACCGCTGTTCATATCTTTGTAAAACACAAAGCTACAACGAAGGAAATCATGCTGATTGATGTCCCCCTGACGGCTAAATAACATTTGCTTGAAACATTTTGTAATTTGCATCTGGACAAACAGTTATTTAGGGTGGTCAAGATAAATGGAACACCCTGCATATTATTTGCGTCGAGACCCTGTAGGATCACGAAAGCATTCTGCCTCATTTGAGTGTTCCTTCAGGTCTTCCACGATTCTCTCAATTTTCTCCATGGAGTCTCTTTCAATCTTCAGTCCACATTGTCTCTGGTTTCTTTGAGACTTCGTTCTCTGACCTCACATTTCACTTGTGTATCTTGCCCATGTATACGTTTCTGTCTTCGATTTCTATTGGATCGATTTTTTCTGCTTCTAGATCCAGTGTGACTTGTGTGATCCATGGTATTGTTGATTTGACCCCTTTTATGCGCGTTAGAATTATTTTGGTGCGTCTTTTTGGTGATAGCCTGATGATGTGCCCATAGACCGCACAGAAGACGATACAAAAAATGAATGGGTAATTGCACATTTCCAGTCGTAAGCAATTTTTTTTTTGTTTGCCAGATGGTGGAGATTATTTGCGTAAGCTCCTTTAGTGACTTTGTGTTGTGTCTAGACAAGACATCCTAGGCACAATGAGAGAAAGCCGAAAGGCACGCGCTTAAACTCACGCAGGCTGGCGTAAGGTCTGAAACAGGATACGTAATGAATGCTATAAAGAAAAGTACGTAGCTTCTGGAATACTTAACTTTAATCCACATTTGTAGAACATCGCTCTTGATGATACATTAATAGAATCTCAATATCAATTGAATACGGCGCCTTGCTAGGTCGTAGCAAATGTAGCTGAAGGCTATGCTAACTATCGTCTCGGCAAATGAGAGCGTATTTGTCAGTGAACCTTTCCTTGCGAAGTCGGCTGTACAACTGGGGCGAGTGCCAGTACGTCTCTCTAGACCTGCCGTGTGGTGGCGCTTGGTCTGCTATCACTGACAGTGGCGACACGCGGGTCCGACGTATACTAATGGACCGCGGCCGATTTAAAGGCTACCACCTAGCAAGAGTGGTGTCTGGCGGTGACACCACATTCCTCCCCCGCAAATCGGTTGACGTATGCGACGAGGTGGGGAGGCTAACAACAGGCGAGGCTGTGCCACCCGCACCCGGCCATACGGTCCGAGGGGAGCTAGGAAACGCCTGAAAACCTAGTCCAGGGTGCACGTCAACATGCGGTGTATGCGCCCGTAGAGAGACAGGAGGGGCCGATGGGTCGACCTCCATCGCGTCGGGGTACCCGACGGGCGAAGACGACATCTGGTCCGGAGCGGGCAAGAGGTCCATGTCGGAGGATAGCTGGTCACGGAAAGCGATCGGCGGCGCGTGACCCAGGGAGGCGCCCGGCGGCTGCAGCGAAGCGTCCACTGCGGGCGTCGCCGGCGGGAGAACAGGCGGCGGCGGCGGCGGCGGCGGCGGCGCGTCGCCATGGGGCAAAATGGAAGGCAGCGTCGGTAACACCTGGGGATGAGGCGAGCCAGTAGATGGGTCCCCAGGGCGCTGACCGGACGGCACCGTCGCTGAAAGCAGACGGGGAGCGGCAGAACCCGTGCGACGACAGAGGCGCAGCTGATTGAGATGCCGACGCACCTCACCAGAGGCCCCCAAAACCAGATACATAGCGTGGTCGAGGCAGCGAAGAATGCGCCCTGCGAGCCAACGCCGTGAACCGCGATAGTTGCGATAGTATACAACGTCGCCTGGAGCAAAAGCAGGTGGCTGCCGCTGCACAGGAACCTGATGCGGCGGATGCAGCAAAGACATCAAGGTTCGATGAGGACGACCGTGGAGCAACTCAGCCGGCGAGCGACCATCTCGGGGCTGAGAGCGATACGAAGACAAGAAGAGCAACAACGCGTCCTCCCGAGAATGCGACTCTTTCAACTTCAACATCTGTGACTTGAAAGTCCGGACCAATCGTTCAGCAGCACCGTTTGACTGAGGTGAAAACGGCGCGGATGTCAGATGTTGAATACCATTGGCCTTGCAGAACGACTGAAATTCTGAGGACATGAATTGTGGGCCATTGTCGGAAACAATAGTCTGTGGAAGACCTTCAATGCAAAAGATAGCAGATAACGCTTGGATGGTGGCAGATGACGTCGTGGAAGACATCCGTACAACAAAAGGAAAATTACTGAAGGAATTGACCACAACCAACCATCGAGCATTCCAGAATGGACCAGCAAAATCGATGTGTAAGCGTTGCCAAGGAGAAGTGGCTTTTGGCCATGCAAAGAATTTCCGCGGTGGTGCGGATTGTTGTTCGGCACACGCCATGCAAAAGAGCACATTTTCGTAATCGCAGCATCGATTCTGAACCAAGTACAGTGCTGACGAGCAAGTTGTTTCGTTCGCACTATACCCCAATGTCCTTGGTGGAGAAGCCGTAAGACAGAGGACTGTAACGAACGTGGGACCACGACCCGGGACTGATCATTATCAGAACGCAACAGCAAAACACCACGTCATACAAAAAGTCTCTCCTTGTGAGCAAAAAATCGGCGAACCAACGGATCCTCGATCCGTGATTTTGACAAGGGCCATTGCGTAGCAACAAAACGCAAAACCGTAGCAAGGACAGGGTCAGCAGCTGTGGCTGTAGCAACACGACGAAAATCAATCGGAAACGATTCGACCACGTCATCGGTTTCTGCATCAATGAACATGCAAGCAAGTTCGGAAGAATCGAATGCTCTATCCTCAGCAACAGGCAAACGTGACAACGCATCGGCGTTTCCGTGCTTAGCAGTGGACCGATACAAGATATCGTAGCGGTACTGCGAGAGGAAAATAGACCAGCGAATGAATTTCTGCGCTGTACGTGGAGGTACCGGCTTGTTCGGATGAAAAAGCGACGTCAAGGGTTTGTGGTCTGTGATGATGGTAAAGTGACGACCATACAAGAAATCATGGAACTTAGTAACACCAAATACGAGAGCCAAAGCTTCTTTCTCGATCTGTGAATAATTTCTTTGCGCAGACGAGAGCAGTTTGGACGAAAAGGAAATAGGGCGATCATGCGATCCATCTTTGTGCCCAAGCACAGCACCGATCCCGAAATCCGATGCATCTACCATCAACAAAAGGGGTTTCTAGGGATCGAATGGCGTAAGGCAAGTATTTGAAAGCAACGCCGATTTCAACTGGCGAAAGGCGCGTTCGCATTCCGTCGTCCAGACGAACGGAACACCTTTACGGCGTAAGTGATGAAGCGGAGCTGAAATGGAAGAGGCATGGGGAACATAGCAATGATAATAGTTAATTTTTCCCAACACACTCTGTAGCTGCTTCAAATTCTGCGGCAAAGGCAAGTCTTGTATGGCACGGAGGTGCTCTGGACTAGGATGTTTGCCTTGGGCATTGATTACATGTCCCAGATAGGGTAAGTCGCGAGCAAAAAACACACATTTGTCCTTCCGCAAGCGAAGACCATTTTGTCGCAAGACCTGAAATAATGTTCGGAGGTTGGCTAAATGTTCTTCTTCTGTCTTTCCGGAGATCACAATATCGTCCAGATAGTTTGCTGCAGTAGGGACCGACGCACAAACAGTTTGTAAATATTGCTGAAACAATGCTGGGGCGGATGCACACCCGAATGGCAGTCGTTTGAATCGGTACAAACCCAGATGCGTGTTAACCACCAAGACGCGCTGGGATTCGTCGTCCACTGGTATTTGCAAGTATGCATCTGCTAGGTCCAACTTCGAAAAATATTTACCCGGGCACAGTTTGTCAAAAAGATCTTCTGGGCTGGGTAAAGGAAAAGTTGCAATCACTAGTTGTGGATTCACTGTTGCCTTGAAGTCCACACGAAGTCTCAATTTTCCGGAAGGTTTTGGCAAAATTACTAAGGGTGAGGCCCAGAGAGAAGCCTGCACATGTTCAATTACACCTTGCGATTCCAAATCGTGGAATGTTCTTGCGACCTCATCACGCAATGCGTGGGGAACATTGCGCGCTCTGAAAAATTTCGGTTGCGCGTTTACTTTCAGTTCCAAATGTGCTTCATAGTTCGTGGCGCAACCTAGGCCCGGTGCAAAAATGTCTGCAAACTCTTCACACAGACGAGATACACTGGCTGAAGGCACAGTCCGGTTCACTGATAGGACCTGATTTACTACAGACAAGTTAAACAACTGAAATAAATCTAAACCAAACAAGTTCACTGCAGAAGAAGAACGAAGGACGTAAAATGACACAAGTTTTGTTTGTCCCTTGTATGTTGCAAGAAGGCTGCACTGTCCTAACACAGGGATATTCTGACCTGAATAACTATTTAACTTAACATTTGCGGCACGCAACGGAGGTGTGCCCAGTTGTTTGTACGTGTCGTTATTGATCAATGAAACTGCAGCTCCGGTATCGCGCTGGAATGGGATCACGTTGCCATGAATGTCCAAGTCTACAAAAAGTTTATTGTCCTGCTGACGACAAGCGCGACTGTCTCGTGCAACATGAACAGACACTGGTACAGAATCACTTGCGAATTGACGTGATTTCCGGCGACGTCGACGCACACTTTTTGTGGGACAAACACGGTCACTGTTAGAGAGAGTGGCACTGGGCAGAGTGGAATTAACTACATGAAGGTCCATGGGCGAAGGTTCACGAGCCTGAGTATTCTTAGTTCGATTCCGATTCCAGCATGAAGCAAAGGGCCTGGAATGGTTGTTAGTGTCCGATCTGAGCTTTTTCTGGCAAACACTCTGAACATGTCCTATTTTATTACAGAAAAAGCAAATAGCTTGGCGTGACGGGCAATTCTCACGCGAATGTCTAGTAGCACACCGCGGGCATGATTTCACTGCATTTGCTTGCTGCCGCGGGACACGTGGTTGAGATCGTGGCGGCAGCTGCGCGGACGAGCGCGAGGGCTGTTTACCGTTCTGTGCAACTCGCCCGGCGGGCCGGTTAACGTGACACACGGCTGACGAAGTTGCAAATGATTCCTGAGCAAAGTCAAGCGTGTCTTGCCTATCCAATATGTCGATCACTTGTTGAAGGGAGAGATTGACTAGTTTCAAAATTTGCTCCCTTGTACGAACATCAGAAACGTTCTGTGCAATTGCATCACGTACCATAGTATCCGAATAAGGGAGTCCACATTCACACTCAAAAGCACAATCCCCAGTAAGGCCTTGCAAAGTTGCAACCCACTCCCGATTAGTTTGACTGGCCGTACGTTTTGTACGAAAGAAAGTATACCTTATTGCAACTACATTGACTGATTCCTTGAAATATGCATCTAAAGCAGACAAAATTTCTTCGTAGGACAGAGTTGCTACGTCGCGGCGGGGAAATAATTTCACTATCACACGGTACGTCTGCACCCCTACACACGCCAATAAGTGAGGCTGCCGCTCGTTACCTTGAATTCTGTAGGCGGCGAGATGGAATCCAAATTGGCGTGACCACTCCGTCCAGCTTTCCATTGCCGCATCGAAATGACGAAAAGGTGGTGCAACTGCGTTTTGTGGCTGCGGTAGCGGTGGAGCGGCGGCTGCCGCATCTGTTTGCATTGCACGTTGACCCTGGACGAGCTGTCCAAGGGCATCCAATAACGCCTGCGTCTGCTGATTCTGCAAGCGATAAAATTCGGACAGTACATCTGGAGATTGTGGCGAAGCCATGACACAAGTAAATTAGGGCAATACGAACGCTAAATCCTCTTTTGAGACTCGTCGCCAAAAATGTTGTGTCTAGACAAGACAGCCTAGGCACAATGAGAGGAAGCCGAAAGGCACGCGCTTAAACTCACGCAGGCTGGCGTAAGGTCTGAAACAGGATACATAATGAATGCTATAAAGAAAAGTACGTAGCTTCTGGAATACTTAACTTTAATCCACATTTGTAGAACATCGCTCTTGATGATACATTAATAGAATCTCAATCTCAATTGAATACGGCGCCTTGCTAGGTCGTAGCAAATGTAGCTGAAGGCTATGCTAACTATCGTCTCGGCAAATGAGAGCGTATTTGTCAGTGAACCTTTCCTTGCGAAGTCGGCTGTACAACTGGGGCGAGTGCCAGTACGTCTCTCTAGACCTGCCGTGTGGTGGCGCTCGGTCTGCTATCACTGACAGTGGCGACACGCGGGTCCGACGTATACTAATGGACCGCGGCCGATTTAAAGGCTACCACCTAGCAAGAGTGGTGTCTGGCGGTGACACCACACTTTGGTCCAAAGTTATTTAGTAATTCCGCAATGATGCCATCTTCACCAGATGTCCTGTTGTTTTTTAGTTTAATTATGTCTTTGTTGATTCTTCATATGTTGGTGGGATGATTCCGGTTGGGTGGAGGTACAGTTCTGTATTGGAAATCTTGTTACAGGTTCCAGGGCAGTTAGCCGGCCGCGGTGGTCTCGCGGTTCTAGGCGCGCAGTCCGGAACCGTGCGACTGCTACGGTCACAGGTTCGAATCCTGCCTCGGGCATGGATGTGTGTGATGTCCTTAGGTTAGTTAGGTTTATGTAGTTCTAAGTTCTAGGGGACTAATGACCACAGCGGTTGAGTCCCATAGTGCTCAGAGCCATTTCAGGGCAGTTAAGGAGATCGGAGAAATGACGTGCCAGTTCTTGAAGATTCTGTTGGTTAGTTAGCGCTAGTTTTCCATCTGGTTTTCTGAAGGACAAATTTTGAGGTGTTTACCCGCAGATCTTCCTTGAGAAAGTCCTGTAGAATTCTCTCGTATGGTGTGGTTGCGGAAGTTTATCTCTATAGCATTCAGTTGCTCCTTCATGTACTTTCGCTTCGTTTGCCTAGTAAGTTTTGCAGCCAGTTTTCTTGATTCTTGGAAACAACATATGCTTTCTGGGGATTTTTTACTATTGTAGTCCTGTAAAGCCTGTTTGCGTATTTCTAGTGCCTTTTCACACTCTGAGTTCCACCAAGGGTCTTTAGTGTTATTTTTCCTTGGTATTAGTTCTTTTGCTTTTTGTGTGATCTTTCTATGGAATTTTCTCATGTGTTTGCTGCTTGTTTTTCCCATTCCTGTTTTACTTTGAATTCCATTGATCTTTTTTGCGTCACACTTCTCTATGTGCGTTGTTTTCTGATGGATTTTCTTCGGTGCAAATTTTATCTTGATTCGAGATATATAGTGGTCTAAATCAATATTGGCCCCTCTGAGTACTTGAACGTCATGGATCTCCTTTCTGAACTGAGTAGGAAATTGCTACATGGTCTATTTGCAATTCTCCCATTTCTTGTATAGGTGACCTCCATGTTTTCTGTTTTCATGGAGGTTTCCTGAGGGATGTTGACATAGTCTTTAGGTTATTCTGCTGGCATAGTTCGATGTGTCTCATGCCATTTCTGTTTGTATATTTGTGCACCGGAAACTTCCCACAGTTCTTTGATGACGTTATTCTCTGACGATTTGTGCGTTAAAATCACCTAACAAAATTTTTTATCGTCTTTGGGGATCTTGGCCATCACTGTCTGTAGTTCAAAATGTTCAAATGCAGGGGCGGGCAAACGTTGCACACGGCTCATGAGCGCGCAGCGCTGCACGTGTGCTGCTCACGTGCAATCGTCGACTGGGGCAGTGGCGACAGCCATCACGTTGCGGTAGTGTAGTAGTGTCAGGCTAAACTGCTGACGTTGATGCGAAGCGACCACTACGTAGTGAACGTTGTATTTCAAGAACCGGAAAATGCGGAGTGAAACAAGGAAACGAAGAAGTGGAGATTTGCTATCTTTTAAAATGTAATGGGAGAATCATTTTTTCTTTATGCAAAAACGTGAAAATTAGAAATGTTTAATATGTGGCAGTATTCTCGCTGGTCAGCGGAAGTTTAGTGTTGAACGCCATTATAACAAATTTCACAAGGACGAGTACAATTTATTGTCGGCTTCCGAGCAGATGGGGAAATTGATTGAGCTTAAGAACAGCGATCTGACGATACTAAATTAATCTGTAGTAGTTGCTGTGGTCACAAGAGATCTGCAACTTTCTTTCGTCATGCCTCTCATCTAACTGATTTAACTTTTTATGGAGCACTGTTTTCAATTTTTCAGGACGACAACAATAATAGCCCAGCGGTACGTGCAAGTTATAAGATTGCGCTTAATATAGCGAGAGCTGGAAAACCATTTGCTGAATTAGTAAGTCTCGGTTAAGAGCAAACATCAGTGATGAAAATTTAAGTAACTGTTTGCTTTTGTCTGTATCTAGAAATGATGTTCCACTCCACCTATGATAATTAAATAAAACGTATCGTAGGTAATAGGTACTCTTTCAAACCACGATATCTTTCAAGCACTCCTACTAACCTTATTCCTTCTTTCAATAAAGCAAGCTAGGAAACAAAACGCATTGCAGAGGAAGGAGCGGACAAAAGGCATAGTGGGGAGGGGAGATAAGCGGGTGGCCAGTGGGGAGGGGAGAGAAGCGGGTGGCCAGCTTGCCCCTGTGTGCACGCAGAACACCTGTTAACTGCACGCGTGCAAGTGCACCGCACACGTGCAGGATTCCTGCCCGCCCCTGTTCAAATGTGTGTGAAATCTTATGGGACTTAACTGCTAACGTCATCAGTCCCTAAGCTTACACACTACTTAACCTAAATTACCCTAAGGACAAACACACACGCCCATGCCTGAGGGAGGACTCCAACCTCCGCCGGGACCAGCCGCACAGTCTATGACTGCAGCCCCTGAGACCGCTCGGCTAATCCCGCGCGGCCTGTCTCTAGTGTTGCCCAGGAAATTCTCTGTCGATATGGGGTCTTTTTTGATATCCCCGTTTGTGGGGGCATGTACATTGATCATTGTTTGCACACTGTAAGCACATTGTCGTTAACCTGTTGTTTATTGGATTGAATTCTCTAATTGAACTGATTATCTTCTTGTGTACCATGAAGGCCATATCAAAAAGTGGAGCTCCGTTGCCGACCAGTTTGTCTGTATAGCTCCTGAAGATACGGTAGTCTCCATAATCCATTGTGTTTTAACGCGGGTTTCCTGCAGGGCAAGTATCATTATCTTCTGTTTGTTGACCTCTAATGTTAGGCTGTGCAGTTTTCCTGGTTGGATCAGTGTGTTTATATTGAACAAGGGTTCAAATGGCTCTAAGCACGCACTATGGGACTTAACATCTGAGGTCATCAGTCCCCTAGACTTACAACTACTTAAACCTGACTAACCTAAGGACATTACACACATCCATGCTCGAGGCAGGATTCGAACCTGCGACAGTAGCAGCCGCGTGGTTCCGGACTGAAGCGCCTAGAACCGCTCGACCACTGCGGCCGGCGTTTATATTGAAGTACCCAAGAAATTTAAATGTTTTGTGTGAAAGTTTTCCAGAGCACTCCGACTTTCTCTGTGATAGTGTAAGTTCAGGTTCCCCAGAATACGAGTTCCTAGTTGCCGTTTGTTGACGGGTGGATTGGTTACCACCTGATGTATTCTTGTTATTCCTCGCACGAGTCATGGTTGCTTGCAACCTTCCTGGTCAAGTGCTTCCACTGGGAGGTTAGAACCAGGGATTGTTAGTTTCTGGAGCATTCATTTGCAGCCGCATCCTTGGGTGGACAGACGCTGACCAGGAAGCCGCCGACTCTCGATGTCGACGCGCCTGGATTTGCTGTGCTATTTTTGGCCCGCCCAGAGTATTTTATTTCCATGGTACCCTTCATATCTGATGGGTATTCTCTTATTAGCCACCTGGGGAGGCACCCGGTATGGGAATAGCAACCCGGGATGGAACCTATATCGATGGAGAATCTATAAGACACTTTCGTAACTCAAGCCACTTCCTCGTGTGGTTGCGCGGGAACTAACGTGCGGATCAGCTGCAACAGCAGCAAGAACATTAATTTCCACCTCTTCTGTAGCCACTTGTTTTCTTTTATTACTTCGTCCAGGTGTTACATTACAACTTTCACGTAACTGGTATAATAGGTTGATAAACTGTTGCTGAGTTGGTTGACGTCCATTGGGATATCTTGTCGCATACACCGTACAACAACGAATATCATTCTTCCTACACCCTCCATGCACCATGAGCATGTCGGTTTTTTCTGCATTGGTAAAACCCATCGCACACTCACGACCGACTGTTTGGTCTGTTACACACTAACTGACTAGCGAGACTCCGTGCACTCAAGGAACACACAAGCACACTGTAAGCAAACAGAAAAACATCGTTCCTAGCAAGTACGCTGATTGAAGGGCAGAAACAAGTGTCGATGTGGAAACTTTTCAAAATACGATACCTCAAACGACTCGAACCAGATCCTACAACAAACATCACTGACATTTTAATATACCCTTCTTTTATTGTGTTGATGTCAATAGTCATTGTTACGTTTAAAAAAGAGTGTATTTGCACAAAAAATATACTCTGTGAGTATTATTACAATCTGTTGATTGGCTAACAATATGAGCTCCAGAATAGCAAGCCATTCTGTGAAAACCGCATATCAATGGCACTTTCCGTTTCAGCAATATTTGTGGTGCAAGTTTTAGGGGATTCAGTCTGTATATTACAACCTACTCCTGTTTCCCAACATCCACATAACGGAAATGTGTTGCGAATGACAGCCCTGACACGTTGCGGATATAGAATTACAAACGCTGAGTGAGGAGGAATGAAATTATTCTCCATTACATTACACTTTATTAAAAGCTTTCGATAAATCATCCACACAGTCACATGAGAACTTTCAAACATCGCAAATAATTATATTTATATGCGTCGTGATTTTCATCCAGTGGCTGTGTTCTAAAATCCACGATTCAGTGACGATGAATTAATATTATCCCTAGAAGCGTGGTATCGCCTTTATGCAATCTCAACGGAAAGTCCACGAGAAAACTCTCTCCCCCTCAGTGATACTATCAATGAATCCCTAGAGTGCGAGGTCGCAAGTTCAGTCTTTAATAAGCGTTATTTGAAAGCATTGTATTAACAGCTATGGCAGGCAAAATATTAGATGCTAACGCCTCACCAAGTGCATCAGGAGGGGAACAGAAAATGATTCCCCGGGATGTGCAGAGATCAAACTTCTATGTGATAAATGTATTACACTTCACCAAATGGACGTCGTCGACGTTCAAGAATGGTTCAAAACAAAGCTTTAACTTGCACCGTGGACACTGAACGAGAAATGGCGCGCCATAGTGATCACAAACTTTCGCACCATAAAAATCGAAGGCGAACTCGATGGGAATTACAGACCGTGCAGGATATTCAGCTAGGTATCCATCCTTAAGGCATGCATGTAGAATGATACTGATGATGATGTTCAGATGTGTGTGAAATCTTAAGGGACTTACCTACTAAGGTCATCAGTCCCTAAGCTTACACACTACTTAACCTAGTGGTCTCGCGGTTCTAGGCGCGCAGTCCGGAACCGTGCGACTGCTACGGTCGCAGGTTCGAATCCTGCCTCGGACATGGATGTGTGTGATGTCCTTAGGTTAGTTAGGTTTAAGTAGTTCTAAGTTCTAGGGGACTGATGACCACAGCAGTTGAGTCCCATAGTGCTCAGAGCCATTTGAAACATTTGAACCTACTTAACCTAAATTATCCTAAGGACAAACACACCACACACCCATATCCGAGGGAGGACTCGAACATCCGCCGGGACCAGCCGCACAGTCCATGACTACAGCGCCTGAGACCGCTCGGCTAATCCGGCGCGGCTATTGATGAACTGATGGAATGTTATTACGTACAACTGAATGCGAAACATCCTGCCGTGGAGCTTATCGTGAAACTGGCTATCCTTTAAGGCGTAGCGGCAGATAATGTGATGTTATGTTTCACGGGCACAGAAAAAACAAACAGCCAGAAGCTGAACTTGTCCAGTGGTACGAACTGTAACGCCGTATACTTGTCAGGAGGTATATCCTGCTCTAATGCAGTATGATTTTTATACGCACACCAAGAATCAAGCCAAAAGCAACTTATTTTGGCTTTTAGCAGCGCTCATACCATGATTATTGTTGTATTTCGCTCGTTCTCCCACTCTTTCTTGCTGTGACGTACATATTCACTATTGCCCTTGGAAGAGAGTTTCAGGGAGAGCATAAGGGAACAATTGACAGGAATGGGGGAAAGAAATACAGTAGAAGAAGAATGGGTAGCTCTGAGGGATGAAGTAGTGAAGGCAGCAGAGGATCAAGTAGGTAAAAAGACGAGGGCTAATAGAAATCCTTGGGTAACAGAAGAAATATTGAATTTAATTGATGAAAGGAGAAAATACAAAAATGCAGTAAATGAAGCAGGCAAAAGGGAATACAAACGTCTCAAAAATGAGATCGACAGAAAGTGCAAAATGGCTAAGCAGGGATGGCTAGAGGACAAATGTAAGGATGTAGAGGCTTGTCTCACTAGGGGTAAGATAGATACTGCCTACAGGAAAATTAAAGAGACCTTTGGAGAGAAGAGAACCACTTGTATGAATATCAAGAGCTCAGATGGCAACCCAGTTCTAAGCAAAGAAGGGAAGGCAGAAAGGTGGAAGGAGTATATAGAGGGTTTATACAAGGGTGATGTACTTGAGGACAATATTATGGAAATGGAAGAGGATGTAGATGAAGATGAAATGGGAGATAAGATACTGCGTGAAGAGTTTGACAGAGCACTGAAAGACCTGAGTCGAAACAAGGCCCCGGGAGTAGACAACATTCCATTAGAACTACTGATGGCCTTGGGAGAGCCAGTCATGACAAAACTCTACCATCTGGTGAGCAAGATGTATGAGACAGGCGAAATACCCACAGACTTCAAGAAGAATATAATAATTCCAATCCCAAAGAAGGCAGGTGTTGACAGATGTGAAAATTACCGAACTATCAGTTTAATAAGTCACAGCTGCAAAATACTAACGCGAATTATTTACAGACGAATGGAAAAACTGGTAGAAGCGGACCTCGGGGAAGATCAGTTTGGATTCCGTAGAAATGTTGGAACACGAGAGGCAATACTAACCTTACGACTTATCTTAGAAGGAAGATTAAGAAAAGGCAAACCTACATTTCTAGCATTTGTAGACTTAGAGAAAGCTTTTGACAACGTTAACTGGAATACTCTCTTTCAAATTCTGAAGGTGGCAGGGGTAAAATACAGGGAGCGAAAGGCTATTTACAATTTGTACAGAAACCAGATGGCAGTTATAAGAGTCGAGGGGCATGAAAGGGAAGCAGTGGTTGGGAAAGGAGTGAGACAGGGTTGTAGCCTCTCCCCGATGTTATTCAATCTGTATATTGAGCAAGCAGTAAAGGAAACAAAAGAAAAATTCGGAGTAGGTATTAAAATTCATGGAGAAGAAGTAAAAACTTTGAGGTTCGCCGATGACATTGTAATTCTGTCAGAGACAGCAAAGGACTTGGAAGAGCAGTTGAACGGAATGGACAGTGTCTTGAAAGGAGGATATAAGATGAATATCAACAAAAGCAAAACGAGGATAATGGAATGTAGTCAAATTAAATCGGGTGATGCTGAGGGGATTAGATTAGGAAATGAGACACTTAAAGTAGTAAAGGAGTTTTGCTATTTAGGGAGTAAAATAACTGATGATGGTCGAAGTAGAGAGGATATAAAATGTAGACTGGCAATGGCAAGGAAATCGTTTCTGAAGAAGAGAAATTTGTTAACATCGAGTATTGATTTAAGTGTCAGGAAGTCGTTTCTAAAAATATTTGTATGGAGTGTAGCCATGTGTGGAAGTGAAACATGGACGATAACCAGTTTGGACAAGAAGAGAATAGAAGCTTTCGAAATGTGGTGCTACAGAAGAATGCTGAAGATAAGGTGGGTAGATCACGTAACTAATGAGGAGGTATTGAATAGGATTGGGGAGAAGAGAAGTTTGTGGCACAACTTGACTAGAAGAAGGGATCGGTTGGTAGGACATGTTTTAAGGCATCAAGGGATCACAAATTTAGCATTGGAGGGCAGCGTGGAGGGTAAAAATCGTAGAGGGAGGCCAAGATATCAATACACTAAGCAGATTCAGAAGGATGTAGGTTGCAGTAGGTACTGGGAGATGAAGAAGCTTGCACAGGATAGAGTAACATGGAGAGCTGCATCAAACCAGTCTCAGGACTGAAGACCACAACAACAACAACTTGGAAGATCACGCACGAGAGAAAGCATCGTAGGGGCAGAGCACCTTCAACTTCTCGCAGTACAGCAAATAACTTTCCTGCCAGTTCCCATCCAGATGAACAGTCGGCAAGATTGTATACGATTGCGTTAAGGTATTGATGTTAGTCGAGCTTGATACAACTCTCTTCGTACGTTTAATTTCTAGTGTTCCTTTCATACGAATTTCCTCTTCAAATCCCGATTGATCGGAGTTGAAAACAAATTCCTTACTGAACGATAGTATAAGTTTGTTTATCTCACCAACAAATCTTCGGGCCGAATTCGCGGTTTGCTGTGCATCGTCAAGTTGACGCTTTGTTTGCAATTTCGTTGTCTTATGTCTTCCAATTCTGTACACTATTTAAAGTTATGCAACCATCCACTGGTTCCCTTGAAATCACTGTAAGCTATGTCGCACGCAATTTGATGTGCATAACGTAGTAGGTTACTATCATGCACATGCTATAAATTGTGTCGAGCATCCCTGAAACGCTCAAACATCAGTTTTCGCAACAAGTGCACCTTGTCCTCCTTGAACATATAGCTTTTCTTATACATTGCACGGGAATATTGCTACGGACTTATTTGAAATCTGGGCAGAATTGTTTTTTTTACTATGCTGCGGATGATGTTCCATGTACGAGGCCTGTTCAGAAAGTAAGCTCCGATTGATTGCCAAATTGAAACCACAGTGAACATCAGAAATGTTTTACTTGTAACAATTAGCTACACCTTTCAGCTACTTCTCTACGTAGTCGCCGTTCTGACTTAGACTTTTGTCATAGCGTTGTACCAACTTTTCAATAGCCTCATCATAGAAGGCAGCCGCCAGTGCTTTCCGCCAATTCTCCACGCTGGCCTACACCTCGTTGTCTGTGTCAAAATATTGTCTTCAAAGACAGCGGTTCATGTGACCAGAGATGAAACTCAGGGGGAGACATTTGCGGACTGTATTGTGGGTAATCTCACATTTCCATTTGAAAACGATGCAGGAGCATCTTCATTGCCCCTGCAGAATGCGGCTGAGAATTGTCTTGAAGAAGAAACAGCACGACAGTTATGTAATGTTAGCTGCATAGCTTGAGGCGAAATTTCTCACCAGGCCCTCGTACTTGGCGGCAGACACTATTTTCTAGACATCTTTACGCACTCACTGCGAGCTCAGAAATGAGAAGAGCGACGTGATGCTAACTGGGGTTATACTAGAGACATTACCCAACACATCTGTGCAAAGCTTTATCGGATTTTCATAGTCGTTTCCATTTCGCGACCGATAGGAGCTTACTTTCTGAACGCCCCTCGTAGATAATTAAGTTTAGTACCCGCTGCTTGGATAACGATTGTTATTTACTACGTTTCATTGCAGACGGGATCTGTGGCTCCCTGTCCGACAGCAATAATGAACTACATAGCTCGACACCTGTTTCAGTATCACTTTCACTTATTAAGCGCAAATTCAGAAGAACGCCAAATTCCCAAGACTGGCTAAGTTTCACGGAAGCTCGAAATTTTGGAAGGACGTCAATGCGAGATCCTTTTAATAGTTTCCACCTTGAAACATGGTCTCAAAATACGGTAGAAAAGCCAAAGAGATTCTGGTCGTATGTAAAGTACACCAGTGGCAAAAAACAGTCAATACCGTCACTGCGCGATAGCGATGGAAATGTTACCGACGATGGTGCCACTAAAGCGGTTACTAAATACAATTTTCCGTAATTCCTTCATGAAAGAAGACGAAGTAAATATTCCAGAATTCGAAACCAGAACAGCTGTTAGCATGAGTGACATAAAAGTAGATATCTTAGGTGTTGCGAAACAACTCAAGTCACTTAAGAAAGACAAGTCTTCCGGTCCAGATGGTATACCAATCAGGTTCCTTTTAGAGTATGCAGACACAATAACGCCTTTATTGGTAATCATATACAACCGATCACTTGACGAAAGGTCTGTTCCTAAAGACTGGAAAGTAGCACAGGTCACACCATTATTCAAGAAAGGAAATAAGAGTAACCCATTGAATTACAGACCCATATCACTGACCTCATTTTGCAGTAGGATTTTGGAGCATATACTGAAGAAAATGACTTATTGATACATAAACAACATGGATTCAGAAAATATCGTTCTTGTGCAACACAGCTATCTCTTTGTTCCCAAGAAGTAATGAGTGCTGTCGACAAGGGATCTCGGATCGATTACGTGTGTCTGGATTTCCGGAAGGGTTTTGATACCGTTCCTCACCAGCAACTATTAATCAAATTGCGTGCATATGGAGTGTCGTCTCAGTTGTGTGACAGGATTCGTGATTTCCTCTCAGAGATGTCACAGTTCGTAGTGATAGACGTTAGATCATTAAGTAGAACAGAAGTGATATCTGGCGTTCGGCAAGGTATTGTCATAGGCCCTCTGCTCTTCCTGGTTTACATAAACAATATAGGTGATAATCTGAGCAGCCCCTTCAGATTGTTTGCAGATGATGCTGTAATTTACCGTCTAGTAAAATCATCAGACGATCAATTCTAATTACAAAATGATCTAGAGAGAATTTCTTTATGGTGCAAAAAGTGGCACTAAACAAAGAAAAGTGCAAGGTCATCCACATGGGTACTAAAAGAAATCCGATAAATTTTGGGTGTACGATAAATCGCACGAATCTAAGGGCTGTCAATTCGACTAAATACCTATGAAATACAATTACGAGCAACTTAAATTGGAAAGACCACATAGATAATATTGTGGAGAAGGCGAAACAAATACTGCGCTTTGTTGGCAGAACACTTAGAAGATGCGACAAACTCACTAAAGAGACAGCCTACATCACACTTGTCCGTCCTCTGTTGGAATATTGCTGCGCGGTGTGGGATCCTTACCAGGTAGGATTGACGGAGGACATCGAAAAAGTGCAAAGAAGGGCAACCCGTTTCGTGTTATCGCGAAATAGGGGTGAGAGTGTCACTGATATGATACGCGAGTTGGGGTGGCAGTCACTGAAACAAAGGCGGTTTTCTTTGCGGCGAGATCTATTTACGAAATTTCAGTCACCAACTTTCTCTTCCGAATGCGAAAATATTTTGTTGACACCCAACTACGTAGGGAGAAACGATCATCATAATAAAATAAGAGAAATCAGAGCTCGAACGGAAAGATTTAGGTGTTCCTTTTTCCCACGCGCCATTCGAGAGTGGAATGGTAGAGAAGTAGTATGAAAATGGTTCGATGAACCCTCTGCCTGCACTTAAATGTGAGTTGCGGAGTAACCATGTAGATGTAGCTGTAGCTGTATCGTCATCATTGTACTGCTCATGTAAATTGTCCATACAGTCGAACGTATACGAGACCACACTTTCCACTGACTAAAAAATGGTTCAAATGGCTCTGAGCACTATGGGACTCAACTGCTGTGGTCATTAGTCCCCTAGAACTTAGAACTACTTAAACCTAACTAACCTAAGGACATCACACACACCCATGCCCGAGGCAGGATTCGAACCTGCGACCGTAGCAGCAGCGCGGCTCCGGACTGGAGCGCCTAGAACCGCACGGCCACCGCGGCCGGCTTTCCACTGACTCATCTTGCACAAAAGCTGTATTTTATCTACCACTTCTTTGCCACTCTGCGAAATTCCTAGGGTTCCTTTCTGACGAAATGTAAACTTCGGCAACTGTTGTCGTAGATGGAATGCAATGTTTGCTTTTTTTTTCGTTGCCATTTCTCTGCTTTGTGTCAACGCCACTGGCACAATAGCACTGTTGCGAGTTACTCGTCGACTAAGCAGTTCTACTACGCTTCATAGCCTCACGCTGTGCTCACCATTGGATACCTCCAGTCTCTCCCTCTGCTGACCTTAGCATCCAATATTGTGGTTACATTGTAGACAAAATGTGTGTGTGTGTTTGGGGGGGGGGGGGGGGTGTCGAATGCCGTAAATATCATAAAATAATGATAATAATACCACGATTTCCCCCATTAAATACGTATATCAGCGCCTATCTATGTATCACACACGAATGGCGTGAGAAATTTCAAAGACTAAACATGTCGTAAATAGTGCTGTTTACTATCAGTTACAACTTAATCAAGAACGCCTGTAATCTCTAAACGCGTCATAGTGGGAATGTCGTCTGATCGAGAGTTTCAATTCGCGCGCTTTTTTCTGCGACATGAAGTGGACGTCGGAAACGAAACTTAAAACTGCTTGGTACAGTGTTTTAAGCTGTTCAAAACTAATACATTATTTTCTCCATCCATAGTTTCAGTGAACGAAAACAGCAATAAGAACTGAAATTGTAGATCGGGAACATTATTCAGTCATTTCTGACACATTACAATGGAAATGGGTCTTACGTAACACGGAATTCCTTGATATAGGTGAAGGCAAACAAATTATCGACAGTAACTAGCACTTAATGTAATTCTGGTCGCACCATATCGAGTCGACAGATAATTGGTGTTACGTACACAGACACACTTTCTGGACCCATGCAACAGTATTTGTTCTATATCCTTTCTTACGAATCGGTAGGGACAATAGTGACGTCCATATCGGCCGTGTGACGGTTTCTGCTTACCGGATATGTCAGTCGCTAGAATGACAACTCTCTGGCGAGGCGAATCGCTAGTGATTTTCTCGAGAGTGAAGATGTCATTCTAATTGTCGTCTTCAGGGCGTTTTAACACTTTCGATCGGCGCTGTGACTAAAATATTGATATAAATTTAACAAATATAACTATTTGTGTTACCACTAATGGACAATGCCTCAACAGATACGTTATTACGAGGGCTATTCGAAAAATAAGGTCCGATCAGTCAAGAGATTTAAACCACAGTGAAAATCGGATGAAGATTTGCACAGATGTGTTGGACATTGTCTCTAACACGCCCGTCGAACTCGTCACGCTGCTCTTTTCAGTTCTGAGCACACAGTGAGCACGTAAAGACGCTTAGAAAATAGTGCCTCTCGTCAAGTGTCAGTGCTTGTGAGAGATTTTGCCTGATTTCATCCAACTCACACAACGTAACTGTCACGCATTCCGTTCGTCATGAAAATTCACGGCAGCACACTGCAGGGCAATGAAACCGCTCCAGTAACGTTTTCGATAGGAAGTGTTTGATCACGTACCATACAGCCTGGTCTTGGTTGTCTTTGATTTTCATCTCTGCCTGCATGAACCACTGCATATGAAGAAAAAATTTTGGCACAGACAACAAGCTGGAGATCAGCGTAGAGAATTCGCAGAAAGCACTGGTGGCTGTCTCCTGTGACGGGGATATTGGAAACTTGGTACAACGCTATGACAAATGTCTCACAAGGGGAAGGCCTCATACACGGCCAACCGATTCGGCTCAAATTCGGCAGGTCGCTTGTGTACAACTTAAAACGAAAGACTCTAAGATATTTTGGGTCAACACCCCTGCAATTTTGAGAAAAACACCCCTAAAGGTTACGACGAGGAATCGACTCAAAATTGGAGGGATCGATAGATAACTGTAAATGAAGCATTTTTCATCATCAAGTATGGGGTCCGCAAACGCATACTTTTCCAGAAATCGAGGAAAGAAACTTTTACAACTACCGCTTATGTACCCACATGGTAAACGCTTTTTGCCAACAGCACCGATAGCGCAACGGCCAAGGTAACTGGTTGAGATGCCGTGAGTATGTTTGTTTCGAATGTTTATATGACAAGTACCATCCATTTAGTTGACTGAAGAAAAGTGAGGACACGTAACAGGGACTGGAAGAGCCATTCTAAAGCGACCTGGAGTAACATTTTAGTTGTTTACTATCCCAAGAGATTTGAGAAATTTATTTGCCTACCTTATTATTAACATTCCTTATTGATATGCTTACCGTATATGGAAACATCCGCTAGGTTTCTTAGAGATTCGAACCCGTGTTTTCCGGTTCCCAACTAGTTACCGTCATAGTCTTTAGGGATGATTTTCTCAAAATTGCGGGGGTGTTGACCCAAAGTATCTTAGAGTCCTTCGTTTTAATTTCTACACTAGCGACCTGCCAAATTTGAGCCGAATCGGTTGGCCGTGTCTGAGGCCTTCCCCTTGTCGGTCGGAGTGGCGACGGCGCAGAGAAGTAGCTGGAAGGTGTAACTAACTGCTGCAAATAAAACATATTTGATTTTTACAGTGGTTTCCATTTTGCGATCGTTCGGACCTTTCTTTCCGAATAGCTGTAGTAATACAGTGTGATGCAGCTGCCCTACTGCTGTCGTTTTATTCAATCCGCGATGCTGTAGTTGGCCTTCATACCCAACACAAGAGAGTGTCATATTCTCTCACTCGCTACGCGCGAACTATACTGCTTGGCAGCTGTTAAGGAAGAGAGACATAGTTTGGCAAAAGGATATAACCTGTACATGTCAACTGAAGTATTGCATGGCAATATTACGTATGTCGCTTTTTTATGCTTTCACTAGCACTAGTATCGTATCGTTCAGTTGATCTATATAGATCAAATGAAGAATACTATACTAAGTCTTTCTACGGCGAAAAAAGCGATACATGTAACATTACGTTCGAAATACGGACATACTTGGTCTATGTCCAGTATTTATTTTCTCCATGGTTTTGTCTCTACTACATTCCTTTGTTTGTCAACATTCGTCTATGTCATCTGTGGTAACTTGTGACGCCATCTACATCTACATCCATACTTCGCAAGCCACCTGACGATGTGTGGCGGAAGGTGCCCTTTTGCAAAGCTGACGGGTTGTATCCCATTCTTCAGTATTCCCACGGGTCAACTGAAGAATGTGATATAATTTGTCGGTTGTGACCAATGACGTCATATTTTAGTCATAGATATTGTTTATTTTCGAGCCGAAGATAATATATAGGTTATCTTCTGTGGCAAAATGTCATAATCGTAAATAAAAATAAAACAATGTGTTAAGAAGAGATATAAATTACGTATACTTTTTGTCGTTTGTGGTAATTTTAAATCATGTGTGTACACATTTTGAATTATACCTTTGCCTGATGGTAGTTACAGCTGCTGTTTTCTCTCCAACTTATTCGTATCCTGAACTATGCAGATCAGCTGAAGTGCAGTATACAAATTTTACGTGTTTCGCTTTTTTCGCCTTCGCTAGTAATCGGAAATTTGTGGCAAGATCTTATGAGACCAAACTGCTATCGGTCCCTAAGCTTACATACTACTTAATCTAACTTACACTAAGTTTCTCTAAGGACAACACACCTACCCATGGCCGAGGGGGGACTCGAACCTCAGACGGGGGGAACCGCGTGAACCGTGAGAGGACCGCCCCTTCGCTAGTACTATTAGCCTATTCTTCAGTTGACATATGTAAGGCAACTGAAAAGTCGGATAGAGATTTTGCGTTTGTCGCATTTTTCGCCTTCGCTGGTACTAGTATGCTATATTGGTCAACCGAACTACAGGATGCAAATTTTACGTTGTTGCCTTTTTTCGCGTTCGCTAGGACTAGTATCCTGCAATTCAGTTGACCTATATAGGTCAACTGAAGTACGCGATACAGATTTTATGTTTGTCGCCGTTTCGCCTTCGCTAGTACTAGTAACCTATTCTTCAGTTGATACTAGTACTAGGCAGTGATGGACGCCGTGAAACAGTACACACGTAATAGAAGTGGAGCGGCAGATTTTTAACGAAAAATGATGCAGATTTCACGACAAGGGAATGCATGTGAACAGACATATATAACTTCATGTTTTGTATAGGTCAGTCTGCGGCTCTCAGTAAGGAATGTGCCTTCCGTGGCACTAATGCACATTTTACACCTATTACTCATGCTGGATACCAGCTGTTGAGAAGTCGTAAGGGCTATTGTCCCACTCCTCTCTCAAGGCGGTTTTCGGTTATTGCGCAGTTCGGGGATCGGGTGTTCGTAGAGAGACACGTCTGCCAACAGCATCCCAGGCATGCTCTATACGATTAAGGCTGCGGAGTAGGGAGACCACTCTGTACGATTAATATCTTCACTTTTCATTGTGTCCGGCACCTCAGCGATGCTGTGTTGGTGGGCGTTACCGGCCATAAAAAGAAAGTCGTGACCTAGCGCATTCCTGAACAGATAGACACGTTCGAGAGTAATCTTCCTGCAGTACCGCTGCGCTGTAATGGTACCTCGCACGGAGATAAGCAGTGGTGTTCGGCCTTTGTGCATAAACCTGCCAACACTCTAATGCCTAGGCCAAACCGCACATGAACATTCTGTGGTGTGTAATGTGTTATGTCTCTGCACACAAACTGGTGGCCAGAATCACTTGCCGCAGTGAAGCGGGATCTGTGAGTCAAACTATGTACGTGATCCAGGGAAAGAACTTTACGTAAATGTGGGTCGAATCACTGAGGGAATGTTCGCACCCCTCCTTATTAGCGAAAATAAAATGATTTAGAATCTCCTCGTGCAGGGTCCGTTGACTGAGTCGTGTTGCGAATGCAAAATCAAAGGTCCTCTTACATTCGGAGCCTTAACCAAAATAACTGTGAATGGGGACATCTGTCTCTTTAAAGTGATAAAGACGAAAATATTCAGCTGCATCTACTAATGCCGAATCTACCGAACAGTTACGAATCTAAACTTTTAGTGGGGACATGTTTCCCTCATTATTCTGTCTCGTGAGTGATACTTTATCTACAGCTGAAAGGCACAACTGTTAACAGAGGAGTAATTTTCCGGAAAATTTAGGACAAAAAGTGTACGCCAGTATAGGTCAGTTGCCTTGTGAAACGATCAGGAACATGATATTGGTATGTTGAGGAACTCATTCAACTGCCACTCGGTGTTGTGTTTCCATTGACTCCAGTGATAACGAGGAAACTATTTATATGTAAATGAAGCCTGTGAAGTTACCACAAAAATGTGTTAAAATATTATGTCGCTTTGAATTACCACTTAATGTTCATATTACTGGTACACCTAATGCAAGAAGCATTTACAAAATCTCTGAGGCAAACTAAAGAACATTTCGTGAATGTTAAGTACAGTAGGTTGCGTTGTTTATCATCACTCGCCGTGTTGTCAACATTTGCAGTTTATTTTCATGCGGAACTATAGCCGCGCCTAGAGCCATCGGCACACGGGATGCACTTACATGTCGCAGACAGGATTTCCAACTACATGAGACACAGCGCAATTGGCACGCATGCGATCTGGTTATCACAATTTCTCCCTTTCAGCACTCTCCGTCGGCAGTTGTCGGCTTTATTTGGTTCGCGAACAATACACTTTGTTTACGAAAAGAACATATGTAAAATTCCTACGTTATCTCTATTAAAATTCATATTTACTGTCTTGTCCATATGCTAGTCATGTTGTTCTATCTGTGGCATACAGAAATAAAAGCTTGAACATGCATGAGAATGTAGTAAGTCAAAAAAGAAATATATATATCCAGTTACTGACATCAGCTTATAAAAGTTCACCGAATCCAAACCAAATCACACCTTGTACAGAGAGGACTTATATTTACATAACGTCAAGTACTACAGAAATTATTTCTGTTAACTTCGTAAGAAAGTCTCACAACTTCTTAGAGACGCGAAATTGAAAAGAAAGAAAAAAAAAATGTCCCTCTGCACGACTCGAACCTTCTCCTATCACAACCTCTGTTCCGTAGTATGGTACCTCCCCACAACTTTTTTTTTTATAGAATTACATCAATCGATAGAAGCTGACTACATATGGTGGCAGATAAATAAAAGCGGTCCTATCGGCTACTTGAAGTAGCTGTGAAAAACGTAAACCGCACCAATATAGGATATCTGCAAACCCAAGCATCCTGGAGATGCAAGGATGTCACCATATCATTAAGTTCACAACAAAATGTATAATTGGGAGCCGACTGCGGTGGCCACGCGGTTCTAGGCGCTGCAGTCCGGAACCGCGCGACTGCTACGGTCGCAGGTTCGAATCCTGCCTCGGGCATGGATGTGTGTGATGTCCTTAGGTTAGTTAGGTTTAAGTAGTTCTACGTTCTAGGGGACTGATGACCTCAGATGTTAAGTCCCATAGTGCTCAGAGCCATTTGAACCATTTTTTTTATAATTGCGGGTCTGATCTATACAACGTAAGACGCAGTTAAAATCATCCCCCAACAAAACCTTGCGCGTGTTCCGTCGGAGTGAATAAACAACTTCTTCCTCATAAAACCGCGCGCGATCTGATGAACGACCGGTTCCAGACGGAGCGCAATTAAAAATTAAGATGAGGTCATAAAAACTTCAGCCTATATCGCGACCATCATCTAGCGTTTCGAAGTCCGTCAGCGGGATTCCATCTCGATCAATCAAAGCCATACCGGTAGTATTTTCAGGCGCGTCGTTGAAAAACAGAGTATCAGGAAGGCAAAACACATCAAATAATACCTCTTGTAAACACACGATATCAGCTTGGGAAACGTAAATAAACTGGCGTAACGCAGCAAGCCATAATTGGGAACGTATCGTATTAACACTGAGGGTTAGAAATGTATACGTGTAAGGTCAATAAAACAACAGAAAGGAAAAAGCACTCATCACGTCCGTCTCTCCTCAACGTCCGGTGCGGGCGAGGGGAGGGTGGGGGGGAGAAGGTATAATTCTAATCCTCCCCACCGGATGCCGAGGAATCCTCGTTTTCTTTTTACGACGCGCCGCTGCACGTGCACGTCGAAAACGCTGTTTCATGCCACTCCGTGAAAACATACACTCTTGACTCTTGATGTGGAGGGGTTGGGGCCACGTCAAGCTCGGATTTGACATAGGAGTCATCGCTACTGCACTCATCAGAAATCTGGGAGCACAACTCAGAACGACCAACAGCAACACCAGGTACAGAAGAGACAGGTAATGCAGTGCCGGTGTCGGATGGCATCTCCTAGTCATCAGGAAGAGGACCCGTAGAATCCTGTTGCTCCACCGCCTCAGCGTGGAGGACGGGTGGTACTGCACTGAAACACTGTAAAGACTGGCCAGCAGGCAATGTCTCTGCGGGAACATCTGAACTCACGGGAACTGTCACGTCTACGGGTAAAGTGAGGGACGCAGATTCAACACACTTTTTAACATCAACAGAAGTAGCTACATAATCTCTAGTAATACTGGAATCACAATTAACGTCAGTAGACAAATCATTACAGCCAGAATGTGCACCTTCTGTATAGCCGTATCAGAAGAACGAGACTGGAGTGGGGCGTCCTCGAATTCTGTACCGTCCTCAGTCCGACGGCGTTTGACTTGCACTGCAAGAGCCGTCGTACCCTCATGGACAGAGGCCGCACTGGGACGCGCCGGTAACGGTGGAAATTCGCGAGGACTAGGGGGTGATGTTGCCCCTACATCGCTTAAAGCTGGAGATTGAGTTACAACTGACTGCGAAGACACTATGTCTGCTAACGTTAAAGGGAGGCGTTTCTGATAAGACGACGTCAGGACAGTAGTACTGCGCGGACAATCAGAACTGAGATGACCGCTTTCGCTACAGAGAAAATATGTTCCTTCTGGCCCTGCATACGTAACATGGGTCCGGTAACCACAAACAGTTAAGTGGGAAGGAATATTCTTTTTAACGCACACGTCCACAGCCCGGATACCATTATAACACTGGAAGCGGGGTTGTGCTGACCAGCGTTCCCATCGTATATACCGTATTGGCTCTGAGCACTATGGGACTTAACATCTGAGATCATCAGTCCCCTAGAACTTAGAACTACTTGAACCTAACTAACCTAAGGACATAACACACATCCATGCCCCAGGCAGGATTCGAACCTGCGACCGTAGCAGTCGCGCGGTTCCGGACTGAAGCGCCTAGAACCGCTCGGCCACCGTATCCGGCCATTCAATGTGCTGGTGCTTAAGGAACAGTATATTTTCAAGGAGTAAACGGCATAACGAAAAACCAATCAAATATGGGCTACTAGTGAAGATGGTAAATACAATATGGCGTCCTGCTTTCTACGGGCCTCAAGTTTTCAGCTTGTGGTGTAGCAAGCTTCTTCTTTCCTATTGGTTCTACTTTACGAGACGCATAGCCGAAATATCGCCGATATTATTTTGTGTTTCACGTGAGGAAATGGCTCCGCAACGTGACATCTCAGGAACGTCAAGAAACTCGTAGAACGCCACGTCAACGTTAGCTAACTCGTCCCTTGTGCCGACGGCTCTGTTACCGATTCGACGACGCGGCATGCGCTGTGGTTGAGTAGGGCAGAGGAATGCATCACCTGTCCTCGATTGCTCACTGACATATCTGTATATTGCTTTTCTTATACTGACAGTTTCCTTTATGAGGACTGGTTTTTCTGATAATGGTTATCCAACGGACTGTATTCCTAGCTTATATTACTGTGCAATAGATCTTTTGCAGTGAACTAAACCTGAAATTTATATTTTGCTGTTTTCAGATAGTTTGCTCGTTAGTTACTGTGTTTTGCGATGATGCTTCCTTTCGTTTCTAAGCAAAAGGTTTACAATCTCTGTGCAAAATCAGTGGTAGGCCGCTTTTGATATCATATTGATGTGAAAATTAATTAAATTGATCAATCAGCCACACCCCCATCCACCCCCGTACCCTCTCCCCCCCCCCCCCGACCACCCCCACCCCCAGATAACGTCACATGTTTTTCTCATCCTGCATGTGTGCCCCTGCCACAGCCACAGCCCCTCCCGAATTTCGGCGGGATTTTCGAATTTTGGTGGGAATTTCAATTTTGTCGGGAATTTCTTTGTACTAGGGCAGTGCTGACAACCCACCCCGCCTCCCCACCCAGAAATTGGTGAGAAATTGAAATTGGCAGTACTCGTTGTGGGTCTTGAACCCTGGTCCTCCTGGGTGGAAAGCCCAAGTGTACCCTCCTAACACAATTGAATTACCAGAGGTGCTTCGACTTGACGAGAAATTAAAAATGGCGGTGTCCTTTCGAGGACTCAAACCCTGATTCTACTGGATGGAAAGCCCAAGTGCACCCCCTAACACATGAAAACTGTCCAGATGCTGGAGAAGAAGGTTAGTTTAGTGTACTGTATTTATTTTGGTCGGAAAACTGACACAAAGATCGATCCTAATTACGTAATTAATCACAAAGACCAGGCCTAGTTACACAACTATATGCATAGTGCTACACAATGGCGGCATAAAAGCACAATACAACTCAAAAATTGATGACACCATACTACTGGTGTTATCCTACTGGGAAAAAATTTCGCAATACCACTCAAAACTAGTGACACACAAACTCAAACTCTACCCTTCACCTACAAGCTGGCGGGAAAAGGCATGGGTGTAAGGCACTATCTTTGTTCTTTTTGGTGGGAAATACGTTCAACCCGACGAGATGCTTGTGTTGGACAGAGAGGAGCTTAAAAAGTGCATTACCTATAAGCATACAGTATCTATCGCTCTTTGATGTCAGAGTTCACTACAGATAACTGCTGAAAAACCATCCTGCAGCCCAGGTAATCAAAGCCAATACACGATACCACAAATGATGGAAAGCGACACAGTTTTGATTACACTTCGAAATTGTTGTGAAGACACCAACACTCGTAATGAACTGGTCATAATGCAGCACATGTACTGGGTAAAATCGTCGTCCTAAAAGACCGCAGAGGGGTCGGTAGTTGGACGTGCGTTCTCCTCGTTAGGCTCCACGAACTGTCGAATATCGAGCCCCTCTTCCTCCCTCCCTCCGCCTCTACCTCCCTCCATCCACCTACGGGGGAGACACATGCTTCCTGAAATGGCCAGCTGCACTGCTGAGCATCTCGCAGTTTCTCTGTACCCTCACTGCCCCCCCCTCCCCCCCTCTTTTGCCACCATCCTATGCAGTCGCTGGCCGCACTCGGCTTTTCACCATCTAGCCACCACCTTGGAGTGACTCTCCTGCGCCAACACAATAAAGTGCAACTTGTTCGTTTAAAATATAGCCACAGAGCCCCCACGCACCGCCCCCTCGGCAGAGAACGGCTCTGTCCGGCAACCACTTGCAGGAGACGCGCCCCTGCTGCCGCTCCCTTTGCGCCACTCGCGATACACAGCATGCCTTCAAGTGGCATCCTAGGCAACACAAAAGGGAAATTAAGTAGCATAGCACCGCCCATTCAGAGAACGCTCCAGATGACCATTTCAAAAGTCGGCTGCGTGCGAAACAGGAAGCCCCTGGCCGCCTAAGGCGAGCGCATCCTCACGCCGGCAGCCCTCAGAAACATGAGAAAATGACTGCTATCCCGACCGAGAGAGAGCCACGGCCTGTTAGGGAATTTGCCCGCAGCAGCCCGGCATTCTGCGCTGGAGTATTTAACATCAACTCGACTGTATAATCCACGAAAATAGTTAAAGTCCTTTTTCTTTTAGATTTATGAGTAAACTCGGTGTAGTTTTTACATTCGACTGCAGAAAAAAATCTATATTTAACAATTTATTTCAGCTTGTTGAATGGAGTACACGACCTGAGAGCATCTCTCGCGTTGAGTGTCTGTAAATAAACTGTCATGCACGTGTGTAATACAAACATTTCAGAGAATCTTTCACGCTATTGGCACACATGTCGGAAAAAAACACATTCATTTTACGTTTGACAACAACAAGCTATAATTCAAGAGAACGTAGCTGTTTTGTACACTATGAGAGGTTCCATTTTACCAGTGCCATTCTATATCATAGCAGCGTTTACGAAACAAATCGTGAGAGCCTGTCTAGCCCTGTGTAGGTTGGAGATTGAAATTTCATTAAAAGATATCGCCGCAACGAAAAATAAAGAAACGCTTGTCAATAATCATTCTGTGGTGCCCTATCCATCTATTCTACGCGCCAGGCGGCAAGTCATTGATATCAGTTTGATAGGAGGATTAATTACATTGATCATGAGAGTCACTTTGTATGGCGAGTAATTTTTTTTCAGCAGTCGGATTATACTCGTCAAGTAGGACAACTGGGAATCCATGGAGGGAACACGATGCTCTTTTCGAGGAACACTATTGAGAAATGACATCTGAAGCTGACCACAGAGGGATTCCACAGCCCACAACATACATTTTGCGTAAGGACTGCACTATTAAAAGCACGATCATAATGCCTATGTTACCATCACCTTGCATAAAAAGTGGTCTTGAGTCTACAGGCCGCTTGTAGTGTTAACCTTTCAGGCAGAAATGCTGTCCGCAATTTGGAATCAAGTCTATCCATTCAACCACATATTTGCATTGGATCCTGTAGAGACATCTTTCAATGATTACAGCCACTGGTGAATAATATTCGTGCCACTCTCGTACCTCGAAACGAGTCACCTTTTCTCGAACCTATCTGCTAAGGATCCCATACATCAAGAACTGCAGTGCTGTTTTTAGACAGTCCATCTGCATCTTGTAACTGCTCCTAAGTCTCTGCCCTGCCCTCCCTGCAATTTAGTCTATGTGATCGTCCCAATTTAAGTGTGACCTGTACGGAAGTCGGAGAGTGCTATATCTGAGACCTTCTGCATCTTGTGGGGAAATGGGACAAGCTGAGTTAATGCAACACGAGCGCGTTTTGACCACTCGGTGGAAATGGGAACATGGTGTCATAGCTCCACCAACCGTGTACAGTGTGTAAGGCCATCGCCAAACGGAGGTTCCCCCTGCAACACGGGGTAGTAGAAGAGATAGTACGAGCAGTTTGGTGGTGTTTCTTGTTGGGAAAATTAAGAAGACCACACATCATACATGGCATGGAGGAAGGACGAAGATTTTGCTACTGCATTGCTACACGTCTCCAAACTACATACAGGTAGTCTGAAGGAGATCTGTGTCTCTCGGGGTTCATTCATGCCTATCACCCAAACATATGTGGCAATCCTATTAAATATACAGGTATTGGTTCATTGGAGCAGGTGGTTCGTGATCGAAGTCGCTGCCACAGACCGGTGTAAAGTTTCATCACCTGTACTGTAGAATGACCATAGCCAAGAGCCTATCAACCACACAAGAGGGTTCCTGTATTGTTGCTTCATAAGCAGTTTAATACATTTTTTGGTTGTAACACACTCAATCAGTGTACACTGCCTTACACTTTGTTTTTTCTACTATGACTTAGATATCCGTGTCAGTTCCTGCTAAACCGACATTAAGACGTGTCGATCCTCTGGCTTTCGCAGAAAACTGAACATCGCATGGCATAAACTATACAGCTACCACAACACAGGCTGGTAGAAATAAAACAGAGGTGATGTTTCTCATTGACAAAAATGTGGAAGACATCGCAACATACGGAAACTGGAAGAGTTTGCGGTATCGTAGAATGCTTCCAACAGCTATTCGAAGGTGATTACCTGTACAGTTAATCTCATCTTTCCATCGACATGGTAGCGGATGTCTCGGTGCTCCGTTTCGAAAAGCATTGTTCCTTCATTTTGCAGTCATGTACATGATTAATGTTCCAGTGTTGACCCCCGCCGCAAGGTGCTGTTCACAACACGCAATACATTGCTCGAAAAATTATACGATACACACTGCTTTAGCACCGTCGATGATGAACAATAGAACACTCGATTAACTGGGGAACTAGAGATGTTGCGTGGATTTGAAATTACCGATTCATTCAAATAACCATTGAAAATATATTTAACGAAAGCAGTTGACAAAAATGCAATTAGCTATTTCACGCTTGCTCTTGAAAATCGCAAATTTCCTAGGTTTCAAAATAAAGCAATTACCCATTCTGTTGGTATTTATGTCTGTATATAAAACACGGCGTTAAAAATCGGATATGGCTGTTGTGATCCCCTGTCCTAAGGCTGCTTTATCGGCAGCTCTCCACGCTAGTCTATCCTATGCGTGTCTCCTCAAATTTTCATATCTAGCGCAACCTACATCCTTTTGTACCTCGTTACTACATTCGTTCTTAGATGCCTCTTCGTCAATTTTTATCTTCCACATCTTCCTCCTTTGGCAAGCTGTCGATTCCTTGAGCCCTCACGATGTATATCATCAACTGATCCCTTCCTTTACTCAGAGTCTACTACAATTTATTTTTCCCAGTCCGATTCACAATGTTCTCATTGGTTATCCGATCTCCCCATCTGACCTCCAGCATTCTTCTGAATCACTTTCCTTTACAGCTAAATGATTACGTTTCACTTCCATAGAACGCTTCACTCCAGTGAACATCCCTCAGAAAAGATTGTTTTTACATTTAAATTTATATTCGATGTTGAAAAATTTCTCTTTTTCAGAAATTCATTTCTTGCTGTACCAGTTTGAATGTCATAACCTCTCTACTTCCACCATTATTAGTTTTTTTGCTGCCGTAATAACAAAATTAAAGGGTTACTGGACCTATAGCATATGCATTTATAAATATCAAAAATAGTACAGTTATTTCATAGCTCAAATGAGTACATACTGAAAAAGTATCTGACTGTAAGTACACTCAAAGCTACGACGTCGCGTGCACTTACCACTGCACAAGAGGAACAAGCACACACCAAATATATAAGAACAATGCAGTCGATTTTCGTATGCGTTGTTCTCGTCAGTCGCTAAGAATTATGTCCGATGATTTTGCTTATTGGAAAACTGCGTCATGAACTTTACGTATAGTATACGTGGCTCAAACTAGTGACGTAACGCTCACACCTTAACGTGTTGGATGGCTAAAAAATTCTGATTCTGACTCCAGAATCAGTTTTTATCTGCCCATTAAATTCCAGAATTTTTTAACTTGTTCCATTTGTTCTCATATTATCGTGTTCACGTATGCGTGACGGACTACATGAGAGTTTTTTCAGTTTCGCTTTTATCGACGTTTTCAACATTTCTTTAACTGCATTAAAGCAATTTGATTACTAATTCATCACTTCAGTTTCCATATGAGGCACCAAACTAAAAATTCCTGATTACGATACTGAGATTTTAAAATCTGTTAAAGCATTGAGACATCTTTTAGGGCTACTGTCACGGCACAAAATTTCATTTAGTTACGATTAGTATGTTGCAGTCGTAGCAAATAGTATGTGACTCAAAACGTGGAAAAATTAAATTATTCAAAACTTGAGAAACCACAACTATCGTATTTCGTTGTTATAAAATTTTCAACAAATTCAATTGAGTTTATGAAAAGTTCAAACTCACAAATAATTCATGGCAGTCGTTCTGAAAATAGAAAATCAGAATGAAAGTTTTTAAAAACTTTTTGTGAGTAAGAATAGTCGTATGGCATGGCTATGTGGGACTCCATCAAGAGGGTGTTCAACGGCCTGGTGCAAGTTAATCAATTCGAAGCCACTTCATCAAGATGCGGTGTCCATGTCGTATCCTAATAATCCTACTAGCGAAAGTGGAGCTACTGTTTAATGTTGAATACAGAAACAACAATCGTTCCTACACAGCTTCACGTCATTGAGACATGGTGGCCTGGGTAAATTCAAACTAACAAATTTCTCGGTCTGATCTTGATTCGAACCCACTATCTTTTGTTTGACAGGTATGCTCTTTACCAATAAACTACAACTCCTGACTTTTATGTGGTAAGAAATTTCATTCGCTTACGATACATATTTTATTAGCTTTCAGATTCCTGTAGTACTCCAATGGTAAATAAATAAAATTCGCGTAGTTCTCTTCGACGCGAGTTTGAAAATCAAGAAATCCAAAATCGTATGGTTGAGTTTTCGTTTTGGAGTACTAGGAGTACAAAAATTTTCTGTCTGATACGTTGTGAATTGAGGAGTTGGTTGATTGCAATGTTATTTAAATGAGTGAGAAATGAAAATAAAATATTTATCCTTGGTGCACTTTTGAAATTATGGAAAGAGAATTACAATGTTTAGGTGTGGTCGATGTATCGGTATGCATGCGACAGCATGCTTACCAATATCTTCCATTACGCCGCGCATAAAAACTGGATATTTAGATGCTCATACCTCGGGTTCTGTTAGTGATGAAAGATAGGATCAAGTGTTTTGGATTGCCCTTGCCTCAGGGATCATTTGTATACCCAACAGTAGGATCGTCTTAATGTAAATATCCTACAATACAATGTCAAATTATGGATATTAGACGTTTCCTCCTCCTTAGGGAAATGGAGCAAACTGATTTGAATTTGATGTGGCCTACGGCGGGCTTGATGGGACTTACGATGGCACCACCATTAGGTCATGAGCGATTCCTCGGAACACCCCAAGAAAGTGTCTTCTTACTATATTTTCGCCGTCATCAGCGGTCCAACACCAGGCCGAGGATTCCAAGATGGCTGTGAATAACCAATGGCTGAAATTTTTTCTATATATTCCTAAGATCCCGGTGTCAACAGCCTTGAAAATTTTCTTGCCATCTTTATACCTTTCCCACAGACAGAAGTTCAAAGTTGGCCTACTGGTATACGTAAAATATGCACGTAAAAATTAAATAAATTGGCTGATGACGGGTACACTCGTGATAGACCCGTGATTTAATTAAACTGACGGATATATCCGTGAATGAATGAATGAATGAATGAATGATGCGTCTGCGTAAATTCATGGGAGTCCCCAAATCCCTAGACGATACGAGGTGTAATGATATTAAAGGCAATGCAGTTCTCTGCTGCGAGTTGAATCACCCTCCCAAACAGCAGGGTACTGACGGGGAGAAAAGCCTGCAGTACATCTGCGGTGATAATGGCGTTCTGTCTCAGAGTACATCAATCGTCGAGTAGTATCGTGAATCTACGTTGGGTGCTATATTGGCCTGGTTTTCTGAGATAGACGTAAGAGGGTCAGCTAAAGCACTCAGCCAAATACCACACCTCGATATCCATAATCATGTCTACGATCCGTTAAATGGAGGGTCCAGTTTCATTAAATTCCCAGAGGACATTGGAAAGCAAGCAGGCTTGTATTAACTTTCAAAATGAAAGGGATAACGCTTGTTTTGCATCATCAGTCCTGGCTTGTCAGAGAAATGCTTACTATATATACCATCCCGAATGCATGACAACACGCAGTGTACCGAAGAATAAAATCACTGGAAGTTTTAATTTGGTTGTATCGTGTTCCCTGTAACGATTTAGGACATACCAAAATTTTAGGCACAAAATCCTGGAATATCGGTTCATGTTTATGGCCTCAGGAATCAGAAAAGCAAGCCATATGATCAGGACAGCATACTGTAGTTGGAGCACTCAATTTTTCGAAGTATGCAGGCTAGTGTGACCTTCATGTAAACATTCTACTCTTCCCTGAAGGTGATAATCAGCATTACATATGGTTCAAAGACATGTCCTGCCTCCTTTACAGACAATTGTTGAAACATGAACATAAAAACACATTTGCTTCAGGTGTCTAAATACCTTTTCGGAAGAAAAGTATCTGAAGAACTGTGAATCCAAGGGAGAGGTAAATGTTGTGATGCCTACAGAAGAAAAAAGATTCATTAACTTCAACAATCATCACCAACAGGAACTAGGTCCATTTGTTGTACACGCTGTCTTCGAATGTCTCCTCGCCTTATTACCCACTGTGAAGAGAACCCCTTTGCCTTACATACCACCTTCATGCGAAAATATGTACTGTATGCGGCAGCTTACCAACTCGCGTTCTCATATGATTCAATTCTTAATCACTTTAAATCTTATGCAGGGGATAATCCTGCAGTTTGGTTGCTCACTGGGCTTGATAAACTCTCATGAGATTTTGATACGCTTTACAGTACCAACATCTCCGTGACTGAATCGGAGGAGGATAAAAAATTATACAATGCTGCTATTAAATATCATGTTTGTGGGTTACCGTTAGACAGAAAAGCTGAAACCTCCCGTAGGTACCACGACTGCATCTTACGAGGGAGTCCCGCTGTTCAGCTCACAACGCATGCAACATGAAGTATCAGTTACCAAGGCACATATCCATTTTCTTCCATAATTTAAGTGACTACGATGCTCACTTTCTAATTGAGCAGTTGGCTAATTTCGACTGGGAGAAAAATCAGGCCAGTGTCCTGCCTGAGAGTGTTGAGAAATATATTTTATTCTCCATATTGACGCCAAAGTTATGCTTCACTTCGTTGACATGCTACTTTTATGCAGGCGCCATTCAAGGAACTCGCTGAAACTCTACTTTCGGAGGATATGCATATCACCCAATCTCCATACCCCGGTGAGGAACTGTTTCAGCTTGTAACTAGGAAAGGAGTTTCCCTTATGCGTATCTGGATAGTAAGGCGAAACTCGACGAACCAGGCTAGCTGACATATCTGCATTTACCACTACTCTCACAGGTGATACCATAACTAGTGCAGATTATGAGCATGCTGCGACTGTCTGGCGCGAATTCAACATTCCCAATTTGGGTGAATACACAAGACTGAGGTGCGCTTGCTTCTGGATGTTTTTGAAAAGTCCCAGAGGGTATACATGAACACATAATCTCTGGACCCCGGCTTTTGTTGCACGGCATCTGTCTTGCCCTGGGACGCAATGCTCAAGAAAACGAGACACAGCATTGAACTTTTGAATGATAATGATATGCTTCTTTTTTTTCAGAGCGGGATCCGTGAAGGACATTGCCAGTATGTCCACAGACATGGTTCAAAATGGCTCTGAGCACTATGGGACTTAACTTCTGAGGTCATCAGTCCCCTAGAACTTAGAACTACTTAAACCTAACTAACCCAAGGATGTCACACACATCCATGCCCGAGGCAGGATTCGAACATGTGACCGTAGCGGTCGCGCCGTTCCAGACTGTAGCTCTAGAACCGCTCGGCCACCCCTGCCGGATCCATAGACATGCTAAGGCAAATAATGCACATATGGGTGTTGGTTCAATGCATCCCTCGATTCGAGTTATATTCCATATTTTGATGTGAATAACTCATATGGGTAGGCCGTGATGCATCCACTGCTGGTTGATGGTTTATAACGGGTGCCCGAAAACGTATTAGAGGTATTAGGTGGCAAAATAATGGATCTGGCGGCTGATTCTGATGTAGGGTATGTGGTGGAGGCAGACCTCATAAACTCTGTTAGTATGCATGAAATGACAAGCGACTTGGCGTTATGTCGAGAGCAACAATTTCTGGGAGAAAGCACTATCCCTAAAATGATGGCCACTGTAGGACGCAAGCAGAGGTACATTATACATTATCGTCATCTCCAGCAGTGTCTCAGCTTATGGATGGAGCTAGGTAGAATCACCCGGGCTATCTCCTTCAATCAGACCCCCTGCTTGAAGGAGTATATTGAATTAAATACCGAAAAGAGGGCGGGAGTGACAAGTGATTTCGAAAAACGATTTACACAATTTAATGAATGATTCAATTCTTGATTAAACCATGAATAATGTAAGAAATTAACGCGATATTTTGATTAGGACCGAATGAGATGGACATTGGGGCGAAAGAAAGTGTATTGCCAGACCAAATTTTAAGTGGATCACTATTTTCAATGCGAACTTTGTTGTTTGGCAGATGTCGAAGGTTTCAGTGGAGATTACGAAACTTATCTATTTGGATATGTGTATTCTGGACATCTCCAAACTCCACATGTACTGCTTTAAGTATAAGTTTGCTAAAGCTCATTTCGTGGAACCAAAGTTGTTTTAAATGGAAGCAGATAGCTCCATCTGTTGGGTGAAGAACTACGATCCATTTGAAGTAATTAGGTGTCACAGTAATGAATTCGACACATCAGGATACACAACCGATAATCCTAATGGCATTGTTCCTCAGAACAAGAAGTTATCAGCTTAGTGAAAGATGAGCAAATGGATTGCCGATTGTGGAATGTGTGGGTGTACGATCCAAAATTCACGCGTATTGTATAATAGATGGAGCCACCCAGTTGGGGGCTAAGGGTTTGCGACATGCGGCATCACGTGTCCTCATGGTCGAAGACTACTTGCAGTGCCTGTACGACGCTGTTCGCCGAGCTCCGCCGCAAACTCTGCATTTAGTACAGCAAACTAGTATTCGATCGCGAGATCACAAGGTGTACACTGTTCTGCAATCTAAAATCAGATGTCATCTCATGACGATAAAAGAGCCATTTGCGATGACAGGATTTAATACTCTTGTACCCACACTATTTACTTGAAGCGCGAGAGAGGTGGGGGACTCCGACGATGTGAACGAGAGAGAGAGAGAGAGAGAGAGAGTGACTGGCTGAGTAAGAGCTTGTGGCAAATAGTATGACCCTTTTTCGTTGTGTAGATATTGTATGTGTGTGATGTATGATGTACCTGCATTTGTGATTGCTTATATGTGCCAGTGTGTATGCTTGTGAGCGCGTTTGAGTGCGGATGTCAATGTAAATATGTATGCCTTTGTGTAAGTACGTTCTGTTTATTTTCTTCTTCATAAGTAACATATTATGTATGCATGAATATATAAGCATCATGTACTGGAAAAAAGTAATGAAAAACTTAAAAAGAATTAAAAATGTGCAGTACATTTAAAGAAGATTAAAAATTGGACTAAAATCATCACAAAAGTTAAAAAATCGTAAATGAAGGAAAAAATAGTTTACCGTGTTTCACTCTTGCACTTCATGTGCCTGTGTGATTGTGTGAGTGTGTGTGTAAATAGAATAGTTTTTAAATTTCACCTAGTGCTACCTGTCCAAGTCATACTAGTTTTAAGTGCGACTTCCACCCCATTCATTTTAGTGCAGCTGTTTAGGATGAACATTTTAGGGCCACCCACCGAATTGTATTATTAAATTACTTCAACTGCTTGAGATCAAAAACGTCTGGAGCCACCCAGTTCAAAATATAAATTAAGTCTTTTGTTTTGGTGGAATTTCACTAGTAATAGTAATGGTATTAGTGGAAGTGGAAGAGAAACTGTACCTCTGCAATAACTAATCAGTAGTGCAATGTAAAGTAAAATTTTTTTCAGCTGACACTATTACTTGCAATAACAAGAACTGTGAATAAAAAATTTCAAACAGTAACAAGAACTGTGAATTTCAAGCAGTATTACTACGCGTATTTTAAAGACAACAAGATTTGTGAATGTAAAGCTGTATTGCTACTGTGAATATTTATCTCTGAATAAAATAGTAGTTATTCCTTACCACACATCTTCGTTCTTATTTCACAGATCCCTACCTTTGCAGGTCTATATAAAGGCTGTGCAAGATGCACAAGGTATTAGTTTGAAGCACGAGGGATCTGACATTTAAGATAGAGGAAACCAAAATATATGTAATGACTGCATGGGATTTCGCCTATCGTGTATCATGTATAGGTTTTTGGGTACAGGCGGCGCGTGATCGTGTCCGCTTCTAAAAACATACAGCAAACATGTCTGAAATTATATCACCTGTGCTTGAACAAAGCTACAGACGTAGGATCTGGGCAAAGCTACATACTATCTAAGCGGGAGCTAGAAAGAAACACAGAATGTGAGATACAAAATTCATTTATTTTCATTAATACAACTTACACTGAAGTGCCCCTGCGAGCACGCTGAAGTAATACTGGAGGGAATTGACACCATGAATCCCGCAGGGCTGCCCATAAATCCGTAAGAGTATGAGGGGATGGAGATCTCTTCTGAACAGAACGTTGCAAGGCATCCGCTTCAGTTAAGTCGTTTACTTTCTTCTCGCCTGCATTAAAGCGATCATTCAGTGTATTGTTCAGCCTCGGAGGGGTATGACAATATGCCTCTAGTTCCATGAGTAGGCTTCCAACTTTATGTTCGAGAGAATGAATTTTCGTGTCCAGGTACAAGCGAATGTGTTGTCTATGCCCACCCATCCTAGCAGACTGAGCTCCCGGCATGCACGCGAATTTATCCATGGTTGATACTTATACTGATGTACTCACCTCTTTCCATGGCTATATATATATAGGAACTCCTGGAAGTTCCGTCTATACCTCCCATCATTTAATGTTCATGTTTTATCAATAACGGGGAACCCATACTTTGATCGATTCCAGGAATCTGCACATGTCTTTACAAAATAACTGAACGACATATCGGTTCTTGCATGAGTCTGGTAAATGTCTTTTAAATTCAGACTGTCTTGTTTGAATGCCATAATTAGGTTTACATTATCTATCACCAACTGTTTTGAGATTCTGGAGTAAGTCTGACTCAGATAAAATACAACAGCCAGATGGCAACCAAAACAGTAATATCGCCATATTTGATCATCAAATATGAACCCTGTTTTTGGCTTTAATTTTTTCTGGTGGACTGATATAACTGCTATCAATTAATGTCAAGCATGTTACACCGTGTACACCAAGCAATATCTACTGTAACAGTTGGTGTTTTCGAAAATACACATGCATTCCCAAAGCGGACTCCATCCGATTGTGTTAGCAGCGACATGAGATAATTTGTCTTGCCGCAGTTGGATGGACCTACAAGTATTGCATGTATGTTGTAGGGAAGGAGTACACCATTCTTTTACCTGTATTGTTGCACGCCATCACAGCTCCAGTCGCTTAAACAAAGTCTTAATGCTTCACCCACCATGCCATGATACCTACTATGTCAGATAATGGCTTTTACTAAGAATTTAGTTAAACGACATAATTTTCTGCTGTTGCATGTTTGCAGTGAAAATACTGGTCACAATAGGTTTAGTACCTTCAGAAATAAAAATACAGACATAGTTACATACGAGGGCTGGACCTTTAATAGTGGCAACCTCTTATTTACTGCTCGTACAATATAGATACGTATTTTGAAGTTTTACTGACCTTCAAAGTAGTCACCAGTATCGTGCATAATCCGTTGCCAGCGATGTGGGAGTCGTAGGATACTCTTAGAAGTGCCAGTTGTGTTAAAAATTCAAGCGGAGCGGTCTAATGCCCAACGAATTTGTAGTGGCTCTGAAGCGAATGCCGTGAAGTGTTTCCTTCAGTTTAGATATCGAGTTGAAGTCACGAGGGCTTAAGTCACTGGAGTGCAGTCGGTGGTATAGCACTGAGCAGCCCAGTCAGTCAAACAAATCAGTAACAGCTTGCACTGTACGTGCTTGAGCATTGCCGTGCAAAATGATAGTCAGGTCCAGCAGAAAGTGTCATCACTTCTGTCTCTAAGCTGGTCGTAGGTTGTGTTCCAAAACTGAACACCATAGAGACAGAAGTGATGGCACTTTCTGCAGGACCTGACCATCATTTTGCAGGGCAATGCTCAAGCACATAGAGTGCAAGCTGTTACTGATTTGTTTGACTGATGGGGCTGCTAAGTGCTATACCACCTACTGCACTCCAGTGACTTAAGCCCTCGTGACTTCAACTCGATTTCTAAACTGAAGGAAACACTTCACGGCATTCGCTTCAGAACTGCTACAAATTCGTCGGGCAATAGACCGCGCCGCTCGAACTGTCAACACAACTGGCACTGCTAAGGGCATCCTACGACTTCCATATCGTAGGCAACGGGTTAAACACAATGCTGGTGACTACTTTGAAGGCAAGTAAAACTTCGAAACACGTATCTATTTTGTATGAGCTGTAAATAAATAGTTGCCGCTATTAAAGTTTCAACCCTTATAGATTTTTATTCAGTAATCATACACGGGATGCACTACATCAACAAGTTCTTCCTTTATCTTAACCTCAGTACAGAATATAGAAAATGAAGCCGCCTTGCTAGCATTGAATTCAGCATGTACAGGGTGATTCAAAAAGAATACCACAACTTTAGGAATTTAAAACTCTGCAACGACAAAAGGCAGAGCTAAGCACTATCTGTCGGCGAATTAAGGGAGCTATAAAGTTTCATTTAGTTGTACATTTGTTCGCTTGAGGCGCTGTTGGCTAGGCGTCAGCGTCAGTTGATGCTAAGATGGCGACCGCTCAACAGAAAGCTTTTTGTGTTATTGAGTACGGCAGAAGTGAATCGACGACAGTTGTTCAGCGTGCATTTCGAACGAAGTATGGTGTTAAACCTCCTGATAGGTGGTGTATTAAGGGGCTCCGGAACGCCCTATACTTGCAATGTTAAAATAGCGCTTATAAATTACATCTTTCCTCACAAAGTATTTGAGGTAGGAAGTTGAACTTTTTACAGATTATTTATTGGAATATGGGCTACAACTTAACACAGGGATTTTACAAAATTTTAGTTCAGTTATTAAAGATGATTTTTTTTTTCAATTGTAATGAAAATTCACAACTTTTTTTTGCAATTTTTATTTATATATTCAAAAATATACAGTTTTTTGGAAAAAGGCTGTGTTAAATTATGCAGAAGGTACTGTGTAACATTTACTGAAAGTTTGAAACAAATACGTTTGGAAGATCCTTAGAAAACATGTAATTAGTATGAGAAAATAAAAGTTTTGGGAATCGAGCGACAAAGATTGGATTAACTTTTTAGTGCATTCCAGGTCCATAGGATGGATTATCTTCATCCTCTGCAAACTCCTCCTCCAGCTTCCTCTTGTTCCTCCTCCTGTTTACTCTTGCTTGTATTTCTAGACTCTTTACAGCCCTGTCTGCAGCCCGAAGGCGTTCCTTGTCTAAAGCAAGCATCGCTCGTACCATGTTAGAACCTATCTTCATTCCCATATTTCTAAATACCTTTGGCTTTCCAACATTTCTCCTTTTCTTAAAAGCCTTCAGAGGATTTCTAATAACTTTACTTTTACTCATTATTATACATCAACAAAACAGAGACTCAAGAAACAGAATTAATTACGAATATTTTCGAGATAACGACAGAGTAAATAAACAATCGACAATCACACCAGCGATATATATTGAACCATCACAGGTTAGCCACAACACATACTTTATCTCACATCACTAAAATGTACCTGATGAACACGGACGTTAATAATAACACCATTTGACAGCAGTTCAACAGCGCCACAGTGGGTCACGCACATGTAGAACACATTTCAAAAAAAATTTAAAAATAGTTGTAGTCTTCGGAATTGAATAAATTATATATCTATTAAAAGGTAATAGTCTGCAGATTCAGAAAACACAAAAAAGTAAAAATTGAACTTTTCATGATTTTGAGCCTTTCCGGAGCCCCTTAAACGTTGGTATAAACAGTTTACAGAGAATGGGTGTTTGTGCAAAGGGATAAGTTCTGGACGGCCGAGAACGAGTGATGAAAATGTATCACGCATCCAGCAAGCATTTGTTCGCAGCCCAGGAAAATCGACTCGCAGAGCTAGCAGAGAGCTGCAAATTCCACAATCAACTGTATGGAGAGTCCTACGAAAAGGTTAGTTATGAAACCTTATCGTCTGAAATTGGTTCAAGCACTATCTGCAGCTGATAAGATTAAAAGAATCGATTTCTGTAATTTTATCCTTGCTCAAATGGAAACAGATGAATCTTTCGTTTCAAAGATTGTGTTTAGTGATGAAGCAACTTTCCACACTAACGGGAAAGTCAACCGTCACAATGTCTGTATATGGGGCACAGAGAATCCGCGGGAAACAACTCAGTATGAACGTGACTCGCCTAAGGTAAACGTTTTCTGTGCTATTTCAGCCAATAAAGTTTTTGGTCCCTTTTTCTTCGAAGGTGCTACTGTAACTGGACTACAGTATCTGGAGATGTTAGAGAATTGGCTGTTCCCTCAGCTCGAACAAGAAGCACAACAATTCATATTTCAGCCGGATGGAGCGCCACCACATTGGCACTTATCTGTCCGTAACCACCTGAACGTCAACTACCCGAGGCGATGGATGGGCCGCGAGGCAGCCCGTGACAGAGCACTTCATCACTGGCCTCCAAGAAGCCCTGATCTTACCCCCTGCGATTTTTTCTTATGGGGGTATGTTAAGGATATGGTGTTTCGGCCACCTCTCCCAGCCACCATTGATGATTTGAAACGAGAAATAACAGCAGCTATCCAAACTGTTACGCCTGATATGCTACAGAGAGTGTGGAACGAGTTGGAGTATCGGGTTGATATTGCTCGTGTGTCTGGAGGGGGCCATATTGAACATCTCTGAACTTGTTTTTGAGTGAACAATAAACTTTTTAAATACTCTTTGTAACGATGTATAACAGAAGGTTATATTATGTTTCTTTCATTAAATACACATTTTTAAAGTTGTGGTATTCTTTTTGAATCACCCTGTATTTCTCTCAAGCGTATCGGCAGTACATTTGTTTCTGTTGGTACCATCTTGATCCACTGTTCAAAGTCGTCTACAGTCACACTATTCATACAGAAATTCTCTGCAGAGTTCCTATACACAGCTTTAACACTAGACAGCCATCTGTTCAGTCTTTCCAACACGGTGGATAGCAGCATCTGTAGACCAAACGAGTCTGTAATGTGCAGTGTGGTAGATAAATGGATGTGTCACCCGATTTCACATAGAGTGCAGAGTCATCGTACACTGTTGTAATGGATAGAGTTAGAGCAGCACAGTAAATGTCTGGAGAAGGACTGCTCAGATGATACTCTGCAGTCAACTGGTGCTTGATGTAGGCTTTTGCACGTCATAGTTCATCCAAATCCACCTCCATAAACTGCACTTTAACACCTTTAGCTGCATTCTCCATCTCTATCACCACACGCCAGTCTCTGTCTGTGGATGCTTCTATACCAATATGTAAACGCTTCAAATTACTAGCAGTTAAATTATACACTGAAGTGAACAATAGTGATGCACAGGGATTAATTGGTATCTTCTCATCCACTACATCATCACTTTGTCCATGCTGTATCACTGAAATATACTGTGATGACACGTATGATGGGGTCCAGTACCGACATGTGTCACGCCCATTAGGACCCCTGGTACACTTCTGCGAGTAGGGGCTGGCTGGATGTCTTCAACTGACAATAACAGCTCATTTTCCTGCTCCAGCAAGGTAATCAGGTGCGTGACAAGATCCCAGGGTGCTGCCACTTCTGCAGGTCCCGACGGGCTGGGACATGTCACTGCTGCAGACACCGACAGGCTGGAGGGTGTCACATCGACTGAAGAGCAAAGAATAAACACGGTTGAAAGTGATAATAACTGCACAAGGACTTCATCTTCCTCACATGGCGGTGAACACAGACATCAAGCAAGGGGTACTAACTCTTTCGCAGCTTCTTCGCATTCTGCTGCTGCTGCAGCTGGCAGTCCTGGACGATTGCGGTTGGTGCTTCATGCTGACTGGCTGACTGCAACAGAGGCTGCAAAGCTGCTGGGCGCACCTTATATTCCAGATGTGACCGTATGCTGCTTTCCTATTGGTTACCGCCGATTTCAAGCCCCTCTGGTGGTGTAATTGTGTTGGGGGGTGGGGGGTACACTTTGGCTTTTCGTTCTGAAAGACCAGGGCTTGAGTCCGTAAAGGACACCGCCATTTTGAGTTTCAAGCCAATATATGTGTGGCGGGGTGGGGGGGAGGGGGCTGAGTGGGGAATTCAGCACATCCTTGGTGGCCATTTCCAAAATTCATGCCAAAATTCGAAATTCTCTACAAAATTCGAAAGTCCCGTCAGTAGGGTAGGTGAGGGAGAGGGACGAGGGCCCATGTACTGTCTGGGGAAAACACATGACGTTATCTAGGGGGGATGGGGGTAGTTAATAATACAGTTTAATTAATTTGCGTATCAATTTGATAACAAAACTGGGGTGTTAACGCCATTACCTTACTGCTAACATATTCGCATTCTTTTATGCTAAGAGAGCAGGAGACAATGGCAATGGTAAAAAGACAAAGAAGTAATAAATACTGGAAGTTGCTATGGCATAGAAAGAGTGAAGGAGGCAATGACAGTGTGTGAGAGAGGGAGGGACGCAGTGGCAGTGGAACATACCTGTAGTATGGTTCAAATGGCTCTGAGCACTATGGGACTTAACATCTGAGGTCATCAGTCCCCTAGAACTTAGTACTACTTAAACCTAACTAACCTAAGGACATCACACACATCCATGCCCGAGGCAGGATTCGAACCTGCGACCGTATCAGTAGCGCGGTTCCAGACTGAAGCGCCTAGAACCGCTCGGCCACACCAGCCGGCATACCTGTAGTAGACAGTGATAGGACAGTGCTAGGAAAAGAGTAAAGGAGACAATGCCAGTGGGAGAGGAATAAGGCAGAGGAGGAAGTGGAACTGGGTGAGAGCCAGTCTTAATGAGAGACAAAGTCTATGGCAAAACAATGAGAAAACAATAGATGGTGATAGTGTGAAGAGACAGAGGCAGTGGGAATGAATGAATCAGACGGTAGCAGTAAAAGAAACCATGAAGGGAGACAATGTAACTGAGAGGAGATAGTATTAGTAGGACAGAACGACGGGGGCTGTGGGTGTGACACAGGAGACTGTGACAGAGATACACATAGGGATATTGACAATAGGATGGGCCGAAAGAGCGAATGAAAATAGGCATTTGGGAGTGCATGGACAAGAGAGATTTTCGACGATGGACTAGTGGATGTGAGCGAGTTACAGGAACGGCAGCTTCTGGGAGTGAGATGTGACTTGCATGTTGAAAGGAGCGCATATATGTTCAATGCCAAAATATCTAGGAAATTTTTTTAAATGTACTGAGGAAGGTGGAATGAGGCAGCTGGTACCCCACTTTTCAGTCAATGTCTTTTAATAACGATGAACGATGAGTGTATTCACCTCTTTTTTTCCTATGGCAGCAGTTTTCCGCTGGTACTATCAGGACACAAAATTTAATTCAGATGAGAAGGGTATTTTTATAGCAGTTAAGGCGACGTGGTGGACAGTGGCGGGAGAGGGGGGGATAGGAAATCAAACAAGTGACAGCTTTTGTATCCGCTGGGTATCTGTATTCACTACTTAGATTATGAGAGTTTTGTTATTCCTCTTGTTATTAAGAGCCTCAGTTAGGGTCATGTGCGGCGCTTGTTTCCGCCCGCCTAGCCCGTGTCTCGCGGTATGGCGCGCCGGATTGACGAGTTGCGCCAGAGACAGCGAGCTGTTATAGCGGGACAGAGAGACGCCACTACGGCAGCTGCCGACTCACCACAACAGCACGCTGGCCGCTGCGCTATGCGCTCTCAACCAGGTGTTCACTTCTACAGCCTGTGGTTTTGTGTTGTGGCCCATATTGCGTCTGCCTGCAACGCTCTGAGCCTTACGGGGACAGAATGACTCATTCATGTTTTGTACTACGTGATTCCTACTATGAGTCAACTGCTTATTACAATGGTTTTTGGAGAGGTATTGCCTTGAGCAAAACACAGTTTTTCTTTTCATTTCCCAGAGAATACCAGCCCGGTATTTGCCTAGTGGGATGTGAAAAACCACCTAAAAACCACATCCTGGCTGGCCGGCGTACCGGCCCTTGTCGTTAATCCGCCGGATGGATTTGATATCGGGCCGGCGCGCTATCCGAGGCCAGGAAGCAGCGCAGTAGCGCTCTGGGCTACCCTAGCACATAAGAATAGAGAGAAAACTATGGCCAACTAATCAAGCACAGACAAACACAACACATCTGGTATTTACCAACTGACGTGCCAGGACTGCAAATCAATTTGTACAGGTCAAACATGAAGCAGCTTTAGTACTATATACACACAACACAAAAGGGCATTAACAAGTATCAGGTATCATTCTACGTTTGCTGAACACCGCATGGACATGAAACACAGCCAAAAAACATCAACACTTAAATTCTCGAGTGCACCAACAGCTCCGACAAAGAAGTAGAAATTAAATAAATAAAACTCACACCCTACACATGCACACACACATGCACATACATGGTAGGCATAACCATAACAAAAATGGTTCAAATGGCTCTGAGCACTATGCGCCTTAACTTCTGAGGTCATCTGTCGCCTAGAACTTCGAACTACTTAAACCTAAGTAACCTAAGGACATCACACACATCCATGCCCGAGGCAGGATTCGAACCTGCGACCGTAGCGGTCGCTCGGCTCCAGACTGTAGCGCCTAGAACCGCACGGCCACTCCGGCCGGCATAATCTTAACATTTCCAGTTGTAAAATTTAAAAGTAAATATACAGGGTGAGTAATAAATGAGGAAAAATATGTCATGCAAATTCTCACACACTGAGCTACATACATAAACTCGTTTTACACATGTTCCTATGTCAATAAATGACAAAGCAATAGAATGGTAAGAATCTGGATAACTGAAGTGGACTTTTGGGTGTTTCTGTGCACTGACATTGGCCAAGGGGAAAAATCGGCAACACGGCACAACATGCGAGTGTTGTAGGTAGTCTAGCCGTTCACGAGAAGGCGAGGCAGGCGGCGTCAAGCGACGGTCTGCGAGACACTGCGAGCAACGACAGCGCCCACGTCTATCTCGTACCGGTTAGGCTGGCCGGTATTATGTATCGTGGCTAGTTGGCATAGGGAAAGGAACGTGAGGATCGGCTGCACTACTGTACATGCATGTTTTATAATTTGGTTTTTGTGTCCCAGACATAGTTTTAAGAAACGAGTACATAGATGCAGAATACAAAATACAACTATGTGGCAGTTAATACAAACGAATACAATACAGTTGTACAAATCGAAACTAACATATAAACACATGACGAGAAGCTGCAGTGGCGGTTTATAAGTACTGTTCGAAATGACGGTCACGGTGTGTGTGGCAATGTTGAATTCTTCGCAGGAAGGGTTGCTGAACACGATCCAACATGTCTGTATCTCTTTGCATAATATCACAGGCATGTTTTATGTGCGTTGAAGGGTGTTGACATTAGCAACCTCTCCTTCATGTATCACAGATTTCAGATGGTCCCACAAAAAGAAATCCAATGGATCAAGTCTGTCGATCGTGCTGGCCATGCTACAGGGCCTCCATGACCGATCCATTTCAAAGGGAAGGCATTGCAGGTGGCGTCGCACTGTGCCGCTGGAGTGAGCGGGTGCGCCATCATGCACGTACCACTCGTTCATAGGAGAGGCCAAACTAACGTCTTCCAACAGTTCCGGTAATGTAGCATCCAGGAAACGCAGATACCGCTCTCCTGTAAGCCTTTGTGGTAGCACATGTGGCCCTATGAGATGGTGATCAATAATACCACACCATATATTGACACCGCATCGTTGTTGGTACCCTCGTATCACTGTGCTGTGGGAGTTTTCTTCCACCCACTCGTGCCAATTATGCGAATTCACTATACCCTCCTTCGTGAAATAGGCTTCGTCGGTGAACAGTATTGCTCATAAACAATGCTGGTCGTGGGTCTGACGCCGTAGGATAAAGTTGCAGATGTCCAGCCTCCTCTGGTAGTCTTCCAGCAAGAATGCTTGTATCTTCTGCATGCGAAAGGGATGGTAATGGTTTCTATGGAGTACTCGCATAACAGTAGATTGTAACATTCCGACCGCAGTGGGGAGAGACCTGCTGCTTATTGTTCGGTCCTCCGCAACAGTTTCTAAAACTTTTTCTTCGTCATCCGCACTGTACGTCGACGGTTGGCCACGACCACTAAATCCTGGAGGTGCTAAACATGCACCATACTCCCTCAAGCGCCTGTCCACAGAGTAAAACGTTTTTGCAGTTGGAAGGCGCCGGCTAGGAAACCTCTCGTAATACAGATGCCTTGCAACGTCAGCTCTTTCATCTGCAAGCCCGTAGGTGAGGTGGATGTCGGCGTATGCCTCGTTTGTGAAACTTCTCATGGTATTGTAGTAACACTGCGACGCGGCCGTTAGCAGCTGTCGACACTGCGAGTATCTGGCAGAGTGAGCAGCGCAGAGGTGTTGTAAACACGTCATTCACGCCGTGGTTTTACTTGCGCCGTTGACCACTCTTTCCGCTTAAAGGACACACATTCCCTAACGTAGGACTGTACACCGCCGTCAACGTGTGATTCACAAGTTCTGAAACAATTTCACATACATTACGATGGGATTTGTTTTTTCTCGTATCTTTCAAACGCTGGCAGACACACATCAGCTCATTGCTGTGTCATGTGTTGTTTATCTGTGGGTGAACGACATGTCGTGATCGTGAGGCTTGTCGGTTAACAATTGTTTTTGTTTTACGTACACAGTACACCGAGGAGAACGATATTAACAACGGTGCGTGACTTGTTACGCATAGCAGCATGCGGTCCTCGACATATTTTTCCTCATTCATGACTCACCCTGTATGTTCGAAATTAAATTCTACATAGAGGTAAAGGACTTTGAAACAGAACTGCAGCATTAAACAACATTACAATCTGGGAAATCCACAGCATATGGTACCAAGGTACACTGAAGAGCCAAAGAAACTGGCACACCTGCCTAATATCGTGTAGGGCCCGCGCGAGCACGCAGAAGTGCCGAAACACAACGTGGTATGGATTCGACTAATGTCTGACATAGTTCTGGAGGGAACTGACACCATGAATCCGGCAGGGCTGTCCGTAAATCCGTAAGAGTACGAGAGGGTGGAGATCTCTTCTGAACAGCATGATGCAAGGCATCCCAGACATTTCTGGGGAGTTTGGCCTCTAACGGAAATGTTTAAACGCAGTGTGTAGCTCTGTAGCAATTCTGGACGTGTGGGGTGTCGCACAGTCCTGCTGGAATTGCCCAAGTCCGTCGGAATGCACAATGGACACGAATGGATGCAGCTGATCAGACAGGATGCTGACGTAGGTGTCACCTGTCAGAGTCGTATCTAGACGTATTCACTCCAAGTGCTCACGCCCCACAGCATTACAGAGCCTCCACCTGCTGACATGCAGGATCCATGGATTCATGAGGTTGTCTCCATTCCCGTACACGTCCATCCACTCAATACAATGTGAAACGAGACTCGTCCGACCAGGCAACATGTTTACAATCATCAACAGTCCATTGTCGGTGTTGACGGGCCCAGGCGAGTAGTAAAGCTTTGTGTCGTGCAGTCACCAAGGATACAAGAGTGGGCCTTCTTCTCCGAAAGCCCATATCGATGATGCCCCGTTGAATTGTTCGCACGCTGGTACTTTTTGATGGTCCAGCATTGAAGCCTGCAGCAATTTGCGAAAAGATTGCACTTATGTCACGTTGAACGATTTTCTTTAATCGTCGTTGGTCCCGTTCTTGCAGGATCGTTTTCCGGCCACAGCGATGTCGGAGATTTGCTGTTTTACCAGATTCCTGATATTCACGGTACGCTCGTGAAATGGTCGTATGGGAAAATCTCCATTTCATCGCTACCTCGGAGATGCTGTGTCCCATCCCTCGTGCACCCACTGTAAGACCACGTTCAAACTCACTTGAATCTTGATAACCTGCCATTGTAGCAGCAGTAACCAATATAACAACTGCTCCTGACGCTTGGTGTTTTATATAGGCGTTACCGACCGTAGCGCCGTATTCTGTCTCTTTACATATCTCCCTATTTGAATACTCACGCATATACCAGTGTATGTATACAAAACTGTCTTTTTTCAGATACGAAAATACGCTGTTAAAAACTCAAATTTACATGTGTATAGGCAGTAAAGAGCATTTGTCCTGATTTATAGAAAGACAATAAAAACTCCCTGATGATGCGGAAACTTTAGCGAAATATATCTGGGAAATAAAAAGAAAAAGAAAGATTTTCTTTTGCTCAAAGTAGACCCTCTCCAGAAATAAACCTGTATGTAAGCAAATACGGATATAAGGGCTTCAACCTCAAGACGATTATTACGACTGTGATTATCAGGGCCACGCGGGATTAGCCGAGCGGTCTGTGGCGCTGCAGTCATGGACTGTGCGGCTGGTCCCGGCGGAGGTTCGAGTGCTCCCTCGGGCATGGGTGTGTATGTTTGTCCTTGGGATAATTTAGGTTAAGTAGTGTGTAAGCTTAGGGACTGATGACCTTAGCAGTTAAGTCCCATAAGATTTCACACACATTTGAACATCAGGTTCTCCTCTCTACGAGAGTGTTGTTGTTGTGGTCTTCAGTCCTGAGACTGGTTTGATGCAGCGCTCCGTGCTACTCAATCCTGTGCAAGCTTCTTCATCTCCCAGTAGCTACTGCAACCTACATCCTTCTGAATCTGCTTAGTGTATTCATCTCTTGGTCTCCCTCTACGATTTTTACCCTCCACGCTGCCCTCCAATACTAATCTGGTGATCCCTTGATGCCTCAGAACATGTCCTACAAACCGATCCCTTCTTCTAGTCAAATTGTGCCACAAACTTCTCTTCTCCCCAATCCTATTCAATACTTTCTCATTAGTTATGTGATCTACCCATCTAATCTTCAGCATTCTTCTGTAGCATCTACGAGAGTACGATGCCGAGAGTACGATGCCTTTAATTCAGTCTACTAATTGTTGATTTGCGTTGTTTGAAAATATTGTCGCACTAAATATATTCTTTAATTGTTATTAGTATTACACACCCTCTCATAAAATATACGGATACTGTGACAGGCTGTAACTAAATAAAATCTGGCACTATAGGGAAATACGCAATTTCCTTTGTTTTCGCATGTTTTTCGTTAAAAGTAGGCCACGTAGGCTCTTTTTCATGGTTCTCACTTAAAAAATAAATACATAAAATGCTGCAACCTAGACGTCAGTAAAAATAGAGTGAACGGCCAATGAAAATCTAATACTGGTACTCATTAAAATAATAACTGACAATTTAGAACCTTATTTTGATGTTCAGGTAGACGATTTCTTTCATCTGAAACGAAGGGTACTGGTTCTGTGCAGAGATTTATACGACCACCTTCACTACATTTTGAACTGTAGGTTGACCAGTTTGAATAACTGAACGTACTATGCTTACAAACCCTTTAGTGAACAGCAGCGTGTTGCACTATGAAATATATGATAGTGTTCTCTGAGTGGAACCACCTGGCTGTTAGAACCACTCTTAGGAACAAAAGATAAATAAAATGAAACATCAGACACCTCATGTTTTTGTGGCACAACAAGAATTGCACCATTTAAATATAGAATTGCACCTGAAAATTATGCAGACCTTGCCCAGTAGAAGTTATTCAGAATCGGCGTAATATAAAGAATCTTTTAAACTTCTTTGACGTACTCTCCATCATGTCAGCAACTACGCTGGATCCTCATTTTCAGAGTAGCCTGTTGTTACGTAACGTGAAATTTTATCTTCTATATTCCTGCTCCTATTGCAAGGGTCATCTAAGCCATCGGGTTTTCTTTAGTTCCGTGGGGGACAAACCACTTTATTTAAGTGAAACTGAGGAAAAGTCACCATTTTTTGTTTGTTGTTGACTGAAGGAAATACGGGAAAAATAATAGGAAAGAACACTGATAAGCACAAATTTCCTTCACGTAAAGCTAGTGTGTCACACTGACAGCACAGCTGACAATTACCATCCTTCAATGCAGCCGACAATCGGCACACAGTACTATTCACTTCTTGTACGAGGCCTGTTCAGAAAGTAAGCTCCGATTGATTGCCAAATTGAAACCACAGTGAACATCAGAAATGTTTTACTTGTAACAATTAGCTACACCTTTCAGCTACTTCTCTACGTAGTCGCCGTTCTGACTTAGACTTTTGTCATAGCGTTGTACCAACTTTTCAATAGCCTAATCATAGAAGGCAGCCGCCAGTGCTTTCCGCCAATTCTCCACGCTGGCCTACACCTCGTTGTCTGTGTCAAAATGTTGTCTTCAAAGACAGCGGTTCATGTGACCAGAGATGAAACTCAGGGGGAGACAATTGCGGACTGTATTGTGGGTAATCTCACATTTCCATTTGAAAACGATGCAGGAGCATATTCATTGCCCCTGCAGAATGCGTCTGAGAATTGTCTTGAAGAAGAAACAGCACGACAGTTATGTAATGTTAGCTGCATAGCTTCAGGCGAAATTTCTCACCAGGCCCTCGTACTTGGCGGCAGACACTATTTTCTAGACATCTTTACGCACTCACTGCGAGCTCAGAAATGAGAAGAGCGACGTGATGCTAACTGGGGTTATACTAGAGACACTACCCAACACATCTGTGCAAAGCTTTATCGGATTTTCATAGTCGTTTCCATTTCGCCACCGATCGGAGCTTACTTTCTGAACGCCCCTCGTATTTCTTCCACAATCAAATTTTTCTGATTTAGAATGCTGGGTGTAATTTCTATCTACAATATAAAATAAAACTTTAATAGTAGTCTTCTTTAGTGGCACAAAAGCTTGTCAGTAAGGAAGCAGATGCGATACATACCGAGAACTCTAGTTTCAATTAGGTTGACTGTTTAGTTTCTCTAGCAGACGAGTGAGCAAAGGTATCGCAGTATCTTATGCAAAACAAAATGGTGTGTCGGGTGCTTCTTTTCTTGAAGTTTTTAAGTGATGACTGGAAACTTTGAGAGCAGTTTCATCGAAGCTGTAGCAAGCTTCCTATTCCAACCTTCTAAACGACGCATTTGTTTCCATTCCTTTAATATGACAGTGATCTCGTCAAATCTGCCACAGTATATCAAACCAAAAACGGTATTTCGGCGGATACCTATAATGTCTTCGCCATTTTGGTTAGAAGTTTACTTAAGCAGTTTTCTTCTGTAGATAATTGACGATACTCTTTGAACCATTATTAAGTGTTATTTCTCTTCATGTGACATGTGTCGCAACATGGTTGAAATGCCATGTGCTATACAGGGAGCCAATTAAACGGCGAAAGTGCCGACTTCATTTTGGCCACTTGGTCTGTTACAAATATTGCACACTCTAAATCTGGGACATGAAATGTAACTTTCTAATCCACACAAAATTTTTCCCCTTATGTTGAGAGGTTTAGCATCTTCAGCAGGAAATTTAATATGCATAAAACATGGAATCTCATCTGGATTTCCGGAAATATATAGAGACAACAATGAGAACGTATTTGGTTTCAGTATATTTATCAGGCCAGAAATCCTCTTGATGGCACATGCATTGGTTTCTAAGCAAGTTTTGGTTGTCTGTGGGACATCTGCTTTTGATTTCCTGAAATCGTTGACAGAGGAGTAAGGACGTCACTAACAGTTATGTGTCCTGGTTTTGCATGCTGTGCACCTGTCTAAAAGGTCCTGACGTAAGCTCCTTAACCGTTCACCCTTAACATTTTTACAGAAATGTAGGTTCTGGCTACAGAGTCAAACGCAGATACTAATAGCAGTATTTTTGTTCTTGAAGATATTGATGGGGTGTCTCCATGTCTCAAGAGTATATCACTTTTAACAAATTCTTGGCCGATTAACTATGAAGGCGGTGACACTTTCTTGACTCAATAAACAAATATCACATGTTTTACACTGCACAATACCAACAGATTCGTTAGATTGTGAACGAAGTACAGCGAAAACATATTTCCTTTGAATGTACAAAAAATTATTTTTAAGCAACTTTTCCTCTACTGCTTCCTTGATAAGAAACACCAATGGCGCTAGTGACGAGCGTGACAACTGCAGTTGATGCCCAGCATATGATGTTTGTGAAAATTGCGTGTTGCACAGCCCGGTCGTGAGTTACATTTGCAATGAGGTGTAAGGACGTGACACAGAAGACATAAGGAACTGCTGGACCAGTGAGTAACCAGAGTGCGTTGCCGGCCGGGCTGGGGAAGCACATGAGAAGGGCCGCAGCCTTCGGGCTGCGTCAAATCGTTATGTGCGGGCGGCGCTCGGCTCTAGGTGGGTTAGCCCGGGCCCGTATAGCCCAGACCCAGAGGCGTAAGCTGGGTGGGCTGAAATCACCACTCGTCATCACTGCAATCTCATTAAAGACTGTGAATACATTGTGATATATGTACTGTGTATTAAAATTCTGTACTGTTACAAAAATTATTGCGAAATTTATTATATTCTTTGCACGCAATAGGATACCAGTTTCAGTTCTAGAATTGTAAAAAATTCACAAGAACTCAGAATCGAAGAGAAGTCGAATATCAGTTACGACTTGTCACAATCAACAATAGGTCCTACCAATTTTTCTTGTATGAACTATTCATCACCCGTTACAGACCAGCCCTTCTTGCCATAATGCCTCTTTCGACTTGTTTCTTCAGTTGTGCTATGGTTCAAATGGCTCAGAGCACTATGGGACTTAACTTCTGAGGTCATCAGTCCCCTAGAACTTAGAACTACTTAAACCTAAACAACCTAAGGACAGCATACACATACATGCCCGAGGCAGGATTCGAACCTGCGACCGTAGTGGTCACGCGGTTCCAGACTGTAGCCCCTAGAACTGCTCGGCGACCCCGGCCGGCGTTGTGCTACGGCTACTTCAGATTTTGTTCAAAATGTAAACTGTTAAACAGTGAATTCCTCATTTAAAAATTTCCATTTGTTCCTTATATCTTAAAACTTGATATTAACTTCTTTCACTGATAAAAAACGCAAAATAATAAAATGAAATCATAGATTATTATGTCAAAACACTCAGAACATGATATGTGGTTCTGAGTAGACAAGTAGAGTTGCAGACTCAACTACTTAGATCTGAAGATGATGAAAAGTCATTGAAACATGTAATCTAATTAAAAATGTGCAACTGAGACGGAACAATAAACGAGAATATGTTAATCATATCTCTGCCGAAGGCTAATGTGAAAACACATTCGATACACATCTGTATAACTATTCTTCTGAGGTTCATCAGATGCTCCTCGAACAGTGAGCATTCTACAGAGAAATGTAGATGAACCGTCTGTATGTTTCCATATAGCTTTCCTCTCGAAACAGTTTCACAGAGTGCACGCCATAATCCGAACATTCATTAGTCCTGGCATAAAAATGCGGGTTCACGCCAATAAAAACCAAAATGATTTCTTGGATCGCAGATGATATTTGCAGGTCAAAGTGAGCACTATCGAGTACAAATAGTAAATGATTAATTGTGTTAATAAACACTAATGGAAGTCCGATTTTTAACAGAAGGCGCAAAACAGCTAACTGCATTTTTGTTAATTACTTTTGTTAGATACATTTCTATTATTCTCGTACAATGGTAATTTGAATGAATAAGTAGCTCAGAAATCCATGCAAAATCTCCAATTCCACAGTCAATGGGTTGTCCTATTCTTTATCAACCACAGCGCTAAGCAGTGCGTTCCGTATGAAAAGTTTTGAATTTGTCAAAGAATGTTTTCTCGAACCTGGCTGTACAGCCCTTTGCACTCATATATCAGCATAACATCTCTAGTCTAGCGACGTATTAAATGGTAATGTCCACCAACTCTCGTCTTCTTATGATGGAACTTTTACTAGGTCACATTCATATTCTGTTTGAAGTCGCCTGCAACATGCACCTCTGAACCAGCTATGAGATATATAGCGACGTTATAACAGTTACTTTGAAGCCTATTGTACTTAATGTCCTTACAACATCACACTTTGTTTCATTATCCATGCACTTACATTGTTAGTCTACAGCTAAAAGTAATGAAGCAAAAGACTATAAAAGCAGCAAGCGACCGTGATGTTCAGATCAATATGGAGCAGTAGTTAGCGCATCGGACTCGCAGTCGGGAGGACAACAGTTCAAATCGATATCCAGACATCCAGTTTTAGGTTTTCCGTGATTTCCCTAAATCGCTCCGGGGAAATGCCAGGATGGTTCCTTTTAAAAAGCACGGCTAATTTCCTTCCACATCCTTGACACAGTCCAAACCTGTGCTCCGTCTCTGATGACCTTTATGTCAACGGGATGTAAAGCCCTAATTCCATCAAATCAGTATGTAACCCACATGTCATAATTAATTCATGATGTTTATTTAAAACTTGCGACTGATCACAGCTTTCGAGTTTCATGTGCTACACATTCTACATAATACAATTTTAACGCACCGTAGACAAGGTTTTTAAGGCATCACAGCTTGTTACTGATGTTACCAAGTTGTAGATACATTCTAAATTTGTAGTTCAGCATCGAAAGAAAGCATTATCGCGCAACATGGTAACTAGTGAGCAGACTATCCGAAAATAGCTAAATATACATTTCCCGTTTAGTTCATTGTTCAAGGTCCATTACACGGTTATGGAAAACTAGGGGTAGAACCCTTTAGTAGACCATTATAAGAAAAACTGGCACACACAAAGCAAACATCAGTATAACAAACGCAATATCGAAAAATATCGAAACAGGTCAGTGAACAATCGAGGTATGGCGATGCTTCCCGCTACTCAATCGCAGGGCATGTTCCATCGTCGAGTTGGTACTTACACCCGGCGATAGCTCTGCATCAGAGTACGAGTAACTGCGAAAGTTGACTACACGGCAGGTGAGGATAAACAACAGCAACCTACTGCAGCTAAAATTCACGGAATGTTCTTCAGTTAGCCTCAGACGTTTCGAAAATGCTTATTTCGTTCAAAGTGATATAATATCTGAACACAGTTATGTGTCAACTTCACACATTTCATTTATAAACAAATAATTTTCTCGTTGTCATTGTAGTCGATGGGATGCAAGCCATGTGGCAGTATAACGGACACCTCGACATACCGATAACTTACTTTTGAGTGTTTTGCAACGCGACGGATGTGTAGAGGTATTCACTTTTTGTCCTACGTTTTCCGCTATAGATGAATCTTCACATGCGAGATAGAACACCGAGGGAATCATGTCACTGTTAAAAATTTAGATCCATAACTGTTTCGCCGCGCGGGATTAGCCGAGCGGTCAGGGGCGCTGCAGTCATGGACTGTGCGGCTGGTCCCGGCGGAGGTTCGAGTCCTCCCTCGGGCATGGGTGTGTGTGTTTGTCCTTAGGATGATTTAGGTTAAGTAGTGTGTAAGCTTAGGGACTGATGACCTTAGCAGTTAAGTCCCATTAGATTTCACACACATTTGAACATAACTGTTTCGTAGATTCAGCATTGGTAGATGCAGCTAAATGTTTCAGTTTTTATCAATTTAAAGGGATAGATGTCCCCACTCACTGTATTTCCCAGTTATTTGGTTAGGACTGCGAATGTAATAGAACTCCTGATTTCGCTCTCGCAACACGTCTCAGACAGCGGACCCTGCACGAGGAGTTTCTCTCTCTCTTAATTTTCGCTACTAAAGAGGGCTGCGATCTCTCCCTTAAGATTCGACCCACATGATCCACATTCAGCATACGTTAAGTTCTGTCTGTGGAACACGTTCGTACTATGACTGATAGTATCACTGGCATTGATGATCTGCGCAGAACATCTGCAAGCAAACTGATTTTCTGTTGGTGGTGGGGAGTTAAGTAAGGACACAACTGCATCTTAATTTAAAAGTATATTTTGGTTAATCGGGAAGCAGTTCTCATAGTGGTTATACCATGAAATGGTTGCGTCGAAAGTTCAAATTCTGACATATTATATTCCCTTGAAAAGTGATATGAATTTTTTGAATGGACCATTCGAATTTTCTGATGCTGTATTCCCTTCAAATGTGGTTATTCGACACATAACAGCATCGATACCTTCTGAGTGCGATTTTCTTGAGATTGGCCCGAAGTGATATTTTATGGCTCAAATGGTTCAAATGGCTCTGAGCACTATGGGACTCAACTGCTGTGGTTATCAGTCCCCTAGAACTTAGAACTACTTAAACCTAACTAACCTAAGGACATCACACACATCCATGCCCGAGGCAGGATTCGAACCTGCGACCGTAGCAGTCCCACGGTTCCGGACTGCGCGCCTAGAACCGCGAGACCACCGCGGCCGGCAGTGATATTTTATACTTCTGTCTATTTCAAGTGTAGGTCATGAAGGATAGAGCGGATGAGAGAACTTCCATCCCCTCTCCTGGAAGAAGAAAGCCATATAACTTAGCATTAATGATTTTCGAACTTCTGTATTCATGCAAAGGTAACAGAGGCCATGTAGAAACCACTAACATTTTGGTCGCCGAAGAGAAACTGTGGTTTTGATTTCTGTGTACCAATTGATAGTCATCACAGCGTAAGTGCTATCTTCTCCATCAGCGTCAGAGGCACAATAATTGTTGGCTTCTAAATCGAAGAATTCAGCATACGAATCATTTAACCCTCTATTTTTTGTTTTCGTTTTTATTCTTATTTCCACACAGTACGATTTCCGCTACGAAGAAGACAGTCGAAAACTTTTCACTGATTACTCAACATCTTTGGTTCCCTGTTCACGGTAACAAATTAATGCCTGTAGAATGAAGGCTTTCACGACCGGGTGACATGGCTGTTGATATACTTTCCGGGATGTGAGGTCGTGGTCCAAGAACTTTTCTGCTGCTTACGTTTCGTCCAGAACTGCGCTGGACTTCCTCAGAGGCGCTGCTCCGCTGAGTCGGCAAGACTCAGCGGAGCAGCGCCTCTGAGGAAGTCCAGCGCAGTTCTGGACGAAACGTAAGCAGCAGAAAAGTTCTTGGACCACGACCTCACATCCCGGAAAGTATATCAACAGCCAAATTAATGCCTGCTTCTTGGAAAAGATGTCCGAGTTCAACGTAAGACAATAGTCGATAAGTCTGGTTTCTGGCCTTTCTGTTGGTGGCTGCAGATGGTCCAGCTCCGCTACGAGCACCGAACAGGCCAGACGTGTTTACTCTTCGGCTTCACTGCAGCGTTTAGAGTTGTAACATTTCGTTGTTTACATGGAATACAGTGATTTTTTTTGAGTGGTTATTCGTCGTTGCATTGTCTTTTGTGTTAATTTAAGTCTGTTTTGGTAGTGGTTCCAACCGCTTCGTGTCAGTATGTCGTCCAAGGTGATTCTAGATAAAGGTACTGTTAGTTTTGATTTTGAGGAGTCTACCCGTAATTTACAACCAAGTTCCCTCGAAATTCGTGATCGGTGTACGAGGAGGAGATTAGTGTTTTACGTCCCATCGACAACGAGGGAGTTCATGACCGGTTAGCGGTAACGTTTGGTATTACGTCAGATGGGGTTCACACATTATATTTTGACCCTAAGCTTTATGTCTTCTTCGTAAAATTCGCCTTCCACGTAGACAGGTTGTTATTTAAACGCGGCAGTAAGGTTTCCTTCCGCCATAGAGATGTGTTAGTTTGTACAGTACTCCTAGACAATGCTACTGTTGAATATAGGCATGTCTGCGTTTTCAATCAGGCGCCGGAAGTAGGATGTGTTGCTTAAATTAAGTGATGTTAAAGGCATTCGCTGGGAACGTTGGTCGAGACAACACCTCTGTCAATGCAATCTGGACATTCCGTCCAGATGTATATTAAAGAGAACATCCCGCCACATCTTCACATTTATGCTGCTTGTTGAGTGGTCAAGTGGGGACATGCTTCTTACCTAATGAGAAAGATCACCAACGTCTCAGTTGTCTCAAGCATTTTTTTTTCAAAAATTCTCTTCAATAGTGATATAAATTGACGTTAGCAGCTCTCGTTCCGCCTGGTGCTGATTCTAGTAGCAATCCTCAGCCCTATTTGAGTAAAAGTGGGCAATTTTCTCCCGTTAAAACTGACGACGGATTGTGCGCCGTCTACTCACCGTGCCGAATTTCAGGTGCGACAACGTAAGCGACGTCTTATCCGGGATGCAGATGTTTCCGATGTGGAATCCCCTGTGTTACCCCCTCCTACATCAAATGTCTCTCTTGGTGATACAAATTATGTAGTAGTCTCACGTCCCCCTGTGGTGGCTGACGGGACGGAGGATTCGGGTGTTCGTTGAGCCTTTGGCGTGGACTTTATTGAGTCGCGTGAGCAATCCGATGTGTCTGATTCTGATCCGTCCATCACCCCCCCCCCCCCCTTTTGCCCTCGGATATCAAAGTCTGACGAACAGCACGCTTCAACACCTCAGTGTCGAGCGACAGTCATTGACGGCAATTCGGTTGCGCAACCTTCGGAGCTTCCACCGCTGAATCTTATACTGAAGGAGTCGCCCAAAGGTTGTTTCAGTCTCGTCGCCTTCTGCGTCTGTTGTTCCGTCCCTGTCTGTCATGCCGGATAAACCCCTGCGGAGCGGGTTACTTTTCCTGGTCCAGTGTGATAAGATTCAGATCTTGTGCCTAATCATCCCGCTCTTCCGGCTGGTGAGGTGATTTTGCCTCATGGCCGGCGTACACTGCGTGTTCAACTGGATCGCACTGCCTCGCGCAGGCCCCTTCCCTCGGACTCGTCTATGGTCTTGAAAGGAGATTGGTGGCTGGAATGTGGCACAGATGGACGTTACTTTCGTCTCACTTTGTCAGATGACTCAGGCGTACACCCTTGTTATTTTCAGTGTCAATCGCATTGAATCTGAGTTACTTCCCACTGGTCTCCGTCAATTTATTTATGATTCTAGTGTAGACATTATATTACGGTAGGACCTATTGTTTACCAACTTTCCTCTCTCGTGGCCCGGGAGGCCCTCCGAAAGAACTTTATTTACATTTGTGGCATTCTTGTGCTCTACTTTTACTTACATTTTAAACAAGATTTTGCGGGGAAGTGGTGTGCATGCAAGCTTTCAGGTGGGGAAAATTTTTCTCATTCCTAAGCATCACGGCGGTTTAACAGCGGCAGATTTTCGTACTCTCGCGCTACTCAGTGTTGGCTACAAAACTGTTCCACAGGCTGTAAACAGCAGATTGTTCTTACTGTTAGTTCGTGTGAATGATAAACATCACTGTTGCCTCCGTGGCCGTACAATTTTGGCTCTGATGGGAGAATATAGGGCCGCGCGGGATTAGCCGAGCGATCTTAGGTGCTGCAGTCATGGATTGTGCGACTGGTCCCGACGGAGGTTAGAGTCCTCCCTCGGGCCTGGGTGTGTGTGTTTGTCCATAGGATAATTTAGGTTAAGTAGTGTGTGAGCTTAGGGACTGATGACCTTAGCAGTTAAGTCCCATAAGATTTCACACACATTTGAACATTTTTGTACAATATATGGATGTGGTTACGAAGGCGGGTGTTACATCTATTCATTGTGCTTTTGTCTTCTTAGAGTTTTCTAAGGTATTTGATCGCATTAGTCACGCGGATATCTATCGCCTGTTAGAGACCGTTGGGTTTAGCGCTCCTGCCCGTGTCGTTCTTTCTATCTGGAACAACAATATGTCAGCGTCAACGGTGGTCAATGGACGTCTAATTTCCCCGTTTCTTTTTCTGTCGGGAGTGCCTCAGGCCACTCCGGTCTCTATGTCTTTGTTTGCCCTGTCTCTTGAACCGTTGTTGACGCCACTAGCTGTTCGTCTCTCAGGCTTAAAACTCTCCGTCGAAACGAAAAAGTCCCCTTGCTAAAAGTGATACTTGATTTTTGTCGTACTTCTGGTGCGCGCTTAAATGAAGACAAATGCCAATTCCTCAACCTATGCGGTTTCGTGGACGCTGTGCTTTTATTGGCACGTTTTGTCGATCGGCATACATCTTTGGAGGTTGCCTCCTCTAGCAACACGGTGTTGGCTCTTCTGCCAACACATCAAAGTGTTTCATCATCCAAAATACGGCTCGTAATGGTCTGGTCCTGACTTTCACCTCTGCTCGCATGAGCCGCTCTGGCTATGAAGACAACATTTTGGCACAGACAACGAGCTGTAAACGAGCGCAGAGTATTGGCAGAAAGCACTGGCGGCTACCTTGTATGATGAGGGTATTGGAAAGTTGATACAATGTTACATCAAATTTAAATCGAAGCGATGACTATGTAGAGAAATAGCTAACTACTGCAAACAAAACAATTTTGATTTTCACAGTGGTTTTCATTTCGCAACCGATCGGATCTTACTTTCCCAATAGCCGTCGTATATATATACTATCCAATTACCGCAGAGCCTCAATGCTAGTTTTTTTTCTTTTTTTCTCTGTATATATAACAGAACAGAATCGGCAAAACAGTTTTCCAAACATAGAAATGAGAAATGATAAGGATCATATACCCGTTGGGGGCGTCGACAGCAGTGTCGTATAAGGCAGGCCACACCTGCTGACCTCTTTAACAAACACCCTGTCTCGTAAACGTCAGATTTAGTATGTTAGCAAAATTGTCCCGATATCGGGGCAATTGTGAGGAGTCCGAAAATGCAGTAAGCGTGAACTGCTGAAACGTCAAAACTTCGTGCCACTCCCGCCACACCAGTGTTAACAAAACGTACAAACTGTGCAACTAACCACGTCACGGAATTAGTCTTCGAATTCGGAAAGAAGGAGGAATCCAGCCCCAGGATTATGTCGGTCATGTGAGCAGTGTTCGAAGTCCTGCTGAGGAAAGCAATTTCAGCCAAAGACAGGTCGTCAGGTGACCACTGCACGTAAATCTTTGCGGAAGCGACAACATGTAGCTGTGTCATTAAGTCTAATTCGGTGTAGACACTCATTAATAGATAATAAAACAATAACGACGCCTTACCAAGAGGAAACCATTTCCATCGTGACAATCGGAAGACTGATAGTGTGCTATACTACCTTCAAACGAACGCACGGTGATAATACTTCAACGGGTTTGGGGTAGACCACCCCGTCCCCGTTACCAAGCAAGAACCGTGTCGTGACCACTTGCCATCTCACGATGTCATTCCACAGAACGTTACGCAATATGACGTGAATGCGACTTACGTCAACACGCGAAGCAAGACTCATTCGCTGTGCTAACATACTAAATCTGACGTTTACGAGACAGGGTGTTTGTTAAAGAGGTCAGCAGGTGTGGCCTGCCTTATACGACACTGCTGTCGACGCCCCCAACGGGTATATGATCCTTATCATTTCTCATTTCTATGTTTGGAAAACTGTTTTGCCGATTCTGTTCTGTTATATATACAGAGAAAAAAAGAAAAAAAACTAGCATTGAGGCTCTGCGGTAATTGGATAGTATATATATACGACGGCTATTGGGAAAGTAAGATCCGATCGGTTGCGAAATGAAAACCACTGTGAAAATCAAAATTGTTTTGTTTGCAGTAGTTAGCTATTTCTCTACATAGTCATCGCTTCGATTTAAATTTGATGTAACATTGTATCAACTTTCCAATACCCTCATCATACAAGGTAGCCGCCAGTGCTTTCTGCCAATACTCTGCGCTCGTTTACAGCTCGTTGTCTGTGCCAAAATGTTGTCTTCATAGCCAGAGCGGCTCATGCGAGCAGAGGTGAAAGTCAGGACCAGACCATTACGAGCCGTATTTTGGATGATGAAACACTTTGATGTGTTGGCAGAAGAGCCAACACCGTGTTGCTAGAGGAGGCCGAAATGCACGCGTTTAAGCTCACGCAGACTGGCGTGAGGTCTGGAACAAGGTAAAGTAATTATACTATGAAGAAAAGAACGTAGTTGCTTGAATACTTAACATTAATCCATAATTGGAGAACATCGCTCTTGATGATAAATAATTACAATCTCAATATAATCTGGTCATGGCGCCTTGCTAGATCGTAGCAAATGTCGTAGCTGAAGGCTATGCTAACTATCGTCTCAGCAAATGAGAGCGTAGTTTGTCAGTATAGCGTCGCTAGCAAAGTCGTCTGTACAACTGGGGCGAGTGCTAGGACGTCTCTCTAGAGTGTGGCGGCGCTCGGTCTGCAATCACTGACAGTGGCGACACGCGGGTCCGGCGTATACTGATGGACCGCGACCGATTTAAAGGCTACCACCTAGCAAGTGTGGTGTCTGGCGGTGACACCGCACACTTCTCATCGAAAACGTTGCAGGAGCATCTTCATTGCGCCCGAGAATGGTCATGAAGAATGAAACGTAAATGTGTTATGTGGGCTGCATGACATCAGGCAATATCTCTCTCCACGCCCTCATACTTGGCCGGAGACACTATTTCCTAGGCATTTTTATGCGCTCACTGCTCACTCAGAATTCAAAAGAGCGACGTGCCGCAACTGACGGGCTTCCTAGAGATATTACCTAACACATCAGCGTAAAACATCGTCGGATTTTCACAACGGAACTTACTTTCCAAATAGTCCTCATAATACATTGATAAGCCAAATACACATACACTGATGAACCAGAACATTATGACCATTTCCCACCGCGACGTTGCGTGTCTCCTAGTGGCACGTGGAACGGGAAAAAAAGTATGTAAGAAGTATGTAAGCGGAGCAGACACGGAGGGGGATCACCCTGACGAAGATATGGGCTGCAAATGGGGAGCCGGCGCTTCAGTCCGGAACCGCGCTGCTGCTACTGTAGCAGGTTCGAATCCTGCCTCGGGCATGAATGTGTGTGATGTCCTTAGGTTAGTTAGGTTTAAGTAGTTCTAAGTCTACGGGACTGATGACCTCAGATGTTGAGTCCCATAGTGCTCAGAACCATTTATGCAAATGGGGAAATCAATTGCGACAAGCGACTTTGACAAAGGGTACATTATTATTAGGCAGAGCCTGTGAACGAGTATCTCGAAATGGCGAAGCTGGTCGAAAGTTTATGTGCTATTGTCGTGAGCATCTACAGAATGAGATAGGACAGTGAAACTCCACTAGGCACTAAGTGATTGGAATTCCATAACTCTTCACAGAACTTGGGTTTGGGAGGCGTGTCTGCTCTGTGAAGTGCGATAGATGATGATCTGTGTCATCTCTGCCGAAAGAACACAATTCTGGTGCCCGTGCAAGTGTTTCGGAGCACACCGTTCATCTCGTATTGTTGAACAGGGAGCTCCACAGCAAGCCACCGTTACGTGTTCACACGCTGACCCAATGACAAAGTCAAATACGATTGTAGTGGTCATGGGAACATCGGAATTTGTCTGTCGATGAATGAAAAGGTGACGGCTCTTCGGTTGAATCTCATTTTTGATTCATTAGGCCGATGGTCGTTTTCACAAATACAGTCATCGAGGAGAACGGCGGCTCTAAAGGTGCAGCGCGCCTTTGACGCAGGATCGTGGAAGCAGTATTTTGCTATTGGAGACTTTCTCCTGCGCTTGCATGGGACCTGTGATAGTAATCGAAAAACGCTGATAGCTGCGAACCACCTATATCCCTTCATGCTTGATGTCTTCCCCGACTGCGATGTCATCTTTCAGCTGTATAATTATCCGTTTTTCCGAGCCAGAGCCGTGCTACATGATTTGTGAAGCATTATGGTGAGCCCCCATTGATATCTCGCCCACCAAATTCACCTGACGATACTAAAGTTCCTTTGGACATGCATGCATGTCCAAAGGAACAGGCACTGCAGCGACTACAGGCGTTATGAAATACATCACATGAATTCGTAGTTGCGAATAAGGAGTAACATCAGCTATAGAATGGAATGACGACAATGAAAATTTGTGCTGGACCGGGAATCGAACCCGGAATTCCCGCTTATTGCTAGCGGTCACCTACCACTTGACTAACCGAGCACGACTCAAAGCCATACCTAAACTTCCGTATGTCGTCAACCATGCGTCTACGGCATGGATAGCCAAATAGTAAGGCGACTGCTCGCGATAAACGGGAAATCCTGGTTACAGTCCCGATCCGGCCAAATTTTCATTGTCATCATTCCATTCTACAACTGATGGCAGTCCTTATTCGCAATTGCGAATTAATGGGGAATTCACTTAATATAAATCCAGTGGAAGCCATCTGGATTGCTATCGGGTGCCATCAACGCGTACGCAAGTGAGTGGCCTGTTATTTCTCCCAATTACATGACTTGTGCCTAGACACCTAATACAACACACCTCGAAAAACCTTCTAAGAAACTGTAGGATCCCTGATACGGAGAATCAGTGATGTATTTCGTTCCAAAGACGGACAAACAAGCCATTAAACGGGGGGTTCAAAAAATGGCTCTGAGCACTTTGGGACTTAACTTCTGAGGTCATCAGTCCCCTAGAACTTAGAACTACTTAAACCTAACTAACCTAAGGACATCACACACATCCATGCCCGAGGCAGGATTCGAACCTGCGACCGTAGCGCCTAGAACCGCTCGGCCACTCCGTCCGGCTAAACAGGGGGTCATAAGGTTTTTGATCAGCAGTTTTTGTATGTGAGTGTATGCGTGTGTGTGGTTTTTTTCTCAATATCAGTTGCATTGTTACGTATATATGACGTTTGAGGGATATTGAAAAGAAAAATTAGGTGTAAAGCGCATGCTGCCTGAAATGAAAGGTCGGTGGATAGAATCACAGTGTAACCGCGAAATTTTTATTCTGTTTATAACCTAGCTTCACTTCTCACTTATGTGAATTATCGCCGGAAGCGACACGTGGTTATTGAAAAAAAAAAAAAAACATGGTCTGGCGGCTTGCATAATATTCGAAAGGTCTCGCGTTCGGTGCTCACTAGAGACAAAAATTTTCAGTCACGCAAAGAGACCTCCTTCACCTCTAGCAGTACAAAGTGAATAACGTCGAGCTCGCCGTTAATCGTAATTCCCGTCAAACTTGATGCCCTCTCACTACCGACTGGAGTGAACTCAGGGTAGAGTAGACCACGGATGATGCGAATGTCACGGCCATTTAAAATTCTTTATGTTGGTACTTCACAAAAAGTAGTTCTTTTGTCATTACTGAAAAATAATAAATAAAATCATCATTACGTGTTTGCGTACAATAGCTTCAAGAAATTCGAATGGTGTATTTCTCTACTGCAGATGTTTTTTTTCCTTACTATTCAGATTTTTTTTCCCGGGTATGGAAGAAGACTGCGATGAAGAACAGTAATCTCGTCATAATGTTTGCGATACTCATTATTATTAAAAAATTTTGTGCATTTGTTTATGTGACAAAAGAAACGTAATGAGAAATATGTAGAAAGACAAGAGCAATGTGGCAAAGACAGTACGCTAGCTGTCGCTTGCTGACCAGTGGTACGTCAACCAGTGAAACTTAACAAATAAGCTTATCTTTTAGCAAAACTCTGTTCTCTGCCTTTTCGTTTCAAATAATAGTATGTGTTAAGATTAGACCTCAATAAGTTATCGTATGCTTGTCGCTAATTATTTCAATAACATACAAAGTTTGAACCAGTTAGTCGGAAGTCTTAGGTTCCACAGTAGATTGTCCAGGTTTTTACCTTTGGGTACCAAACAAGAACTGGGCTTAAGTTTGTCACTCTCATTCGAGAAATTACAAAATTCATTTCTCAGTTACACGTACACTGAAGACACATTCTCATTAAAATTAAAAGCAACTGCAGCCAGGAATTTGGTGGTTTATTTTTCTTCGGGTACTGTTAGAACTCTTGTTTCGAGATCGATCCTCGACGTCCGGTAGCTTATTATACAGGGCAATTCAGCTGCCCCTACCTCTGCGTTTTATGCAAACCGCAATATTATAGCTGACCTTCATAAACCACGCGCGAGGTTTTCATATTCTCTCTCTCGCTACGCGCAAACTATTAGTCCTACAGAATAAAATGAAGCGGACATTTTATAGGACCTTAAATATAGTTAAATTTTTTATTCTAGAGGCCCTAATTTTCGAGTTACGCAAGAAAAACGTACAAAAGTGAGCTTCAAATGCACCCACACACATCTGCCACCGATCAAGATTTCTACTATGTTGTTCATAACACTCTCTGCTAGAACTGCACAAATATTTGTGACTGCACGAATTATTTCCCACATTCGACCTTTTTTGGCCTTCATTGGGTAGCCATATTACGCCACCGGCTTAGTAGAGCACTTAAAAATTCTAAAATTGACGTTTACATAAATTTCACCTAACAGATTTGTGGATTTTAACAGCATAAAATAAACATTTCCATCATTGTATTTGTCTGGCCTTCTGACTACGAAACCACTGTGTTTATAAGGGTTAAGTTTGGACTGAATTGTCAATATAATTATTTTTAGCGTAACGTTTAAAAAAGTAATTTTTCATTCATTACGCTTACGGGCACGTTTAAATTAATAATGTTTACGAAATAGCCGACTATGCTGGTGGCGTAATAGCGCCATCAATAGAGACAAAAAAGGTCTAATATCTGGAGTAGATCGTGTAGTCGGAAATTTTTGTCCTGTAGTAGAACAGCATTCTACAAATCCTGTCTGGTGTGGGATGTGTATGGGTGGGGTGGAGTTGCGTTTGAAGATCACTGGCGTACGTTTCCCTGAACAACTCGAAAAATATTGCCTCCTGCGGAAACCTATCCCAGTTCAAAATTTATATTAAAATTTCGTAGAAAAAGGTCATGCTCATTATTTCTGTAGGTCTAATAGATGGCTTGACAACTGCTAAGGAATAACGGAGACATGCTAAGAAACAGCTCCTAGTTCCCACGAAACAATTGCTACGGAATATCCAACCAATCATAGTAAAGGGAAATGTCGAAGGCCGGACGTCTTAACTGCAGAGAAGCCTGTATACCGACGCTATGTACGTATTCGACAGTTCATATAGTACAGTGTTTGACGATAGTTGTTGTGGAACTGATTAGTATCATATACCCTATGGTACGCCAACAGGCCTGCAATACGTCATTGGAGTGCTTACGATGGTGGATTAGTAGTTGGACAGCTCAAAGCCGGTGAAAGTGCCACTACCGCGACCCCAGTAATGGGTGTGCCCAAAAGTGTCATCTCGTGATTAAAAAAGGCCGCTGAAGGTAAAAATGTTATGCGAGACCATGTCGGTGGTCGCAGATGGACTACCACACCGCAAAACGTTCAATACGTAGCCCTAGTGGCGAAAAGAAACAGAAATCGCACTCGTGGGCTGATCACTACAGTCCATGCAACTGCTACCGGTACACACGTCTCTGCCAGAAATATTTCACGGTGATTAAATCAGGGCGGTTCGTATGCTAGGGAGCCAGTTAAATGCGTCCCACATCAATCACGCCATCTTCGAGAAAGAATTCGTTTGTGTATGGAGCATGTTGGTTGAGGGCAACATTTTCCAGAGTGATGTTCTCCGACGAATCCCGCTTGAATGTGGCAAGTGATTCTGGCCACCATTTAGTGTCGAGAGAGATTAGGGAACGCCGGCCGTTGTGGCCGTGCGGTTCTAGGCGCTTCAGTCTGGAACCGCGTGACCGCTACGGTCGCAGGTTCGAATCCTGCCTCGGGCATGGATGTGTGTGATGTCCTTAGGTTAGTTAGGTTTAAATAGTTCTAAGTTCTACGGGACTGATGACCATAGATGTTAAGTCCCATAGTGCTCAGAGCCATTTGAACCATTTTAGAGATTGGGGAACACGTTACACACCACAGAATGATCATGAAGGTATTCAGTATGGCCTAGGTGTTAGGGTGTAGGCAAACTTATGCACGAAGCCCGAATATCGCTGCATATCTTTAGGCGAGGTACCCTTCCAGCACAGCGGTATTGCAGGGAGATTATTCTGGGTCATCAGTTCAAATGGCTCTGAGCACTATGGGACTTAACATCTATGGTCATCAGTCCCCTAGAACTTAGAACTACTTAAACCTAACTAACCTAAGGACAGCACACAACACCCAGCCATCACGAGGCAGAGAAAATCCCTGACCCCGCCGGGAATCAATTCTGGGTCATGTCCGTCTGTTCAGGGGTGCGGTATGTCAACTTCCTGTTTACGACAACTCCATCTACGAACTGTGCAGGGACTGAACACCGCCATGAGAGAGGAGTGGCACAATATCCCCAAGGACTCCGTAACAATTGGTAGCCAGCATGAGTACCAGGTGCAAAATGTGCATTAGTGGCAGAGAAAGGCATAGTCCTTACTGAGAGTCCGATAGCGAGCTTTATGTTGGGAGTCTGACCTGTGTAAAACACGAAAGTTGTATATGTCTATTATCCTGCTTTCCCCTGTGGTGAAATCTGTACCGCTTTTCTTTATAAATATGCCACTACACCTCTATTACCTATGTATTGTACATCATGTCGTCCATCATTGCCTATGATTATTCTTGTACAACAATGTGTCACATCCTTTGAAGTTGCCAAGCAGTGCAATTTGCGCGTAGTGAGCGAGAGAATACGAAAATTTTGAGTATTACTTATGGAGGCTATTTCAAATGGTTCAAATGGCTCTGAGCACTATGGGACTCAACATCTTAGGTCATAAGTCCCCTAGAACTTAGAACTACTTAAACCTAACTAACCTAAGGACATCACACACACCCATGCCCGAGGCAGGATTCGAACCTGCGACCGTAGCAGTCCCGCGATTCCGGACTGCAGCGCCAGAACCGCTAGACCACCGCGGCCGGCGGAGGCTATTTATAACATTTGGGGTTGCGTAGGGGCAACGGCCTTACCGCAGTGGATACACCGGTTCCCGTAAGATCACCGAAGTTAAGCGCTGTCGGGCTTGAACGGCACTTGGATGGGTGACCATCCAGGCCGCCATGCACTGTTGCCATTTTTCGGGGTGCGCTCAGCCTCGTTATGCCAATTGAGGAGCTACTCGACGGATTAGTAGCGGCTTAGCTCAAAAATACCAACGTTACGACTGGGAGAGCGGTGTGCTGACCACACGCCCCTCCTATCCGCATCCTCACCTGAGGATGACACGGTGGTCAGATGGTCCCGATGGGGCACTTGTGGCCTGAAGATGGAGTGGGGGTTGCATAGAACGACAGCGACAGGGGCAGCTGAATCACACTGTATGAATCTGTTGAAGGAATTGTCATTAGTGGTAACATAGGTGGTACACATTTGTTACATTAGCATTAACATTTTTCTTGCAATGCCAACCGGAAACGCCCTGGAGACGACAATTAGAATGAAACCTTTACTCTCGAGATAACCATTACCTACCAGTCACGCCACACAGTTGTCGCCATTGTAGCGCCTGGGTCAGAAACCGTCACACGGCCGATCCGAACATCGCGATGCTCTTTGGCTCCTAGCGATTCATAACAAAGGCTGTAGAACAGGATCCCTTTTGTCTGGTTTTTCTACGAATAAATATTGTTGCGTGGGTCCAGCAAGTGTGCCCGTGTAGCACCCACCAAACTCGAATTGGTGTGATCGGTGTTACTTTAAGTACTAGCTGCTGTCGATAGTTTGTTCCCCGTCATGTAATCCACGGAAATAAAGGTTATGTAAGAACATTTCCCATTCCAATGTGTCAGAAATATCTGAATAATGTTCCCGAACAGCAGTTTTAGTTCTTATTGGTGTCTTGTCCACTGAAACTGTGATAAAACGTATGGAAAAAATAATGTGTCAGTTGTAAACAGCTCAAAACACTGTGGGAAAGGAAATGCAAAGCAGTCTGAAATTCCGTTTCCGACGTCCACTTCACGCAGCAGGAAAACGTTTGCGAGTTGTTTCTACTGGCTGCTTTGCTCGCAGATAACTGCTTTCCTATAAGATTTCGTTTCGTGTTTGGTACACGAGATACACGTGAGAGTGCCAGTATGTTGGAAGCATTCTCTCTCCTATCCTGTTATGTACCGGAGCAGACAGTAAAGGGTTGCAGTTGAGCTAATGAAGAGGCGAGGGTTCCCTCTAATTCTGTCACCATTGGTACCAATGATCATAGCATCTGAACCTATGACCATAAAACCCTGAATTATGCCGACTGGCAATAGCAAGAAAAAATTCTTGAAAACAGGAATTTTTATGCACATAATATCAGTTTAAGTGGTAGGAAGCGTTTTCGGAAATTATTTGTCTGGAGTGTGGAGGCCAAATGTAAACAATAAGCAGTTCAAATAGATCGAAGATGAAATGAAGTACTGAATCGAATTGGGGAACAAAGAAATTAATGGCACGACTTGACAAAGAGAAGGGATCGATCAACAGAACGCATCCTGTGGCACCAAGGAACTGTTTATCTCTTGATGAAAGTAAGTGTTGGATGTAAAAGATGTAAACTAAAGCTTCAATACAGTAAGCAGGCTCGTGCTGATATAGGCTGCGGTAACTGTCCAGACCGGGTTCCCGGGTTCGATTCCCGGCGGGGTCAGGGATTTTCTCTGCCTCGTGATGGCTGGGTGTTGTGTGATGTCCTTGGGTTAGTTAGGTTTAGGTAGTTCTAAGTTCTAGGGGACTGATGACCATAGATGTTGCGTCCCATAGTGCTCAGAGCCAATTGTCCAGAGATGAAGAGGCTTGCACAGTATGGACTGGCATGGTGAGCAACATCAGTCTTCGGACTGAAGACAACAAATTCGTTCCTATAGTGCTGTTGCTGTTGTTGTCAACTACATATGACATGGATATCCAGTGACTTCAATGAATGCTCCATCTGTGAATATTACGGGAACAAAACTGAAGAGTGGAACTCTCAAACGTTGTAAGGTGCCAGATCTACCATGTAACAGGAGAATAAAAAAAAGATATCTGCTTTTGTACATGATTTTTTTCTATAAAAAAAATTGAGAAGGTATTCCGATACCACAACATTATGTTTCTCGCCTAGTCACTGCAAAAAACAATGATAGTAATTAGAATATAAATAATTTGTTAACAACGTTATAGATGCCATATCAGAGAACTGACTGGTTATACTAGCCAATAAATTTTTTGTTTCCAGTGTTATTAATATTGAGGCACGACATTTTGTTTGTGACAATACACTTACAGAAAGTGGTAGTAACATTTTGACTAGTGGAATTGTAGTCAAGAGAAGCCATTTATGAAATATTTAAAAATTTTTCTTTTCACTAAATATTCCGTGACAATAACTGAAAAGTTAGGTTTCCAGTGAAACGGTGTATCATTGCATTTGTAATTACATTTGTAACTGCATTTGCAGGAAACCTAAAGCAATAATATGAACTATACTGTGGAAACTGCTCCAGGTAGTCACAGCGATAAGTGAATTCAAACACTAAGTGCGAGTTCACAAATACTAATTTCAATATGTTAGCTGAGTGAGGGAAAAGCAGAAAATTTATCATTTTGAATCACTAGGAATATTAACTAATGTCATTGTTCGATGGATGTTTATCGGAATCTCTATTTCTTTTATTTCTCATTTCATAAATTTTTCCAGACACACATTGTTGGTCTGTTCACGTCATCAGCTTCTTTCACTCTTTTTGAAACACAAATAATCGCACTCCATTACAAAGGTGTTTCACTGACACAAACAAAAGGTTACATACACTCTGCTCAACACACAGACTGTACATGAGCTAAATGGAGGAGATCTTGACGCCTGGCACTTGGAACTCCAGAGGGAAGCACTGCAAGGCGCAAATACCATCCGCTGTTTAGTAATGACTATTTGAAATATTTTCTCCATGATATTGTACATGTAACAAGCATAGGGACACGTAACAGTGTACCGAGAATGCAATAGCACTGAAAAAGCGTTTTATGAAAAAATGACACTTAGAACGTTTGACAATACCACTCTTCAATTGTTATTCATATTATGCTTTAAAACAGTTGTTCAGGATTCGTGCAGTGTGCCGAATACTGGCGGTACGATTGTGATCGTTCTGTTCCAAAATTTTTTCTTCCAGGTACAGTTCAAAAATGGTTCAAATAGTTCTGAGCACTATGGGACTCAACTGCTGAGGTCATCAGTCCCTTAGAACTTAGAACTAGTTAAACCTAACTAACCTAATGACATCACAAACATCCATGCCCGAGGCAGGATTCGAACCTGCGACCGTAGCGGTCTCGCGGTTCCAGGCTGCAGCGCCTTTAACCGCACGGCCACTTCGGCCGGCTTCAGGTACAGTCTTGTGACATACATTACATGGTCACTCTTCCGCTCTAACATGCGATTATTCACTTTCTCATAGGCACCCATACACTGGATGACCCGAACTGCACCAACAAAATGTTCGAGGATGGTCAGGGATGTTTTCTGAGTATTTTGGAGTTACTACGCTTATTTATCTTTGTATCTGAATTACAGTGAACACACAGGCTGGTTCAGCTGCCCCTACCCATCGGTTTTAGGCAACACACAATGCTTTCAAATAGCACACACGATATTGTCATATTCTTTTGCTCACCACCTACAAACTATTAGCCGTATAGAAAAAAAGGATAGGACGTTATTGTAGAAAATTTAACGCAATTAAATTTTGTACTGGGATACGTTATTGCTGGTAGCCACGGTTTTCGAGTTATTCAAGAAAAACCCGTTTGAAGGTAATTTTATAAGATTTTCTTGAATAATTAAAAAACTACGGCATTTACCGACAACGTATTCCTTTAAAAAATTTAATTACGTTAAATTTACTACAAAAGTCCTGTCTATTTTTTTCTATAGGACTGCTAGTCGGTGCGTAGCGAGCGAAAGAGTATGAAAATCGTGGGTGTGGTATTTGAAGGCTTTGCAGGCTGCATAATACCGATCAGTAACGGCAGCAAAATCACCTTGTATATGAAGACTGGTACAAATGTCGACGGTATGTACTGTGTGTCTTATTTGGGGACAAAATTATTCCGTGCACTCACGGTATTTACTCTTCGTGCTCAAGTTTCTGTTCAGTTCGCCTCTGTTCTTTCTCGCCTTTGTTTTTGCCGGATTGTTAATTACACGCTAGGAGCGACACTCAGAAGTACCGGTAGATAGACTGATGGTTACCAATATGCACCTCCTGTGCGTTCTGACTGACTGAATGCAATGAAAGAGCGACAGAACGAAGCTATGCTGAGCTCTGCCACAATGATAGCAACCACATCACAGTACTTTTGCAACTCTACAGATGCATTTGCAGGAAACTTAATCCTTCAGTTTTAGATTGATCGTGTATTGTGAAGGAATTTTCACAGAAATGAAACAAACTGGGGTAACAAGCCGTAAAGATCATAGTTACTGTCCCTTATAACAGTACCCCCAGAAAATATCCCTGAACAGTATGAGACAATTTGTTGGAGTGATTCAGTCTATAGCACTTTGCCTAATAATCACAGTAAAATAAAGCAGAAATGACGCCACTTTACAAATTTTACAGGCTATGAGGCCAGTTTTAGAGAGTTAATAAAAATATTGCGACGTCCACTAAAGTAGCACCAATCACCCTGTTGAAGCCAAAACATTGATTAACTTTTATAACCTTCCCTGGGAGCAGAGAATGTGACACTTCGTGGGCCTCTTTGGTCCTCTGCAAAGCTGATACGACCACCCAGCTGGTCGTTACGACTGTAAAGCTGGGTTTTCCTAAGAGCAGGAATTATGCGCCGCGCTAACAAGACAGGGCGTTTTCCGTCGGCAAGGACGCAAAACGTAAATACGTCGCGCATTTCTGCACTCTCACGTAATGAAACAGCAAGCGCATTAAGTATTCAGTATGCATGTGATGTCTGGGCAGTGTGTTAAAGCTAAGTGTTGTTACCTTAACCAAAGCGCTAATATGCTACGCGCTACTGATGGAGTGCATGGTTGAAACGAACAGAAACTCCTGTCTCCGGTTCTAACTAAACATGTAGCGGGTGATCAAAAAGTTTCCGTTTGAGGGCGTGGCTAAGGATTATATGCAACCTAGCCAGACTACGTTGCTGGTATATAAGCACCGATATGTGGACAAAGGATTAGTGTAGCCTCCTTGTCTTTCCAATGATAGGGCGGTAAATGAGGAAACGTGAACTATTTCAACGTTATTTCCAAGTGAGTCCAAACAGGGGCTACGTGATGTTATTCTTTTCTTGGCTGCCGAAGGATGAACACCGATAAACATCCATTGGAGCATGAAGAATTTTTACGGGGCAGCACGTTTGCCGAAAACCACCACTGTGAGATGGTGCTCCAAGTTCCGTGCTGGTCGTAATTCGACACAAGACGCCGTTCGATGAGGGAGACCTGTCTCATTCAATACTAACAACATGAAGCAGGTGGCTGACGATGCCATTATGGCAGACCAGTGCATATGCAGTAGTGCGCTAGTAAAGATTCTCGACATCAGCTTCGGTGGTGTACATCACATTATGCGGCATGAGTTAGGCTACCATAAGGACTGCAGCCAGCGGATATTCCGGGCGTTGAATGCCAAACAAGGAGAAAACCAGATGGCCGTTTGTCTGAAGCACCTGATGTGTTTCAGTGTTGCACGAAACTCGTACCTTGAGCGCATTGCTGCTGGGGACAAACACTGGTGCCACCACTGGGAACAGGAGTCGAAAGCGTCTAAGATGCAGTCGTGTCAGCCACCGTCTCCTTGTCCCAAGAAGATCAAGAGTCATACATCTGCTGTAAAGGCAATGCTTACCCTAAACTTTGATTGCCGGTGCCCAAAGCTTATTAATTTCAAGAAACCTGATCTCTCCATCTTTGGGGAATGATACTGAGCAACGTCGGAGATATTAAGCCGTGCAATTATGGTGAAACATCCGGAAAATATTGCGATAACGGGTGTTGTTGCTTCATGATAACACACGTCCCTGCATCGCAACTGTCGTAACGCACAATGTGCAGGGGATAGGCAAAATAATGTGAACAGCGGTAGTAATGGGATGGTTGTGTCTGACGGTCAACAAAGCAGGTAAGGCAAGTGTGGCGCTGTACTGTGCGTGTTCAGTATGGACGAAGCATCAGTGCAGATTGTAGTGCACACTTCGTTTTTGCTTTCAGATGCCGAGGTCGACGTGCAGTGAAAGACCTAACAGAGTTCCAAAGTGGGCAGATTGTGAGGGCCCGATTAGCTGGAGCATCAGTAACCAAGACAGCCAACTTATTGAATGTTTCAGGAGCACTGTTTCAACAGTTATGGCAGCCTACACAAATCATGGAAAGACATCATCGTGTAAACGTAATAGTGGGAGGAAATCAAAATTAAATGACAGAGATCGTCGTGCGCTAACACAAATTGTGTCAAAACAAGACAAAACTACGGCGGTTAAAGTGACTAGAGCTCAATAGCCACCTCCGAGACCCCGTATCTATCGATACTGTATGCCAAAAACTCCATAAATCGAATATTCATGGACGAGCTGATATACTGAAACCATTAGTGACGACAACCAACGCAAAGAAACTTAAAACATGGTGTCAGGAGCATAAATCCTGGACGGCTGATCAGTGGAAACGCGTCATATGATCCGACGAGTCGACGTTTTCGTTATTTCCAACATCGAGCGGGATTTACGTCTGGAGAACGCCACGAGAATCCTACAATCCTGATTGCTTGATTCCAACGTTAAGCATGGAGGTGGAAGGGTAATGGTGTGGGCAGACATATCATGGTATTCTGCTGGTCCCATCATTACTCTCAAAGGCCGTGTTACAGCAAACGATTATGTAAACATTTTAGGTGATTGAGTGCACCCCATGATTCAAATGTCGTTCCCTAACAATGATGCCATATTTCAGGACGATAATGCACCCATTATCGAACCCTCGTGGGCGGTATTGGAGCGCAGACTCCAGAGCATGTTTCGGCCTCCCTCGTCGCTTCAGGAGTTAGGAGAGGTTCTGAACTAAGTGTGGAGTAACATTCCACTGGAGACTATACAATCATTATATGCCAGTATTCCAAGAAGAATCGCAGCTGTATTACAGGCAAATTATTAGTAAACCACTCCCAGTAACTACAGGTGTTAACGTTATTTTGCCCAGCCTGTACATGAACTCAAGTGGGAAACACTCGAGCACCCGCCTTAAAGTTCTGGTCTCTCCAAATACGATTATCTTGCTTCCGGTCCCTTAGAGAAAGGCCTTGGAGGGTCGACGATTTCTGCCGTACTCACTGTAGTATGTTCTGAGTATGTTGCCAAGATTCTGTCTGTACGACTTCGAGGATGACGTCCTGCATTGTGTGAGGCACCATCATATATATTCTGTAACTGAATGCCTTGTTACTATTGTATTAGACCACCAGTACAATGTCTGAAGACAGTATTCTCAAGTTTTGAACGGGCTGTGCATTACACCGGGATGCCACTAGGTGTATCTCTTGAGTATCGGCTACCAATTTTTCAGTTGCTGTTTTCCTCCCGTATTTCTGACGTAAAGTTACGAATGCATATCTCAACACTGTTACAACTGACCACGAGATGTAATGATATTATGGCTTCACTCCTCGCTGCCGTCTTTTCATGCTTCCACTGTTTCTACCTGCTACTCTCTAGTTAGTTTTCCTTGAGGACTACTTGCTGCTTGTTCTGTCTCACATTCAGTGCCTGTCTGTGTTGCCCTGTTCATTTCGTTTCACTAGGCACCAGCTAATTAGCTTAATTAGGCGTCCTTTAGCCACTGAGCCTGAAATCAAAACTGGTTAGCAGAGATGCTTCCGGTGGAATTTCTGGCAATTTCCGTTCGTCTGTCCAAGCGCCGGCGCTGTATTTCAGATTCTAGGTCAACGTTAACAGGAGGGAACGTCATTGCACAATTTACACCGATGAGACATAACACTGAGACCCCTGGCCACAGCAAGACTGAAAACCGCTGGGGTCCTTGCGGATGTGAGACGCGGTAAGAGAATCATGCAGAGTGAACCAGAACTCCACGGTAAAAAACTGTGATGCGGTTGTCGTCGTTGCGGGGACAGCTGAGCATACCGTCGAGCAGTTTTCATTCATTCAGTGAACCCATAGACGAGTTGCATATCGGCTGATTGTTGATCAGTGAACCTATCCATACTGTTCTCACTCTTAACGTACAAGTACCTCTGCCGGAAAAACAAATCCGAGACACGATAGTGCCGAAATGAATGCAAGCTTGGAGGCGAAGGCTAAAGCAGACGTTACTGTTATCAAGAAAGTAAGTACCGTAAGCGAATGGAATAGCAAGACTCATAGCACATACTGCGCTGTTGTGCAGGTATTTTTAATGTAAGAACTCAAACGTAATCTAATTACTCTCTAACGTGCCACCGGAGATCACGGGTCACTTTTACTAAAATACTTAGAAAGTGTCCCTGACCAACCTCCGAAATTTTGTCGGTAGAGTTCTCGTTCACCCTTTACAAACGGAGCAGACACGAATGGGGAAGTCATTTTAGCGACGATATTGGCCACAAATGGGTAAATTCACTGATATACGCCACTTTGACACAGAGTATGTTTAAGGTCCGGCATCTGGGAACGAACATTTCATAAATGGCGAAGCTGTTCTGCTGTTCGCTTGCTACAGCCTTTAGCATTTACGGAAAATGTTTGAAGGACGGTGAAACCACGAGATGGCATGAAGTTACGTGGAAGACAGAGGCGGCACGCACTGTGGAGAAAGATAGGCTGCGATTTGTGACAGATTTTATGACAGAGTACAATTCAGGTCCAGGCCTGTTTCAGAGCACATCGTTGAACTCACATCGCTGTGCATGATTCTCCGCAGCAGCCGATCCGTACGTGTTCCGATGTTGTGCCAACGATACAGCCTATTACGACTGCAGCAGTGCGCACGGGAGCATGGAGATTGGAGTCTGGGTCAGCGGAAACGTGTCGCCAGGTCAGATGAATTACGTTTCTTGTTGCAACAAGTCGATCGCCGTGTTCGCTTATAGCGTCATCTACGTGAACGACTGCTCGAAACATCCGCTATGCCACGGACGCAGGCCACTGTTGGCACGGCTGCTCTCTGAAAGAGCGACAGTCATTTACCGCCGACGTATTACATTTATAATGAAATACCTGAGTTGGTAACAACACCCGAAGCTAACCACACTTTCAGCAGTCGAACGGGATGCAGGCTACCGAGACTAAAGTAAGTTTCTTGATCATCTCAGTACTGCACATCGTTACGAAGTTAGTTGTTGAACTGCAAATGTTATGGATATGGGAAATACTCACGCTATTTCACACAGCAGCTACGGCAGGGCATGCAAATGATTCATTTCTATTGATTTATAGATATGACTGGTGCCTACTACTCATGTCTATAATTCTGTGGAAGCGCTGACTGTTTGATGAAAAAGTTTCAGTGCTGATGTACAGCAAACGTACGAACTCCTACTGGAATCAGAAATCTGAGAGAAGCGGGCTATTAGGCGGGGGTCGTTGTGGTGTAGCGTACGGCAAGTTGGGAATTTGAGTCCGACAGAAAGTGTGTCCTGATGGACGAGGCAGCAGTCTGTCTTCGGCAGGGGAGCGGCACTGACTTCATGTGTAAGTCCCTGCCACCATAGCGCGTGAAATGGTGTGACTTACAGTCGTCTGCGTGCAGCATGCTTACTTGGACACACCATGACATTTTTATAGCGCAGGTCGACATTGAAGTTCAGTTACACGACTGAGTATGCGTGACCAAAAACATTGGAAATTGAACAGCTTTTAAGAGATGACGTTCTCATCGATTATCATGAACTAATGAGGATTCAATTCTTCATCGTGAGTAGCTTGGTTTACGTGAAACAGGTGGACGACGCGGCTTGTGAAAGTACTCTCAAAAAGACGAGGGACCTTCAGACATTCGAATGGAAACATTGGTCCTGTGATAGTGGAACATACAGGACTCGGTCAGAAGATGGTCTATGTATTCGAGTTGCGGCAGTGAGACGCTATGGCAATGTAATAAGACATTCGGCGGAAACATGGGGACACTTTACGATGTTACCAGTTTCGAGCGGGGTGCGCTAGGTGTGAATAGACCTTCCTAAAAATTTACTGTCCTATTTGAACATCGGAGGTAGCCGTGCCACCGTAATTTACGACGGCCAGCTAAAGACTGGATCAGGATGTACATCTCAGATCAACTGCCGATATAGGGGGAGAAGATGTCGCTCGCTCTGGCGATGCTACAGTTGACATGTTGACATACGTGGAGGCCCTTCAGTGTGTTCCATCTGATCATCGACTGCCAACAGAGTCGACCATGAGGACCATCCGATATGGTGGCAGGGCACTACCGACGGACGGACACTCCGCACTGCCAGAGCACCCACCCCCTCCCCCCCGTCTCAGCAACGATCGATCAGGCAATGTGAAGGGTGAACAGCCCTACAGTCTTGCAGGAAAGGTTGACCACCGCATATATGGTGACGCTTTTGTTCAAATGGTTCAAATGGCTCTGAGCACTATGGGACTCAACTTCTGAGGTCATTAGTCCCCTAGAACTTAGAACTAGTTAAACCTAACTAACCTAAGGACGTCACACACATCCATGCCCGAGGCAGGATTCGAACCTGCGACCGTAGCGGTCTCGCGGTTCCAGACTGCAGCGCCTAGAGCCGCACGGCCACTTCGGCCGGCGACGCTTTTGTCTCTGATAGTAACGACTCCCAGTGCTGTCAGATACCGTCACTCATGTCTGAAAACAGTGGGCTCTAAAGCGATGGAAGAAACGTCGACTGGCTCCATCCGATACCTGCAGGACGACGTAGATCTCGATGGTGGCGGCTTGCCCAAGAGGAAAATATGATCGTCGACTCGCCTCATGGGATATGATCGGCTAAGGATTCTAAGGAGACCTCTTTCAGTACCACGCTTCTCGATGATGGACATTGGATGGATTCGGTATCTGATCCCGTCACGGACGTGCTGCAAAATTCAGCCGCCACATTCATTCCGAGGGATGGTCGCTGCACAAGCCTGACTGCGTGGGCCGATGATGTCGAGGGCAAGACGCCTGGTACAGCAGCTAAAGCGGTTGCAGTTGCTTCACATCACTATAGTTAAATGCCAATGGATATAGGATGAGGCCCATTGTTGATGGCGGGGCCTTCTGCAGGTCTCTCACCTAAATCTCACCCATCGGGCGCCAAAAATCCTGCCTCCATCTGCCAGGCCTACCGCATTGGCACCATAAATATCAATACCATCAGTTCCAAAGTCAAGCTGCTGATGTTTCGTGACATGTTGCGGGCGGCAGATCTAAACTTTTCACTCCTCCAGGAAGTGTGGCTTCGAACTTTTCCCATCTATTTAAGGATACGACGTTTACAAACCGCCGTTCACGGATAATGGCTGCGGTACAGCCATTCTTGTGAAGAAAGGCATTGTGATCGATGGTGTGACCTACCTCCCATCATCATGATGACTTGCTGTTACGTATCAGGGCTTCAGGATCGTGAATGTGTACGCCCTCTCAGCTACAGACAAGAGGAGAGACCGTTCGAGAGTTTATGCGGAGAAGGTCGCCCCCTAATTCGAGGGACGCTACGATCATATCATCATATGGGGTGCCTAATTGTGTATTGTCACTACAGGATCAAATATCAGACGTTAGCATGTGCAGGAAACTGCCTCGCCTGGTGCAAGTCATTCGCCACGTCGATACTTGGCGGAGTTTTCATGGTACCAGACAGGGATACTCATACGAGGTGTGGCTAGAAAAAAACCGGACTAGTACTGGTGAAACAATAAAACGAATGTAATAAGGCTGAAAGTCGCGTGGCCTGTCACGTGACTCTCGCTCCGCCTACTGCTCGAGTTTCATCTGCCTCCTGCACTCAGTCTGCCCGTGGCGTCTGTTTTAAGTAGTTGACGTTTTGTCTGTGCGTCGGAAAATGTTGAGTGTACAGAAAGAACAGCGCGTTAACATCAAATTTTGTTCAAACTAGGAAAATCTGCAAGTGAAACGTTTGTAATGTTACAACAAGTGTACGGCGATGATTGTTTATCGCGAACACAAGTGTTTGAGTGGCTTAAACGATTTAAAGATGGCCGCGAAGACACCAGTGATGACACTCGCACTGGCAGACCATTGTCAGCAAAAACTGATGCAAACATTGAAAAAATCGGTAAACTTGTTCGACAAGATCGCCGTTTAACAATCAGAGCAGTGTCTGAGATAACAGGAGTTGACAAGGAAAGTGTCGAACAAGTTTACCGATTTTTTCAATGTTTGCATCAGTTTTTGCTGACAATGGTCTGCCAGTGCGAGTGTCATCACTGGTGTCTTCGCGGCCATCTTTAAATCGTTTAAACCACTCAAACACTTGTGTTCGCGATAAACAATCATCGCCGTACACTTGTTGTAACATTACAAACGTTTCACTTGCAGATTTTCCTAGTTTGAAACAAAATTTGATGTTAACACGCTGTTCTTTCTGTACACTCAACGTTTTCCGACGCACAGACAAAACGTCAACTACTTAAAACAGACGCCACGGGCAGACTGAGTGCAGGAGGCAGATGAAACTCGATCAGTAGGCGGAGCGAGAGTCACGTGACAGGCCACGCGACTTTCAGCCTTATTGCATTCGTTTTATTGTTTCATCAGTACTAGTCCGGTTTTTTTCTAGCCACACCTCGTACATTACCAGACATTTGGCGAGTCGCCTTCACTGGGTCTATGTCTCGCAGGGACTTACGGTGCAGACACTTGACGCTGTGATATGGCCGACGGCCTTTACCTATCATGATGCTTACCTCCGCACCATGTCCCTCCCACGACAGAGGGTGTCGCGGAGCAGGAGCTCATGGAAGATGAATGTAGGGCTCCTCGAGGATCTGGAGTGTCAGTAGAGGATAACA